>NC_141554.1:1550000-2282500 GCF_021556685.1 Rattus norvegicus
CAAGGGGTTTTATGGTTGGGGAATTCATTATGATAGGGTTTGATCTACCCAATACACATTTATAGATTATAATCATACTAACCAGATTGTGTGTTTTCTTTATGGACACATTGGGTTCAGAAATTTCAACAAGCTTTCCTCAACAGTATTTCTGGATCAAATTTTCTGTTAATAGAGATCTCCCCTTGTAGTGGCTCTAACCATTTCTCAATAGTCCAGTAGACACAGCTGTTTCTTCCTCAGTCATGTCTGCTGTATTTTCTATGGATATCTGTCTTCAGTGACCAAGGCCCAGTGTTGCTTTTTCTCGAGGTCTTCAATGATCTCACCCAGAGGAGTTTCAGGTTTCTCAACTCGTTCATTCTAGTTGACCGCAGCTTCAGAATGTCCTTATTTTTCATACCTGCATAGTATTCCACTTCAATTATTTCCTGATAACAGTGAACTGTCGCGAGCAGGCTAAAATTTCCCAAGAAAACATTAAACATTCAGTCTCTAAATCTAGATCTCCTCATCCCATGATACTTGGGCTGACTGGAAGGCGTGGCATGAGCAGTTTGTTCTTACAGATATCAAAGCCATTTCCTTCTCCAGTAATGCCTGCCATCCCTCTGTCAGAGATTTTTACCCTGGTTATTTTCGGTGACTTATGTGATTTAGAAATTGTGACACAATCTGCATGCTAGAAAGCCGGAGATGTTTCAGGTTGACCCTGCTTCCTCAGCCAATGATGTCACATGTGCCCATTGGGCAACCATGTCACACCCAAACAGCAAGATGTCTTCTTTGACTCCACACAAGACTGTAAGATTGCCTTTAGTCCTGCATGCACCTTGGCAACCATGTCACACCTGACTGCAAGATAGCAACTTTGTATCTTCACCCAAAAGTAAGATTGCCTCTTTGATTCTCTTAATCCTACCCATCCGTGAGCAAGGGAGGTCTTTCTGTCTTCTGCTACCTTCCTCAGTTTCTCTCTTCAGAGACTTGGAGTTCACAACAGACATGTTTCTGATGTGCTAGGTTAGAGTTGTTTTATATTTCATATTTTATATTTTATATAAATAAAATATACCCATTGTGATTGGTGTTGCTTCCATAATTTCTTCTCAGCCTCTATGTCATTTGCATGACAGATTATTTTCATTTAATCTGTCCACTTGGCTGAAGGTGTTTTTCATATATAGGTCATTTCTGGTAAAACTTTGGGATCAAATGTGTTCACTATTATATGATGTGTGAATGGCGATACACTGAGTTCTCTATTTCCGATATCATCCCCTCGACTTCCTTTGATTGTCTTTTTGCTCTAGCTGGGAATTTAAGGAATTTACTGAAAGGATGCTGCGAGATTAGAAGTCTGTTCTCATTCTCCAATTTAGTTGAATTGCCTTTTGCTTTTCCCCCCTTATTTTGATATGAACAGTTGCCATGCTATATTGCATTTTGTGTAATATATTTTGGATTTATTTTAGTATTTTATTGCATTAGGTATGTGCCTGACATCCCTGGTCTCCCTGAGACCATAAATAGGGAAGGACGATGGATTCTTTCAAAGGCTTTTCAGCATCTAAAGAGATAGTCTTGCAATTTTTTCCTTGTTTCTTCATTCAGCTCCTTCACACCATTTTGTAATAGTGGATATTAATAATTCATATTAATATATTAATACTTACTATATTAATTTTGACATATTAATGTAATATATCAGTTACAATATTATATCACTATGTATTAATTTAATATAGTAACAATATAATAATATTAATTATATTTAACATATGAATATAATAATTTATGTATAAATACAATATGTTAATATTAATATAATATATTAATATTTGTTATAAATTATGTTAGGATATAACAATTTAATATGTTACTTTACTAAAATATATATGTACAAATTTATATATATACTTGTCATGATAAGCAACTACCACAAAGTTAAATTCAAGGGGCGCTCCCACATAAATGTGAAATGCTGTGGGCAGAATATTTTTTTTCAGTTCAGTTTGTTAATATGGTGGATCACTTTGATGGGTTTTCATAGATTGATCCACTCCTGCATCCTCAGGAAAAAGCCTAGTAGATGGCGCTGGATGGCACATTGATATGTCCTTGGATTTTGTTTTGGTGCATTTTACCTAGTATTTTTTCCACCGATGTTTGTAAGGGAAATTCGTCTGAAATTCTTTCTTTTTTGAGTCGTTTTGTGATATTGGTGTCCGGGCAACTGTGCTGTCATGGAATCAGTTTGGCGATTTTCCTTCTGTTTCTGTGTTTTGGAGTAGGTTGAGAATTCTTTGAAAATCTGGTAGGAGTCTGCACTCAATCAATCTGGTCCTGGGGATTTTTCAGTGAGGAAACTTTTAATTACTGTTTGTGTCTCTCTTGGGGTTGTAGAGCTATTTACATAGTTCATCTTACCTCAGATTACTTGTGGTCAGTGGTATTCATCTACACAATCATCCATTTAGTTCAGAGATTTTAATTTTGTAGACAGCAGGTTTTTGAGACCTAATGATTCTGTGCCTTCCATCAGTGTCAATAGGTTGACTCCCTGTTCATTTCTGATTTTGTTATTTGGATGCTGTCTTACCTTCTATTACATTATCTGTTTAAGGGTTTGTCTGTCTGGTTGATTTTCCCAAGGAATCAGTTATTGTTTTTGTTGATATTTGTATTCTCTTTGTTTCTGATGGATCACTCTCACCCCAAGTCTGATCATTTCTCTCTGTCCCCTCCTTTAATATGTATTTGATTCTTTTTATTCTAGAGCTTTCAGGTGTGCTGGGAAGTTGCTAGTATGGGGTCACTCCGGTTTCTTTATGAAAGTGCTCTCTGCTGCATGTGCACGTTCCTCTTAGCACTGCTTTCCTTATTTGCCTTAAGTTTGGAGACGTTATGTATTGCATGTATTTTTGTTTTTGTTTTTGTTTTTGTTTTTGTTTTTTTGTGGGATGCTTGAGTGTGTATGTTAGTATAAAATCTGTTCTGTAGGGTGCATGTTTTTTTTTGTTTACATGCTGTTTTTGCTTTTTTGGGGGGGAGTGGTTTTAGAGTATGCAGGCGAGTATGTGCTCCCTTTCATAGGTTATGCTGTGTAATTTTTAATTTCTAGTGGGATGGTTCAATTTCTGAAAATCCATCAATATAATCTACTATAGAATGAAACTGAAAAAAAATCACATGATAATCTCACTAGATGCTGAAAAAGCAATTGCAATCCCTCTTTATGCTTAAAGCTTGAAAGTGATAAGGGAGACCAGTCTATGGAGAAACATAGTAGAAGCAATGGACAGCAAGCCAGTAATGAACATCAAGCTAAATATAAAGAAACTTAAAGTAATTCCATTAAAGTGAAGGACAAGTTAAAGCTGCCCACTCTCCCTATTCAGTATATTATTTCAAATTCTATCCATGGTGAAAGCATTGTTTAAATTTGGTTCTGGCATGGAGTATGGCCAAGGCCTTTGAAGGAGGAATGGCACAGTGTTTTAGAAATCCTGGAGTATGGCCCACTGTTTAGCACTGACTCATTGCACCTTGGTGAGTCATATAACCAAGGACCAAGTGTACTGAGAACTTCATGAAGTGTTTCATTCGGTTTTTCCCCTCATATCTCTCTAATTCTAAGAAGTACATAAAAATCGTCCCGTAGCTTCCCACCACTCAGGGAGCAAAATCATTGGCATTTGCAATAATAGTGGTGGAGGTCTTTTAGGAGTTTCCTCTGTGGCAGACCAATGCTTCCACCATCACCCAAGGAAATGTAGAATAATGAGCAATGGCCATCACCCATAAAAAAATTTGGAAAAATAAAATTGTTCGTTAAGCTGGCTAACATGATTTAACTACTGGCTCTGATGTAAAAAAAAAAAAAGAAAAGAAAAAAAAAGAAAAAAAACAATTTAGGGGACAATTTGAAGTTCGGAAAAGCTGGGACTTTTTAAGATCTGGCATCAAGTACAATGGTGGCACCGGCTAATGGTGTGACTATCACAGAGGCTGGACTGCTGAGGACTGATTTCTGTCCCAGTTGTACCCTCAGCTTCCTGATAGGACTTAATAAGGTTTGACATTCACAGGTGTGCATTCTGATCATTTAAAGTAGATATGACATTTTTATAAAGATATTTAGATTTGTGCTTTTTAAAAGATTCTTATTAGAGTATATTTAAAGATAAATAATACAATATTAAACCATTTCTCTCAAAATTCAAATTGCTTACTTATGAAGTTACGCTGGCCTTGGGAGTAATTTGTTTTCTTTACGTGTACTATGTAATATTTGTTCTCATACCCAATAGTGTCAGTTGATCTTGTGTCAGAAGGCTGAAGACTTAAACTCACCTGTTGCTAACAGGGGATTGTGCTAGTGGAGATTTGTCTCTACAACCTCTCAGTTCTAGAAGCCCTCTAAGACATCCTATGTGTATAGATATTTGGTCACTCTCAGATTTCTGACAGGGTTGGATACTGATTATAGTCTCATTGTTTATCAGGCTGTATAACTCTGACTATACATATTTTATTGGATAGTTATCAGATAGTATACAAGCTAGCCAAGACATAATATAGATTTTAAGCCTTGATGAAGCTGGAATGAAAAACTAAATGTACTTTCTAACTGGTATAGTTTTGGACTGGGTGTTGAGTATATCAAATGCTTTATAAATTGCAGAACGGTAATTATCTTACTAAATTGATATATAAATGACAAGTCTGTTTAACTGGACAAAAAGGGAGAAACGTTGTTTACAGTGAAGTTATCTGTATTTTGATCCTGATCCACTGCTTCAAGGACAGCTGCCTTGTCCTGTACTCAGAACTCAGGTGAATTCCCCAGAACCACTTTCCCATTAAATTTGTGAAGTACAGGTGAGGGGCAGGTACAGGATAGAAGGAGGCCTATCATTGGAGGAAAAGGAAGGATGGGCAGGAAAGAAGTTTGAAGGAAATAGAAGAGACTAGAGGAAAAAGGAGAGACAGGAGGAGAGGTGAGAAGCCATGGCAGGTGAGGTTAGGATTCTGCTCTGGGTATTTACTGGTTGGAATTAATGTTCCTAAGGTATGGATGGTACCAGGTTTTGTATGCTTAAGTAGGGTATTAAATCTTATCAATTGGATCAAAGTTTATTGTGTTGTGTGTTCTTTCATGTGAGGTTTTGAGTGTAAGATCATGTGTGGGACTATGAGACACTGGGCAGCTGAGGAGTGGGGATGTATTCAACCAAGATATTTAGCAGAGACTTGGGAAACTACAGTGCCAGAGATAGCGGAATATAAGACAATTTTTTTTATTTTTATATTTTTGCAACAACACATTCACTTCTGTATTTGACATGCTCTTGGTGTGTCCCTTAGGAAAGATCTATATCTGGTTCCTGACAGAATGTGCTTCTTAAGATCATCAATCTTATCTAGTTTTGGTGGCTGATTATGTCTAGCTACAGGAGGCAGACTCTAGTGGTTCTATCTCTTTGCTGCTTGGTATTTCAACTACCATCATCCCATTAGGTTTATCAGAACCTCTTGCATACCTGGCACCTGTGACTTTTCTGGGGATACCCAAGTTCACCCCCAACCACTTATGTTTATTGTCATTTATTCTACTTTTCCTACAGCTATGAGATTAGATGGAATTTAACATGGACTCTGAGCAGGTATATCAAGAATGTAGAATCCACAAATGGCAATGCCAAATAGACTCGCTCCTGTTCTTATGATACTAATAAAGTTGAGGTTTCATTGGAATTCAAATTCTTCCCTCCCTGGCAATCCTCCTGTATCTTATCTTTGGCCTGAAAAAAGAATCATCTTAAAACATCCAAAATCCTGAAATCTCACCCTTGGAACAAGGGAAGGTAGATTTTACAGAAATGATATCTAATGGGACTACATAGTCCACGCTGTCCTTTGATTTACTCAGGCAGTTATTTTTTTGCATAAAATAAAAATTTGGGAGTTTATCATTTTAAGTAGGTACACAATATTTACACTGTTAAATTCACTTCATAGTTTGGCCATGTTTGTTTCCAAAATCATTGCCAAAAAACTGGGATGTGAAAACAGTATATTTGAGTACACATTCAGGAAAATCTATAAAGTCCCCTTTCAAGGAATGAACAATTAGAAAATGAAATAAAAAATTCACTCAATTAAACATCTGTAGAGAAAAAATAGCCTGTGGGAAACAGGGAAAACCTAGGAAATTGAACTGTTTGTCACAGGAATGGACCTGGGAATAGAATTATTATCCAGAAGAATCTCCTACATCCCATGTTTCTAGATCTTTTCTACTCAATACAAGCCCATAACTGACTTTCTCCATGTAGATCCTGTAACCACTGATGAAGCAAGAGAAGTTTCCAGCTGTAGAGAGGTGTAGTACATAAATGTTACCACTGTGTCACAGTAGACATTCCTGGAAAAGGCAAACTCGAACCTGGTGAATGTAAAGAAAGCTGTTTAGCAGGTAGGTCATGGCAGTTCTAAGTGACATCATCATTTGGCCCTCCCTGAAAAATATCTTGTACCCTGGAGAGCCCTAGCTTTTGTGATGTCACAAAAAAAATGCATAACATATATTCCCGCAGTACCTCTAGGGATTACTAAATGGCCTCTATTTCAGTGCAAACAGCCATTTGGGAAAGAGAACAAAGACGATGTACATAACAAAATGAGTAGAAGAATGTTGGCCTTCTGTTTCAGTTTAAAAAAATGAAGAAATATGTGGAAATATTTGGGAAATACATGGGAAAGCGCAGTGAGTGCTGAGCAGGGTTTGTGAGGGTTCACTGAACACACAACCTTGATTTGAGCCTTTCACATATGGGATTGAGGAAGTGGTAGCCTTTTAGTAGCATCTGGATTTCCTTGTTTGTTATGGTTCCTGGAAGTCAGAGATTTTATTATCATTAATTTCATTATTACAAAAGCCAGGTGTTAGGACGGGTACAGTTTTTTTTTTGGTTGTTTTTTTTTTTGTTTTTGTTTTTGTTTTTTGTTTTTTTTTCTTTCTGAGAGTGCATGGGTTTTATTTTTTCTCCTAGAAGGAAAAAGTCCCAAGGAAAGAGGGAAAGACAAGTATTGTATCCTCAGCTCATAGTAAACTCCTCCATGTTTTTGATTCCTACATCGCAGTTTGTGTCTGACACAGATATCTGGGAGAGAGAAATACTTCTAGTTGAGAGTTCATCATCTCAGTCTTTCCACTAGTGTTATGCTGACTACCATTCCCTGACAGTGTCCCTCTAGATTTATGAATCAATATGTCTGATTACCTTGCAGTTTTATTTACTTTTATTTCTTTCATTTTTTTTTAATTTTAAGCTAATTTTAATACTTTTTGGATATTTCTATATCTATATTTAAATGTTATTTCCATTCCCAGTTTCCTCTCCGTAAGAGACCTAAATGTTTCCTTTCCTTTACACTTAAACCACCCTTACTACCCGTTGAAATTTCCTTGAACTGGGAGTGAAACCTATGGAGAACCAAAGGCCTCTCCTTCCTTTGGTGTCCAACAATGCCATCCTCTGCCACACATGCAGTTGGAGCAATAGGTCTGTCCATGTACAGTCTTTGAATATCTTTATAGTACCAGAAGGTTCTTGTTCATTTGCATTATTCTTCTGATGGGGTTGATAATGTCTTCAGCTCTTGTAATCCTTTCTAAAAATTTAACAACAAGAGGTCCATTACACTTCTCTGGTTTGCCACTAGCATTCACTTCTGCAATTGACATGCTCTAGCTGTGACTCTCTGGGAAGGTATATAACCTGTTACTGGCAGCATGCACTTCTTAGCTTTATTAACCTTAATCGTATCTAGTTTTGGTGTCTGATCTATCTATCTATCTATCTATCTATCTATCTATCTATCTATCTCTGTCTCTGTCTCTGTCTCTGTCTCTAGCTCTATCTCTTCTCTATCTCTATATCGATTTATCTATAATATATATATATATATATATATATATATTTGGTGGCTTATACATCTATGAATTTAGTTGAAATTTTAACATGGATTCTGAGGTCCTAGGTCAAGAATGGAGAATCCACAAATGACAATATCAATCCTGGTCTTATGTGCCTATTGAAGTTTAGCTTTTACTGGACCTCAAGCCATTCCTCTCCCTTCCCATCATCCTGTATCTTTAGTATGGCTTGAAGAAAGAATCATGGTAAAACATCCAAAAGCTTGAAGTCTCACCCTTGGAACACAGGAAGGTAGATATTACTGAAATGATATCTAATGGGACTACATAACCGCATTGTATAGTCCATGCTGCCCTTTGATTTACTGATATCAGGTAATTTTTGCATAAAATAAAAATTTGGGAGTTTATCATTTGAAGTAGGTACACAATATTTACACTATTACATTCACTTTTTAGCTTGGCCAGCTTTTTTGCAAAAATCATTGCAAAAAACTAGAATTGCAAAACGGAATTTTTGAGGACACATTCAGGAATATCTATAAAGTCCGCTATCAAGGAATGAACAATTAGAAAATGAAATTCAAAATCCACTCAATTAAATATCTGTAGGGAAACAAAGGCCTTTGGGAAACAGATAGAACTTAGGAAATTGAACTGTTTGTCACAGGAATGGAAATGGGAATAAAATTATAATACAGAAGAATCTCCTACGTCCCATGTTCCTAGATATTTTCTACCCATGCCATACCCTTTATAGCTTTCTTCATTCAGAGCATGTAACCACTAATAAAGCAAAGAGAACTCTCTAGCTTTAGAGAGATGTTCTACATAAAGTTTTCCACTGTGTCAAAGGACACACCTGGAACATCACCCTAGAATCTGGTCGATATAAAGAAAGCTCTTTAGGAGGTAGGCCATGCCAGTTCTCAGTGACATGATCATTAGGCCATCCCTGAATAATCTCTTGTATACTGGAGAGCCCTAGCTTCTCCTGTGATGTCACTAGTGTTTTCCTGACTGCAACTTCCTCTCAGACATTCATTCAGTACCTCTAGATTTTATTAATAGGCCTTTATTTCAGTGTAAACAGCTATTTGGGAGGGAGAACAAATAGAATGTAGATATCAGAAATGGGGAGAAGGAAGTTGGCCTAGGGTTTTAGTTTAAAAAACGAAAAATATATGGTACATGGAAAAGCACAGTGAGTGCTGTGTAGGGGTTGTGAGGGTTCACTGAACACATAGACTTGATCTGAGCCTTCCACATATGGGATACAGAAGGTGGGACCCTCTCAGTAACATCTGGATTTCCTTGCTTGTTATGGTTCCTGGAAGTCAGAGATTTTTTATCATTAATTTCTTTATTCCAAAAGTCAGGTATTAGGAAGTGTACAGTTGTTTTTCTGATAGCTCATGGCTTTCATTCTTTTTGCCCAGGATAAAAAGGTCCTAAGGAAGGAGGGATGACAAGTATTGTATCCTCAGCTCAATGTAAACTCCGCCTTGATTTGGATTCCTATACTGCACTTTGTTTCTGACACTGATATTTGGGACAGAGATGTGCATCTAGTTAATACATCGTCATCTCAGTCTTTCCACCTGTATTACTCTGATTACCATTCCCTGATACATACCCTTTAGATTTCTGCATCAATATGTATGATTCATTGATAGTTTTCTTTTCTTTTACTTCTATCATTTTTTTAGGAATTTTTAACGCTTTTTTAATTGGATACTTCTTTAATTACATTTCAAATGTAATTTCCTTACCCAGTTTCCTGTCCATAAGAGCCCTAACCTGTCCCCTTCCCCTTTTTCTATAACCCATCTTACTGTCTCTTTACATTCCGTTGAACTGGGAATCAAACCTAGGGAGGATCAAGGGCCTCTTCTTTCATTGGTGCTCACGAAGGTATCTTCCGCTTCATATGCAGTTGAAGCCATTGGTCTGTCCATGTGCAGTCTTTGAATATTGATTTAGTACCAGAAAGGTTTCATTCATTGGCATTGTCCTTGTGGGGATTAAAGCCCCATTCAGATCGTGTAATCATTTCCCAACATTTACCACAAGAAGTCCATTTTCATTCAGTTCATGGGTTTGTCACTATCATTTACCTCTGTATTTCACATATTCTAGCTGTGTCTCTCAGGAAATGTCTATATCCGGTTCCTGGCAGAATGCACTTCTTAGCTTCATCAATTTTATATCATTTTGGTGGCAGATGTATATATATACTTTTTGTGGCTCCTACAGCCAGGTGGTTAGTTGGAATGTTAACATAGAATCTGCCCAACTAGGTCAAGAATGTAGAATTCAGAAATGACAATGTCAAATAGACTCCCTCCTGTATTATGAACATATTGAATTTGAGGTTTGACTGATAACCATGCCGTTTTTCTCCCTGCCTATCCTCCGGTATCTAAGGTTTCTACTTAAGAAAGAATAATGATAAAACATCCAAAACCCTTAAGTCTGGCCATAGGGACACAGGAAGATAGGTAGTGCAGAATTGATATCAAATGGGACTATAGAACCGAATTCTGTACCCCATCTTGCCCTTTGCTTTGCTGATGCCTTGTAATTATTACATAAAAGAAGCATTTAGGAGTTTAATATTAGAAGTGAGTACACAGTATTCATACCGTTATGCTCACTCTAAAGATGGGCACACTTTGTTGTCAAAATCATTGCAGAAAATGGAATTGGAAAACAGAATTTTTGAGTACACCTTCAGGAATAATTATGAATTCCCCTGTCAAGGAATGTACAATAAGAAAGTGAAATACAATATTCATTTAATTAAAGGTCTGCACGGAAAATACTGGCCTTTGTGATACATAGATAACGAAGAAAATTGAACTCTATGTCTCAGGAATGAACCTGGGAATAAAAATATTATCTAGAATTATCTCCTACACTACATGTTCCTAAATCTTCTACCCATGGCAAGCCCCTGACATACTTTCTCCATCTCAAGTAACAGCTAATAAAGCAAAGAGAAGTCTCTACCTTTAGAGAGAGGGAGTACATAAAGGTTTCCCCTGTGTCACAGGAGACATATGTGGAATGGGCACCTTTGAATCTGGTCAATGTAAGGAAAGCTTTTTAACAGGTAACATCTCAATGACATAATCATGAAGCCCTCCCTGAAACATCTATTGTAACCTGGAGAGGACTAGCTTCTTCAGTGATGTCACAAGTGTTGTTGTTACTGCAACTCCATCCAGATATCCCTTCAGTACCTCTAGTATTTACTAATTAAACTCTAATTCAGAGTATCCATTGTGGAGTGAGAAGAAAGAGGATGAAGAGACCAGAGATGGGAAGGAGGAAGCTGGTCTTCTGTCTTGGTATAAAAAAAGGAAGAAATACACGGTCCTTGGGAAAGCTCAGTGAGTCCTTGGTAGGAGTTCAGTAGGATCACTGAAGAGATAGACTTGTTCTGAGCCTTCCACATATGGGAATCAAAAGCTGTGAGCCTCTCACAAACATCTGGACTTCGCAGTTCTTATGGCTCCTGGAAGTGAGAGATTTTATATCATTCATTTCTTTATTCCAAAGTTTTTGGAAGGTCACAGATGTTTTCCTGAGAGCTCATTGCATTTATTCTTTTTGTCAATTATAAAAATGTCCTAAGTAAGAAATGAAAGACAAGTATTGTGTTGTCTGCTCAGAGTAAACTCCTCCATTCTTTGGATACCAATAGTGCAGTTTCACTCTTACACTAATTTCCTGGAGAGAGAAGTGCTTCTAGTTGAAACATCATCATCTCAGACTTTCCACAATTATTTCCACTGAATAAAACTTTAGATTTCTGAGTCAATTGGTGAGATAAGCTTGCAGTTTTCCTTTATTTCTTTTCTTTCCTATTCTTTCTTTCTTTTTTTAAATTTTTTAGCAAAACTCTCAAAACTCATCCTTGGTGATGATGTACATTAGACCCATCAGATGAAATGAATTGAAAAACTCTCTAGGGAATGAGAGTGGTAAGGAAATCACATTGATGTATCATAAATGCAGTGCTAAGAGCAATATTCAGACTAGTCTGTGGAGATGCTGCCTTCATCAGAGACCACAGACCTTTAGTGGAGAATGATTCAGAATTAAACTGGGAAGGGAAAATGATGGTTGATATTGTTCTAGTAGATCTCACAACATTAAATAAGTGTTTCTTCCAGATCACTGAATGATTACTGTAAAGCAAATCCCGGAATGAACTTATGAGACCCACCATCAGACTGTGAAATAATTTGTGAAAGAAGAAATCTGTGTCTCTCCAGGGACAAACTGTTGCTTTCAAACCAACAGTAAAGTGTCCATTCTATGAATGATACATAGATATATACATATTATAGCAGGATGGATACAGAGTTTCTTCAGGTCCATGAATGAAGTATTCAGCAATTGTCCTGGCTCAGCAATAAAGGTAATTTTTGCCAACTCTTGAGAACTGAGCTCCTTCACTAGGAGCCCCATGATTGAAGGAAAGAACAAACTTCAGACAACTTGTTTCAGATTTTTATGTAGTTCAGGTTTCCTGGTCTTGGTCCTCAGAAGGAAGGACATCTTGCTTTCCAATTCTTGTTTATCCTATAATCCTTCTCTCTGCTGCACTCATGCAAATAAATTACTGTGCATTTCTTTAATAGGATACAATGCTCTTTTAATTCGGTTGACAAGAACTATAGAATATAAGTAGGACTGTATCAAAGCAGCGTATGAATATCAGACTAAGGGTATGTGGCCATTGGAAATTTGTAACTGAGCTGAAACTCTTGCTAGACTCAAACTGCAGTAAAAGGTCTTCTCTAGATACCTGGTGTAGTAGTTCGTGTTCCCTAAGAGATAGTAAAGGATGAATCTCTCTGTACAGAGCTATCGAACTAGTCACAATTATCACACACTATGGACCACATACTTTAACACTGGCTGACTATTTTTAAAGTCCTAGAATCCATTATTTTATTAGTTCAAAAGGCTAGATGTCACATCTGGTCATTTGTATATGGATACATCTTCAGTATGCAGGTTCTAATGTCTGTGAGTGTTTGGTAGCATTGTTAGTGCAAAAATGAAAAAGTAAATGCTTCTTTCTTCCATGTTTTCTATAGGGATTCAACTAGAATGCATGGTTTAGAATACATTGGGTTTGCCACTCTCAAACAGACCAGTATCTTCAACTGAACATTCTATTCTGGGAAGCTGCACCCTGTCAGCATGGCTCACGTGTATGTGAACTGCAAGATCTAGTCTGAGAAAGCGGTCCTGTTCATCGATCCCACCTGCCCCTATGAAAGAAATACCCAAGACTTCCTCAATCAACTCCTTTGCAAACATGGTCTTCTGGGATTTGAAGACATTACATCTACTAACAACACCAATGCGATTCAAAATTACTTTCAACAGCTGCCTGGAGTGAGATTTGTTCCTTGGGTCTTTATATGTAGAGAAAGACTGCATAGGCAGACACAGTGATCTAATCTACCTGCAACAGAATTAAGAGATGATGATGTGGCTGAAGCAGATTGGAGCTCTGCAGTTATAAAAGGGATGTCAGTAAAAGCCCATGCTGACAGCAGACATTCAGACATCCTGAAACCATGCTGAGAGTTGATGTTTGTCACAGATGATTTCAGTATTTTCTTATGATTGGGATTTTCAACAAATTGGCTTTTATTCTATTCCTCAGTGCAAAAAATCTGTTGCTGTTGGCCTCAAACCATGGGTTAGGGAAACTTAAGAGACAACAGTGGTTTCATTATCCAGTCTTCATGTGCTGACATGTCTCTACCTCTAAGTCCATGTTTCACAATCCAGTGGATTTAAATCTCCAGGGAATCAGTTACTGTTTTTCTACCATGCTGGTCTGCTGAAGTCATTTTATAGAAGTCTACTTCCTAGTAATTATTAAAGTATTGAATATTGTGAAGTTGTTTATGATCTACACACAGGCCTTTCATGATCCAATCATGTACCATCCCACTTCTGCATTTGCAGCTCTCAGCCAGTGTTCTCAACCTATCCATCCAACGACCCACAGAAGTCCACAGTTGCATGAGGATGCTGTTTGAAAAACAGATGAATAGCTTAAGCATAGTTGTTCTTCACTGTAGCCATATTAACACATACCGCAGAGCACTGATTCATTCAGCTCTGTTTGTAGTATTTAATTGCCCATAAAGCCCCAAACAGTTGTGAGTTGATTTTGTCAGAGTACCAGCAAAGTCAAATATGAAATGCAAAATTTCAGAATTCTCCTTCCAAGGCTGTTTGTGAAAGAAGTTGTTTGCAAAACACTGTACTAATAAATTTATTCCATTCTCACTTTGATATTTTGATTTGATATCTTGAAGTGCCATTTAATTATCATTGAAGTGCAGGTTCCGTCTATTGTCTCCTGAGAAGGATTCATTCCTCAAAAGGTAGTATCTGCAGATGCCTGAAAAAATAAATATAAAGACGAGATATTGATGAAGTTCTAGGTTAAAGAAGCAACATCCCACCCCAAAGATCCATATAAGAAATACATTTTACATTGACCTTATATTATGCAGAAATTATTCACATATTCCCTCTATCTCTGGGGTTTAATTAATCTCAGATGAATAGTTGACAACCAAGAGTAGCCCATAGTATCATTTTACCCTCTTCACTAATAATTTTGAGCAAATGGAACACTAAAAGATCACAAAGAAGAAATGGTTATATCAAAAGATACATGTGGGTCAGCTTTAACTCTCATGGTCAAGGTGATTTTGGACACGGTCGTTATGGTCATGGATTGCTCTCATAAGACTCTGCAGAAATTGTTCCTACTGCCTCACTTTAAGCTCAAGGAAGTCCAAGCTCCCAGAGCTGATCAGGTTCCCTTATAATGCACTTGAAAGCCACATACGCTTAAGAACATTTGATGTGCTTTAGCTCTATTTTCAGGATTTTTAAGCCTCTACCAAATAGCAAACTGTCCTTTTTACTCCCTTCTCAACACCTCTAAATCTGCCCTATCTCAATTGCTCAGTTGTCATTAGTCATAGCGCAGCACCCCAAATATGAGCTTATCTTACTGTGTTTCTAACATCCTGCTTGCTACACCAATGGCCACTCCATACTAGATCTCACATGACTGGTAGCTCTTACTCCACCCTTAAATCCTTTCTCCACCCTTGTGTCTACTAGCCTGTTTGCAGGAATACTAGATATCCTCACAACTGGTTGGCCAAGAGCATCTTTATTGAACTATAGAGAATCAATTTGGGAACAGGACCTTCAGTGTTTGCAGGAAGATTCCCGATCTAAGAATCAAAACGTGACCAAACAAGACTCATTCCATGTCTCTGGTTTTGTGTGGGAGATAGAGGAGTTAGAATTTCAGAGTTGAAATTCAAATAATTATAATATACATGTAGTATTAATTATGCCAGGATAAAAGGATCCAAAAAGTGGAAATGGGCAATATGAAAGGCAAGAGAAAAATCCCTAGTACAGCAAACAATGTGGACCTGTTAGAGAGACTGGGCTCTTTCCAGCCATCTGAATTTGTACTTGAAATTCTTCTGACCACTTCTTGATCTCTGCATGTAGAAAAGAACAAAAAGAAAAAGAAAACATAATAAAACAAAAAAAAATCACCAAAATGAAACTAAAAGCAAAAGCAAAAGCGAATCAATCCCAATCCTAAAAGAAGAGGACCAAGTGAAGATTGCTTGAGGTCCTCATTTTTAACTACAACTACAAGCGACCAATAGCTTTCAATTCAAATTTTTTTTCATTATTTTATTTGAAACTTCTCTGTGGGTCAAAGAAACAAGGTTTATAAGCTGCAAAAACAGGAAACAGAAACAAACCATACTGTAGAGCTCACCACTGGTATTACTATGGTGACTGTGGGCAATGCGGAGAATACTGCTGTTTGACAATGGGTCTTTTGGTTTTATATATGCTGACAATATCTATGATTCTGAAATGAATTAGAGTCATCACCGAATCATGACTAAATCAACTGTTCCTTTTCTTTGGATAACAAGATATGGCAAACTGTTGACTGACTATCATTTGTATTTTGGACCTAGCCTCTGTGGTAAAGCTAAGTTTTTTGATGGAAAATCCTCCACCAAAACACTGTTTTGTCAATGGTGCTGCCAGCCAAAAACCATTTCCTGAGGCTAATCTGCAATCTCCAGAAGAGGAGATTTTATTTCTAATAATAATCTTCTACCAGATAAGCTTTCTTCAAATCCCAGACATACTAGAGAGAAAAATTTAAAGCAGGTCCACTACAAGCAGCAAGAAGACAAGAATATACACTGGTTTCACAACTATGTATTACAGTATTTGGAATTTTAGCAGAGGAATATGATAACCGAAGAAGATCCAGGAAATACAAATGAAAAATTAAGAAATCAAAATGTTCTCGTTTGCAGATGTCATGACACCATTTTAAAAACTCTAAAAATGTATCAGTCTCTTAAGACTGAAAAAATACGGTCATAAAATCAGAATATCATACGAACACACAAAATTCCTTAGCCTTCCTTTATTAATTAATCAAAAATTGACATTATTACACTATCTACTTATTCTTAAAACTATAAAAGTTTGATTTATTCAAGTTTTTAAGGTCCTTCAGAACATCAGCTGGAATGTTCTTATATGTTTTCTGGATGGATCATGGTTACTTCGTATGTCTTCTCATAGTATGCTTTATAACTATGCGAATTCAGGGTATTTTGTTATATATTTTAAGAGTGTTTCAAGTGGAATACTTCCCTGATTTCTCTCCCATGGTTTGAAATTGGAAAACAAAAACGATAACGTGTTTTGAGTTTTCACTTTGAATTGTGAATATATTTTCAGCTTTAAGAAACGTAAACTTTTAAAGAACAATTGTCTCTATTCAGGATCACGTCTAGCTAATTCATAGTGGTCTTTGCATTTTTAATATTTTCATCCACAATATTTTATTTTATATATTCAGATTATTGTGAGGGGAATTTGACCCATATTTCCTCAAAGTATGGTTTGGATTGCCATAAAGGAAGGCTAAGGAATTTTGTGTGTTCGTATGATATTCTGCTTTTATGACCGTATTTTTCAGTCTTAAGAGACTGATACATTTTTAGAGTTTTTAAAATGGTGTCATGACATCTGCAAACGAGAACATTTTGATTTCTTAATTTTTCATTTGTATTCCCTGGATCTTCTTCGGTTGTCATATTCCTCCAGCTAAAATTCCAAATACTGTAATACATAGTTGTGAAACCAGTGTATATCCTTGTCTTCTTGTTGCTTGTAGTGGACCTGTTTAAATTTTTCTCTCTTGTATGTGTGGGATTTGAAGAAAGCTTATCTGGTAGAAGATTATTTTTAATGTTGACTTGAATCTGTTCACAAGTATTTTATTGAGAATATGTGTGTATAGGTTTAAATTAGTGTGTAAAATACTCCCTCTTCCTCTCTTTGTGTCATTGGTCCGTACCTCTTTCTCCCTCTCTCATTACCTTCCCTTTTGCCAGATTGTCCCCCTGTCTCACTCTCTCTCCTTATTTTCTCTATCATTGTTAGATAATACCAGATTCAAAATAGAATTTTATTGTATTAAATCCTTTTGTCTACTTTATGAAATAGTCCTAAACACTTTAAATGCTATTTAAATGTATATTCATTTCTTTTCAACTGAATACATGTGAATCTATGATATTTGAGGTGGGAGAAATTAAATACCTGATTCTATGCAATTATTTAGTATAGAGCTGTTTTAATTATACAAAGTGAGCTGATTTAATATTGCTATACCCAATACATCTAGTATATACTCTCACTTCCAACCCCGACCAGCAGGAAAGGAGCAACACCACACGTTCTTCTCAAAGCAGTTTATTCAGGAACCCTTTTGTCTGCAAGCAGGAACAATGCCTTCATCCAGCCCCCGAGGCCACTCCCTTATATCCTCCCTCAACTACCTCACCAGTCTGTGTAACCTCTGTTCATAGGTCCACGTCATATAATGTTATGGTGCACCTGCGCAGTTCTCACAATGGGGCATGGGCTTAAGTTCAGGTGCTATTCGTGAGACGTGGCAGCAGTCTCGGACTCCATCTTGGGATTGCCACTACGCCAGCTCCCCACAGTAAATCACGAATGCTTTAAAAAATATTCTAGATTTGGGACTGTAAATCTAAATAATTTGTGTTTTCTCCATGTTTCCTATATTCTCTTTCATTTTATTAATTCAAACCTTTCATTACCTAACATGGCCAGAGGTTATGACGATCTTGTTAATACTTTCCAAGAGTGACCCCTTCCTTTCATTCATTATATAGTTGTCTACATTTTACTGATTTCAGCCATGATGAGTTGGATATACATGTTATACACCTTCCGCAAGGCCAAAAAGCCATTCTGAAACAAGGTGAAAAGAGACTTTAGGTGTAGAAAATTGTGGGAGGGATCAGACATAAAGTGTGTCTTCTGGATACAAGAAGTATTGCCCTCATGTCACATAGCAGCTGTTGTTTCCTGCACAGCTTCAAACCAGTCAACAGGGAAGAATGCAGGGAAAAGGCCTGAAAACTGCTATACCTATCTGACATACTATGGACAGTTAGTATCTTCAGTTGGAGGATTGAAAATTATTTGTAAGGGTTTATCATAGAGTTATTAAACAGTACTTTAATGTAGAAGATATACACAGGAAGGATTCAAAGAAATAGAGTGATGTGGAAAAAATAAATGGAAAATTATCATCAACATTCATTGGTGGAAATTCTCAAAGAGTAAAATATATAAACTATATTCCTCAGTATAATGTATGTAGAAAATGTTTTATAATATAGGGATATTTCATGAAGCGACCTTATGATTTCAGTTGGTTAAAAAGATCTGCCAATTCTGTGAGTTTAATGAGAGCATTATGTAATTTGATCTTAATGATTTTAAAGTGGCTATTTTCAAAAATAGTAAGCATTATTTCCATGTACATGTTCAAAAACGTGCTTCTATAAATAATATTAGAAAAACTAAAACACTATATATCAAGAAACTAAATTAAATTAGGCTACATATCTAAACAAAATATTCAAAAGTGAAGAAACTCAAGTGACTAAGAATCGAAAGTGAAATATTTATCATCCTTATACAATACAGAAATGCAAAACAAAATTATTCTGAGAATTTTTTCCTCCCTTTCAGAAATTTTAGTTTTATAACACATGAGTCAACTTATGTTTGCTGTGTTATGGAGAGAGGGGAACATTACTATTCTCCTGGTTGGAATGCAAACTTCTACAGCACCTTTTGAAATCAGTATGATGTTTCTTCAGGAATCCGGAAATGGATGCGCCTAAAGATATAACTCGAGGAAAATATATCCAAATTTTGATTCATCCTAGTATAGAGACCCTTGAATAATTAGAAATATTCAAGTTGTTCCTTTACAAATGAATGCATAAAGAAAATGTGGGTCTTTTACAGATTGAAAAAGGAAAGCATGTAATTTTCAGGACAATGAATGGATCTTGTGAAAGTCATCATAGATGAGATAATCCAGATCAAAAAAGAAAAATGGGAGACATTTTCACTTTAATCTGAATGTTAATTCTCCACACTATTTCGGTTTGATTAGTTTAGTGTAAATTCAAGGGATGCGGTCCAGACTGTCCTCACTTTGGGACGTACAAATGAACTTATGGATTGCAGAGGAACACTGTCAAGAACAGGAATGTCGAACGTGAAGAAAGAGGGAAGAGGATGACAATGGAGGGAATATAGAGATGTACAGTTAAGTTGGGAAACATTTGAGGCATGGAAAGGAATCCCAATGCAACAGAAATAAAACATATTTTTTTTGCAGTGGTAACTAAAGATTTATAGCTATAAGGACAGGAGATAAAACATTGATTGGGTGTATCTATGTGATTTTCAATAGTAAGAAACTCACGAAAATTATGGATTTCAACTCTCAACAAACCTATAGTACAGAAAATGAAATATATAGTCCTTAAGGAGACAGATGTGAATATCTCTGTTGTAAACATAAATGTGTTATATTGTACACATTATATGTATAAAATAATATATTTATTTGTTTACATTTCAAATGTCATTTCCCAAACTGTTTTTTCTTTCTTAAATTCCCTAAGCTATTCCGATCCTCATTTTTCTAATATGGTGCTCCCCACTTCGACTTTTGCCCTCTAACATCCCCCTTCTCTTTGATATGACATCTCCACAGGACCAATTGCTTCCCTTCCCAGATATGGCAGTTGAGGCAGTTGTCTTCCCCATATGCTCTGGTATCTATGTAGCAGAAGTCTTGGACTGGCCAAAGCATATACTAGAAGGTGGAAAATTTCCTGAACCTCTGAAGGGTAAGCTTAATTGATACTGTTGTTCTTCATATTGGGTTCCAAATCCCTCCAGATCCTTAAGTCATTCCACTATCTCTTCCTTTGTGGCTGTCAGGTGCTGTCAAATGCTTAGGTGTTTCTGCATCTGTCACGGTCAGGTGATGGCAGAGCCCCACGGAGGACAGACGTATTAGGCTCTTATCTGCCAGCACATCTTGACCTCAGGAATTGTCTGAGGATTTGGAGTCTCTGGATGAAATTGTTCTTCTGGTCGGGTGGTCTCTGGATTGCCTTTCCTTCAGTCTCTGCTCCATTTTTGTATTTACATTTTTTAGATTGGAGATTTATAGGTAAAAAAAATGTGAGCTGTGTGGGCAGCACCACCCCTTCACTGGGGGGCATGTCTAGCTACAGGAGGAAGTCTCTAGTTGTTCTATCTATTTTCCTGCTCAGTATTTAAACTACCACCATCACAGTAAGTTTCTGGGATACACTTGCATCTCTGGCATCTGGGATTTTCCTGGGGATACCCAAGTTCACCACCCACCACTGACGCTTATTGTTATTTACTCCACGTTTCCTCTGAATTTCTCTCCTGTCTCTTTTAATTGGTGCAACTCCCACCACTTTATCCATCATTTTCCACATCTAGCTAGATTCTTCCACTCCACTGCATTCCATGACTATTTTGTTCTCCCTTCTAAGTGGGTTCCAAGTATCCGCCATTTGGCCTTCTCACATGTTACCCTTCATGTTATAAAAGATTTGTATAGTGGGTATTCTGTTAGCAGGGCTAACATCTACTAGTCACTAAGTCCATCCCATGTTATGTCCTTTTCAATTTCTGTTACTTCACTATTTTCATGTTCCATCATTTGTCTACAGAGTTCTTGGTGTCCTCATATTTAATACCTAAGTAATGTTCCATTGTTTACATATAGCACACTTTCTGTATTTATTCCTGAGTGGAGATGAGGTATATCATGGTTCTTTCCAGCATTCGACTGTTATAAGTAAGACTGCTGTGAATATCTTCAACCACATGTCCACGTTATGTATGGATCAAGTTTGAGTATATGTGTTGAAGTGAGTGGTAAAGCTGGTTTTCAAGTAAAGCTGTTTGCAATTTTCTCTGGACCTCCACACTGATGATATCCAAAGTGGCTATCAGCTACTAATCCCGCAAGCAGTGGAGGAGTATTCCACTTTCCCTACATCCTAGCCCACTCTGCTACTGCATTAGTTTTTTTGTCTTAGCCAATCTGATTGTTTTAAGGAAGACTCTTATGTTCATTTTGATTTGCCTTTATGTGAACTAAGGATGTTAAACATTTCTCGATATGTTTTTCACCTATTGAGATACCTCAGTTGAGAATTCTTGGTTAGCTCTCTAATCCAGTTTAAAAGTTGGGTTCTTTGTTGTGTGGGAGTTTACCTTTCTAAGTTCTTATATTTTTAATTTTGGCACTCTCTCAAATGTAGGGTTCGTAAAACTCATTTCCAAATGTGTAGGTTGTTGTTTTCCTATTGGTAGTGTACTTGGCTTTAAAGAAAGTTTTCAGAATGATGGGATTTTGTAAATTGACTGGTGATCTTAGAGCCTTTGGTGTACTGTTCTGAAAATTTTCTCCTGTGCAAATGTGTTCTAGGCACTTTCTGACACTGCCCCTTCTATTGGCTTCTGCATATGTGATTGTGTGTGGATTTCCTTGATGTGATTTGACTTGAACTTTGAAGAAGGAGATAGAAATTGTTCAATTGGCACACAGCTATATACAGAACAACAGTTAGGGTAACATCATATCTTAGAACGATTTGGTTTATGTATAACCTACTTAGTCATAAAGGAAATGCAAATCAAAACAACCCTGTGATTCTATCTCACATCAGTCAGAATGGCTAAGATCAAAGACTCAGGTGACAGCAGATGCTGGAAAGGATGTGGAGAAAGAGGAACACTCCTCCATTGTTGTTGGGATTGCAAACTGGTAAAACCTCCCTGAAAATCAGACCTGAGTTTCCTCAAAAATTGGTCATTGCACTTGCTGAAGACCCAACTATACCTCCCCTGGGCATATACCCAAAAGATGCTCCAACATACAACAAAGACAAATGTTAAACTATGTTCATAGCAGCCTTATTCATAATATCCAGAAGCTGGAATTAACCCAGATGTGCTACACGAGAAGAATGGATACAGAAAATGGCCTATATTTACACAATGGACTAGTACTCATTTATCAAAAATAATGAGTTCATGAAATTCATAGGCAAATGGATGCACCTAGAAAATATCATCCAGAGGGTGGTTACTCAATTACAGAAAAACAAAGTATGCACTCATTTTTAATTGGATATCAGTGCAAATGCTCAAGTTAACTATGTTACAAGGCACACACCACATGAAACTCAAGAAGGAGGACCAAAATGCAGATGATTTACTCCTTCCTTGAAAGAGTAAATAAAATATCCATAAGAGGGGTAGGGAGATATTGTTCTTTGGAGACTGAAGGAATTACCATTCAGAGTCTGCTGGACATGTGACACACACACACACACACACACACACACACACACACACACACACACATGCACCAAAACTATTTTGGATAAAATAAGGCTTTCAGAGTTTATCATTTGAAGGAGGTACACAATATTTACACAGGGAACTAGGAGAATTCAGCTGAAGGACTTTTTTGTTTTCTGGCTGTACTGAGAGCTGAAAACCAGTTGGTAAGAGTGCCTACACACTTGAAGGCAGAGATAAGACCATCTTTTCTGCGCCAAGTTACCTGTTGTTTGGACTCAAGGACACAATGAGAAGATCGAGTGTTAGAATAAGAAGTATAAAAGAGAGTGAAGAATCCCAACTTATAGGGCCAGTAAATATCTTAAAAAAAATTTGAAGAAATCTTCCCAACCTAAAGACAGAGATGCCGAAAAACATGCCAGAAGCCAAAAGAGCTCTAAGTAGATCTTACCAGAAAAGAAATTCCTCACATCGCATGATAGTCAAAACACTAAATGCACAAAATAAAGAAAGAAGTTTAAAGGCAATAAGGGAAAAAGGTCAAGTAACATATAAAGTCAGACCTATGAGAATTACACAATGTTTCTCACCAAATACTATGAAAATCAGAAGATCCTGCAATGATATACTCTAGACCATAAAAGAACACAAAAGCCATTCCAGTCTACTATTGCCAGGAAAATTCTCAATTAACACATATGGAATAACGAAGATATTCCATGACAGAACGAAATTTATACAGTATCTTTCTACAAATCCAGCCCTACGAAAGATAATAGGTAGAAAACTCTAACACAAGGAGGGAGACTACACACTATAAAAAGCAACAAACTAATCTTGCTATGAAACCAAAAGAAAAGAGACACACAAACATGATTCTACCTCTAACAACAAAAATGACAGAAGCAACAATCACTATTCCTTAATATATTTTAACAACAATGGAGTGAATTCCCCAATAGAAAGACGTAGACTAAATGAATGGATACATAAAGAGTACCCAGCATTTTGTTGCATGTAAAAAGCACAACTTAGAGACAAAGACAGAAACTACCTGAGAGTATTAGGCTAGAAAACAAATTTTGAAGCAAATGGTCTGATAGACGGAAGCTGGATTTGCCATTCTACTATGGAATATAATCGATTATCAACCAAAAGTTTTCCAAACAGGTGAGGAAGGAAATTTCATATTTATCAAAAGATTATCACAGCAATAGGAACTCTCACTCCTAAATATTTTTGCTCCAAATACATGGGCAACTGCATTCCTAAAGGATACCTTACTAAAGCTCAAAGCACCCAATGTTCCTCACATAATAAGAGTGGGAGATTTCAACACCACGTTCTCTTCAATGGACAGATCATGGAAATAGAAATTAAACAAAGATCTAGACAAACTAACAGAAGTTGTGAACAAAATGGACATTACAGATATTTATAGAATATTTCATCCTAAAACAAAATAATATGCCTTCTTCCCAGCATCTCATAGTATTTTTTCCAAAACTAATCATATAACAAGTCACAAAACAGGCCTCAACAGATCTAAGAAAACTGAAATATGTCCATTTATCCAATCAAACCGTGACAAACAAAGGCTGATCTTCAATATCCACAAAACATCAGCGAGCCCACACATACCTGTAAGTTGAACAGTGCTCCACTCAAAGATAACTTGTCAAGCAAGAAATACAGAAAGATTAAAGACTTTTTAGAATTTAATAAAAGTGATGGCACAACATACATATGCTGTACTCAACAATAAAAGAACCTCTGGGAGAATCACCATTCCTTACCTCAAGCAGTATTACAGGGCAATAGTGATTAAAAAAAATCAATGACAAAAAAAAGTTGTATTTGTACAGATCTAGGAATGTTGATAAGTGGAATAGAATTGAAGACCCCAAGACAAACACACACATCAATGGTCACTTGATATTTGACAAAGAGGCCAAAACCATCCAATGAAAAAAAAATTAGGATTTTCAACAAGTGGAGGGCAGCATGTAGAAGTATGCAAATCGATTCATTTTTATTGGTCTAATCAAACCTTAAGTCTGAGTGGATCAAAAACCTCTACATCAAACCCAATAAACTGAAACTATAAGTAGAGAAGAATCTTGATCACATGGGCACTGGGAAAAATTTCCTGAACTAAACACCACTGGTTTGTACTGTAAGATCAAGAATCAGAAATGAGACTTCATAAAACTGCAAAGATTCTGTAAGTCAAAGGACACTGTTATTAGGAGAAAACAGCAAACAAATGATTGGGAAAAGATCTTTATCAATCCTACACCTGATACAGATCTAATATCCAAAATATACAAATAACTCAAGAAGTTAGACACCAGAGAGCCAAATAATCCTATGAAAAATGGGGTGCAGAGCTAAACAGAGAATTCTCAACTAAGGAATAACAAATAGCTGAGAAGTGTGTCAAGAAATGTTCAACATCCTTAGTCATCAAGGAAATAAAAATAAAAATAGTCCCGAGGTTCCACCTCACGGCAGTCAGAATGGCTAAGATCAAAAACTCAGGTGAAAACAGATGTTGGTGAGGTTATGGAGAAAGAGGAACACTGCTCCATTATTGGAGGGATTGCAAACCTGTATGATAACTCTGGAAATCATTCTGAAGTTTCCTGAGAAAATTGGATAATGCCCTAACTGAGGACCCAGCTGTACCTGTACTCTGCATACACACAAAAGATGGTGCAACATACAACAAAGACACATGCTCCACTATGCTCACAGCAGTATTATTTATAATAGCCAGGAACTGGAAAGAATCAAGATGCTCTTCAACTGATGAATGGATACATAAAATGTGATACATCTGTACAATGTTCTACTACTCCACATTAAAATCAATGAATTCATGAAACTCATAAGAAAATGGATTGACCTAGAAAGCGTCACCCTTAGTGAGGTAACCCAATCACAGAAAAGGACACATAGTATGTACTCTCTGATAAGTGCATTTTAGCCCAAAAGTTCGAATTCGGCAAGATATAATCCACAGACCACATGATGTTCAAGAAGAATGATCAAATTATGCAAGCTTCACTCCTTCTTAAACGGCGGAACAAAAAACATTCACGGGAGTTTATGTGGAGGCAAAGGTAGAAGTAGAGACTGAAGGAATTCATGCCCCACCTGTGGGTCATATACATATATACAGTCACCAAAAGTATATAAGATTATTGACGCTAAGAAGTGCATGCTGACTGGAATTGGATATAGATGTCCCTGAGAGACACAGCCAGAGCAGGTCAAATTCATAGTTGAATGCTAGCAGCAAAACATTAATCTGAAAATGGAACACCAGTTGCAGGAATTAGAGAAGCGGTTGAAAGACCTGAAGGGGTTTGCAACCTCATAGGACAACAATGCCCAACAACGAAAGGCCCCAGGGAGTAAAGCATCACCCAAAGTATATACATGGATTGACTCATGGCTGTAGATGTATATGTAGCACAAGATGTCCTTTTTGGGCAACAAGGGGAGGAAAAGCTCTTAATCCTTCCAAATGTGGACTCTTAATATAAGGAAGGTGAGAAAGATTAGACGGGTGGATGATGTGGATGGGAACACCATTATCGAAGAAGGAGTGAGAGCAGATAGATGACGTATGAACAGGAAACCAGGGAATGGTATATTTGAAACTTAAATTAAAAAATCATATAAATGAAAAGAGGATCCTCAGATTCCTTTGAATAGGTGGAGGAATATCTAATTTCCCTGTGTGCAGAAGAGGAATTTTTGCTGTCCCTCCAGGAAAAGGTGATAGATTTTTGATGTTTTAAAGTATAAGGGTGAAATAGGATCTCCCCTGGACTGTATGGAATGTGCATAGCTTCTCTTCCTCTTATGTCTGGAGTACTATTGAGCAGAAGTTGAAGGTTGATTGATACCTTGGAAATTATAGAACATTCCTGCCACACACTACTTCAGCAACTCCAAACTGAAAATCACAGTAAAGAATACACACCTGAATATCCATGGTAGGCAGTCAACAGTCTTAGAAGTCTTGTATGAGGCTCTAATGCAGTAGTCTTAGGTTCAGTATCTTATTCAAATATATGTCCATCTACACATTCCTCTGCATGTGAAAGGACACCTCTGTGTAAGGGAACACAATGAAGATAGTAGTCTGATTTGTGCTGGCTTTTAGACTCTTGTTTGAGAACTCAGTCCAGATTTCTCTGAGATCTCTTCGTCAGAACAGTGTTTCTCAGGACAATAAACTTAGAAATTTTAGAGAGGAAATGGATTTGGCACATGGGGAATGTGTCGTAATTCCTTGGCCTTCTGGAATCCTCTCAATTGTATAAGTCTAAATCTTACTCAGTAAGATGGTGGAGGTAGGGAACTTGCACAGAAGTAGGACTGTTGTGTCAGTCATCAAAAAGGTAATATACCAGACTTCATGGGAAAAAGTTGTTATTGCACCGTGGACATCACCGGGATTTCTGAGAAAATGTGCAAAGGAGATATTGTATACCGGTTTGTTAGAAGTTTAAAATCTCTGGCTACTTCTAAAATTATAAGAAAAAACATTTTATTCTGGAGAAAATGTTAGTACCTCGTGGAGCAGAGGAAGATCCAGTATTGCTTGATCAGCTTCCTATTCTTTATCAGTATTTAGAATGTCCATATATTTTCATGGCATTTGAAAGTCCAGGTAGCAATTCTTCCATCAGTCCTATAGGTTGCATTTCATTCCAGCAGTTGTCTTTGGGCTTTGAAGACTTTTGTCAGACAAGAAAAGATCAACACCCCTTCCTTCCATGGAGGAATGTCTCAGAATACATGTAGCAGAAATAAGTTTGTATGTAATCCTAAACAGTTGGGATATAGCAGGCTCACAAAATCAAGAGAAGAAGTGCTAATGATGGCCACAAGAGAGTGCAGGCATGAGTACGCCTTGGGCAAAAGAAGATATTTCAGGCCAATGTAGGCCTTTGGTGAAAGTGCTCTTGTCCACTATACAGAGAAAAAAGGTGAAATACTTGTGAGTAGATGTGGAGTGTTGATGCTCCCATAGGGAAAGGAGAGACACTGAAGTTCTTCTATGAAACGGTGACATTACAGACCCCATGGACAGAAGATGTGAATTTGAGAACAACTGGAGCAAAAGGTATCATTCTGATGTCCCTCCTAGAGGAAGTTTTGAATGTGAGACACAGTTAAGTGTTAATTTTGTGACATCTTTCATCAAAAGTAGCATGGTTCAGAATCATTCTTTGTCAAATAGGTTAGCTGCTGAGGACCTTTTTGAGTGGAAGTGGAGTTTGAGACCTGGGTGCCAGAGATGACTTCAGGAATTGTAAGTCTTATAAGACAGATATCGGACACTCTTATATACGGAATGTACATTTGATATATACTGGACATAAATCGATGATCTAAAGTAATGACGTTTAAGAGTAGAATATTAAAGAAACGTAGAATCTGCTTAAAGTGACAAAACTATTTAAGGATAATGGAGTGTTCAAGCCTACCTTGAGCAGGCAAGCTAGGGCTACTTCACATATCGTATCTTCAGTTACACCATGGGAGGCCTGTCAGGGATCCAAGCATTAGTATTATTCAGCAGTCATGATTTTCAGTCTCTAAATCCTCTTGAAGCTAATCATCGACGACGGTTATAAGCATGAAGGATGGTATATAGGACAAATAATGAAAGTTTCACGATTTACTAACATAGATCATAATTAAGTGAAGTGCCTTTGGTCACATCTGTATTTTCTTAGTGGCCATAATTAGATGGACATGATCTAAAACTCCCTATTAGAGGGTTACATTTGATCTAAACATCCGTATTAGAAGGTTGAGTATGCTCTAAGGACTCTTTAATCTTGGTCCTCTTGGGCAAAAAAAAAAAAAAAAATTCTGAGATCTCAATAGTAAACTATAGTCATTCTTATAACTGATCTTGGACAGAAGGGGATGGTGTAAGGTATTATTTGTCAAAGAATAAAAACCTGAAGGCTACCAATCAAAGTGAAGTGCTGATTTCCCTTCATCTAAAGTGGATGGTGTTGAGATGGCTTGGAAATAGGTGCAGTTTGAGTAACCTGTGTTCATAACTGCAACTTATGGGGTCATACTGAACTGTTTTGCTAAACAAGAAAGTGCCTGGCCATTTTTAACCAATTACCAAGATCCAGTCACCTAACTGTGAAGAATGAAAAATTCTAGCTCACCTTTGGTGGTGGGAAAACATATGGTATTGCATAATTTTCTTCCAATTATTCTTTCCAGCTTCCATTAGTCAGCATGCTCTTCTATCAGGGTGATTGTCTGAACTGTGATGCTCCATTGATACACACACACACACACACACACACACACATACACACACACACATATGTGTGTGTGTGTGTATGTGTATCTGTACGTGTACGTATATGCATATGTATATGTATATGTATATATAAGATGTATACATGTATATATATATATATATCATATATGTATGTATATGTGATGTATATATGTATACCTATGATGTATATATATAATGTATATATACATATATACATATATGTGATGTATATATGTATATATGATGTATATATTTATAAGTGTACATGTGTACACATCCATAAATGAGAGATGGAAAAATTGCATTTCTGAGAACCTTCTGTAGTAAGGTTGCATATATTTTAATTTTAGCTATCTGTACTCTGCCCTCTGATCTACACCAAGAATCTTATGATGTCCCACTGGGAAATTGGAATTATGATTGCCTGGCAATCTTGGTCAAGTTTGGCAATTAAGAAAAATGAAGTTAAATCAGGTATAAGATGTCCGTGTAATTAAGTGATGCTCTTGGGGCATCCAGAGCTAGAGGCTACAACTGAAACTCCTCACAAATATAGATGGAATCAATGAGACTTGCCCATAGGAGCCAAACCTGAGATTTCTCTGTGAGCATCAATCCATACCAATACTCCCTTGGCCAGGAACTGGATGTCTATAGTTTTTGTGGATGAAGATCCCATTTTGTACTACATTGAACTGCATGTTATTGAATCTGATTCTGGCTTCTACAGAGGTATGCCATGAGACCATGGGGCCTCTTTCGTCAGAAGTGAAGTGAATTGAGCCCACTTTCAAATAATCAAAGTTTGGGGGTCTTTCCTTTATATGAGTACTTGAGAGGACATAAGGCAACCAGGGAATGTGTAGAGTAGGCTCAGTTGTAGGAGGGAGGTCTGACATTCTGTTCAATGACTTAGGTAATTGATGGAAAAAGGAAGATCTTGACGCCTTTAAGAAAGAGAAAACTTTGAGATCTGATTGTGCAAAGGTATGTGTTAGAAAACCCTTGGAGTTGGAGTTGGTAATATGAAACATCCTGTGAAACATGAATGTCATTATTACCTGATTTGGTAAAGGATTTTCCCCAACAATGCCGTTCAATTTCTATACTTCTTTAGTTGGTAGGAATTTTACATCTTGTATTTAATATGGGGAAGTGCAGGTAACATCCCAGGCCTTTTTTATACAGCCTGCATGACTGTCTCTGGATCTTTTGCTCATTCAGTTTGTCTTAATATGTCCATATATTGGCAGCAACAAAGGGTGCTCTTGATTTCTAGTGATTGGATTGATTCCATCAATCAATGATTCTATATATAGGAACTGGGACCTCAAACCCGAGTGGAAGAACATATTTCTCTACCCACCATGGTAAAAGGTAAAAGCCTTGAATTTCTATTATTTAGAGTATATCCATGTGAGGTAATTCAAATTCGTGAGGGACTGCTTTAGAATACAAGGTATGGCATACTATTTTTTGGAAAAGCATGTCTCATGTCACCTTGTGAACAAAGGAATGTGTGAATTTCCTTTGGTCAAAGGAAGTGTACTCCATCAAGAGGTGAGAAAGATCCAAGGCCACACTGATGGGGAAGGAGTCACATCATCATTCAGGGTGGTTCTCATGGCCTCGTCAAAGAGGAATGAGTCTAGGACGTATATCAGAACAGTAGAGTTCTGAGAAGAGATTCACAGAATGGGAAGTTCTGAGAAGATCTTTAGCAAAAGTGAAGTCCTGAATGTATTGGTTCAGAATGTGGAGGTCCCTAGTCATATTTTGAAGAAAAGAAGTATCCACTTCACCCATGGTCAGCAGGGGAAGGTTATCGGCTACACTGGGTCTTGGAGATATGTTCTGCCTCTATCTCAGTAACTTCTAAGTATGTTCTCTATATGTATACCCTATATATCTTTTAGTCCAGGCAATGGTCACAACAACAGTATAATTGGTTCAGGAAGCGGTGATGTTTCTTCATGGATGTGTTCAGCTACACACATATGTGAATAAAATATAGGAATGGTGTATATTTTGATGACCTACTTTAAGGCACATAGTATAAGAGTCAATTTAGCTTTGTGTCTTCTGAACTAGGATTTAGAAGCAGAGAAATATAAGATACCATTGTTTGCATATGTGTTGTATGAATACCTTGAATAAAGAGGTTAGTTTTAAGCAAACTTTCTTAATAGCTGTGTTCTGTGGCATAGGACGAAGGGCAGCTCTAGTGATTCTTTAGTTCCACAGGTACTCCAAAATTCCCATAGTACACAGGGAGGAGGTCTGAGACAATTGATGTGCACTGGGAATAATTTTTAGAGCCCTTTCAATAGAATTTGATTTCCCAAGCCCCCATTTGCAGAAGCTGAGGGTCTAAAATCTACTGGGTGGATTGAAGTAGAAAATTGACCCACAATCCTACTGGAAAGACAGGGAATGTTAGATGATCATTCATGTAGGATGCGTGGTATAACACTCCCTTGGTCTGGCAGCTCTTTAAGGAGAAAAGACAACACCACTTGATGCGAATAGGAATATAAAAGGGCCATGTAAGTCTTCAAGCAGGTTTTAAGCCTCTTTACCATAAAGGATCTAGGGCAATGCTGTACTTTGGCGAGTACTGACATGCTCTACAATATAAGAAGAAGGAGTAAGTTAACACTGGGTAAAGTGAACCCCATGTAAGAGAGGAAAACTCTAAAGCACTATTGAAAATGAAGAGAAATTTCTTCAGGCATAGTGTATATAGGTGCCATACACACTTCTGTCAACAGAAAAGGTCCCTGGTACCTTATACCAGGATAAAGTTTCCAGCAGTAATCATAAGTTTCAAATTCTCATTCAGAGTTTTATATATTCATAATTTCTGTTAATGCAAGAGAAAAGACAGGAACATATTTCTTCTGCCAAAGGCTTTGGATAATTGTTTCTGGCTAGGTTAATCCTTCTGGTTCGTTCAGCTGTTAAGATCTAAGCAGAAATGTTGAAATTATTACATTTCTATTGATTTGCCTGATTGCAGTTTGCAAGGGTTATATACTCTGATTCCAAACTTCGACTCTGGGACTTCAAACCGGAGTAGAGTCGAGTCCCTGGATTATAGAAGGAGTCACTTTTGAAAATATGTCTGATCAGTTAGGTATACAACTACTTTGTTGGAAATTCAAGGGCTCAATATTCAGAGAGAACATTTAGGAGGACTGGAAAGAGCGAAAAGGTCACAGAATCCTTCAGGCAAAGGTTTACCTTGGGTACTGGAAGAAGAGAGTCAAGTGCAACTGTTTTCACAGTCCAGAATAACCATGTGTCTGGGGACTATGAGGCATTCTTGCCAGAAATTAGGGAATTTGCTCTTACATATTGGGTGGTAATCTCTGGATTTATCTTTTCCTCAAGCTGTTAAGCAGCAGGATAATCATGGACAACAAAGATGAAACTGCTCCATTTTATGTTACAAACCTTAAAGGCAGAACGTAGGTTAGGGCTCAGATTTGCACTGACATGTCTGAGGACATCATGTCCATGTGGTCTGCCATTCCTTCAAACATTTATGTATGCCTGGCCACCCAGGTCAGAAAGGAAACATTAATACCTCTTAGAAGAATAGAACTGAGATTCTCTGGATAGAGGTGGATTCTCGGAAGAAACCATTGTCAGGGGATATTAATTTAAAGTTTCCTTAAGAAAAAATAAACATCTGTATGAGAATTCATTTCATTTGCTTCTCTGTATGTTCTTTATCAGAAGAATTTGTATTAAGCCACGTTCAACTTTAAGGGTATGTCTAGATTTTCTTATTCAAAGAAAGGGGAATATATTCATCTTACTTTGAAGAATATGCTTGTCAGGGGCTCTTCATTGCATCCCAAGTGAACCTCCAGTTTACCTTGAACTGACAGAGAAACCAGGGAAAAATTAGGAAACATATCTGTGGCACAGTCCATAATATCAAGAAATAGTGTGGGTTTCCTCACCCTAAATTAATATCTAAACTTCCTTTGGACAAACTAGAATGATATGAAGTAACCTTTCTTTCAGGGATAACATATGACACCTCCTTAATCAAAGAAAGAATAGATGAGTACCCCCGAGTAAAGAAGAGTTGCTGATGTCCCTGTGACAGGAAATTGTTTTGAGTATTCAAATTCCCCTAGTATTTGAGAAAAAATTAAATTGCTTACAATAGCTCAAGAGGTCCTACATTGCTTCATCTTCTAATGGTACTTCACAGTCTAGCATATACACATCTTTAGCTGAATCTGCAAGAGACTGAATATAGATTCCATGATTCAAGAAAAGTTGGGGGTGTCCTAAGCCTGATTGCCTCCTAAAAACTATATTCAACCAAAAAGAAATGAGCACCAGACTGATGACTTCACAACATATCATGTGACCTTACACAAGGAAGTAGCATGAGATTCCAGGATTTGCTCCCTCCCTTTGGATTTCAGTGAACCTTCAACAGAGGGATCAATGCTCCATGGTCTGAGGTAAAATATTCCATGGGCCCCAAGCAAAAGGGATGGTTCTGAGAGACCATTTGGTCAAATGAGTAACTCTAAGGCCTAATCATCCTGAGCAGAAAAAAATACCAATGTTTTTGAAAGGAGAAAGGTCTTAAACCAGTTTGAAAGTAAGGGACTATTCCTGATTACCTTCTATAGAAGACTATGGTCCCAGCACTCCAGGGCTCCATATTTTCAGAGAACTCAAGAAAATTCTTATCTCCAAGGCCTCCACTACAGACTTGACAGCAATCTGAGATTTATTCTGAAATCTTGTGTCAAAGTCACTGGATCTAAACCCTATTTAAACTTACTATAAGCCGCACAGGTATGGGTGTGAGGAATATTGGCCTTTCTGGTGAGAATCTTAGATAAGTGGCCTTGGATCCAGGCTGGAATTTTTATTCATTGGCCAAGGGACCTCAATCCATTGTTCTTGGAGATTTTTTGGTGGTCAGAGTTGTATTGGCTATGCAATAAGGTTTGAGGAACAAGTTCTGTTCAGCCACAAACAAAGTGAGAATCTTCTATGGATTCTTGTTCACAAGGATTCAGTTTCAGGTACACTACAGCAGAGGCTGAATGTTTGAGACACTCCTCAGTCACAAGGTCAATTCTAGATTTTGGTCCATCAGATGGCCATGTCTCTGACCCCTCCATTGCAGACAGAGGAAGAATAAAGTGTTTTTATTCCAGGGCAGTTGACTTCTAGTGTTTGTCGTTTTATAGGTATTTGAGTCCTTTGATGTTTAATGATATCGGACAAATGATTGGTTTTGTCTATTATTTTTCTTGTTAAATGTCGAATTATTTTTCTGTGGCTACCTACTTTATCTCTTTTTTGTGTTTTTTAAAAGTAGATTGTGTTCTTTCTTTTTCTGGGTGTAGTTTCCTGCCTTGTACTGGAATTTTCCATCTATCATCTTTTGTAGGACTGGATTTGTGGAAAGATATTGTGTAAATTTGCTCATGACATGGCATATCTTGGAATCTCCATCTATGGTAGTTGAGAGGTTTTACAGTAGCCTGGGCTGACATTTTTTTTCATTTAGGATCTGTGTGATATATGCCCAGGATTGCTAGCTTTCACAGTCTATTTTAAGAAGTGTGGAATACTGATTGGTCTCCCTTTTTATGTTACTCGACCTTTTTCCCTTACTGCGTTTAACATTTTTTTCTTTGTTTTGTGCACTTTATATTTTAACTATTATGTGATGGAAGAAATTTCTTTTCTGCTCCAATTTTTTTGGAATTCTTTTTGCTTTTTGTACGTGCAAGGTTGTCTCTTTCTTTAGGTTAGGGAAGATTTCTAGTATAATTTTGTAGAAGATATTTACTGACCCTTCAAAGTGGGAGTTTCATTCTCTTCTATACCTATTATCCTTAGGTTTTATCTTCTCATTTTGTCTATGATTTCCTGGATGTTTTGGGTTAGGAGTTTTTTGTTTTGTATTTTTGGACAATTGTGTAACTGTTTTCTATGGTATCTTCTGCCCCTGAGATTCTTTTCTATATTTTATATTCTGTTGGTTGATGCTTGCGTTTATGACTCCTAATATCTTTCCCAGGTTTTCTATATTCAGAGTGTTCATCTTTGTGTGGTTTGCTGTTGTTGTTTTTGTTGTTGTTGTTGTTGTTTTCTGTTTCCATTTTTACTTCCTGATGGATTTTTCAATTCCTCCAGCAGCTTGTTATGTTGTAATGTAATTCGTTAAGGGATTTTTGGGTTTCCTCTATGAGGTCTTCTATCTCTTTACATCTGTTGTCTTGTATTTCTTTGATGGAGTTATTTATGTCCTTCTTAAAATCCTTTAACCTCATCATGTTCAGTGATTTGAACTACAAACTTTTCTATCTCTTTTCTGGTGTGTCAGGGGTATACTGGGCTAGCTTTGGTGGGAGAACTGGTTTCTGATGATGTCTAGTAACATCAGTTTATGTTCCTTAGGGAATTATACTTGCCCCTCACCATCTGGAGTTAGCTGGTTTTGCTGTCTCTGAAAGTGGCTTGAATTCTCTCTTAGCCTGTGTGTCAACAGTAATGGGACCGTTGTTCTCTCTTGAATTATCTTGTGTGCCAAGAACTGTGGATAAATTTCAGCTATATGGAATAGATAGAAACAAAAGTATGCTGTAACAGACTGCACCTCTTTTCGTGGGTTCTGAGCACTCCAGGAAGTTACCTCTGAGAAGAAAAAGTCTTTCCTGTGCTCTTGAGTGTGTCAGCACTCCTGGAAGTCCATCTATTTCCTCATTGGATCTGGGGACAGAGAGCTGAGGTACAGGTTCAGCTCTGGGAACACAGCTCTGGGTCCTCTTGGTTTTTAAACTTTCACTGGAACAGCTCACAAAAGAAATTTGACTCCCTGATAAGTAAGTGCCTAGGAATCATCATCTCTCTGTCTCTTCAAAGATGGGACCACAAACATATGGCAGCTGGCATTTTCACATGGATGCTGTGAATTAAACTTAGGAATCCCATTCTTTCATGTCAAATGTATTCCCAGCTGAGATAATTGTTCAGTGAACAAAGTATTGTTTTGAATATGACAGAGACTATCTGTGACAAATTAAAATGTTTAGGCAATGTCAACTAGGTCATTGAATTGAAGAACTCACATAATTACTACATGATGGTCTAACCAATGCACGGGATGCATATTCATTAAAATGAAGAATAGTATAAAGTTTATTTATGCAACTTACTGAATCATGTAATAAATAATAAGTCTCCACTAATGTACCATGTCCATAATAGTGTATAGATTAGGAATGAATAGAAAGTATTATGAACTTTCTTCTATAAAGATTGCATTATAGTACAAGAAAAAAGAAAAAAATGAATGCATAAATCAGTGTGTTGGAGTTGATAGTATGCAAGTAGTTGAAGAATCTATTTTAGAAATAAGGTCATGGAGATTGTCATGAGGAAGTGACATTTAAGTTAAATTAGATGAAAAATAATTGATCTATATTTTGGGCAAAATTACAGTAAATATAAGGATGATAAGAGGACAAAGACCTTGACATATCCAAAAAAGTAAATATGAGAGTAGTTTGTATTGATTAAGAGATAGAAGAACGGTCCAAATAAAGCTGAATCTCAGGCAATGTCTCATATGGGAATATAGAAACAATGTTAGACATATAATTTTTATTTACTGAAAATGTCTTAGAAATCATTGTATAGTTTTAAATAAGTTTGTTTAACTCACAATGTATATAGTAAGGGACTCTGGTTACTTATGAATTATGATATGATACAGAGAATGATTTTAAGGATGTTTTTGAAGTCTATCTGGAAGTAGTGTCAATGATAATGAAAAAGAGTCATATCAGAGAGCTATGATGGAAATTGTTGTGTTTGGTAGTAGAATGAGGGTGGGTTGAGTAGGAAGAAAAGAAACCCAATGACTTTTTTTGAGAAAATGAAAAGATGTTGGTGTTATTTACTCTGATGTGGAATGTTTCATGATAAGTGGATTTAGGAGAATTATAAAGGAATTTATTTTAGACCCTTGAAGATGCTTGAAAGAACCTCTAACTCACTAGACATTCCTACTTACTGTTCATGGTTTGTTGATTTAAACCATTACTCAGACCATTATTAGCTGTTATATAAAAAAAAACTTACATTACTATCTGTATTTTTTCAAGGTGTATCTGGGAGTACTTATTTAATTAAGAGCAAACCTATAATTATACTACATGCTTATTTAGTATATTCAGACAAATTATTTGCCCATTTACTTACTACAAACATTTTGTATTGCAATTAGAATTTAATCCAAGTTTATTGGTGCTGACACACTGTTTGATTAGAATATAATAGCTCATGAATGTGAATTTCACAGAAAGAAATCATTTGCTCAGATTTTGTAAACTTACAAACCCTAGAAGAGTAAAAACATGTAATAAATTCTATCTCTTCTACTTTTAATCTTTAGTATTTTAGTGTGTTATGATATACATGCAAAAATTCCTAACCCAGATGATTTTAACTATAATATCCAGTACTATTAAACATATCAATAGTATTTTACAAATATGAATAATCTATGCTTTCAGAAAATTTTCATCAAAGAAGCAAGAAATTCTTCATAACTTCAACACAACATGGCCTTTGGGAACAGAATAAAACACAAATAAGGAAAGGCGGAAAATGATTGACACATGCACTGTTCTTGGTTTGAAATTTAACAATCATGCTAGTTATAGGATACAGCTTTGAAATTCGAGTCAATGAGAGGATGAAAAATACTGAGGAAGAGTAGGTAAATTGAATTCTTGCTACATGAACAAAAACACTGGATCTGAAGGTAAGGTACATTTTATATAATGACCCTCGTCTTCTGACACTATTTATTCAATGCTTTGGTATTTGTTCGTATATTATGTTCCAAAAACATATCAATGATTCTGGTTATTCTTAATTAATGAACATGCATTTCAGCTGATTTAATATTCCACATTATCTTAATATTCTTCTGTATTATTCAGTATGAAAATATAGATAATTATTTTGATTAGAGTAAAATTTTATTTTTTTATCTTATGAGAGAAGAAATTATTAATCAAGAATGGATATTTGATATTTTCTAAAAGATGTTAATAGAGGTTGAAACCGTATATATAAGATCAACCATTTATACCTTTTCCAAATGAAACTCATTGAAATGTCAGTACACATGTAGTACATAAATGGAATGATACATAGGAATAAAAACATCCCCTATGTATCCAGAATCATCTATTATCACCATGATGAAAGCCAATATTAGGAAGAGAAGATGGTACAGCCACTTTGCAGGAAAATCAGCTTCATTCAAAATGAAGATTGAGCTGGGAAGTGATTTGACTAAGTGTAGTTAAGAATAATGAAAATGCCCAAAAATTGCAATCTCACTAAGTGGTATTTCCTCGTTGCAGGAGGTATGTTGTTAGGGGTAGGCTTTGAGGTTTCAAAAGACTGAAACTATTTCAATCTAGTTTTCTCCACCTTCTGCTTATGGTCTGAGATGTAATCTTTCAGCAACCTCTGCCTGTTTATCTTTACTCTGATATCATCCATCACTGACTCTGATATTCTGGATTATAAGCCCAAATAAAGTATTTCTTTTTTAAAGGAAAGAATAATATAAATGAGTTTAATGTTATGAGAAGCAGACCTTGTTTACCTGATATGGTTGCCTTTTCCTTTCTTAGCTTGGGCCATCAAACTTCTGCTATGTTGAATGAGAAATCTCCATATTCTCTACTCTCACATATTGCAGTTTGTCACTTGGCCCTCAGGACCCCCTTATACCTGGGGCTGTATTTTTGTTCTTGGAAGTTAGGAAGTTTGGACTTCCTGACTTTGGAGGCAGGGTTAAAAGTAAATGGGAAGTGAGTGATATACATACCACAACTCTTCTATTTTAGTCCTTCAATGGGGGTTATTAGAGGATGGGATTACTGAGGTGAGCATAAAGGAAAGGTGCTGCTTTATTTGAAATGTTTTCTTACCTCATTCTGTGCCCTTGTAAAGGACCAGTCTTATCTCTCAGGCCTGGCCATGTTCCTGTCACTCCTCACCTGCCTATCTCTTGCAGCTCTTAATTCTAGTTCCTACTTCTCACTCTAGGTTTCATCTTGACCAGATTTAGTTCATTTTTCAGTGCTCCTGCTCTGAAACGTACACAAGTTCTTTTTCTTTTGTTTTATTTTCAAACTTTCAATGTTTATATTCGTTTTTGTTTTACCTCTTTTATGGAAGCCTTAGAGGAGAATCATTCATGGATGTCTCTTTTGATTGGAATGAGAAAATAATGAAAAAAATCTTTTTTTTAAATTACAGGACATTTTCATGTCTAAGTTTTTCTCTTACATACACCTGCCATGCTAGTTTATCTCCCTGTCTTGTCCTTAGTCCTTTCCTCCCCTTGCTACTTGGATACTGCCTCTTAGGACTTACTGCAGAACCATAAATGCTGTCATACACAAGGGAGGTGTTGATTCTTCATCACTTTTCTAACTTTTTTTCTCCCTTCTCTCTTGATCTGTTTGAATAAATTTGGATCTCTGTACTCAATAGTATATTGCTATAGTGCTTGGGCCATGAAAATATCTGTTATTGTTGCCTTGTCATAGTTTTACAGCTCAGGTTTGGCCTAGTTACACTTTGGGATCTAAGTCCAAGAAGTTTGAGGACTTTAATAAAAACTTGTCAGGAGCTAAAAATACTTTTAAATGATTTCTTAATACATGACGCCTAGAAAACCCTTTCATAAATCATGGATAAAGCAATCTGAGATTCTTGTTTCTGTAAAGTACTTAAAAATATGAAAGGGAGAAAGGCCATGGCTTGCTCACTCTTGTCATTAGATAGGGCGCTCAGATATGAGTTTTCCTGCGATTTCTGGTTAGAACATAAAGATGTCTTTGGTAGTTTGCATTACCAGATTGCTTATATTAATTCCCCCTTTTGCTATTGTTTTCGTTTTCTGTCTTCATTGTTTCCAATAGGACCATAGCTCCCCACTCTGTGTAGATAAAAGGTGGGTCCAGTACAGCTGTTATTGTTCTGGCACACAAACTACTTTTTGGGAACAAATGTTCACCATTGTATAGTTGACAGTGGTTTGAAATTCTTTCCTTGTCCTCAGTTTCTTGTAACAACATATTCTTTACATCTTCTTTAATTAATTGTATTGACCTCCCTGTAATCGTATTATGTATCTGTGTGTATGGAAGAAAGATTTTCTTTAAATATTCTGTGGTTTGTGGGTTTATTTTTCCATAAAGTATTTCCCAACACCACATGACCTCAGGCCATTACTAGGAATTACTGTATGCTGGGAACATTGGGGGAGGATAGTGTGAAATTAATCACTGTCCTTTGTTTCAGAGATTTTTATTTTTTAATAAGTAACCAATACTATACAAATAGCTAACTAACTCTTGTGTTCCCCTTCCTGTATGGCTGCTGGTGTAAATAAAATGCATTTTTTCATTGATAAACAATAATAAAATCTCATAAAGGCACAAACATACTTAAAGACAGAAAATATTCACAAAGGAAAATCCATTTAAAATGGAGATAAAATATAAACAAAATGAGATCAAAAGACCCATTCAGAAACATGATATTAAAAATGTCATTGTCAAGTTACAAATTTTTAAGATGAGATAATAATAATATATACTTAAGAAGAGATGAAAACCATTAAATGCACTGTGTGCCCAAAATGTTCACTCAAAATATAGTATATACCAAAGAATGGAATGGAGCTCTCATTCTTGCTACTATAGAGGCAAAATGGAAGAATTACTATTAGGCTAAACCCAACCTAGATTTCATAGTGCCAAACTATCAAGAAAGCTAGTGTTTCAAAAATACCACATTAAGCAAATATCGATAATAAAAACAAATATAAAAATAAGAAAGTATTGAAGACCAGCACTAGTCCATGATAATCTGATAGGGTGCATGGGATTATTTCAATATTCTGGTATCTATATGGACCTGTTTAATGACACAGTATATGGTAAGTTTGGAGAAGTTACTTTTAGATGCAAAGAAAAAAGGTATATTCTCTAGTTTTAGGATGAAATGTTATTTAAATATCTGCTAAATCCATTTGGATGATTATTTCTGTTATTTTTAATGTATCAGTTTAGTTTCAGTTGCCACAAACGGTCAATTGATGAACTTGGGTATTGAAATCTCCTACTATTATCGTGTTGGCGCCAATATATTCTTTGAGGCTTAGTGATTTTCTTTTGGTGAATTTAGGTGCCCTAGCATTTGAAACACAGTTGTTCATAATTGATAGTTCATCTTAGTATTATTTTTTCTTTGACAATTATTTTGTCCTTCCTTATCATTTTTGATATCTTTGGTTGAAAGTCAATTTTATTCAATGTAAGAAAGGCTATTTCCGTTTTATTTCTTGGGACCATTTGCTTGGAATTTCTCTCCAGCCTTTTACCTTGAGATAGTGACTGTCTATATAATTAAGGTATATTTCCTGTATGCAGCAAAATGTTCGGTCCACTTTATTTATTCAATCCCTTAGTTTATATATTCTTATTGGAGAATTAAGTCCATTGATGATAAGAGATATTAAATAAAATTTATTTTTCTTTCCTGCTATTTTTATTGTTAGAAATGGAATTACTTTTGTGTGGCTATCATCTTTTGGGTTTGTTGAAAGATTAATTCCCAAATTTTTCCTAGGGTGTAGTTCCTTTCTTGTGTTGGAAGTGTCCATCTACTATCCCATGTAGGGCTAGATTTGTTGAAAGATGTTTTGTAAATTTGGCTTTGTCATGGAGTATCTTGGTTTCTGCATTCATGGTAAGTGAAAATTTTACCAGATATCCAAGCCTGGAGATCCAGAAATAAATGCAAACACCTACGGTCACTTTATCTTTGACAAATGTTCTAAAACCATTTAATGGAAAAAAGACAGAATTTTCAAAAAATGGTGATGGTTCAACGTGAGGTCAGCATATAGAAAAATCAATTATTTAAACAAACTCACAGGGTGGGGGAACAAATGATCACATTGTTAGATGGTGACAAAAAATGAAAACAATCAATACCTCTTCATGTTAAAAGATTTGGTACAGATTATAAATTCAAGGTCCATACATAAACTTAGTAAAAACAATATTACAAAAAGAGTACCCAACATCAACATAAATGGAGAGAACCTTGAAGCAATTCAACAAATATCTGGGAATAGAAAAGGTTGCCCAATCTCCACTTACTTCTTTAATATAGCACTAGAAATCTTATTCACAGAAATTAGACAACCAAAGGAGATAAAGGGAATTCAAGAAGTCAAAATATCATGATTTGTATATGATATGATAGTATATTTTAGTGACCCCAAAAATTCAACCAGAGAACTCCTTCAGCCAATAAACAACTTCTGTAAAATGGCTGGATATAAAATTAACTCAAACAAATCATTACGCTTCCTCTACTTCAAGGATAAACAGGTTGAGAAGAAATTAGGGATATGACAATTTTCACATTAGTCACAAATAATAAAAAATACCTCAGTGTGACTCTAACCAAGCAAGTAAAAGGTCTTTATGACAAGAACTTCAACTCTGTGAAGAAAAAAAAAATGAAGAAAATCTCAGATGGAAAGATTTTCCATGCTTATGGATTGGTAGAGTTAATATTGCAAAAATGGCAAACTTGGCAAAAGCAATCAACATATTCAAGGCAATTGCTATCACAATTCCAACTCACTGCTTCATAGAGTTAGAAAGAGCAATTTGAAAATTCATTTGAAATAACAAAAACCCCATGACAGAGAAAACTCTCCTCAACAAGAAAAGAACTTCTTTACTTTTTCTTTTTTTTCTGCTTGTAAAGTTTATTCACCACAAGGGCACCCCTAAAGGAAGAAGCAGGAGCTGATATCTGATCTGTGTTCTTCTTGAAAGCCTTGCATCGTAACACAGCATAAGGTTAGCAAAAGGATGGGAAGGTTTGCTTTTCATTTGTGGAACATTCTGTGGCTTCGGGTACCCATCTTTTTATGAGATTTCACTTTGTAGTGTTGGAAGAATTGTTCTGTGATATCATGAGATTGTGCAGAAAACAGTCCTTTTCTTTATTCCTGTAATGAAAGCAAACATTTATTGTTTTCAGTTCCTTCAGAGAGCTTGCTAGGAGACTAGATCAAGGAGGAACTTGGGAAGAGGGACTTAGATATGCAAAATATATTTTTGGTATTGGATTTCTTCTAGGTACTTTAGGGAACTAACTTCATAAGATTTGGAATATAATCAGAAAAGAGCTTGTTAAAGATGTAGAAAAGCACGTGGTGTGGTTGCACAGGCCTTTAATCTTAGTACTAGGGAGCAGAAGCAGGCAGAACTCTAAGTTCAAGGCCAGCTTGGTCTACAGAGAGAGAAAGAGAGAAAAGGTGAGAGAGAGAGAGAGAGAGAGAGAGAGAGAGAGAGAGAGAGAGAGAGAGAGAGAGAGAGAGAGAGTTTTCTGGTACTGCCAGGGATATAAAAGAAACACTGTCAAAAAAATGTTCAAGAATAAGTTCCGTATTATACAAAGAAAAAAATTCTCATTTTATTTTAGTAAGATGTTAATAATTTTTTCTTCATTCTAATGAAATGACTTAGCTATAAAATAATCTGAAGGCACCGAAAATGTAAGAAAAGGTGCTTTACATCACTATTCCCCTTAAACTATAAGTTGAATTTTTATTAAATAAACCTATGTAAATACACTTTGAAGGCTTTTCTGTGATTAGCTAAAGGGCTTTTACATTGTGAATTAAGAATGGTGAATTTCAGGCCAATCTTGAAAGGTCATCACTAAGGTGTAGAAGCATATTAAGCATACAAAATCAAATATAAAATTTTGCACAATAAAGAATGAGAACCTTTAATTGGTTTTCCTCTAATGTAAACACTTTCTTTTTGTTGAGTGAAGATTTTATGATTTGAACTAATTTTATGAGAAATACCACCTGCTTTCAGAAGATAAGAAACAGAGAAAGATGAGGAAAAACATATGCTAAGGAACAATGAACTGGGATAGAGTATTCTAGGTAATATATAGATCAATAAATTTGACACGTCTGTTACTGGTAAGGTGGGGACTTCATTACGCATATTTATGTACTTAAAAATGTTTTCTTTTCTTCTTAAGTTTGTATGGTTGCTCTGAAAACACTGGGTTTTGTGTTAAGTTCTTTGCATATTTAATGATAGTTTTGAAATATTATGTTATAATCAAAAGCCGTGCTTTGTACAAACTTTTTAAGCAACAAAAAAGAGAATTGTCCGCTTGAGTTTTATGAAGAAAGTTAGTATGTTAAACATGAATAAATTTTTCTGATATATGCCTTCTCTTCATATACCATGCTTATTGATGAATCCTTAGCACATAGGAATGAATAGTAACCATCTTAATATAGTTTCAGGATTTTATAGTATATTGTTTGACACGTGCATTTCTATTAAAATGCTATCACTTTTCTAATTCTCTTAATTTAACTGAAGAGGTTTTCCATAACTTCTAGTCCGTTTTCAATTAATTTAACAGGTCTTTGGTGTTATTATTGAATTTTATGACAGTATCTTCTTAATGTTCTTTATTTTTAAGGTAAATAGGTAAATATATATATATATAACAAAAATATTTTATAAAAAATTAAATTATTAGTGGAAAATCACTTAGTGATGGACAATTTTATAAACATTCTCTAAAGTATGAATATTCTACAATTTTAATTAGTATTAAAACATTATATATACCACAACCTTTATTAACCTTAGCATACACTGATCTAGTTAACATAACCACAAATTTTTATCTGTAAAATTTTTTTCTTAGTTTGTCAGTAATTAATCTTGACTTCTCTATCTGAGCTTTCTCATCATTATTCACAAAAAAATCTATTGTTGTTTTATTGAGAATAGTAAGGAATGTTCATTGATATGTAGATACATAAGAATATGACAATATACGAAATGGTATTTCATTAAGCCCTAGGAAAACTAAACTATCATGGTTTCAGGAAAATAAACGTAACTAGAAAATATACCGAGTAAGGTAGCAAAGACTCAGAAAGGCAAATACCATGTGTTCTTCCTCATATAGATCATAGAATCTCCTTCTAATATACTTGTATTTATGTGAAGCTGTGGATGGTTTGAGTTTATTTAACTGATATAGGTCGCAGACATTAGAAAGTTGGGTTTTAAACAGTGTGCCATGGAAGATATTGAACATGTGGGATATGGATGTAGATGTAAGAATAATGAAGTGAGACTAGTATAAGTGGTGAGGGACATAGGACAGGAAGGAATAAAGAACTTAAAAAGCGAGGATGAGGTTGAATGTCAACAAGAATAAAATAAGACAACCTGTTACTTTATAGGTTAGGTTAAAATAAATATTAAAATTTAAATCTAATACCATTATGTTTAATGCTATATACATCATGTTTGAGGAAAAGTGCCAGCAAGTGATATCAAAATGGAAATAATATATTTATCTTATTTGATCTTAGTCAAATTATCCATAATTATTTGGTAAAAACATCATTTGTCTGCCAAATTTATTGTACCACTTAAAAAATTGCCTGTGATATAATCAAACTTTATGATAGTAGACAATTTTATTATTAGGTCAACTTTTAAAATCTGTGATTTGATCTATGTTTTAAGTTTTTTTTACTTAAATTTGTTCCTCCAGACATTCACACATATTAAATTATCATTTTCAAAGTTGAATACTAATATAAAAATATGATCCAGCAGGGTTTTTGAAATTGCTCAATTATAAGTAATATTATCCGTAAACTACAGGACATTCTCCACTAAGCTCATAGATACAAAGAAGATACACAAGAAGAATGCCCCAAGTGCATATGATTGAGTCTCATGTAGAATGGGCATAAAATTGTCTAGGAGGCCGATTGAGGGAAGGAACTAGATGGGAGATGGAAGGAAGAGGAGAATGGATCCTGTGTGGGAAGGGAGAGGAGATATGACCCGATAGTCAGGAGAAGGAAAGGATATCTTGAACTTTTAGAGATGAGGAGGTAGGGGAAATCTCCAGGAAGAGAAAGAGTCCGGGATAATGAAGGTACGCACGAATCAATGGGGTTTACCGAAGCTGTGACTTACATTGGTGATATGGAACATTAAGAGGCCAACTCCTGTAGCCCGGAAGGACACCAGTGGAGGGATAAAGACACAAATACAACTACAAAACTTTCTAGGCAAAATTTTTCAAGCCTAAAAGAAATTTAGAACCGTATTCTAGGGTCTATGTTCTCCTTTGCTTTATTGATGGCTGGTAATTTTTGTATAAAATAAGGATTTGGGACATTATCATTAGAAGTAGGTATACAATATTTATATTGTTATATTCATGCTTTAGCTGGGCCCACTTTGTTGCCAATATCATTACAAAAATATAAAATTATAATTAATAATTTTTATAATTATAATTTTATAATTATAATTATAAAATTAGAAAACAGAATTTTTGAGTACACATTCAGGAATATATATAAAGTCCTCTTTCAAAGAATGTACAATAAGAAAATGTAATACAATATTCATTCAGTTTAACGTCTGGAGGGAAAATATTGGACTTTAGGAAACAGAGAAAACCTAGGAACTTGAATTGTATGTCACAGGAATGGACGTGGAAGTGAAATTATTATCCAGAATATTCTCCTCCACACCATGTTCCTAGATCTTTTTTACCCATGCCAAGCCCCTGACCAACATTCTCTATTCCGAACATGTAAGTACTAATGAAGCAAAGAGAAGTCTCTAGCTTTAAAGATATATAATATGTAAAGGTTTCCAGTATGTCACAGGAGACACTCTTGGAAAGGGCACCCTCAAATCTGGTCCATGGGAAAGTTCAGTGAGTCTTGGGTACGTATTGAGTGGGATTGCAGAAGTAGTAGCCTTTATCTGAGCCTTCCACACATGGGAATCAGGTGCTGCGATCTTCTTAGAATCATCTGGACTTCCCTGCTTGATATGGTTCCTGGAAGTCAGAGCGTTTATGTAATCAATTTCTTCAATACAAAAGCCAGTTGTTGGGAAGGGCACATTTGTTCTTCTCAGAGCTCGTGGCTTTTACTCTTTTTGCTCTGAAGAAAAAGGTTCAAAGAAACAAAGGAAAGAAAAGTATGGTCTACTCAGCAGTGTAAACACCTCCATGCTTTGGATTCCTATTGTGTAATTTGTTCATAACACTGATATCTGGAGGAGAAGAGCTTCTAGTTGAGACTTCATCATCTCAGTCTTTCCACTAGTATTACTCTGCCACTTCACATTTACGAGTCAATATGTGTGATTACTTGACAGCTTTTACTTTCTTTTTTATCTTTCTTTTTTATTTTTAGCAAATTTTATTGTTTTTTTTAACGGGATGTTTCTATATTTAAATTTCAAATATTATTTCCTTTCTGAGTTTCCTGAGCATAAGATCCCTACACATTCCCATTTCCTTTTTCTCTAACCAGCCTTTCTCCCGCATGACATTCCCTTGAACTGAAAGATATACAAGGGAGGACAAGGGCTTCTCTTTCCAATGTTGATCAAAAATTACATCCATTGCCATATATGAATTTGGAGCCATTCCTCAGTCCATGTACTTTCTTTGTGTATTCGTACAGTAAGAGAAAGCCCTGGTTCATTGGCAGTGTTGTTCTTATGGGGTTGAAAGTACCTTAAGCTCTTCTAATCCTTTTTTTAAGTTTACCAAGAGCAGGTCCGTTTTTAGTTCACTGGTTTTTTACTAGCATTCACTTCTGTATTTGACATGCTGTATCATTGTCTCTCAGGAAAAATCTTTTTTCCGATTCCTGGCAGAATGCAATTCTTACCTTCACCTATCTTATCTAGTTAGGTTGGCTGGTATATATATATATATATATATATATATATATATATATATATATATATATATATATATATGCTATGATTTTGGTGGCTCCTACACCTATGTGGTTAAGGGGAAAGTTAACATGGGTTCTGCCCAACTATGTCAAGAATCTAGAATTCACAAATGACAGTTTCAAATAGTCCTCTTGTGTTTACCTATTGAAGTAGATAATTTACTGTTCCTCAAGCCATGTTTCTCCCTTCACATCATCCAATATCTTAGGATTGGCCTGAAGAAAGAATCATGGTGAAACATCCTAAACCCTCAAGTCTGCCCATGGGAAAACTGGAAGCTATGTAGTCTAGTACTGATATCAAATGGGAGTAGAGAACTGAATTCAACAGTGAAAAATGTCCTTTGCTTTCCTGATGTCTGGAAATTTTTTGATAAAATAAGGATTTGGGAGTTTATCATTTGTAGTAGGTTCACAGTATTTACACTTTTATAATCACTCTATAGCTGGAGTCACTTGTGACCAAATTCATTGAAGAAAATGGAATTGGCCAACAAAATTTTTGAGTACACATTGAAGAATATTTACAAAGTCCCTTATCAAACAATATACAGTAAGAAATTGAAATACAATATTCATTCTATTCAAGGTCTGTAGGTAAATGCTGACCTTTGAGAAACGGAGAAACCCTCAAATATTGAACTGTATGTCACAAGAATGAACCTATGATATATAGAATAAAAATATTATCTAGAAGAATCTCCTACACTCCATTTTCCTAAAACTTTTTTACCCATGCCATGCCCCTTAATAACTTTCTGCATTCAGAACATGTAACCACTAGTGAAGCAGAGAGAAGTCTCTCCTTTAGATAGATGGAGTACATAAAGGTTTCCTCCGTGTCAAAGGAGACACACCAAGAAAGGGCACCCTCGAATCTTGTCAATGTAAAGAAAGATGTTCAGGATGTAGGACATGGCATTTCTCAGTGACATGACCATTAGGCCCTCCCTGAAAACTCTCTTGTAACCTGGAGAGCCCTGGCTTATTCTGTGATGTCATAACTGTTGCCATGACTGCAACTGTCTCTCAGATATCCTTCAATACCTCTAGGGTTTACTAATTGGCCTCTAATTCAGAGAAAATTGGAGAGTGATAACAAAGTGGATGATGAGATAGGATGGGGGGAAGGAAGCTGGCCTTCTGTCTTGGTATAAAAAACAAGGAAGAAATATGTGGTCCTTTGGAAAGCTCAGTGAGTCCTTGGTAGGAATTGAGTGGGGTCTCTGAAGAGATAGCCTTGATGTGAGCCTTCCACATAAGGGAAATAGGAGTTGGGAGACTGTCAGAAGCTTCTGGACTTCCCTGATCTTATGGTTGCTGGATGTCAGAGGGTTTATATCATTTATTTCTTTATTCCAAAACCAAGTGTTATGAAGGACACAGTTGATTTCCTGAGAGCTCATGACTGTACTGTTTTTGTCAAGAAGAAAAGGTCCTAAGGAAGAAGGGAAAAACAAGTATTGTGTCCCTAACTCAAGTTAAACTCCTCAATGCTTTGGAAACCTATAGGGCACTTTGTGTCTGACACTGATATCTGGGAGAGAGAACTGCTTCTAGTTGAGACTTCATCATCTCAGTCTTTATACTAGTATTATCCTGACTACCACTTCAGATTTCTGAGTCAATATGTGAGATTGCTTGGCAGCTTTCTTTTCTTTTATATCATTCATTTTTTTTATATTTTAACAATTTTTTCTTCTTTAAGTAGATGTTTCTACATATACATTTAAAATATTTCCTTTCTCCATTTCCTTTCCATAAGATCCCTACCCATTCCATTACCTTCTTCTCTAACCAGCCTTTCTGCCGCATGAAATTCCCTTGAACTGGGAGACAAACTGTGGAGGACAAGGCCTCTCTTTCCAATGTTGCCCAAAAAGGCCATCTCAGCCACATATGCATTTGGAGCCATAGGTCAGTCCATGTACTTTTTTTGTATGTTGGGCTAGTACGAGAAAGCTCTGGTCATTGGTATTGTTGTTAGTATGGGTTTGAAAACACCCTCAGCTCCTCTATCTTTATTCAAAATTTACCAAAAAGAGGTCCATATTCAGTTCACTGGCTTACTACTAGCATTAACTTATGTATTTGACATGCTATATCTGTGTCTCTCAAGAAATATTTATATCTGGTTCTTGGAAGAATGCACTTCTTACTTTCGTCAATCATATCTAGTTTTTTTGACTGATGTATATATATATATATATATATATATATATATATATATATATATATATATTTGATGGCTCCAACACCTAAGTGTTTAAGTGGAATGTTAACATGGATTCTGCCCACCTATGTCAAGAACATAGAATTCACAAATGACCATTTCAAAAATACTCCTTCCTGTTTTTATAAACCTATTTAAGTAAATGTTTAACTGTTCCTCAAGCCATTCTTCTCCCTGCCCATCATCTGGTATCTTATGTTTTGCCTTAAGATAGAATCATGTTAAAACATCCTAAAACCTCAAGTCTGGCCATAGGAATTCTGGAAGCTCAATAGTGTAGTACTGATATCAAATGGGACAAGAAAACAAATTCATTAGTCCATGTTGTCCTTTGCTTTCCTGATGTCTGGTAATTTTTTTTATAAAATAAGGATTTGGGAATTCATCATTTGAAATAGGTACACCATATTTACAATGTTATACTCACTCATTACCTGGGTCCCCTTTGTGACCAAAATCATTGCAGAGAATGGAATTTGAAAACAATATTTTTGGGTACACATGGAGGAATATTTACAAAGTCCCTTATCATGCCCAACCTCGACTAACAAGGAAGACATGACCAATGAAGATCTTCTTCAAGCAGTTTTACTCAGGAACCTTGATACAATTTTCAGACACTAGGGAACCCCCGGAGCACACTTAAATAGCTAGTGCTGGCCAATCCCAGCAAGCAACTTGGGCCATGCCGGTAGGCTGTCACTATGCAGAAGCTAGCAGACCAGGCAGGGATAGACAAATAAGAACCTGCTTACTACAAGGAGAGCGCACCATTGGGAGGGTGGAAGGTGGAAACCAGTGCCATGTTTGAGGCGGACCAAACACCGCTGCCTATAGTTCCCCCTTTTATTTAATTAACCAAGCAGGCAAAGGAACCACTGAGCATGGTGACCCCCCCAACCACGTGTCTTAGGATCATCTCTTCATTAAACCAGTCTTAGGACAACTCATCTTCCACAAGTTTCCATGCCATAGATAGAAGGTAGGTTGCCCATCACTGTGCACAGTCACTCACACATACTCGGGCGTGAGGTACAACAAGGTCTTCTGAATGACCCTTAGACAGGCTTGAGGGGACTGTCCTGCTTCAATGGCTGCAAACTGTGTGCCACCTCTGAACAAACCTCATTCTAAAATAGAAACCACAGGCACACTAGGGAGACCAGCAGCAAGAGTCCAGCTAGGGTTTCCATACCCACCCATACCCTCAGATGATTCATAGCATTAGCAATCCAAGATGACAATGTTGTAGCCAGTCTAGCATCTGCACGTGTGGAGTTCATCTTCAGGATGGCTACATGTAGCTGATCCATTTAGGAGTCGAATTCTCCTGCCCAATTGCCTTGAAGATAACGTGACAACTGTTTAACCAAATTAGAGGAGTGGGCTTAAAAGTCATGACGTATCGGCATGAGTCTTGGGAACACCAATAGTATCCCCCACCAGGGCTCTGTTTGAACCAGCATTTGGGTCACACCGAGGAGTGTCAGCAACAGCAGGATCATCATTCTTGTAGCACCTCCTGGTCAATCTTTCAGGGACCTACAAAGGATCTTGCAGATCCGGAGGAAACACACAAACAGACCCTCTTGCCCATGCCAACATGGGATCTGGTCCATGCTATAAGCCAGTGATCACATCTTTCCCTTTCACATAACTTTCAATGTGCCCGCCCCACACTGATTTCGGTCAGCAGCAGAAAGGCCATCATCATTCAAAATTAAGAATAAAAGGGGCTAAGGATATCTGTTCCTTGCGACTTCTACCATGGCCTATTCCCCTTTTTTGTTTAATTATGCATTCCTTCAAGATACGATGTGCATGCTCAACAACACATTGATGTTGGGGATTATAAGGCAGGTCATGGCACATTCATCTGTTTATAAAAGGATTTGAAAGATTTGGCAGTTTATGCTGGGCCACGATCAGTTTTTAAGTGTTGAGGGTTTCCCCAAGCAGCCCAGGCTTAGAGGCAGTGTCCAACAACATTGGGTCCATTTTCTCCACTCGTAGGGTAGCATGAATGACACCTCAACAAGTATCCACAGAAACATGAATGTATTTTAGGCTCCCAAATCCAGATATGTGAGTTACATCCATTTGCCAAACCTTTAGGGGCAAAAGTCCTCTAGGATTAACCCCTACACTATGGGGATGGTGAAAAGTGATACACTGTTGACATCCTAAAACTATCTGTCAAGCATCTGCTCAAGACAAGTGAAACTTCTGCTCTAAGGTCTTAGTAAGCACATTAAATTGTTTATGAAACTGTTGGGCTTCATCCAATGATGAGCTTAGGAATATGAACTCCATTCGGGTACATCTATCCACAAGATCATTTCACTCACTGAGAGGAGCAGGCAAACCTTTATGTGCTCTAATATTTTGGACAAAAAACTTGTGACCTCTTTCTCAGATCAATTTCTGAAGTTCCCTCAGCAGCTGGCATACCGTGCTGCTAATTTTAATAGGGCCAGCCACTTCTAATATCTTAACTGCATTAACATATATGACGAATCAGAGAGAAAATTAAAGCAAAGGAACAATTTTGTACACTTCCTGCACAATCTTGAATTCAATTATTTGTGGAGAGCCGGGTTGATATTGGCACAAAATTGTCTCTTGATGGTTAATCACATAAGCTCCACAGCCATTTTTGGATCCATCTGTAAAAATGTTTGGCGCCCCCTATATAGGAACACTGAAAGATCACGGGATGTTCTTTAAAGAAGGATAGCAAAGAGTGCTTTGGATAATGATTATCTATCTCTCCATGGAATCCACAGCATGATATAGCCCAATCATCCACAGTGCCACACAAGATCTTCATCTGCTGACCTGTATAGGGCACAATGATTGAGGTTGGGGAAACAACAAATTATTGTACGCACTGTTGGATCGCATTCAGGGCTAATCATGCAACTGCTGTATGGTAATACTCTACTGATCTAGCTGGAGAAGCCTTGGGATAAACCCAAAGCAGAGGACCATCTTGCCACAACAATACTGTGTGCTGCCTGTGGGTGGCTAGAATGCATAGCACCCTCCTTCCATCGATGTAAAATTGTGCCTTGTAATCCTTTTTCAACCTTCTCTAAAGCTTCCTTTGCGTCATCAGTCAATTGTCTTGGAGATTACAAGGCCGAATCCACAACTAAAGTATTATACAATGGTTTTAATTCATTATTTGGTAATTTTAAATGACATCTGACCCAATTAATATCTCCGAGTAATTTTTCAAAATCATTAAGAGTCTTAAGATTATCTTTCCTCAATTCAACCTTCTGGGGGATAAAGGTATAAGGACTTAGTTTTGTTCTTAAATAATTTACAAAATTGCCCTTTTGTACCTTTTCTGGGGCAGTAATCAAATCCCCTACCTTCTAGCAATTTAACTAAATTTCCATATACTAAACCTAAAATCTCTTCATACTTTGCAGTTAAAAGGATATCATCTGTAAAATTGGGTGCAGGAAACTTCTGTCTTATTGGGGCAATGGCATTGCCCACAGAAAGTTGACACACAGAAGGGCTATTGGCCATACCCTGTGGTAAAACTGCCCATTGTAGTCGTTGATCAAGTTCTTCATGATTGCATGATGGAACAGTAAAAGCAAATCTTTCACTATCTCTTGGAAAAAGAGGTATGGAGAAAAAGCAATCTTTTATATCAATCACTACAACAGGCCAACAGTCTGGCAGAGAGGATAAAAGAGGAAGCCCGAGTTGCACTGGGGCCCATGATTTGCATCTGTTCATTAATAACTCGTAAATCATGCAACAGTCTCCATTTCCCTGACTTCTTTTTAAACACAAAAATTGGGGTATTCCAAGATAATACTGATGGTTTTATAAGCTTGGCACCCAGCTTTAGTTGTAGCAAACTTCTCAGAAGAAAGCAGCCACTGAGGAACCCAAACCGGCTCCTCTGTTTTCCAGGTAATGGGAACCCTTCTTCAGCGGCCCCATGGAAAAACCCAGGACCTGATTCCTTTCTCTCTGTTGGGCAGTTATAGGGTTAGTCGTACCCTGCAGGTGTTTCCCTATTCCATTACCAGGAAAATAGCCCATATGTTTCATAATCTTTAGTGAAGTTTCAGAATACTCAGTGGTCAATTTGAAACCCATATCTTTCAGGAAATATCTCCCCCAAAGGGAAATGGGCAAATCCAACACATAGGGTTGCATAACTCCTGAATGCCCTTCCTGATCTCTCCAACTCAGTTGTCTTGCACTCATATCAGGAGCTTTTGTGTAATGGAGACCTTATAATGTTTGAGATGAGGCCTGTACTGGTCTTCCAGAGGGCCAATCTTTCTTAGCTATTATACTTCTATCGGCCCCTTTATCCAACACTCCTAGGATCCTTTTACCATCTACCCTTAGCTCCATTACTGGGCGTTGGTTTAAACCCTAGGCTACAAATGTAAGGTCGGTGACTGTGAAACTGAAACCATTCTCTCCTCTCCCTCTAGAGTGGGCTACAAATCTTTCATGAAGGCCAGGCAAAAGTAATATTTGGGCTATTCTTTCCCCAGGGGAAATGGCAGCAATCCCTTTCAGTGATTCTACCATGATCTTGACTACCCCAGTATAATCTGGGTAAATAACTCTTGGATGGACATGTAGTCCTTTTAAATATGTAGATGATCTCCCTATAAGTAACCCTACTGGCCCAGGTTCAAGGGGTCCTTTAAAATCAGTTTCTATCAACTAGACCCCCATTCAAGGAGTTAGTACAGGTCTGCTGGTGGAGCAGAGATCCAGTCCTGTGGAGCACTTAGTGGCTCACCTTGTCCTCCCGGATGGCGAAGGGACAGCCATATCTCGTGACTCTGTTATACATCCTGATTCACGACTGGCCCATATATTTGTAGGTCCTGGTGTCCTGGAACCGGCTGTCAATTTTTTGGACCTGCTCCACCAAAACCCGAGCTAAGAGGCTGCCCATTGATGTCTTTTACCAAGTGGCACTCATGAGCCCAATGGTTCCCCTTTTTGGACTTGGGGCACAGCCCTTGTTGCCTTGGACTTTGGCCAATTCCTGTACTGAATAGACTTCTCCTTTCTCAACATTGCCTTTTTAGGTGCACCTGTTGATCACACTTAACACACACTCCTGAACTTCCTCCTTTTCTCTGCGTTATCTGCATAACAGCATCCACAAGTCCCGCATTAGACAAAGGTCCCCCTATTTCTCTACAGACCTTCATCCAAGCTTCAAGTCCCTTATTCTTTTAAGGAATGATAGGAGCTTGACATTCCTTTGTGCACTGTTCATAGTCCAACTGTTTAACCAACGCCATAGCCGTATCGGGGTCGCCAAAGACTCTCCCCGCTGCTTCCACTAATGGGGCTACAAAGTCAGAGAATGGCTCCATAGGTCCTTGAAGGATCTTGATTAGGTTTCCACTCACTTCTCCCTTATTTGGTAAGGATTTCCATGCCTTTGTTGCAACTTCTTAATCTGCTGGTAAACCTGTCCTGGATACCCTGTCTGAGCATTGGCTAAGCGTCCCTGACCCAGCAGCATATCTCTATCCCAGGCAGACTGGCTGCCCCTCGCCCTGCTGCCAAGTTAGAGTCAGCGTGTTCATTGGAAACTCAATAAGACAAGTTCTCCAATAAAAATACTGTCCCAGTCTAAGACAGGCCCTAGTAAGTTTAATCCAATCACTAGGAGTCATGCAAAATCTGTGTCAGACCTCAACCTAAGCTATGGTAAATGAGGCTATAATGCCATAAGTCTTACTGATTCCTTCAGGGACTTGATCACCTTAAAGTCTAAAGGCTCATGATACTTTTGTTGATTAGCATCCACATAAACAGGATAGGCCAGATTCACTTCTGTGCGGACTGGCTCCCACACTTCTGGGCAGAATGGACTACCTGTTTGTTGCGTGCCCAATGTCTTCCAAGAGGAAGCCGCGGCAACAGGATTCTTCTGCGAACAAGCCTTTACTGTACAGCTCTCTTGAACAGGGACAGTGGGACCTTAAGCAGCAAGAGTGCTCACCTTATATAGACAGCAGCAGAGGCTATGCTAATTGTCCTTCACGGATTGGTGGAGCATGAATTACCTCATTAGCATTGTGCTGCTCCCTCATTAGCATATTACTAGCCAATTGATGCCGGGTGCAAACCCTGCACTTGCCCAGTGCCGTTGTTAACCACAGGAGGACCCCCTGCACCTGAAACTTTATTTTCTCCCTCTACAACATTGCAGGGAGGAGGAGCTGAGGGGACCCTCCTAGGGAGTTCCTCCACCATTTTAGACTTTTTCCTTTTCTTCTTCTTAATCTGTTTCGTCTGTTTCTTCCTCTATATCTGTCTTTTCTGAGTCTGTCTCCTTTGTACTTCCCTGGTTTTCTGAACTTTCCTCTTGAAGCATTTCATGGGCAGCTTTCCCCTTCTCTATAGTTGCCTGACAACATTTTTGATCCTCAGGACATCTATGCACTAAACGCCACACTGGATGGACCCCAGGTCTTAGAGTCCCCTGTTCCAATGCAAAATCGAGGTCTTTCCCTATTTTTTCCCAACTTGCCACAGTAAGATTACCAGAGTCTGAGAACAAGGGAGCAAAGACATGGCATTCAAACAAAAATCTCTCTATGGTGCTCCTTTTTATTTTTAGTTTCTTATGCTCAAACAGCTCTTGAAGAGCCAGAAAAATTGGATGAGACTATGAGGTCCTCAGGACCAAAATTTTCTAGGCTGCTGTGACTAAATTTACCAAGCGTCTTCCTAATTTCAGTTTGTTTCTACCGAGAACTTACTTTTTAACTACCCTGAGAATTTATAACCACTTATTTCCCACGGTCCTTATGGTCCCACCTTACCTTGGGAACTTTCCAGCGATGCCCCGACTGCAAGAAGTTCTGATATCAGGAGGTCCCTTTACGGGTCACCACTTGCTGTGTCCAACCTCGGCCAGCATGGAAGACACGAATAGTGAAGAACTTCTTCGACGAGTTTTACTCAGGAACGTTGATACAATCTTCTGACCCTAGGGAACCCCCAAACCAAACTTAAATAGATAGTGCTGGCCAATCCTAGCAAGCCAAATGGGTCATGCAGATAGGCTGCCAAATGCAGAATCTAGCAAGCCAGGCAGGCATAGCCAAATAAGGAATAGTTTACTAAAAGGAGAGCTCACCATTGGGAGGGTGGAAGGCAGAAACTAGCACCAACTTAGAGTCCTGGCACGTCGCAGCTGCCTACAGTTGCTTTTCAAGGAATTTACAATAAGAAATTCAAATACAATATTCATTCAATTAAAGGTCTGTAGGGAAAATACTAGACTTTGGGAAACAGAGAAAACCTAGAAAATTGAACTGTATGTCACAGGAAAAAAATCTGTGACACACAGAATAATAATATTCTCTAGAAGAATCTCCTACACTCCATGTTCCTACATCTTTATTACCCATGCCAAGCCCCTGAACAACTTTCTCCATTCAGAACATGAAAACACCAGTGAAGCAGAGAGAAATCTCTAGAATTAGACAGATGGAGTACATAAAGGTTTCCACTGTGTCACAGGAGACATACTTTGAAAGTGGTTACTGTTTGGCATGTAATTCAGAGAAATTGGGGAGTGATAATAAAGAGGATGAAGAGATTGGAAATGGGTAGAAGGATGCTGGCCTTCTATCTTGGTATAAAAAAACAAGGAAGAAATATGTGGTCCTTTGGAAAACTCAGAGAGCCCTTGGTAGGGGTTGAGTGGGATCGCTGAAGAGATAGCCTTGATCTGAGCTTCTATATAAGGGAATAAGGAACTGTGAGGCTCTTAGAAGCATGTGGACTTTCCTGTTCTTATGGTTCCTGGAAGTCAAAGGGTTTATATCATTTATTTCTTTATTCCAAAAGCCAAGTGTTGTGAAGGGCACAGTTGTTTTCCTGAGAACACATGACCTTTACACTTTTTCGCAAAAAGAAAAGGTCCTAAGGAAGAAGGGAAAAACAAGTATTGTGTCACTAACTAAAGGTAAACACATACATGCTTTGTATACCTAACATGCACTTTGTGTCTGACACTGATATTTGGGAGAGAGAAGTGCTTCTAGTTGGGACTTCAATAACTCAGTCGTTCCACTAGTATTACTCTACCACTTCAGATTTCTGAGTCAATATTTGTGATGACTTTGCAGCTTTCTTTTCTTTTATATCATTCATTTTTTTTTACATTTAAACAAAATTTATTGCTTTTTAATTAGATGTTTCTATATATATACATTTAAAATATTATTTCATTTCCCAGTTTCCTGTACATAAGATCCCTACCTGTTCCATATACTTCTTCTCTAACCAAACTTTCTGCCGCATGACATTGTCTTGAACAGGGAGACAAATTAGAGGGCACAAGGGCTTCTCTTTTCAATGTTGCCCAAAAAGACCATCCTCCGCAACATATGCATTTGTAGCCATAGGCTAGTCTACGTATTTTCTCTGATTATTGGTCTAGTTATAAAAATCTCTGGTTCATTGGCATCATAGTTCTTATGTGGTTTAAAGCACCTTCAGTTCTTCTAATCCTTTTTTTTTTAAATTTAACCACATGTCTGTTTTCAGTTCACTGGTTTGCTACTAGCATTCACTTCTGTATTTGACATGCTGTATCTGTGTCTCCAGTAAATATCTATATCCAGTTCCTTGCAGAATGCACTTCCTACCTTCATCAATCTTATTTAGTTTTTTTTTTTTTTTTTTTTTTGGTCTGATGTATACATATATACTTTTGGTGGCTCTTACACCTATGAAGTTAATTGGAAAGTTAACATGGATTCTGACCAACTAGGTCAAGAATATATAATTCAAAAATGACAATTTCAAAGAGACTCCCCCTGTTTTTATGAACCTATTGAAGAAGACTTTATTTTTTCTCTTTTATTCAGAGCTGGGGACGGAACCGAGGGTTTTGCGCTTGCTAGGCAAGCACTCTCCATTGAGGTAAATCCCAAACCTGAAGTAGACGTTTAACTGGTCCTCAGGTCATTCTTTTCCCTACACATCATCCAGTATCTTACATTTGGCCTGAAGAAAGAATCATTGTAAATCATCCTAAACCCTCAATTCTGGCCATGGGAACACTGGACGCTAGAGAGTGTAGTACTGATATCAAATGGGACAAGAAACAGAATTCAATAGTCCATGTTGTCTTTGTTCTCCTGATGTCCGGTAATTTTTCGATAAAATAAGAATTTGGGAGATTACATTTGAAGTAGGTACACAGAATTTACACTATTATATATACTCTATATCAGGGCCCCATATGTGACAATATCATTGCAGAAAATGGTACTTGAAAACAGAATTTTTGAGATAAATTTCTGAGAAATATTTACAAAGTCACCTAACAAGGAATTTACAATAAGAAATTGAAATACAATATTCATTCAATTATACATCTGTAGGGAAAATACTGGTCATTGGGATACAGAGAAAACCTAGAAAATTTAACTGTGTGTCACAGGTATGAACCGGGGATTAAAAATATTATCTAGGAAAATCTCCTACACTCCATGTTCCTAAATCGTTTTCACCCATGCCAAGCCCCACAGCATGTAACCACTAGTCAAGCACAGAGAAGTCTCTAGCTTTAGAGAGAAGGTGTATATAAAGGTTTCCACTGTGTCATAGGAGACATACCTATAAACTGCAAACTTGAATCTGGTCAATGTAAGGAAAGGTATTCATCAGGTAGGCCATGTCAGTTTTCAGTGACATCATTGTTAGGCATTCCCTGAAAACTCTCTTCTAACCTGGAGAGCACTAGATTCTTCTGTGATGTCACAAGTGTTGTTGTGACTGCAACTTCCTCTGAGATATTCTTTCAGTACTTCTAGGGTTTACTAACAGGCCTCTACTTCAGAGCACATTTGGGAGTGATAACAAAGACGATGAAGAGAATAGAAATAGGGAGAAAAAAGCTGATCTTCTTTCCTGGTATAAAAAACAAGGAAGAAATATGTGGTCCTTTGGAAAGTTCAGTGAGTCCTTTGTAGGGTTTGAGTGATGTCGCTGAAGAGATAGCATTGATCTGAGTCCTCCACATAAGGGAATCAGGAGCTGGGAGACTCTCAGAAGCATTTGCACGTCTCTGTTCATATCTGGACTTCTCTGTTCTTATGGTTCCTTGAAATAAGAGAGTTTATATCATTAATTTCTTTATACCAAAAGCCAAGTGTTGTGAAGGGCACAGTTGTTTTCCTGAGAACTCATGACCCTTACTCTTTTTTTCAAGAAGAAAAGGTCCTAAGGAAGAAGGGAAAAACAAGTATTGTATCCCTAGTTCTGAATAAACTCCTCCATGCTTTGGATACCTATCTTACAGTTTGTCTCTCACACTGATATCTGGGATAGAGAAGTATTTGTAGTTCAGACGTCATCATCTCAGTCTTTCCACTAGTGTTACTCTGAATAACACTTCAGATTTCTGTTTCAAGATGTCTTTTTACTTGGCAGCTTTCTTTCTTTCATATCATTCTTTTTTTTATTTTTTACCAAAATTTATTGATTTTATAACTGGATGTTTCTATATTTACTTTTAAAATATTATTTCCTTTCCTAGTTTCCTGCCCATAATGTTCCTACCCGTTCCATTTCCTTCTTTTCAAACCAGCCTTTCTGCCGCAATGCATTCCCTTGAACTGGGAGACAAAGTAGGGAATACAAGAGCTTCTCTTTCCAATGTTGCCCCAAAAGGCCATTTTCTGCCACATATGCATTTGGAGCCATAGGTTAGTCCATGTACTTTCTTTGTAAATCTGTCTATTATGAGAAAGCGCTGGTCACTGGCATTGTTATTCTTCTCGGGTTGAAAGCACCTTCAGCTCTTCGAATCCTTTTTCAAAATTTACCAACAAGAGGTCTGTGTTCAGTTAACTGGTATGTCCCAGCATTCACTTTTGTATTTGACATGTTGTATCTGTATCTCTCAGTAAATATTTATACCTGGTTCATGCAGAATGCACTTCTTACCTTCATCAATCTTATCCAGTTTGGTTGGCTGATGAGTACAAATATAGTTTTGGTGGCTCTTACACCTATTTTGTCAAGTGGAATGTTTACATGGATTTTGCCAAACTATGTGAAGAATGTAGAATTAAGAAATGACAATGCAAATAGATTCTGTTCTGTTTTTATGAACCTATTGAAGTAGACGTATAACTGGCCCTCAAGCCATTCTTCTTCCTGCCCATCATCTGGTATCTTACATTTGGTTTTAAGAAAGAATCTTGGTAAAACATCCTAAACCCTCAGGTCTGACCATGGGAACACTGGAAGCTAGATAGTGTAGTACTGATATCAAATGGGATTAGATAACCAAATACAATAGTCCATGTTGTTTTTGATTTCCTGATGTCTGGTAATTTTTTTGTTAAAATAAGTATTTGTGAGTTTTTCATTTGAAGTAGTTTTACAGTATTTATGCTGTTATACTCACTCTATAGCTGGGCCCCCTTTGTGACCAAAATCAGTGCAGAAAATGGAATTAGAAAACAGAATTATTGAGTACATATTGAGGAATATTTACAAAACCCCCTATCAAGGAATTAACCATAAGGAATTGAAATACAATATTCATTCAATTAAAGGTCTGTGGGGAAAATACTGGCCTTTGGGAAACAGAGAAGACACAGAACTTTATATCAACGGAATGAAACTGGGAATAAAAATATTATCTAGAGGGGCTGGGGATTTAGCTCAGTGGTAGAGCGCTTACCTAGGAAGCGCAAGGCCCTGGGTTCGGTCCCCAGCTCCGAAAAAAAGAACCAAAAAAATATTATCTAGAATTATCTCCTACACTCCATGTTCCTAAATCTTTTCTACCCTGTCTAATTTTCTCCATTCAGAGCATGTAACCACTTGTGAAGCAGAGAGAAGTCTCTAGCTTTAGAGAGATGGGTTATGTATAGGTTTCAACTGTGTAACGGGAGACATACTTGGAAAGTGAAAATTCGAATCTGGTCAATGTAAGGAAAGGTGTTCAGCAGGTAGTCCACAGCAGTTCTCAGTGCCATCATCATTAGGCCCTCCCTGAAAACTCTCTTGTAACCTTGAGCGTCCTAGCTTCTGTGATGTCACAACTATTGTCGTGACTGCAACTGCCTCTCAGTTATTCCTTCACCAATAGGTTTTACTAATATTCTCTAATTCAGAGCAAATTGTGGTGTGGTAACAAAGAGGATGAAGAGTTTGGAAATGGGGAGAAGGAAGCGGGCCTTCTGTCTTGGTATAAAAAATAAGGAAGAAAAATGTGGTCCTTTGGAAAGTTCAGTGAGTCCTTTGTAGGGCTTGAGTGATATCGCCTTAATCTGAGCCTTATAAATAAGGGAATCATGAGCTTGGAGACACTCAGAAACAACAGAACTTACCTGTTCTTATAGTTCCTGAGGGATTATATCATTCATTTCTTTATTCCAAAAACCAAGTGTTGTGAAAGGCACAGTTGTTTTAATGAGAGCTAAGGACTTTTACACTTTTTGTCAAGAAGAAAAGGTCCTAAGGAAAAGGGAAAAACAAATATTCTGTCCCTAACTCAAGGTAATCATCTCCTCTGTGCTTTGGATACCTATAGTGCAGTTTGTGTCTGACACTGATATTTGGGAGAGAATGTTCTTCTAGTTGAGAATTCATCATCTCAGTCTTTCCACTAGTATTACTATGACTATGACTTTAAATTTCTGAGCCAATAATTGTTATGACTTTGCACATTTATTTTCTTTTATATCATTCATTTTTTTATATTTTAGCAAAATTAATTCCTTTTAACTAGATTTTTAACTAGATATAAACATTTAAAATATTATTTCCATTTCCAGTTTCCTGATTAAAAGTTCCCTACGCATTCCATTTCCTTCTTCTCTAAACAGCCTTTCGGACTCGTGACATTCCCTTGAACTGGAAGACAAACTAGGAAGGACAAGTGCCTCTGTTTTCAATGTTGCCCAAAATGACATCCTTAGCCACTTATTCATTTGGAGCCATAGGTCAGTACATGTATTTTCTTTTTATATTATTCTAGTACAATAAAGCTCTGTATCATTGATATAGTTGTTCTTATGGTGTTGAAAGCACCCTCAGCTCTTCTAATCCTTTTTCAAGATTTAGCAACAATAGGTCCGTTTTCAGTGCACTGGTTTACTACCACCATTCACTTCTGTATTTGACATGCTGTATCTGTGTCTCTCAGTAAATATCTATATCTGGTGCCTGGCAGAAAGCACTTCTTACCTTCATCAATCTTACCTAGTTTTGTTGGCTGATGTATACATATATACTTTTGGTGGCTCCTACACCTAAGTGTTTAAGTGGAAAATTATCATGGATTCTGGCCAAATATGTCAATAGTGTAAAATTCACAAATGACAATTTCAAATAGACTCTCTCCTGTTTTTATTAACTTATTAAAGAAGATGTTTAACTGGTCCTCAAGACATTTTTCTCCCTGTCCCTAGTCCAGTATCTTACTTTTGGACTTAAGAAAGAATCATGATAAATCATCCTACCCTTATGTCTGGGCATGGAAACACTGAAAACTAGATAGAGTGTACAGGAATGACCTGTGAATAAAAATATTGTCTATAAGAACTTCCTACACTCTGGACTTTTCTGTTCTTATGGTTCCTGGAAGACAGTGGGTTTATATCATTCATTTCTTTATTCCAAAAGCCAAGTGTTTGAAGGGCATATTTGTTTTCCTGATAAGTCATGACCTTTATACTTTGTCAAGAAGAAAAGGTCCTAAGGAAGAAGGGAAAAACAAGTATTGTATGCTTAGCTCCAAGTAAACTCATGCTTTGGATATCTATAGAGCACTTTGTGTCTGACACTGATATTTGGGAGAGAGAAGTGCTTCTAGTTGAGACTTGATCATCTCAGTCTTTCCACTAGTATTACTCAGACTACCACTTCAATTTCCTAGGAAATACATGTGATTACTTGGCATCTTGATTTTCTTTTATGTCATTCATATTTTTTAGAAAATTTTATTGCTTTTTTTAAACTGGATGTTTTCTATATTTACATTTAAAATATTAATTCCTTACCCAGTTTATTCCCTTAAGATCCCTACCTGTTCCCTTTTCTTACTTCTATAACCAGACTTTCTGTCCATTGACATTCCCTTGAACTGGGAGACAAATTAGGGAGGACCACGGGCATCATCACCATTTTTGCCCAAAAAGGCCATCCTCTGCCACATATAAATTTGGAGCCATAGATCAGTCCATGTACGTTCTTTGTTTATTGGTCTGGTATCCGAAGGCTCTGGTTTATTGGCATTGTTGTTCTTATGAGGTTGAAATCACCTTCAGCTCTTCTAACCTTTTTCAATATTTACCTACAAGAGGTCCGTTTTCAGTTCACTGGTTTGCTACTAGCATTCACTTCTGTATTTGACATGCCGTATCTGTGTCTCTCAGTAAATATCTTTATCCAGTTCCTGGAAGAATGCACTTATTAGCTGTATCAATCTTATCTAGTTTTGGTGGCTGATGTATATAAATAATTTTGGAGGCTTCTACACTTACGTTGTTAAGCGGAATGTTAACAAGGATTCTCCCCAACTATGTCAAGAACGTAGAATTCACAGATGACAATGTAAATAGACTTCCTCCTGTTTTTATGAACCTATTGAAGTAGACATTTAACTGGTCCTCAAGCCATTCTTCTCCCCTGCCCATCATCTGGTAGATTACATTTGGCCTTAAGAAAGAATCATGGTAAAACATCCTAAACACTCAAGTGTGGCCATGGGAACACTGGAAGATAGATAGGGTAGTACTGATATCAAATGGGAGTAGAGAACCGAATAAAAAATCCATGTTATACTTTGCTTTCCTAATGTCTGGTAATTTTTTTGATAAAAAAATGGAATTTGGGAATTCATCATTTGAAATAGGTACACAGTAGTTACAGTGTTGTACTCATTCTATAGCTGGGCCCCCTTTGTGACCAAAATCATTGCAGAAAATTTAATTGGAAAACAGAATTTTTGATTACACAATAAGGAACATTTACAAAGTCCCCTATCAAGGAATTTACAGTAAGAAATTGAAATACAATATTCATTCAATTAAAGGTTGTAGAGAAAATGCTGGCATTTGGGAAAGAAAGAAAACACAGAAAATTGAACTTTATGTCACAGGAATGAACCTGGGAATAAAAATATTATCTAGAATTATTTCCTACACTCCAGGTTCCTAAATAGTTTCTACCCATGCTAAGCCCCTGCCTAACTTTCTACATTCAGAGCATGTAACGACTAGAGAAGCAGAGAGAAGTCTCTACTTTAGAGTGATGTAGTACATACAGGTTTCCACTGTGTTTCCTGAGACATACCTGGTAAGGGCACTCTTGAATCTGGTCAATGTAAGGAAGTGTTCAGCATGTAGATCACGGTAGTGCTCAGTGACATTATCATTAGAACCTCCCTGAAAACTCTCTTATAATCTGGTGACCCCTAGCTCCTTCTGTTGTCATGACTGCAACTGCCTCTCATATTTTCCTTCAATACCTCTAAGGTTTACTATTTGGCCTAATTCAGAGACAATTTGGAAGTGAGTAAAAAGAGGATGAAGGATATGAAATGGAGACAAGGAAGCTGGCCTTCTGTCTTGGTATAAAAAAAAAACGAGGAAAAATATGTGGTGCTTGGGAAAGCTTAGTATGTCCTTGTTAGGTGTTGAGGGGTATCTCTGAAGAGATAGCCTTTATCTTCGTCTTCCACATAAGAGAATCAGGAGCCGGGAGCCTCTCAGAAGCATCTGGACTTCCCTGTTCTTTTGCTTTCTGGAAGTCAGAGAGTTTATATCATTCATTTCTTTATTCCAAAGCCAAGTGTTGTGAATGGCACAGTTGTATCCCTGACAGGTTATGGACTTTATACTTTTTGTCAAAAAGAGAAAGTTACTAAGGAAGATGGGATGGACAAGCATTATGTCCTCAGCTCAGAGTAAACTCTTCAATGTTTTGGATACCTATAGTGCAGTTTCTGTCTGATACTTCTATCTGGGAGAGAGAAGTGCTCTAGTTCAGATATCATCATCTTAGTCTTACCACTTGTATTACTCTGACTATCATTGTAGATTTCCAAGTGAATAGGTATACTTAGTTGGCAGTTTACTTTTATTTTATATCTTTCATTTTTTAGCAAATTTTATTGCTTTTTTTAACTGGATGTTTCTATATTTTCATTTAAAATGTTATTTCCTTTCCCAGTTTCCTGCCTAAAAAATCCTTTACTGGTTACACTGCCCTTCTACTATAACCCTCCTTATTACCCCTTGACATTACCTTGAACTTGGAGTCAAAGCTAGGGAGGACCAAGGACTTCTTCTTCCATTGGTGCCCACCAAGTCCATCCTCTTCCACATATGCAGTTGGAGCCATAGCTCTGTCCATGTACATTCTTTGAATATTGTTCTAGTATCAGAAAGCTCTGGTTCATTGGCATTGTTGTTCTTGTAGTGTTAAAGCCCTTCAGCTCTTGTAATCTTTTTTTTTAAATCTAAAAACAAGAAGTCCATTTCCAGTTTACTGGTATGCCACTAGCATTCACTTCTGTATTTGGATAATCTAGCTGTGTCTCTCAGGAAATATCTATATCTGACAGAATGCATTTCTTTTTTTTTTTCATGTGTATTTATTTGATTTATTCATCCCTTCTGACAAAAGGCATTCATATTCTCTATTGTCAAGCTGATGATTAATATGCAACACAGTTAATAATCCTAACAGTATTATTTTTATTCTTTTGTCCAGTGGTCTCTGGATTCCTTAGTTGGGTGCTTTCCTTTTGGAAAGATACGAGCAAACAGCCCTACTGAAACCTTTACGTTGGGTCCTTACACTGACTAGCAGAATATATCTTTTCTACAGCAAAATGCTTTGTGGCAACAGAAAAAGCATTATCTTTCAAATTGAAATTATAAACATGCCTTATGTGAATAATTATACCTATATTCCCCTTTATCTTTGTATAAATTTAAAATCGACAGGCATTTATCTTTTTTTTTTTTATTAACTTGAATGCATTTCTTACCTCCATCAATCTTGTGTAGTTTCGGTGGCTGATGTATATATATGTACTTTTGTTGGCTCCTACAGCTATAATTTTAGCTGGAATTTTAACATGAATTCTGCGCATCTAGGTCAAGACTGTAGAATCCACAAATGGCAACACCAATTAGACAAATTAGACTCCATCCTGTTCTTTTGAAACTACTTATATTGAGGCTTCACTGGTCCTCAAGTCATTCCTCTCACTTTCCATCCTCCTATATCTTATGTTTGACTTTAATAATGAATCATGGTAAAATATCCAAAACCCTCAAGTATGGCAATGAAACACAGGAAGGTAGATATTGTGGAACTGATATCAAGTGGGACTAGAGAAACGAATTAAATAGTCCATGTGGTACTTTCCTTTATTAATGTCTGGTAATTTTTGGATAAAATAAGGATTTGGGAGTGTGTCATTAAAGTATGTATACAGTATTTACACTGTTATGCTCATTCTATAATTGGGCCACCTCTGTTGCCAAAAATCATTGCAGAAATGGAATTGGAAAAAAGAATTTTTGACTACACATTCAGGAATATTATAAAGTCCCCTATCATGGAATGTACAATAAGAAAATATAATATAATATTCATTCCATTACAGGACTATAGGGAAAATCCTAGTGTTTTGAAAACAGATAAATCTGAGAAAATTGAACTATAGGCTATAGGAATGGACCTGGGAATAAAATTATTATCCACATTAATCTCCTCCACTCTAGGTTCCTAAATCTTTTCTACCCATGCCAAGTCCCTAGCTATCTTTCACCATTCAGAGCATGTAATCATTAATGAAGCCAAGAGAATTCCCTAGCTTTAGAGATACAGTAGGTAAAGTTTTCCACTGTGTCACAGGAGACACTCCTGTAAAGTGCACCCTTGAATCTACTCAACGTTAGTAAAGCAGTTCAGCAGGTAGTCCATGGCAATTCTCTGTGATATCATCATTAGGCCCTCCCTGAAAAATCTCTTACATCCTGGAGAGCCCTAGCTTCTTCTGTGATGTCACAAGTATTGTCGTGTCTTCAACTGCACCTCAGAAATTCCTTCAGTACCTCTAGGATTTACCAATTAGCCTTCTGTTCAGAGTAAACAGCCATTTGGGAGGGAGAACAAAGAGGATGAAGATATCAGAGATGGGGAGAAGGAAGCTGGCCTTCTGTCTTGGTATAAAAGTAAAGAAGAAATATGTGGATCTTGGGAAAACCCCCTGGGAAGATGGTTTAATTCTTTTGTTCTATGGGTTCACCAAGCTCATGGAGAAGATGCTGAACATCCTAAAGACCTTTTGCCAGATGGCAAAGTTTCTAGATACCCCTTATTAGATTTTGATGGTCCTGGGGATTGTATGGCTGATGGTAAATGTTTACCAGAATGAGTGCTAGAGCCAGGTTGATGTTAAGATGCTTTAGAAGACATGGAAATTTTTTTATATACTTGGGCTAATGGCACAAGGTCTACATGATTTTTTTTCGATGTGGACTGCCCTTCAGACCTTTGTAAATATAAAAAAAAGGTTTTGTATCTTTGAAGTCTAATTTGCACAGTGACAAATCACTTTGAGCATGGAGAACAATTTCTGGAGCACTAGAGAGGGGTGAAGAAATTCCCTGAAACCTAGGGCAGATGGTGAACATGCCTTTTCAATTGAAGGAAGAGTTACTTGAGCATCTTGGGACAATATGGAATGTCCGTCATGCCCTTGTAAGGATTGGCAACTTTCCACAATTCCTTAGTCTTTTTTGAAAATTCCATGTCCCTTTGGGCAGATGGAGAAGGTGTGAGACGCACCTGAGTAGTAGTTGTAGCTTTTGGTGTCTCTTCGGCAGCAGAAGATGGCACAAGATCCCTTTTGGCAGAAGGGGGAAGGTTGAAACTGTCTCCCTTAGAGGAGAAATTTCTAAAGACTCCATCAAAAGGATAAAATCTTAACCCTTTGTTTCTAGAAACTCGATGCCTGTGGTCCAATTTGGTATACGGAGAATGTCAAGTATTTCTCCACAGAGTGGACATGTGAAATAAATCTAATTGGGTAGATGGGGATAGTTGTAAAGCATGCTGTTCAGATGCAGTAGATCCTACGACATCCTTCTCACATGAGGAAGGTCTTAATGTATCGTGTATATATGTGGAAATCCTGACTGTGATGTCAGAATGGGGGGAATATATTAGAGCTACCTCTGAGATGTGACCTCTCCTACAGAAACAGGGGCATATGTGAGAGGTCTGAGACTCTCATGAGCAGATAAGGAGGTTCTAGACATCGTTGTGTAACTGTGTAAGTTCCAAGAAAAATTCCCTCTGCAGGAAAAATGGAAAGAGACTTTCATATTGAAGTATTGAAGTGTCAGGTTCCCTACCCTGCTTGATAGGCAAAACAGGTTCCAAGGCCCCTTCAGGAGATAAGGTAAAATTGAAAGGCTTTTAGGTATTTGGCAGGTGTTCTGGGTCAGTTTGTGGGTATAAAGAAGGACTGGAAACCCTTTGTGCATATTTGGAAGAGTGTGTAGCATCTTCTGTAGTTGGGGAAGATGGCTGATCTTGAGGAGATTAAGACGTTCCTATAGTCATCTGTGAAGTGTGCGGAGGTCATATCCATTCTTTCCACAAATGGAATCCAAGGAATCCCTTTCCTCAGATTTCAAGGATGCTACAGACACTGGTGTTTGCATATCATGTTCCCCTACTGCTCGTTCATATATGGTTGGATCCATAACCTTCTCTACATATGCAATGTGTCCTAGAAAATCTTTTGTACATGTGTTGCGTCCACAAGCCATTTCTAAATATGTGGCTGTGGGTAGAACTCCTTTTGTAGATGTTTCTTGTCCTGCAGTCTCTTTTTGAGATAGAGTACTACTCAGAGAATCATGCTCAGTTTTGGGAAATTCTAGCATCTCTGATGTACATGTGGAAAATTTTGGAGCCCCTCTTTTCAGGACAGAATGACATAGAGTCCCCTGAGGAGGAAGGGTATGTTTTATCTTCTCTGTACATTGTATCAATATGGAGTCTGCATGACTCATTGACAATGTGTTATGATAAACTTGTCTTTTTTGGGCCTGATGACAAGTCAGGAGGGTCCTTTTTGGTGGTAGAGGATATTTGAATATTTCTCTGTTTTATAGGGACATTGGAAGTACTGGGGGTGATGGTGAGGGTGCTAGATCATATTTTTTATGTGAAGAAGGCACAAGAGTTCCTTAGGTGGACTCACAATTTTCTAACATATCTTGTGTGGGTGTGGAACTCTCAAGAGCCCCTTCAAAAACTGGCAGTCATTCTTGATCTAATGGTGTACATGCAGAAAGTTTTGTCACTCCTCTTCTGTTATGTGTGTTATGAGGTTGGCTTGAGAATTTGTGACTGTATTTTGCCCCCCTTGGATCATAAGTGATGATTTAAGTCCTTTTTTAATAGTAGAGGTCTTTGAAGTTCCTCTTGGATTAATAGTGATTTCAGAAATCCCCGTTGTCAGCAGAATCAATTTTCAACTCATTTTACCCGAAGCAGATTGCATAAGGCACTTTGGTGGAGATGGGGGACATCTTTGAGTGTCTTTGTGAGTGGACAAAGCTCTCTGCCAAGTTTTGGCAGTTGGCAAAGGTATTAAAGTCTCATGCAGAGAGTAGGCAGGACTTAATCCATCTGTGGAATATGGAAATCATTGAGATTACCTTTAAGAGAAGAAGATGTGGAGACCATTTTGTTTGATGGGGCTTGTTGTACCTCCCCTCGACCAGAGGGGTCTTCTCCAACACATTTGGAGGAGAATTGGAAAGACTGGAGACCTGCAGGATAGGGAATGAACATTTGAAACTCCTTTGGAAACTCTGTGAGACAGAAGAGTGGACAATACTGAGACCTCAGGGAAGGAGAGACTGCTACCTCCGCCCACTTGTTCCCACAGGCCTAGCCCAAGAGGAAAGTGCATAGTGCATCTGGACACATGTATATAGGAGCATTCAAGCTGCAGGAGCCCTGCAGTCCAAACTGCAACTGGATCTGAACTGGTCCTAACAGCATCCTACTCCCAAATCTCGTGTGGTGTGGTCAGACTGAGACCATCAGAGGGACAGAAACCCCTGAGAATTCTGCTCACATTCCTGACTTAAAAAAAAAACACCTAGCTCCATCTGGGCCTCCTGTGCATAGGGACATAGGAGCAGTAGGGGCTGGATGTTTCTTCGTGCCTCTCATAAAGAACTGAAAGTCAGCCTGATTGATTCAGATTGGCTGTAAGCAAATAATTTTCTGTGCCTTGGAAAGGGTTTAAAATATTTTCATTAACTTTTGATATGAAATTAGTTAGGACTTTGAGAAAAGTGGGCAGAGAGGCCCTAGAACGTATGTTTTTAATTTTTTTTTTTTTTTTGCTTTCTAGAGTCTAACTTCTTAAGTTGTTTGTACATTTTGAATATTACCCATTATCAGATAAAGGATTGGTAAAAATATTTTCCCAATCTGTTGGTTACAGCTTTGCCCAAATGATGGTGTATTTTACCTTACAGAAGCTTTCGTGTTTTATTAGGTCCTATTTGTCAATTTGTGATCTTAGAGCCTACATCATTGGTGTTTTGTTCAGGAAACTTTCCCTGTGCCCATGTGTTCAAGACTCATCCCAACCTTTTCTTCTATTAGTTTGAGTGATTCTGGTTTGATGTGTAGGTCCTTGATTCACTTGTACTGAAGCTTTGTACATGGTCATAAAAATGGGATAATTTGCATTCTTGTACAAGCTGACTTCCAGTTGAACCAGCACTAATTGGAAAATGCTATGTATCTTCCTTTGGAAGGTTTTATCTCCTTTGCCAAATATCAAATGATAGGTGTGTGGGTTCATTTCTGGGTCTTCAAGTCTATTCCACTAGTCCATCCATCTGTCTCTTTACAAATACCAAGCAGTTTTTATCACTATTGCTCTGTAATACTGCTTGAGTTAAGGAGTGATGATTCCTCCAGAAGTTCTTTTATTGTTGAGGATAGTTATAGCTGTCCTGGCATTTTCTTATTCCAAATGAATTTGCAAATTGCTATTTCTATCTCTATTAAAGAATTCAGTTGGATTTTTGATGGATATTGCATTGCATTGAATGTGTACATTGCTATTGGGAAAATAGTCATCTTCCCTATATTAATCGTGTCAATCCATGAGCAAGGAAGCTCTTTCTATCTTCTGAGATCTTTCTCAATTTCTTTCTTCAGATACTTGAACTTCTTGTCATACAGATAATTCACCTGCTTGGTTAATCTCACACCAAGATATTTTACATTATTTGGGACTATTGTGAAGTGTGTGGTTTCATTATTTTCTTTCTTAGCCTGTTTATCCATTGAGGAGAGGAAGGGTCCTGGTATGTCTGAGTTATTTTTATACCCTGACACATTATTGAAGTTGTTTATCAGGTTAAGAAGTTCTCTGGTTAAACTATTGGGGTCAATAAGTGTATACACCTCATCTGGCAAGGAAGACACAACATTGTCGGATTCTTCTCTACAGCCTTTATGGCAATACCACCTCTTTGGTGATACAGGGAACTCTAGCGGCAAAAGCACTTGCCTTCTATACACAACAGGCTGTGGCTATGCTAATTGTCCTTCAGGGATTGGCGGAGAATGAATCACCCCACTATCACCCCTGCTACTTTTCCTTCAGGTATTGGCTGCGCATGAATTCCTCATTAGCTTATTACCATCCCGTCAAACTGATGCCAGGGGCAAAACCCGCACATGTGCAGTATCTTTGGTCACAACAGGAGGGCACCGGATCACCTAATTACCCTACAGCCACCCTGGCAAGGAGACAAGCCTGTGCATATGCAATAAATCGTTTACTTCCAGACGGGACTGGATTTCGGCACCATTTATGCTTTTCCTCAACGCTCCCTACACTGAAGTGTTGTTGAAATTTGTCAAATGCTTTCTCAGCATCTAATGAAATGACCATGTGTCCTTATCTTTGAGTTTGTTTATATGTTACATAACATTGACGATTTTCTGTATATGAAAACATCTCTGCATCCCTGATCATGATGGATGATTGTTTTTTAGATTCGGTTCACAAGAATTATATTGAGTATTTTTGCGTCAATATTCATAGAGGAAATTGGTCTGAAGTTCTTTTTCTTTGTTGGATCTTTGTGTGGTTTAGGCAGTTAACATGATCTACCTGTGTCTCTCAGGAAATATCTATATCTGGTTGCTAGCAGAATTTACTCTTTAGATACATCAATCTTATCTAGTTTTGGTGGCAGAGGTATATATATATATATATATATATATATATATATATATATATATATATATATATATGTATATGTATGTACATACTTTTGATGGCTCCTACAGCTATGTGGTTAGATGGAAGTGTAACATGGATTCTGCGCAACTAGTTCAAGAATGTAGAGTTGAGAATTGACACAAATAGAATCCCTCTTGTCTTATGTTTCTACTGAAATTGAGGTTATACTGGTCCTCAAGCCATTCTTATTTCTACCCATCTTCTCTTATCTTATGTTTGGCCTTCAGAGACAATGATGGTAAAACATCCGACCCTCCAGTCTAGCAATGGGGACACAGGAAGATAGATAGTGTAGTACTGATTCCAAAAAGTGCTAAAAAAGTGATTTCTATAGTCATTTTGTCCTTTGCTTTGATGAAAATGGAATTAGAAACAATTTTTGAGTACACATACAGGAATATTAAAGTCTCTTTTCAAGGAATGTACAATGAGAAAGTGAAATACAATATTCATTCAATTAAGGTCTGTAGGCAAAATAGTGGACTTTGGGAAATAGAGAAAACCTGGGATACTGAACTGTAAGTCGCAGGAATGTACCTGGGAATAAAATATTATCTGGAAGAGTCTCCTCCACTCTATGTTCCTAAATCTTTTCTTGCCATGCTAAGCACCTGACTAACTTTGTTCATTCAGAGCATGTACCCACTAATGAAGCAAAGGGAAGTCTCTACCTTTAGAGAGAATTAGTATGTAAAGGTTTCCACTGTGTCACAGGATAAACTTCTGGAAATGGCACCCTCAAATATGGTCATTGCAAGGGAAGCTGTTTAGTAGGTAGGCTATGGCAATTCTCAGTGACATCATCATTAGTCCTCCCTGAAAAATCTCTTGTATCCTGGAGAGCCCAAGCTTCTTCTGTGATGTCACAAGTGTTGTCATGACTGCAACTGCCTCTCAGATTCTCATTCAGTACCTCTAGGGTTTACAAATTGGCAACTAATGGGGGGTAAACAGCCATTTGGGAGGGAGAACACAAAGGATGAAGTGACCAGACATGGGGAGTAGGAAGCTAGCCTTCTGTCTTGGTATAAAAAAAGGAAGGAATACGTGGTCAATGGGTAAGCTCTTTAAGTATTGTGTAGGGGTTGAGTAGGTTCACTGAAGAGATAACATTTATCTGAGCTTCACACTTATGGGAATCAGGAGCTGGGAGCCTCTCAGAAGCATCTGGACTTTCCTGCTTGTTATTTTTCTTGGGAGTCAGACAGTTTATGTATTTCATTTCTTTATCCCAAATGTCAGGTTTTGGTAGGGCACTCTAGGTTTTCCAAGGAGCTCATAGCTTTTATCCTTTTGCTAAGAAGGAAAGGCCCTAAAGAAGAAAGTAAAGCAAGTATTGTGTCCTCAGCACAGAGTAAACTCCTGAATGCATTGGATTCTAATAATGCAGTCCGTGTCTGACACGGAGATGTGGGAAGGAGAAGTGCTTTTAGATGAAACTTAATCATATCAGTCTTTCCACTTGTATTACTCTGAATACCATTCCATGACAGTGACCCCTTAAAATACTGAATCAATTGGTGTGATTAGCTGGCAGATTTATTTTCTTTTATTTCTATCATTTTTTTTTTAGTTTTTAAACAAATTTTATTGCTTTTTTAATTGGATATTTCTAAATTTACATTTAAAATATTATTTCTTTTCCCAGTTTTCAGACTATATGATTCCTTACCGGTCCCCTTACCCTTTTCCTATAACCACCCTTACTGCCCCTGGACATTTACTTTACCGGGAGCCAAACCTAGGCAGGACCAAGGGTTCTCCTTCCATTGTTGTCCAACAAGGTCATCCTCTACAACATACGTAGTTGGAGACATAAATATATTCATGTACATTTTTTGAACATTGGTCTACTACCAGAAAGCTCTGCTTCATTAGCATTCTTGTTCTTAAGGGGTGGAAAGCACCTTCACCTCTTCTAATCCTTTCTCAAAATCTACCAACAAGAAGTCCATTTTCAGTTCACTTTTTGTCCACTAGGGTTCATGTTGTGGTTTGCCCTGAAGTTATCTGTGTTTGATACTAATTCCAATGCCCCAAGGTCAGCTGCATAGTCCTGTACTCAGGACTCAGGTTACTTCACCAGAACCACCTGCCTATTGAATTTGTGAAGTATATGTGAGTGGCAGGAACAGGATAGAAGGAGGGTTGTCATGGGAGGAGAAGGAAGAATGGGCTGGAGAGAAGTTTGAAAGAAGAGGAGAAGACTAGAGGAAAAAGGAGAGAAAGGAAGATGACAGAGTGAGAAGCCATGGTAAGTGAATCTAAGATTTTGCTCTGTGTATTTACATGTTATTATTAATGTTCCTAAGGGATGGATGGTACCCAGATTTGTATGTTTAAGTGGGCAATTATATCTATTCTACTAGATCAAAGATTATTGTGTTGTGTGTTTTTTATGTGAGGGTTTGTGTATAGGAAAGTGTGTGGTGGCAAAAAACACTGTGCAGCCGAGGAGTGGGAATGTGTTTCCTCCAAGATATCTAGCAGAGAATTTCAGACATATTGGTGCCAGAGTTAGCAGGGTAACAGGAAATTTTACTTTTTTATTTTCATATTTTTACAAAACACATTCTTTTCTGTACATAATATGCTCTAGCTGTGTCTCTCAAGAAATATTGGGGTTGGGGATTTAGCTCAGTGGTAGAGAGCTTGCCTAGGAAGCGCAAGGCCCTGGGTTCGGTCCCCAGCTCCAAAAAAAAAAAAAAAAAAAAAAAGAAATATCTATATCTGTTGCCTGGCAGAATGCACTTCTTAGCGTCATCAATCTTATCTAATCTTATCTTATATATATATATCCTTTGCGTGGCTCCTGCCGCTACGTGGATAAGTAGAATTTTCACATGGATTGTGCTTAACTAAGTCAAGAATTTAGAATCCACAAAGGACAATGTCAAATAGACTCCCTCCTTTTCTTATGAACATATTGAAGTTGAGGTTTCCCTGGACCTCAAGCCATTCCTCTCCCTGTCCTTCTTGTATCTTATTATTCCAGAAGAATGAATAATTGTAGAACAACCGCAAACCTCAAGTCTGGCCACGGGAACACAGTAAGGTAGATAATGCAGAACTGATATCAAATGGGACTAGAGAATCGAATTCCATAGTCCATGTTGTCCTTTGCTTGACTGATCCCTGATAATTTTGGGATAAATTAAGGATTTGGGAGTTTATCATTTCAAGTAGGTACACAATATTTACACTCTTATACTCATTCTATAGCTAGGCCACATTTGTTGCCAAAATCATTCCAGAAAATGGAATTGGAAAAAAAAAGTTTTGAGTACACATTCAGCAATATTTATAAAGTCCCATATCGAGGAATATAAAATACGAAAGTGAAATAAAATATACATTCAATTGAAGGTCTGTAGGGAAAATACTGGCCTTTGGGAAACGGAGAAAACCTACAAAATTGAACTGTATTTCACAAAATGTACCTGGTTATAAAATTAATATCCAGAAGAATCTCCTCCACTCCATGTTACAAGATCTTTTCTACCAATTCCAGGACCTTGACTAAATTTTCCCGTTCAGAGCATGTATCCACTAATAATGCAAAGGGAAATCTCTAGCTTTAGAGAGATGGAGTAAATGTTTCCACTGAATCATAGGAGACAAACCAGGAAAGGGCACCCTCAACTCTGGTCAATGTAAGGAAATCTGTTCAGCAGGTAGGCCATGGCAGTTTTCAGTGACATCATCATTAGGCCCTGCCTGAAAAATCTCTTGTAACCTGGAGAGCTTTGTCTTCTTCTGTGATGTCACAAGTGTTGTCATGACTGCATCTGCTTCTCAGGTATTCCTTCAGTACCTCTAGAGTTTAGTAAATGGCATCCATTTCAGAGTAAACAGCCATTTGGGAGTGAGAACAAAGAGGATGAAGAGATCAGATATGGAGATAAGGAAGCTTCCCTTCTGTTTTGCTCTAAAAAAAAGGAAGAAATATGTGTGCTTCTGAAAGCTCAGTGACTCCTTGGTACGGGTTGAGTGATATTTCTGAACAGATAGCACTGATCTGAGTCTTCCACAAATGGGAATCAGGATTTGGGGTCCTCTCAGAAGCATCTGGACTTCCCTGTTCTTATGGGTCCTGGAAATCAGAGAGTTTATATCATTCATATATATCAAAAGCCAAGTGATGGGAAGGGCACAGTTGTTTTCCTGAGAGCATATGGCCTTAATTCTTTTTGACAAGAAGAGAAAGGACCTAAGGAAGAAAGGAAGGACAAGTATTGTGTCCCTAGCTCAGAGTAAACTCCTCCATGCTTTAGATATCTATTGTGCAGTTTGTGTCTGATACAGATATCTGGGAGAGAGAAGTGTTTCTAGTTGAGTCTTCACCATCCTAGTCTTTCCACTATTATATCTGTAACTACCATACCCTGACAGTGATCCATTAGATTTCTGAGTCAACATCTGTGTTTGTGTTTAGCTGTCAGTTTTCTTTTCATTTATTTCTTATATTTTTTTTTTATTTTTGCAAATTTTATTTGTTTTTTTAAACAAATAAATATGTACATTTACATTTAAAATATTATTTCTTTCAAGAGTTTACTACCATAAGATATCTAACTGGTCCCTCTCCTGTTCTTCTATAAACTACCTTACTGTCCTTTCACATTTATTTTAACTGTGAGTCAAACCAAGGGAAGGACCAAGGCCTTCTACTTCCATTGGTGCCCAAAAAGCCATCCTCTGCTACATATGCAGTTGGATTCATAGGTCTGTCCAAGTACAGATTTTGAATATCAGTTTAGTACCAGAAAGCTCTGGTTCATTAGCATTTTTTTCTTTCGGTGTTGAAAGCTCCTTCAGCTCTTGTTATTCTTTCTCAGAATCTACCAACAAGAGGTCCATTTCAGTTCACCTGTTTGCCACTAGCATTCTATTCTTTATTTGAAATGCTCTAGCTGTTTCTCTCAGGACATATGTATATCAGTTTCCTGGCCAATAGCAATAGCACTACTTAGCTTCATCACTCTTATCTAGTTTTGGTGTCTGAAAAGAAAAAAAAATATATATATATATATGGTGGTTAGGTGGAATGTCAACATGGATTCTGTGCAACTATGTAAAGAATGTAGAAATTGTAGAAAATACTAATGTCAATGTCTAATAGACTCACTCCTATACTTATGAAGGTATTGAAGTTGAGGTTTCACTGTCCCTCAGGCCTTCCTTTTCCTGCCCATACCCCTGTTTCTTTTATTTGGGCTTTAAAAGAATCATGGTAACACATCTAAAACTTTCAAGGCTGGCCATTGGACCACAGGAAGGTACATAATGTAGTACAGTTATCAAATTTGATTAGAGAACCGAAATGTATAGTCCATGTGGTCCTTTGCTTTATTGATGTATGGATATCTTTGGATAAAATAAGTATTTGGGAGTTTATCATTTGAAGTAAGTACACAGTATTCACACTATTATACTCACTCTATAGCCGGGCCACATTTGTTTCCAATATCATAGCAGAAAATGGAATTGGAAAACAGTAATTTAGAGTACACATTCAGAAATATTTATAAAGTCCCCTATCAAGGAATGTACAATAAGAAAGTGAAATACAATATTCATTCACCTAAAGGTCTATAGCGAAAATACTGGCCATTATAAAACAGAGAAAATCTAGAAAATGGAACTGTATGTCACAGGAATGGACATGGGAATAAAAATATTATCCAGAAGAATCTCCTACACTCCCAAGTTCCTACATCATTACTACCCATGTCAGGACCGTGACTAACTTTCTCCATTCAGAGCATGTAACCACTGTCGAAGCAAAGAGAAGACTCTAGCTTTAGAGAGATGGAGTACATAAAGGTTTCCCCTATGTCACGGGAGACATACCTGGAAAGGCACTCTTGAAACTGGTCAATGTAAAGAAAGCTGTTTACAGGTAGGCCATGGCAGTTCTCAGAGACATTCATCATTAGGCCCTCCATGAAAAATCTCTTGTATCCTGGAGAGCCCTAGCTTCTCCTGTGATGTCACAAGTGTCTGCAAATGCCTCTTGGATATTCCTTCAGTGCCTATAAGGTTTACTAATTCTCCTGTAGTTCAGAGGAAATATCAATTTGGGAGTGAGAACAAAGAATATGAAAAGCTCAGAGATGGGGAGAACAAAGATGGTCTTCTTTCTTGGTGTAAAACAAAGGAAGAAATATGTTGACCCCGGAAAATCTCACTGACTCTTTGCTAGGAGTTGAGTAGGTATGTTGAAGAAATACAATTGATCTGACCCTTCCACACATGGGTTCAGGGGCTCGGAACCTGTCAAAACTAACTGGACTTCTCTCCTTCTAATGGTTCCTTTAAGTCAGAGAGTTTATATCATTAATATATTTATCAAAAAAGCCAGGTGTAGGGGAGGGCACTGTCCTTTTCCTTACAGCTCATGCCTTTTATTTTTTTCCCAAAAGAAAAGGGTCCTAAGGAAGAAGTGAAAGACAATTAATGTGTCCTCAGCTCAGAGGAATCTCCTTGATTATTTGAATACCTATAGTGCAGTTTGTGTTTGATACTGGGATTTGGGAGTGAGATGTGTTTATAGTTCATCATATCAGTCTTTTCGCTAGGATTACTCTGCCAGCCATTGTCTGATTGTGACCCTTTAGATTTCTCATTCAATATGTATGATTCGATGGCAGTTTTCTTATTTTTAACTTAGTTAATATTTATTATTTTTAGCAAGATTTTTTTTGCTTTTTTAATTTGATTATCCATATTTACATTTCAAATATTTTCCTTTCCCAGATTGCTTTCCATGAGATCCCTAACCGGTCCCCATGCCCTTCTTGTATAATCCCTCTTATTGCTCTTTGACATTCCATTGAATTGGTAATAATACCTAGTTTAGACCAAGGGCATCTCATTCCATTGGTGACCAACAAGACCATTCTCTGCTATATATGAAGTGGGAGCCATAGGTCTATCCATGTACAACCTTTGAATATTTGTATACTACCAGAAAACTCTGGTTTGATGGCATGTTTTTCCTTATAGGATTAAAAGCTCCTTCAGTTCTTGTAACCCTTCTCAAAATCTACCAACAAGAGATCGGTTTTCAGTTCACTGGTTGGCCACCACCATTCACTTCTGTATTTGACATGCTCTAACTGTGTCTCTCAGGATAGACCTATATCCGTTTCTTCTAATCATGCAATAATAAGATTCATCCATCTTATCTAGTTTTGCTGGCTAATATATCTACCTCTATCTCTATCTATATCCATATCTATAATCTGTATATCTATATATCTGTATATCTATATATCTATATATCTGTATATCTATATATCTATAAATCTATATCCGTATATCTATATATCTATATATCTATATGTCTATAAATCATATATATATATATATATATATATCATCTATATACACACACATACACACACACACACACACATATATATATATATATATATATATATATATGATAAGGCTATGAATTTAGATGGCATTTTGTCATGGATTCTGGGATACAAGATCAAGAAGGTAGAATCCACAAATGACAGTGCCAAATAGACTCTCTCCTGTTCTTATGAACCTAATGAAGCTGAGGTTTCACTGGACCACACTCTATTCCTCATCCTGCACATCCTCCTGAATCTTATGTTTGGCCTGAGGAAAGAATCAGGGTAAAACATCCAAAACCCTCAAGTCTCGTCATGGGAATCCAGTAAGGTAGATAATGCAGAACTGATATCAAATGGGACAAGAGAACCGAATATTATAGTTCATGCTGTCCTTTGCTTTAATGATGTCTGGTAATGTTTGGATAAAATAAGGATTTGGGAGTTTATCATTTGAGGAAGGCACAAAGTATTTATACTGTTATACTCACTCTATTGCTGTGCCCCCTTTTTAGACAAAATCATTGCAAAAAATTTAATTGGAAAACTGAATTTTTGAGTACACATTCAGGAATATATATAACGTCCCCTCTCAAGGAATGCAGATAAAATAATTAATACAATATTTATTCATTTGAAGGTCTGTAGGGAAAATACTTGCTTGGAGATACAGAGAAAACCTAGGGAATTGAAGTGTATGTCACAGGAATGGACCTGGGAATAAAATTATTATCCAGAATAATCTCCTCCACTCCATATTCCTAGATCTTTTCTTCCCATGCTAAGCCCCTAACTAACTTTCTCCATTCAGAGAATGAAACCACTAATGAAACAATCGAAATACTTAGCATTGGAGAGATGTAGTATGTAAAGGTTTCCACTGTGTCACAGGAGACATTCATGGAAAGGACACCCTAGAAATTGGTCAATGTAAGGAAAGCTGTTTAGCATGTAGGCCATGGAAGTTCTCAGTGATATCATCATTCGGTCCTGCCTGAAATATTCTTGTATCCTGGATAGCCCTAGAAGGTTCTTTGATGTTTGTAGAGTTGTCCTCAAAGCGACTGCCTCTCAGATATTCCTTCAGTAACTCTAGGGTTTACTAATTGGCCTCTAATATAGAGTAAACAGCCATTTGGGAGGGAGAAGAAAGAGGGTCAAGAGAATAGAGATGGGGAGAAGGAAGCTGGCATTATATCTTGGCATAAAGAAAAGAAAAACTATGTGGTTCTTGGGAAAACACCCTGGGAAGATGGCTTTTGTTCTTTTCTTCTATGGGTTAACCAAGCTAATGGAGAAGTTGCTGAACATCTTAAAGACCTTTGGGCAGATGATAAATATTCTAGATACTCCTTTTTTAGATTTTGATGATCCTGGGGATTGTATGGCTGATGGTAAATGTTTCCCAGGAAGAGTGCTAGAAACAGATTGATTTTTTTGATGCTTTAGAAGACATGGAATTTTTCTGATACACTTGGGCTAATGGCACAAGGTATAAATGAGTTTTTTTCGATGTGGAGTTTCCATCAGAACTTTGGAAATATAAAAAACGTTTTTGTATTTTTGAAGTCTAATTTTCACAATTACAAATTACTTTGAGGACGGAGAACAGTTTCTGTAACCCTAGAGAGGGGTGAAGAAATTCCCTGAAATCCTAGGGCAGACGGTGAACATGCCTTTTTGGTAGAAGGAGGAGGTACTTGAGCATTTTGGGACAATGTGGAATATCTAGCATGCCCTTGTAAGGATTGGCAACTTTCCACAATTCCTTCATCATTTTTGGAAAATTACAAGGCCCTTTGGACATATGGAGAATTTGTGCGACTCTCCTGAGGAATAGTTGTACCTTTTGGTTTCTCTTTGGCAGCATAAGATGGCAAAGGATACCTTTTGGCAGAAGGGGTAAGGTTGAAACTGTCTTCTTTGGAGGAGAAATTTCTCAAGACTCCATCAGAAGGGACAAATCTTAACCCTTTGTTTCTAGAAACTGGATTCCTGAGGTCCATTTTGGTAGAGGGAGAATGGTGACAATTTCTCCCCAGAGTGGACATGTGAAATAAATCTACTTGGGTAGATGGGGATAGTTGTAAGGCAAGCTGTTGAGATGCAGTAGATCCTAAGACATCCTTCTCAGATGAGGAAGGTCTTTTTTTTTTTTTTTTAAGTTTTTTTTTTTTTTTTTTTATTAACTTGAGTATTTCTTATATACATTTCGAGTGTTATTCCCTTTCCCGGTTTCCGGGCAAACATCCCCCTCCCCCCTCCCCCCTCCCCTTCCTTATGGGTGTTCCCCTCCCAACCCTCCCCACATTCCCGCCCTCCCCCCATAGACTAGTTCACTGTGGGTTCAGTCTTAGCAGGACCCAGGGCTTCCCCTTCCACTGGTGCTCTTACTAGGATATTCATTGCTACCTATGGGGTCAGAGTCCAGGGTCAGTCCATGTATAGTCTTTAGGTAGTGGCTTAGTCCCTGGAAGCTCTGGTTGCTTGGCATTGTTGTACTTTTGGGGTCTCGAGCCCCTTCAAGCTCTTCCACTTCTTTCTCTGATTCCTTCAATAGGGGACCTATTCTCAGTTCAGTGGTTTGCTGCTGGCATTCGCCTCTATATTTGCTGTATTCTGGCTGTGTCTCTCAGGAGCGATCTACATCCGGCTCCTGTCGGTCTGCACTTCTTTGCTTCATCCATCTTGTCTAATTGGGTGGCTGTATATGTATGGGCCACATGTGGGGCAGGCTCTGAATGGGTGTTCCTTCAGTCTCTGTTTTAATCTTTGCCTCTCCCTTCCCTGCCAAGGGTATTCTTTTTCCTCATTTAAAGAAGGAGTGAAGCATTCACATTTTGATCATCCGTCTTGAGTTTCGTTTGTTCTAGGGATCTAGGGTAATTCAAGATTTTGGGCTAATAGCCACTTATCAATGAGTGCATACCATGTATGTCTTTCTGTGATTGGGTTAGCTCACTCAGGATGATATTTTCCAGTTCCAACCACTTGCCTACGAATTTCATAAACTCGTTGTTTTTGATAGCTGAGTAATATTCCATTGTGTAGATGTACCACATTTTCTGTATCCAGTCCTCTGTTGAAGGGCATCTGGGTTCTTTCCAGCTTCTGGCTATTATAAATAAGGCTGCGATGAACATAGTGGAGCACGTGTCTCTTTTATATGTTGAGGCATCTTTTGGGTATATGCCCAAGAGAGGTATAGCTGGATCATCAGGCAGTTCAATGTCCAATTTTCTGAGGAACCTCCAGACTGATTTCCAGAATGGTTTTACCAGTCTGCAATCCCACCAACAATGGAGGAGTGTTCCTCTTTCTCCACATCCTCGCCAGCATCTGCTGTCACCTGAGTTTTTGATCTTAGCCAATCGCACTGGTGTGAGGTGAAATCTCAGGGTTGTTTTGATTTGCATTTCCCTTATGACTAAAGATGTTGAACATTTCTTTAGGTGTTTCTCAGCCATTCGGCATTCCTCAGCTGTGAATTCTTTGTTTAGCTCTGAACCCCATTTTTTAATAGGGTTATTTGTTTCCCTGCGGTCTAACTTCTTGAGTTCTTTGTATATTTTGGAAATAAGGCCTCTATCTGTTGTAGGATTGGTAAAGATCTTTTCCCAATCTGTTGGTTGCCGTTTTGTCCTAACCACAGTGTCCTTTGCCTTACAGAAGCTTTGCAGTTTTATGAGATCCCATTTGTCGATTCTTGATCTTAGAGCATAAGCCATTGGTGTTTTGTTCAGGAAATTTTTTCCAGTGCCCATGTGTTCCAGATGCTTCCCTAGTTTTTCTTCTATTAGTTTGAGTGTGTCTGGTTTGATGTGGAGGTCCTTGATCCACTTGGACTTAAGCTTTGTACAGGGTGATAAGGATGGATCGATCTGCATTCTTCTACATGTTGCCCTCCAGTTGAACCAGCACCATTTGCTGAAAATACTATCTTTTTTCCATTGGATGGTTTTGGCTCCTTTGTCAAAAATCAAGTGACCATAGGTGTGTGGGTTCATTTCTGGGTCTTCAATTCTATTCCATTGGTCTATCTGTCTGTCTCTGTACCAATACCATGCAGTTTTTATCACTATTGCTCTGTAATACTGCTTGAGTTCAGGGATAGTGATTCCCCCTGATGTCCTTTTATTGTTGAGGATAGCTTTAGCTATCCTGGGTTTTTTGTTATTCCAGATGAATTTGCAAATTGTTCTGTCTAACTCTTTGAAGAATTGGATTGGTATTTTGATGGGGATTGCATTGAATCTGTAGATTGCTTTTGGTAAAATGGCCATTTTTACTATATTAATCCTGCCAATCCATGAGCATGGGAGATCTTTCCATCTTCTGAGGTCTTCTTCAATTTCTTTCCTCAGTGTCTTGAAGTTCTTATTGTACAGATCTTTTACTTGCTTGGTTAAAGTCACACCGAGTTACTTTATATTATTTGGGTCTATTATGAAGGGTGTCGTTTCCCTAATTTCTTTCTCGGCTTGTTTCTCTTTTGTATAGAGGAAGGCAACTGATTTATTTGAGTTAATTTTATACCCAGCCACTTTGCTGAAGTTGTTTATCAGCTTTAGTAGTTCTCTGGTGGAACTTTTGGGATCACTTAAATATACTATCATGTCATCTGCAAATAGTGATATTTTGACCTCTTCTTTTCCGATCTGTATCCCTTTGATCTCCTTTTGTTGTCTGATTGCTCTGGCTAGAACTTCAAGAACTATATTGAATAAGTAGGGAGAGAGTGGGCAGCCTTGTCTAGTCCCTGATTTTAGTGGGATTGCTTCAAGTTTCTCTCCATTTAGTTTAATGTTAGCAACTGGTTTGCTGTATATGGCTTTTACTATGTTTAGGTATGGGCCTTGAATTCCTATTCTTTCCAGGACTTTTATCATGAAGGGGTGTTGAATTTTGTCAAATGCTTTCTCAGCATCTAATGAAATGATCATGTGGTTCTGTTCTTTCAGTTTGTTTATATAATGGATCACGTTGATGGTTTTCCGTATATTAAACCATCCCTGCATGCCTGGGATGAAGCCTACTTGATCATGGTGGATGATTGTTTTGATGTGCTCTTGAATTCGGTTTGCCAGAATTTATTGAGTATTTTTGCGTCGATATTCATAAGGGAAATTGGTCTGAAGTTCTCTTTCTTTGTTGTGTCTTTGTGTGGTTTAGGTATAAGAGTAATTGTGGCTTCGTAGAAGGAATTCGGTAGGGCTCCATCTGTTTCAATTTTGTGGAATAGTTTGGATAATATTGGTATGAGGTCTTCTATGAAGGTTTGATAGAATTCTGCACTAAACCCGTCTGGACCTGGGCTCTTTTTGGTTGGGAGACCTTTAATGACTGCTTCTATTTCCTTAGGAGTTATGGGGTTGTTTAACTGGTTTATCTGTTCCTGATTTAACTTCGATACCTGGTATCTGTCTAGGAAATTGTCCATTTCCTGAAGATTTTCAAATTTTGTTGAATATAGGTTTTTATAGTAAGATCTGATGATTTTTTGAATTTCCTCCGAATCTGTAGTTATGTCTCCCTTTTCATTTCTGATTTTGTTAATTTGGACGCACTCTCTGTGTCCTCTCGTTAGTCTGGCTAAGGGTTTATCTATCTTGTTGATTTTCTCAAAGAACCAACTTTTGGTTCTGTTGATTCTTTCTATGGTCCTTTTTGTTTCTACTTGGTTGATTTCAGCTCTGAGTTTGATTATTTCCTGCCTTCTACTCCTCCTGGGTGTATTTGCTTCTTTTTGTTCTAGAGCTTTTAGGTGTGCTGTCAAGCTGCTGACATATGCTCTTTCCTGTTTCTTTCTGCAGGCACTCAGCGCTATGAGTTTTCCTCTTAGCACAGCTTTCATTGTGTCCCATAAGTTTGAGTATGTTGTATCTTCATTTTCATTAAATTCTAAAAAGTTTTTAATTTCTTTCTTTATTTCTTCCTTGACCAGGTTATCATTGAGTAGAGCATTGTTCAATTTCCACGTATATGTGGGCATTCTTCCCTTATTGTTATTGAAGACCAGTTTTAGGCCGTGGTGGTCCGATAGCACGCATGGGATTATTTCTATCTTTCTGTACCTGTTGAGGCCCGTTTTTTGACCAATTATATGGTCAATTTTGGAGAAAGTACCATGAGGAGCTGAGAAGAAGGTATATCCTTTTGCTTTAGGATAGAATGTTCTATAAATATCCGTTAAGTCCATTTGGCTCATGACTTCTCTTATTCTGTCTACATCACTGTTTAATTTCTGTTTCCATGATCTGTCCATTGATGAGAGTGGGGTGTTGAAATCTCCCACTATTATTGTGTGAGGTGTAATGTGTGTTTTGAGCTTTAGTAAGGTTTCTTTTACATATGTAGGTGCCCTTGTATTTGGGGCATAGATATTTAGGATTGAGAGTTCATCTTGGTTGATTTTTCCTTTGATGAATATGAAGTGTCCTTCCTTATCTTTTTTGATGACTTTTAGTTGGAAATTGATTTTATTTGATATTAGAATGGCTACTCCAGCTTGCTTCTTCTGACCATTTGCTTGGAAAGTTGTTTTCCAGCCTTTCACTCTGAGGTAGTGTCTGTCTTTGTCTCTGAGGTGTGTTTCCTGTAGGCAGCAGAATGCAGGGTCCTCGTTGCGTATCCAGTTTGTTAATCTATGTCTTTTTATTGGGGAGTTGAGGCCATTGATATTGAGAGATATTAAGGAATAGTGATTATTGCTTCCCGTTATATTCATATTTGATGTGAGGTTATGTTTGTGTGCTTTCATTCTCTTTGTTTTGTTGCCAAGACGATTAGTTTCTTGCTTCTTCTAGGGTATAGCTTGCCTCCTTATGTAGGGCTTTACCATTTATTATCCTTTGTAGTGCTGGATTTGTAGAAAGATATTGTGTAAATTTGGTTTTGTCATGGAATATCTTGGTTTCTCCATCAATGTTAATTGAGAGTTTTGCTGGATACAGTAATCTGGGCTGGCATTTGTGTTCTCTTAGGGTCTGTATAACATCAGTCCAGGATCTTCTGGCCTTCATAGTTTCTGGCGAGAAGTCTGGTGTGATTCTGATAGGTCTCCCTTTATATGTTACTTGACCTTTTTCCCTTACTGCTTTTAATATTCTTTCTTTATTTTGTGCGTTTGGTGTTTTGACAATTATGTGACGGGAGGTGTTTCTTTTCTGGTCCAATCTATTTGGAGTTCTGTAGGCTTCCTGTATGTCTATGGGTATCTCTTTTTTTAGGTTAGGGAAGTTTTCTTCTATGATTTTGTTGAAGATATTTACTGGTCCTTTGAGCTGGGAGTCTTCACTCTCTTCTATACCTATTATCCTTAGGTTTGATCTTCTCATTGAGTCCTGGATTTCCTGTATGTTTTGGACCAGTAGCTTTTTCCGCTTTACATTATCTTTGACAGTTGAGTCAATGATTTCTATGGAATCTTCTGCTCCTGAGATTCTCTCTTCCATCTCTTGTATTCTGTTGGTGAAGCTTGTATCTACAGCTCCTTGTCTCTTCTTTTGGTTTTCTATATCCAGTGTTGTTTCCATGTGTTCTTTCTTGATTGCTTCTATTTCCATTTTTAATTCCTTCAACTGTTTGATTGTGTTTTCCTGGAATTCTTTCAGGGATTTTTGCGATTCCTCTCTGTAGGCTTTTACTTGTTTATTAATGTTTTCCTGTGCTTCCCTAAGTGTGTTCAGGTCTTTCCTGAAGTCCTCCAGCATCATGATCAAATATGATTTTGAAACTAGATCTTGCTTTTCTGGTGTGTTTGGATATTCCATGTTTGTTTTGGTGGGAGAATTGGGCTCCGATGATGGCATGTAGTCTTGGTTTCTGTTGCTTGGGTTCCTGCGCTTGCCTCTCGCCATCAGATTATCTCTAGTGTTACTTTGTTCTGCTATTTCTGACAGTGGCTAGACTGTCCTATAAGCCTGTGTGTCAGGAGTGCTGTATACCTGTTTTCCTCTCTTTCAGTCAGTTATGGGGACAGAGTGTTCTGCTTTCGGGCGTGTAGTTTTTCCTCTCTACAGGTCTTCAGCTGTTCCTGTGGGCCTGTGTCTTGAGTTCACCAGGCAGCTTTCTTGCAGCAGAAAATTTGGTCTTACCTGTGGTCCCGAGGCTCAGGTTTGCTCGTGGGGTGCTGTCCAGGGGCTCTCTGCAGCGGCGGCAACCAGGAAGACCTGTGCCGCCCCTTCCGGGAGCTTCAGTGCACCAGGGTTCCAGATGGTCTTTGGCTTTTTCCTCTGGCATCCGAGATGTGTGTGCAGGGAGCAGTCTCTTCTGGTTTCCCAGGCCTGTCTGCCTCTCTGAAGGTTTAGCTCTCCCTCCCACGGGATTTGGGTGCAGAGAACTGTTTATCCGGTCTGTTTCCTTCAGTGTCTGGCGGTGTCTCCGGCAGGGGTCCTGCCACTCCTGGGCCCTCCCCCACGGGAGCCCAGAGGCCTTATACAGTTTCCTCTTGGGCCAGGGATGTGGGCAGGGGTGAGCAGTGTTGGTGGTCTCTTCCGCTCTGCAGCCTCAGGAGTGCCCACCTGACCAGGCGGTTGGGTCTCTCTCTCACCGGGTCTGGGAGCAGAGAGCTGCTGCGGGCCGGGATCCGCGGGTGTGGGACTTCCGGTAAACACAGAACGTGCCCGGTTCTAGAGAAATTCTGCTTCCGTGTGTCCCAAGCTCACCAGGCAGCTTTCTTGCAGCAGAAAATTTGGTCTTACCTGTGGTCCCGAGGCTCAAGTTCGCTCGTGGGGTGCTGCCCAGGGGCTCTCTGCAGCGGCAGCAACCAGGAAGACCTGTGCCGCCCCTTCCGGGAGCTTCAGTGCACCAGGGTTCCAGATGGTCTTTGGCTTTTTCCTCTGGCGTCCGAGATGTGTGTGCAGGGAGCAGTCTCTTCTGGTTTCCCAGGCCTGTCTGCCTCTCTGAAGGTTTAGCTCTCCCTCCCACGGGATTTGGGTGCAGAGAACTGTTTATCCGGTCTGTTTCCTTCAGGGTCCGGCGGTGTCTGTGGCAGGGGTCCTGCCGCTCCTGGGCCCTCCCCCACGGGAGCCCAGAGGCCTTATACAGTTTCCTCTTGGGCCAGGGATGTGGGCAGGGGTGAGCAGTGTTGGTGGTCTCTTCTGCTCTGCAGCCTCAGGAGTGCCCACCTGACCAGGCGGTTGGGTCTCTCTCGAGGAAGGTCTTAATGTACCGTGTATACGTGTAGAAATACTGACTGTGACGTCAGAATGTGGTGTAGGTATTAGAGCGACCTCAGAAGATGTGACCTCTCCTAGACCATCATGGACATATGTGAGAGGGCTGAGAGCCTCATGAGCAGATAACGATGTTTCTAGATATTGTTGTGTAATTGAGGAAGTTCCAAAAAAATTTCTTCTGCTGGAGAAGTGGAAACAGACTTTCGTGTAGAAGTGTTAGGTTCCATAGCCTGCTTGATAGGCAAAACAGGTTCCAAGGCCCCTTCAGAATATAAGGTAAAATCCAAAGTCTTTGATGTATTTTGCAGATGTTCTGGGCCAGCTTGTGGGTATAAAGAAGGACTGGAAACCCCTTGTTCATATTTGAAAGAGTGTGTAGCATCTTCTGTATTTGGGGAAGATGGCTGATCTTGAGGAGATAAGGAAGGTCCTATAGCCCCCTGTGAAGTTTGCAGAGGTTGTATGCATTCTTTTGCCCAAATGGAAAAGAAGGAATCCCTTTCGTCAGTTATCAAGGATGCTGCAAACACTGGTGTTTGCATATCATGTTCCCCCACTCCTCGTTAACATATGGTTGAATCCATAACCTTCTCTAAGATAGAAAATGTCCTACAACATCTTTTTTTATTTGTGTCACATCCACAAGTCATTTCTAAAGATGTGGCTGTGGGTAGATATCCTTTTGTAGATGTTTCTTGTCCCACAATCTCTTTATGAGGTAGAGTACTACTCAGAAAATCCTGCTCAGTTTTGGGAAATTCTAGCATCTCTGATGTATATGTGGAAAATTTTGGAGCATCTCCTTTCAGGTCAGAATGACCTAGAGTTCTCTGACGAGGTAGGGGGTCTTTTATCTTCTCTGTACATTGTATAAATATGGACAGTGCATGGCTCATTGACTGTGTGTTTAGATAAACTTGTCTCGTTTTGGGCCTGATGACAAGTCAAGAAGGTCCTTTTCAATTTTAGAGGATATTTGAATAATGTTCTGTATAGGGACATTGGATGTACTGGGGGAGATGGAGAGTGTGCTAATCATATTTTTTATGTACAGAATGCACAAGAGTCCCTTGGGTGGACTCAGAATTTTCTACCACATCTTCCTTTGGTATAGAACTCTCAAGAGCACCTTCTGAAGCTGGCAATGGTCCTTGATCTAAAGGTGTACATGCAGAAAATTTTGTCTCTGCCAGGGCTGGTATGTGTGTTATGAGGTTCACTTGGGGATTTGTGACTGTATTTTGTCCCTCTTGGAACATAAGTGATGATTTAAGCACATTTTTTAATAGTGGAGTACTTGGAAGGTCCTCTAGATTTAATAGGGAAGTTCTGAAATCCCCTTTGTCAGCAGAATCAGGTTTCAAACTCATTTTACCCAAAGCAGATTGCATAACGCACTTTGTTGGAGATGGGGGACACATTTGACTGTCTTCGTGAGTGGACATAGCTCTCTGCCCTACTTTGGCAGCTGGTGAAGGTAATACAGTCTCATGTGGAGAGGGGGCAGGACTTAATCCATTTGTGGATTATGAGAAATCACTGAGATTACCTTTAAGATAGGAAGTTTTGCAATCATCTTTGTATTATGGGGCCTGTTGTACCTCCCCTTGACGAGAGTTGTCTTCTTCACCACATTTGGAGGATAAGTGCAAAGACTGGAGACCTGTAGGATAGGGAATGAACATTTGAAACTCCTTTGGGAACTCTGTGGGACAAAGAAATGATCACTAGCCTGAAGATGCAGAAATGAATGCACACACCTATGGTCACTTTGTCTTTGACAAAGGTGCTAAAATTATGAAATGGAAAAAAGACAGAATTTTCAAGAAATTATGGTTCAACTGGATTTCAGGACATAGAAGAATCAATTATGTAAATAAACTCCTGGGGGGGAAATAAATGATCATCTTTATAGATGCTGATAAAATATTTTGAAAAATCAATATTTCTTCATGTTAATTGTCTTGGAAAATATTAGGAATTCAATGCCCATACTTAAACATAGTAATAGAAATTACATAAAAAAAGTTGCCAACAACAAACTTACTGAAGAGAGACTTGAAGCACTACCACAAATATCACGAACTAGAAAATTTTGCCCAATATCTACTTACCCCATCAATATAGTACTGGAAGTCTTATCCACAAAAATTAGACAAAAACATGTAGGAAAACGGAAAAATTTAGAAAGCAAGAACTTAAAATATCATGATTTAAGATGATGTGATTGTATATTTTAGACCCCAAAATTCCACCAGGGTACTCGTTCATCTGATAAACAACTTCAGCAAAGTGGCTGGATGTAAACTTAACTCAAACAAATCAATAGCATTCTATTTCAAGGATAAACAGTTTGAGGAGAAAATAAGGAAATGACAGCCTTCAAAATAGTCACAAATAATAAAAAATACCTCATCTTGACTCTAAACAAGCAAGTGAAAGCTCTGTATGACAGGAATTTCAAGTCTCTGAAGAAAAATTTTGAAGAAGATCTCAGAAGATGGAAAAAATTCCCATGCTCTTGCATTTGCAGGGTTAATATTATAAAAGTGGCTATCTTGCCAAAAGTTATCAACAGATTCAAGGCAATCACCATCAAAATTCCAACTCAATTCTTCAAAGAGTTAGAAGGAGCAATTTGAAAATTCAGTTGGAATAACAAGAACCCCATGATAGAGAAAAAGTTCTTCAACAATATAAGAACTTCTGGGGTAATCACTATTGATGACTTCAAGCTGTATTACAGAACAATAATGATAAAATTGAACGGAATGGTAAAGGGACAGTCAGGTAGATCAATGTAATATAATTGAAGGCCCAGAAATGAAGGCACACACCTATGGCCACTTGATGTTTGACAATGAACCGAAACCAACCAATGGAACGATAAAATTGTCCACAAACGGTTCTCATTCGACTGGAGGTTAGCATATAGAAGAATGGAAATCAAACAATTCTTATCACCCTGTACAAAGATCAAGTCGAAGTGGATCAAGTATCTCCACAAGAAACATATAATCTAAAACTAATAGAAGAAAAAGTGGGGAAATTTACTGAACATAACACCAATGTCTTTGCTCCAAGATCAAGAATTGACAAATGGGACTTCATAAAGCTTTTGAAAATCATAGGGCACTGGAATTTGGAAAAAGGTAATAAAATAGGTTAAGAAAAGATCTTTGCCAAGCTTCCATCTGATAGAGGACTAAAATCTATCTATAAAAGTCTCAAGGAGTTAGACTCCAGAATATCAAATAGTCCTTTCAAAAATGGTGAATAGCACTAAACAAAGAATTCTCTACTGAGGAATATCAACATCCTTAGCCATCAGGTAAATGCAAATCAACAAATTCTGAGGTTACACAGCACACCACTCAGAATGGTAAGATAAGAAATTCACAACAGATTCTGAAAAGGAGGTGGAGAAAGAGGAACTTTCCTCCTTTTTTGGTCAGATTGCAAGTTGGTATATCCATTCTGGAAATCAGTCTTGTAATTTTACAAGCTGGCAATACTGAGACCTCAGGGAAGGAAAGATTGACACTTCTGCCCACCTGTGCCCACATCCCTAGCCCAAGAAGAAACTGCATAATGCCTCTGGACACATGAATATAGGAGCAGTTAAGCTGAAGGAGCCCTGTAGTCCAAACTGCACCTACTACCAATTCTCATGTGGGGTGGGGAAGACTTAGACTGTCTGAGAGGCAGAAACTCCTCAGAACTCTGCTCACATTCCTGACTCAAAAAAAAAAAAAAAAAAAAACCACCTAGCTCCATCTGGGCATCCTGCGCATAGGGACCTACGTGCAGTAGGGGCAGGACCTTTCTCGCTGAGGCTCTCATAGTGAGCTGAAAGTCAGCCTGAGAAGCAACTTCAGGCCTCAGACCAGAAGTGAATCCAACTTTTTTCCTCTAAGTGACCTGAGTGGTGGACTCAGGACAAGCAAAGAAACAACATCTCTGGTACCAGGCACTTCCAGTTCCTAGCAAGCTCCTGAACCTTGCTGATCCCAGCCCAGAGCTCCCTGCTCCTAAACACTGTGGGAGAGAGATGAACACCCAGGAGTGTGGGCAATACTGAGCCTAGAAGGCACAGAGACTGCCATGTCTGCCCACCCATACTCTCATCTCTGGCCCTTGAAAAAACTCCATAGTGCCTCTGGACCCAGGAATATAGGAGGAGTAAAACTGCAGGAGCAGTTCTAGACTGTGAACTGGTCAAACACCTCCCTGCTCACAAATCCTGAGGGTGGGTGAACTAGATCTTCAGAGGAGCAGATACTCCTGGGAAACCAGAGGAGACTACTTTCTGCCAAGATTCCTGACTAAAGAGGAAAACACCTTGGGCCTTCTGTGTCATCTACCGCCACAGAAGGACCTAGGAGAAGTATGGGAAGTTCTTTCTGGCTCCTGCCCACAGGGAGAGATGAAAGCCAGTACACAGGAGCAATTGGACGCATGAGAGCAGAATACTCTGTTCCCATGACTGGGGAAAAAAAAACAAGTAAAACAGGTCTACAGCAGTCCTGACACATGAACCTACAGGACGGTCAAGCCACTGACAGAAAAAGCAAGACAAGCAAATTCCAAAGACAACCTGATGGCTAGAGGGAAGCACAGGAAATCAAACAACATAAATCAACACTACTTGGGTTCATCAGAGCCCAAATCTCCCACCAAAGCAAACACTGGATATCTAAACACACCAGAAAAGCAAGATCTAGATTTAAGTTCACATTTTATCATGACGATGGAGGATTTTAAGAAGGTCATAAATAACTCCCTTAAGAGAATACAGGATAACAGAAAATACAGAAGTAAACAGGTGGAATCCCAAAAAGAAGGAACACAAATACCTTAAAGAACTACTGGAAAAACAACAAAAAAGGAGAAGGAAATGAATAAAAGCATCCAGGAGTTAAAAATGGAAATAGAAACAATAAAGAAATCACAAAGGAAGACAACCCTGGAGTTGGAAAACCTAGGAAAGAGACCAGGAGTCATAGATGTGAGAATCACCAACAGGATAAAAGAGATAGAAGACATAACCTAGTGAGCAGAAGTTTCCATAGAAAACATTGAGACAACTGTGAAAGATAATGTAAAACAGAAAAAGCTCCTAGCCCAAAACATACAGGAAATCGAGGACACAATGAGAAGATCAAACCTAAAGATAACAGGTACAGAAGAGAGTGAAGACTGCCAACGTCAATGGACAGTAATACCTCCAAAAAAATTAAGGAAGAAATCTTCCCTAATCTAAAGAAAGAAATGCCCATAAACATACACAAAGCCTACAGAACTCCAAATAGATTGGACCAGAAAATGATATCCTCCCATCCCATAATAGTCAAAACACCAAATGCACAAAACAAATAAAAATATTAAAGGCAGTAAGGGGAAGATTAAATTACATATAAAGGCAAATCTATAAGAATTACACCAGAATTCTCACCAGAGACTATGAAAGCCAGAAGATCCTGGACAGATGACATAAAGACACTAAGATAACACAAACGACAGCCCAGGCAACTGTATCCAGCAAAACTCTCAATTAAAATAGATGAAGAAACCAAGATATTCAATGACAAAACCAAATTTACACAATATTTTTCTACATATCCAGTAATACAAAGGACACTCACTGGCATGCCCCAACACATAGAGGCAAGTAAAATCATAGATAAAGCAAGAATTAATTTTCACAACAAATCAAAGAGAACCACACAATCCTAAAGTAACCACCATTTATGTAATTAAGAGAAAGTGGCCATCACTATTCATTAATATCTCTCAACTTCAATGGACTCAATTCCCCACAGAAAAGACACAGACTGACAAACTGGATACACAATGAGGATCCAGCGTTTTGAACTACAGGAAGCACACTTCAGAGACAAAGACAGACACTACCTCAGCAAAAAAGGCTGGAAAAATAAATTCCAAGCAAATGGTCTGAAGAATCAAGCTTGAGTAGCCATTCTAAAATCATATAGAATCTACTTTCAACCAAAAGAGATCAAAAAGCTTAAGGAAGGACATCTCATATTCATCAAAGCAAAAATCCACCAAGATGAACTAGAAATTATAAATATCTATGCTCCAAATACATGAAAGAAACCTTACTAAACCTCAAAAAAAAAACATATTGCATCGAAAATAATAATCCAGGAGATTTAATCTCACTACTCCCATCACTAGACAGATAACAGAAACAGAAATTAAACAGAGACATATACAGACTAACAGAAGTTATAAACCAAATGGACTTAACAGATATTTTACAATATTCTATCATAAAACAAAAGGATACAACTTCTTCTCACCACTTCATGGCACTTTCTCCAAAATTGATCATATAATCAGTCATAAAGCAAGCCTCAAAGGATACAGAAAAATAGAAATAATCCAATGCACCCTATCAGACCTCCATGGGCTAAGGCTCTTCTTCAATAACAATTAGGAAAGAACTACTCACATAAACATGGAAGTTGAACAATGCTCTACTCAATGATAACTTTGTCAAGGAAGAAATGAAGAAAGAAACTAAAGATTTCATAGAATGTAATGAAAATGAAGGTACAATATACCCAAACTTTTGAGAAAAAATGAAAGCTGTGCTAAAAGGAAAACTCATAGCTGTGAGTGTCTGTATAAAGAAACAGGAGAGAGCATATGTCACCAGCTTGAGAGCACACCTAAAATCTCTAGAACAAAAAGAAGCAAATACACCCAGGAATAGTAGAAGGCAGGAAATAATCAAACTTATGGCTAAAATCAACCAAGTAGAACAAAATGGACTATACAAAGAATGAACAGAACCAAAAGCTGGTTCTTTGAGAAAATCAACAGGATACATAAACCCTTAGCCAGACTAACAAGAGGGCACACAGGGTGTGTCCAAATTAACAAAAAAAGAATTGAAAAGGGAGACATAAATACAGAATCAGAGAAAATTAAAAAAGTAATTAGATCATCCTACAAAAGCCTATAATCAACAAAACTTGAACATTTGGAGAAAAATGACAATATTCTAGAGTAATGCCAGGTACCAAAGCTAAGTCAGGAACAGAAAAAAATGTTTAAACAACCAATAACTGCTAAGGAAATACAACCAATCATTAAAAACCTCCCTAACAAAAAGAGTCAAGGATCAGATGGGTTTTGTGCAAAAATCTATCCAGAATTCATAGAAATTTTCATACCAATACTGTCCAAACTATTCCACAAAATTGAAACAGATGGAGCACTACTGAATTCCTTTTGTGAAGCCACAATTACTCTAATTCCTAAGCCACAAAATGACCCAACAAAAAAAGAGAACTTCAGTCCATTTTCCCTTATGAATATCGATGCAAAAATACTCGATAAAAGACTTGCAAAAAAAAGTCAAAGAACACATCAAAACAATCATCCCTCATGATCAAGTCGGTTTTATCCCAGGCATGCAGGGATGGTTTTGTATGTGGAAATCTTCAACCTAATCCATTATATAATCACACTCAAAGATAAAAACCCAATGATCCTTTCATTAGATGCTGAGAATGCATTTGACAAAATTCAACACCCATCATGACAAAAGACATGGAAAGTACAGGAATTTAAGGCCCATACCTAAACATATACAGCTAATCCATAGCTAACATTAAACTAAGTAGAGAGAAACTTAAAACAATCACATTGAAATCAGGGACTAGACAAGGCTGCCCACTCTCTCACAACTTATTCAATATAGTTCTAGACATCTTAGCCAGAGCAAGTAGACACTGAAGGGGGTCAAAGGGATATAGATTGGAAAAAAAGAAGTCAAAAGAGTACTGTTTGTAGTTGATATGATAGTATACTTAGTGACCTCAAAAAGTCCACAAGAGAATTAATGAGCCTGATAAACAATTTCAGCAAAGTGGCTGGGTATAAAAATAACTCTGCAGAAAAGCTAAGCAAGCAGAGGAAGAAACTAGGGATATGACACCCTTCACAATACCCCCCAAATAATATAAAATATCTCAGGGTTACTTTATACAAGCAAGTAAAAGATATAAGCATATGAGCAGAACCTCAAGTCTCTGAACAAACTGAAGCATACTTCAGAAGGTGGAAAGATCTCCCATGTCCATGGACTGGCAGAAATAATACAGTAAAAATGACCATTATACCAAAAGCAACCTACAGATTCTTTCCAATCCCCATCAAAATTCCAATCCAATTCTTCATAGAGTTAGAGAAAAAAATTAATAAATTCATCTGGAATAAGAAAAAACACATAATAGCTAAAACTGTCCTCAAAAATAAAATTACTTCCCTGGGAACCACTATCCATGAACTCGAGCAGTATTACAGAGCAACAGTGATAAAAACTGTATGGCATTAAGACAGAGGTAGGCAAATAAACCAGTGGAATAGAATTGAAGACCCAAAAATCAACCCATACACCCATGGTCACTTATTTTGTGAGAAAGGAGCCAAAACCATCAATGGAAAAAAAGATAGCATGTTTATAGAGTGGTGCTGATTCAACTGGGGGTCAACATGTAGAAGAATGAAGATCGAACCAGTGTTACTACACTGTAGAAAGCTTAAGTCCATCTGGATTAAAGACATCCATTTCATCACAGATATACTCAAACCAATAGAAGAAAACGTGGGGAAGCATCTCGAACACATGGGTACTGAATATAATTTCCTGAACAAAACACCAAAGACTCATGCTTAAGATCAAGAATCGACAAATGTGATCTCATAAAACTGCAAAGCTTCTGTAAGGCAAAGGACACTGCTGTTAGGACAAAACGGCAACCAACAGATTGGAAAAAAGATCTTTACCAATCCTACAACAGATAGAGGACTTACATCCAAAATATACAAAGAAACCATGAAGTTAGACTGTATGAGAAAAATAACCCTATTGAAAAATGGGGTTCAGAGCAAAACAAAGAATTCACAGCTGAAGAATATCGAATGGCAGGGAAATACCTAAAGAAATGTATAATCTTTAGTCCATAAGGGAAATGCAAATCAAAACAACCCTCAGATTTCACCTCACACCACTCAGAATGGATATGATCAAAAACTCAGGTGACTGCAAATGTGGCAAGGATGTGTAAAGAGATGAACACACCTCTATTGTTGGTGGGATTGGAGACTGGAACAATAATTCTGGAAATCAGTGTGGAGTTTCCTCAGAAAATTGGACATTGAGATATCTGAAGACCCAGCTACACCTTTCTTGGCCATATACCCAAAAGATGCCCCAACATTTAACAAAGACACATGCTCGACTATGTTCATAGCAGCCTTATTTATAATAGCCAGAAGCTGGAAAGAAATCAAATGCTCTTAAACAGAGGAATGGACACAGATATATGGTACATCCTCACAATGGAGTGTCATTAAGAGATACCAAGTTAATATCAATGGAGAAAATAAAACTTTACTGGCTCTTTATCTGACGTATGGATCATATCTTTTAGACACAAAATACCTTATGCTTCATAAATAAAGTAATGCAATTAAATACGCTATATATTTGAATAAATGCTTAAAATAATGGCACAGTAATTATCAAAAATTACATGAAAAATACTAAACCCACAAATCATTGCTGAAGTACAATTACAAATAACAGTGTTTGTATAGTGTTGCTGGAACAAAGAACCCTGGTATAAGTTTGTTGGGTCTAAAATTTAATATAGTTATTAAAGAAATTAATATAAACCTGAAAACTGAAATTATTTGTGATCCAATAGTACCACTTTTGGAATATCTACCTGAAGGTATCTGTCTACTCCAGTTTTAATTCCATGAATGTCTTTACCTTCTAGCTCTTCACAATATCCATGTTACAAAATTGGAAAAATAAATTATATAGGCACTAGACCTTTATTTAACCAACAAAAGAGCAACATTATATCATTGGCATGGATATTGATGAAAATAGATATCATTGTGCCAGTTGAAAATTCAGAAGTATGAAGACAATTATCTAAATCTTATTAAAGTGGCCAACTGCTGTTTGTTTGACTTTGAAGCCTCTTCTATAGAAGGAAAGTCAGATGTCATGTTATTATCATGGTCACATTTTTCCCATGGTTCACATGGCCATAGAGAGGATTCTACTATTCCTGTTTTGCTAAATATCCATGTTGTCAAACTGCCTTCCAATTCTTATTGTTTTTGTCCATACATTACTGCTTTTATGAGCTCTGGTCAGAGAAATGAGTAGGTGTACTGTGCAGCAATTACTGTAGATTTGTGTAACTGGTATAAGTGCTAAGAAAGTGAGAAGAAGGGAGCTGAGTATAAGGCTAGGGAAACATTGCAGAAAAGGAGAAGGCAGAATTTGAGGAACGAGAAGATGAAATTGTCCCATCTAGACATGACACAGTTATTGGACCTATGGGCTCACTGCATCTACAGTCATATGACAAAGTCCTGTACATAATTAAGACAATCGATTAGGGAAGATCCAAGCAGGCAGTACTCAGTGAACCAATGGATTATAAAGAAAATAAAACAGGAAAACATAAAGAACATGAAGCTGAAAAGGGAATGTATCCAGAGAGTGTAGAACCAAGTTAAGGATCGGTGTGATCAAGGTACATTGTATACATGTATGAGGAATAAATAAAAATTCTAAAATAAAAAAATTTCTGAAAATATATTAATGATTTCTATATCCTATGGAAGTCATTTTTCTCAAAAATAGAATAGAGTATCCTAACTTTTTGTAAGTTGCAGAAAATTCAGTGAAAAAATTTAGTTACCTTAGTTCAGTGAATGCTGTCTGCGTTATGGAAATATCAAACTGAGGCTCATTAATCTGTACAGTTAACTTATATCACCTGTTCAAATAAAATAAAATGAAAAAAACTGCATAATGATCCACCAAAACCAAACTGCACACTAGAGATTGAAATCCAAATCGAAAAATGTCCTGTTCGTAACCTCAACAATTTTACTCTTTGAAACTCCAAATTCTTATGAATATAAAAGTTCTAACCTGATACTCAGCATATATTATGGTGTCTCTGTGACTTATTTGGTAAGACTTTTAGGGTGGCACATTGCCATCAATTATGTCATTCATTTTTAAAATCCTAGGACAACAAGAAATAAAATCCATGGGCTTTGGTTCTGACAGCCAGGGATTGCACTCTGTACATTATCACTTTATATTAATTAGCTAAACTATGAAAGGCAATTTGCTGCCTCACAAAATTATATTGATTCATTGCTATGGTTATGACAAGGGTTTCTTTTAAAAATAGAAATAAATTTCTCATGACAAATTTTACTTTCTCTTCTGGTGTTTTGTGGGGTTTTGATGAGTTTAAACCTCTCCTTCCCAACATAGCACTGACAATAGATTATTTCTCACTGTAGATCCTAGTCACACTAAAGAAAGGAAAAACACTGAATATAGTATGTGCTTTGTACTCTGTCCCAACAGATCGTTTTTGACCACTTCTTCATCATCTTCACCACTACCACCACCACCACTACCACCACCACCACCACCACCAACACCAACACCAACACCAACACCACCATCATCAACATCATCAACACCATCATTATCTAATTTACATGAAATTGAATTTGGAATTTTGATACACCAAAGAATAAAATGAGAAGTATTGTGCTTGAAGAAGATATATTAATGAATACTAAGTCCTGTACACTCATTTTAATGTTATAAAGATATTGCAAAAGTTGCTTCAGATGATTGAATAAAATGCTAGTGCCCTATACAACAGGGTTTGGGAGTCCCTTAGTGAGAGAATGGTACTTTACAGCAAGGCCTTCATTATCAGATTTTGACTCAACAAATCTGACAACGAAGTGAAATTGTCCCAGAAATAGGATAGTGCCTCTCTAGAAACAGCTTTTATCCACTAATATGCATTTACTTCTATTTCTTAATTGTCATGTTGATATGGGCTTAGGATACATTATGTTCTATTTATTAATGATATTTTAGTATCACTTGGTTTAATTTTGAAAATTTAAAAGGAACATACCTATGCCATGATTGTATCCCATAGAACTTTTAATTTGATCTTGAAGAGTTTCATGAAAACTGAAGTATCGAAAATGTATACCTTCCCATTCAAAACTTGTAACATCCATCATGTGAAACTCCCACTGAACCTCTGTGGATTGATGTCTCTGAAAGCATTTAAAGACTCTCCTACTGCATTATTGCAACTCTACAGAAGCTTCACTCCCATATTGGCCGTTCCAGATTGGCTGTAAATAAATCATTTGCTGTGTCTTCGAAAGGGTTTTAAATATTTTCATTAACTTTTGATGTGGAACTACTTAGGACTTTGAGAAAAGGAGACAGACAGGCCCTAGAAAGTATGTTTTCAAAATTATTTTCTTAAAATTAGACTTTCTCTTGCAATATTTTTGAATTATGATTTCCCTTCCCTCTACTACCCCATTCTTCTATGCCTCTCTAGTCATCTGTTTCTACATTCTTCTGACTCTCAGTAGAAAATAGTCATCTATGGGATAAAAATAAAATGAAAGTTAATGAACTGGAGTAGAACAAAACAAGCAGATAGAAAAGAGCCAATGCATGCTACAAGAATCAGATACAGACACAGAGACCCAGACTTCCATTCACATACTCATGAATTCCATGGAAACATAAAACCAGGAAAAAATATATACACAAAACATACAGAGAAAAAATTAATAAATAAATAAACAAATAACAAAAGGAAAAAAAAACATTCTGAAGAAAAAGTCCTAACAAGGATTTTCCAAAGATAATATTGAGTTCCCTTAGTGCTTTATATGCAGTCTACCCTTAAAATTAGTTTGGTTACCCAGTGAAATTGCCTTGGAGAAAACTAAGTTTTCATTTTCTAATGATAACCCATTGAAGATAACTTCCAGTTTAGAGAGAAGGTGAGATGCAGGGCTTGGCTTCTTTCAAGGGCTAATTAATACGTAAGGAGATCTGTGAGATGCTGTCCTCTGAGCATGATACATTTGTGGCACTCAGGAACTCACAATAGTTACATCTATCTGAACAGACTCTATACAATATTGATACTGCCTATTCAAAGGAACTAAGCGCAGTGCTGGAAATAGAAAATGATGTAGCTACGGGTGTCTTACCAGATGTTACATGTATAGCTTCATGCACATGTTCACAGAAGAGGCTCAGTTTATATCCAGGGGGTCATGAAGCAAAAAAGATAAAAGACATGCACGTTCTATGGGATTTGGTGTAAAGAGAGTATGTTGATTGGGAAAGATATTAGATTGAGAGTGTAGAGGGCTTCCATACATGTGTTGTGCAAGTGTGGAATTGTCAAAGAATAACTTGCTTTCTTAAAACTTTCAAATGTAACCACTAAGAACGGTTTGGCAGACATTCTTTCAAATCTACTCTATTTGTTTTTAAAATTGGGTCTCATAGTGTAGCTCAAATTGAACTAGAACTCCCAGTGTTCTATCTACTGCTTCCCATGCTCTTGTAGCAGGTTTACTCTACATTGACAAAATTATAGAATATGTGTAAATCTTCTGTTTATGAAGTTTGATTACATAATGCAATATTCTGTCATGTGTTTTTCTTTTAACAATATATCTTGAATACATGTGCATGGGGAATTTCTTCATGGAACATCATCCATTTAATAAATGGTAGTATACTCATTTGTTTAAATAATAACCTCATGGTGGCTTTCATATTATTTTCATTTTCATTAACTAAAGTTAGCTACACAAAATCAGCATGGACACTGACTCAGGCACTGTACTCAGTGGTGATTATTTACATTATATTTTGTATAAATTACAAAACACGTTGTTGGAATGATGTCAAGGCTGTTAAGTAATGTAATATTTGTATAAATACTGCCAATTTCCATCTCAGAGACTATAATAAATACATATAGTAATCAATTTTATGTGAAAGAACCCATAGTATACCATTCAAAATTAAATGAGACATATATTTTAAAGGGTATCAGTCTCTGACTTCTGTCATATTTTGAATAGGGGAAGTATTGACAAAGTTGAAGCAGAGGGCAACCTGTATAGGAAGACCACCAGTCTCAAATAACCCGGACCTCTGAGATCTACCAGACACTGAGCCACCAACCAGGCAGCATACACAAGCTGGTCTGATGCCCTGACACATGTATAGCAGAGGACTGACTGGTCTGGCCTAATCCTTGAGAGCCTTGAGGCCACAGGGGTTATGGTGTCTGGCAGGATTTGGGGAAAATCCTCTTGGAGTCAGGGAAGGAAGAGGTGGAATGGGATAAAGAACTCTGGGAGGAGACCAGGAGAGTGTACAATGGAAAGAATGTAAATAAATAAAATAATTTATAAATAGATTCACTTATAAATTCAAATGCTAGATTCTTTTTAACATCTACATTGCAATTCAATCATGAAGTTTAGCGTTTTATGCTTACTGAACTGTGTAAGCTTTAATCCTTAACTTCCTCTTCATACTATTTGCGAATTTTCTTTCTTATTACATTGCATCAATTCTGTTTGCATATGTAGAAGGCTTACTCTTTATAATTTGTGCAGAAAATAGATTTATGAATCTTTTTATTTTATTGATCTGTTATGTGTGAATGTCTATGTATAGATTTGTGCATATGAACACAGGTACATGGGGAGACCAGGAGCTGCTTTTGTAGATGGTCACAAGTGGCTTCATGGGTGTTGGAAACCGAACGTGTTTGCTATTAAGAACAGTAAGTACTCTTAACCACTAAGCTAATACTACAGTACTCACTCCATAATAAAATCAACCTATTTATAATTTTCTGATGTATTTCAGGGTATCATTGAACTTGAGACATCTTGCCACGTTTTAAGTGCTATGACTACATACAAGCATTATTTTTTCCAGCTTTCTTTTCTTTATCATCTTAAGATGTGTTGGATAAAATATGTTAATATTATGCACTAAATCCTTCAAATGTTTACTTACAAAACCTTGGGTTAGTGTCTGTTTCTTTCCTCTGCAATGACTATATTAATTTTACACCTTGCAGTTCTCTCTTTACACAGTCCATCTGATGTGTTTTTGCTTTCATATAGAATGAAATAAGAGCTTTTTAGTTGTTCTTTGAATAGTTAATGTACTAAGAAAATGTGTTGAATTTTCTATTTGAAGGGCAATACATTAATTTTTAAAATATTCCTAGAGTTTTGTTTTTTTTTTCTTAGTATTATTGTTCTCATTAGTCTCATTATTAATATTCTGTGTAAGCTTTTATGTGTTCTGGTCATATAGTGAATATAGAAGTCTTCCAAACATATATGAGTAGGTATCTAATTTAGGTTCTTGGCTTTTCATGCCATGAAATTTTATCTGCTAAACCACCTCACTGGAACACACTCTAACACTTTAAGGTGACATATAGCTCCAGGCTGCTTTTATATATACAATGTTTTCATCATTTGGCTTTTAATAAATATTTTTGATTATTCTAATATATTTTATTTTCCATGTCCACTTAGTAACTCTAGTATGCTTTTTTTAATATTTAATTATTTTAATCATAATTATGCATTTGATACCTAGATAATGTAAAATTATCTTAGATACAATTGAATACATGCAATTAGTTACCTAAAGCATGAAGCTTGGTACATAATTTTGTTCATTATTACTATGCATTTGCATAAAACAGGATATTTCAAAGTCACAATCCTGATGCCAATCTTACACAGTATGACAGCTAATAACTATCTGTGATTTTTAATCACTTAAAAGGATTTAGGATTATATTGTTAAATCTTATTTCCCCAACATCAAGTAAATAGATTTTATTTTGCTTCAATTAAGTAAATGTGCTATAGCAGGAAAATTTAATTTCCTTTTATTAGTTAAGACTAAATTTAACTTTTACATCCTCCTGCCTATCAGAAAGTCAATATTCTATTACAGGAAGATGTGCCAGGCACTGGTCGAATTTCTAGTATAACCTGTAATTACAATCATCAGTCTTGTCAGTTTTAAGTGATTGTTCACAACATGCCTGGAGAACACAATGATCAACATGGCAGAATATCCACGATGGCAGGGCAGTGGCATAAATAGCTTGGTAATAGCAAAAAAACTCTCTAATTTTGCTTAAGTCCTGTTCAATGAACATGGATGGTACTGGTAATTTACCCATGTGTAGAAGGCTATTGAAGCTGTGGTTATGGGGTAGAATGAAAAGCCCCTTACTTACTTAAGCAAGTATCTTACCTAACAACAATCAAAGCCATGTGTCTTTATATACAGAATTAATTACAGTCTCTGCAACAAAGATCACAGGAAAAACCCCAGCCATTCAAACTGCAGGTTAGCAATTTCAAGTCCAGTCTCAATGGCTCTATCTACAAAATGTCACTTGATTCAAGGCTGAGAAACATTACAGAGGAGGGTGCGAGAAGATTGTAAAAGACTAAAGAGTACTATGAGATGGGTTCTCAAAGTAACACCAGAAATTACACTTATAATGTCTCACTAACATGACTGCCTATACAACAGCTGAGGAAGAGAGGGAATGGGGAAGAATTAAAGTTTAGTTTTCTTTCTGTTTCAACTCCTCCTCCTCCTCCTCCTCCACCTCCTCCCTCTTCTTCTTCTTCTTCTTCTTCCTCTTCCTCTCTCTCTCTCTCTCTCTCTCTCTCTCTCTCTCTCTCTCCCCCTTATTGGTCTTAACCTTTGTACATGGTCATAAGAATGGGATATTTTTCGGTCCCCAGCTTCGAAAAAAAGAACCAAAAAAAAAAAAAAAAAGAATGGGATATTTTCCCTTCTTCTACACGCTGGCTTCCAGTAGAACAAGCCCTATTTTTGAAAAATGCTATGTTTCTTCCTTTGATGATTTTATCTCCTTTGCCAAAGATCAACTGATAGGTGTGTGGGTTCATTTCTGGGTCTTCAATTCTATTTCATTGTCGATCTCTCTGTCTCTGTACCAACACCGTGCACTTTTTATCACTGTTGCTCTGTAATACTTGTTGAATTCTGGGTTGAAGATTTCCCCAGAAGTTCTATTATTGTTGAAGATAGTTTTCACTTTCCTGGCTTTTTCTTAATCCAAATGAATTTTAACATTGTTTCTTCTATCTCTATTAAAGAATTCAGTTGGATTTTTGATGGAGATTGCATTGAATGTGTAGTTTGCTTTTGGCACAATGGTCACCTTTACTATATTACTACTGTCAATCCATGAGCATGGAAGCTCTTTCTATCTTCTGAGACCTTCTTCAATTTCTTTCTTCAGATACTTGAACTTCTTGCATACAGATCATTCATTATCTTGGTTAAATTCACACCAAGATATTTTATATTATTTTGGACTATTGTGAAGTTTGTGAAATCACTATTTTCTTTAACAGCCTGTCTATGGATACATTGAGGAGAGGAAGGCTCCTGGTATGTTTGAGTTAATTTTATACCCTGACATTTTTCTGAAGTTGTTTATCAGGTTAAAAAGTTCTCTGGTGGAACTTTTGGGATCACTTAATTATACTATCATATCGAGAGAGAGACCCAACCGCCTGGTCAGGTTGGCACTCTTGAGGCTGCAGAGCGGAAGAGACCACCAACTCTGCTCACCGCTGCCCACATCCCTGGCCCAAGAGGAAAGTGTATAAGGCCTCTGGGCTCCCGTGGGGGAGGGCCCAGGAGCGGCAGGACACCTGTCTGAGACACCGCCTGAACCTGAAAGAAACAGACCGGATAAACAGTTCTCTGCACCCAAATCCCGTGGGAGGGAGAGCTAAACCTTCAGAGAGGCAGACAAGCCTGGGAAACCAGAAGAGACTGCTCCCTGCACACACATCTCGGATGCCAGAGGAAAAAGCCAAAGACCATCTGGAACCCTGGTGCACTGAAGCTCCCGGAAGGGGTGGCACAGGTCTTCCTGGTTGCTGCCGCTGCAGAGAGCCCCTGGGCAGCAACCCACGAGCGAACTTGAGCCTCAGGACCACAGGTAAGACCAAATTTTCTGCTGCAAGAAAGCTGCCTGGTGAACTCAAGACACAGGCCCATAGGAACAGCTGAAGACCTGTAGAGAGGAAAAACTACACGCCCGAAAGCAGAACACTCTGTCCCCATAACTGACTGAAAGAGAGGAAAACAGGTCTACAGCACTCCTGACACACAGGCTTATAGGACAGTCTAGCCACTGTCAGAAATAGCAGAACAAAGTAACACTAGAGATAATCTGATGGCGAGAGGCAAGCGCAGGAACCCAAGCAACAGAAACCAAGACTACATGCCATCATCGGAGCCCAATTCTCCCACCAAAACAAACATGGAATATCCAAACACACCAGAAAAGCAAGATCTAGTTTCAAAATCATATTTGATCATGATGCTGGAGGACTTCAAGAAAGACATGAACACACTTAGGGAAACACAGGAAAACATTGATAAACAAGTAGAAGCCTACAGAGAGGAATCGCAAAAATCCCTGAAAGAATTCCAGGAAAACACAATCAAACAGTTGAAGGAATTAAAAATGGAAATAGAAGCAATCAAGAAAGAACACATGGAAACAACCCTGGATATAGAAAACCAAAAGAAGAGACAAGGACCTGTAGATACAAGCTTCACCAACAGAATACAAGAGATGGAAGAGAGAATCTCAGGAGCAGAAGATTCCATAGAAATCATTGACTCAGCTGTCAAAGATAATGTAAAGCGGAAAAAGCTACTGGTCCAAAACATACAGGAAATCCAGGACTCAATGAGAAGGTCAAACCTAAGGATAATAGGTATAGAAGAGAGTGAAGACTCCCAGCTCAAAGGACCAGTAAATATCTTCAACAAAATCATAGAAGAAAACTTCCCTAACCTAAAAAAAGAGATACCCATAGACATACAAGAAGACTACAGAACTCCAAATAGATTGGACCAGAAAAGAAACACCTACTGTCACATAATTGTCAAAACACCAAACGCACAAAATAAAGAAAGAATATTAAAAGCAGTAAGGGGAAAAGGTCAAGTAACATACAAAGGGAGACTTGTCAGAATCACACCAGACTTCTCGCCAGAAACTATGAAGGCCAGAAGATCCTGGACTGATGTCATACAGACCCTAAGAGAACACAAATGCCAGCCCAGGTTACTGTATCCAGAAAAACTCTCAATTAACATTGATGGAGAAACAAAAATATTCCATGACAAAACCAAATTTACACAATATCTTTCTACAAATCCAGCAGTACAAAGGATAATAAATGGTAAAGCCCAACATAAGGAGGCAAGCTATACCCTAGAAGAAGCAAGAAACTAATCGTCTTGGCAACGAAACAAAGAGAATGAAAGCACACAAACATAACCTCACATCCAAATATGAATATAAAGGGAAACAATAATCACTATTCCTTAATATCTCTCAATATCAATGGCCTCAACTCCCCAATAAAAAGACATAGATTAACAAACTGGATACGCAACGAGGACCCTGCATTCTGCTGCCTACAGGAAACACACCTCAGCGACAAAGACAGACACTACCTCAGAGTAAAAGGCTGGAAAACAATTTTCCAAGCAAATGGTCAGAAGAAGCAAGCTGGAGTAGCCATTCTAATATCAAATAAAATCAATTTCCAACTAAAAGTCATCAAAAAAGATAAGGAAGGACACTTCATATTCATCAAAAGAAAAATCCACCAAGATGAACTCTCAATCCTAAATATCTATGCCCCAAATACAAGGGCACCTACATACGTAAAAGAAACCTTACTAAAGCTCAAAACACACATTACACCTCACACAATAATAGTGGGAGATTTCAACACCCCACTCTCATCAATGGACAGATCATGGAAACAGAAATTAAACAATGATGTCGACAGACTAAGAGAAGTCATGAGCCAAATGGACTTAATGGATATTTATAGAACATTCTATCCTAAAGCAAAAGGATATACCTTCTTCTCAGCTCCTCATGGTACTTTCTCCAAAATTGACCATATAATTGGTCAAAAAACGGGCCTCAACAGGTACAGAAAGATAGAAATAATCCCATGCGTGCTATCGGACCACCACGGCCTAAAACTGGTCTTCAATAACAATAAGGGAAGAAAGCCCACATATACGTGGAAATTGAACAATGCTCTACTCAATGATAACCTGGTCAAGGAAGAAATAAAGAAAGAAATTAAAAACTTTTTAGAATTTAATGAAAATGAAGATACAACATACTCAAACTTATGGGACACAATGAAAGCTGTGCTAAGAGGAAAACTCATAGCGCTGAGTGCCTGCAGAAAGGAACAGGAAAGAGCATATGTCAGCAGCTTGACTGCACAACAAAAAGCTCTAGAACAAAAAGAAGCAAATACACCCAGGAGGAGCAGAAGGCAGGAAACAATCAAACTCAGAGCTGAAATCAACCAAGTGGAAACAAAAAGGACCATAGAAAGAATCAACAGAACCAAAAGTTGGTTCTTTGAGAAAATCAACAAGATAGATAAACCCTTAGCCAGACTAACGAGAGGACACAGAGAGTGCATCCAAATTAACAAAATCAGAAATGAAAAGGGAGACATAACTACAGATTCAGAAGAAATTCAAAAAATCATCAGATCTTACTATAAAAACCTATATTCAACAAAATTTGAAAATCTTCAGGAAATGGACAATTTCCTAGACAGATACCAGGTATCGAAGTTAAATCAGGAACAGATAAACCAGTTAAACAACCCCATAACTCCTAAGGAAATAGAAGCAGTCATTAAAGGTCTCCCAACCAAAAAGAGTCCAGGTCCAGACGGGTTTAGTGCAGAATTCTATCAAACCTTCATAGAAGACCTCATACCAATATTATCCAAACTATTCCACAAAATTGAAACAGATGGAGCCCTACCAAATTCCTTCTACAAAGCCACAATTACTCTTATACCTAAACCACACAAAGACACAACAAAGAAAGAGAACTTCAGACCAATTTCCCTTATGAATATCGACGCAAAAATACTCAATAAATTTCTGGCAAACCGAATTCAAGAGCACATCAAAACAATCATCCTCCATGATCAAGTAGGCTTCATCCCAGGCATGCAGGGATGGTTTAATATACGGAAAACCATCAACGTGATCCATTATATAAACAAACTGAAAGAACAGAACCACATGATCATTTCATTAGATGCTGAGAAAGCATTTGACAAAATTCAACACCCCTTCATGATAAAAGTCCTGGAAAGAATAGGAATTCAAGGCCCATACCTAAACATAGTAAAAGCCATATACAGCAAACCAGTTGCTAACATTAAAGTAAATGGAGAGGAACTTGAAGCAATCCCACTAAAATCAGGGACTAGACAAGGCTGCCCACTCTCTCCCTACTTATTCAATATAGTTCTTGAAGTTCTAGCCAGAGCAATCAGACAACAAAAGGAGATTAAGGGGATACAGATCGGAAAAGAAGAGGTCAAAATATCACTATTTGCAGATGACATGATAGTATATTTAAGTGATCCCAAAAGTTCCACCAGAGAACTACTAAAGCTGATAAACAACTTCAGCAAAGTGGCTGGGTATAAAATTAACTCAAATAAATCAATTGCCTTCCTCTATACAAAAGAGAAACAAGCCGAGAAAGAAATTAGGGAAACGACACCCTTCATAATAGACCCAAATAATATAAAGTACCTCGGTGTGACTTTAACCAAGCAAGTAAAAGATCTGTACAATAAGAACTTCAAGACACTGAGGAAAGAAATTGAAGAAGACCTCAGAAGATGGAAAGATCTCCCATGCTCATGGATTGGCAGGATTAATATAGTAAAAATGGACAATTTACCAAAAGCAATCTACAGATTCAATGCAATCCCCATCAAAATACCAATCCAATTCTTCAAAGAGTTAGACAGAACCATTTGCAAATTCATCTGGAATAACAAAAAGCCCAGGATAGCTAAAGCTATCCTCAACAATAAAAGGACTTCAGGGGGAATCACTATCCCTGAACTCAAGCAGTATTACAGAGCAATAGTGATAAAAACTGCATGGTATTGGTACAGAGACAGACAGATAGACCAATGGAATAGAATTGAAGACCCAGAAATGAACCCACACACCTATGGTCACTTGATTTTTGACAAAGGAGCCAAAAGATCAAATGGAAAAAAGATAGCATTTTCAGCAAATGGTGCTGGTTCAACTGGAGGGCAACATGTAGAAGAATGCAGATCGATCCATGCTTATCACCCTGTACAAAGCTTAAGTCCAAGTGGATCAAGGACCTCCACATCAAACCAGACACACTCAAACTAATAGAAGAAAAACTAGGGAAGCATCTGGAACACATGGGCACTGGAAAAAATTTCCTGAACAAAACACCAATGGCTTATGCTCTAAGATCAAGAATCGACAAATGGGATCTCATAAAACTGCAAAGCTTCTGTAAGGCAAAGGACACTGTGGTTAGGACAAAACGGCAACCAACAGATTGGGAAAAGATCTTTACCAATCCTACAACAGATAGAGGCCTTATATCCAAAATATACAAAGAACTCAAGAAGTTAGACCGCAGGGAAACAAATAACCCTATTAAAAAATGGGGTTCAGAGATAAACAGAGAATTCACAGCTGAGGAATACCGAATGGCTGAGAAACACCTAAAGAAATTTTCAACATCTTTAGTCATAAGGGAAATGCAAATCAAAACAACCCTGAGATTTTACCTCACAGTAGTGAGAATGGCTAAGATCAAAAACTCAGGTGACAGCAGATGCTGGCGAGGATGTGGAGAAAGAGGAACACTCCTCCATTGTTGGTGGGATTGCAGACTGGTAAAACCATTCTGGAAATCAGTCTGGAGGATCCTCAGAAAATTGGACATTGAACTGCCTGAGGATCCAGCTATACCTCTCTTGGGCATATACCCAAAAGATGCCTCAACATATAAAAGAGACACGTGCTCCACTATGTTCATCGCAGCCTTATTTATAATAGCCAGAAAATGGAAAGAACCCAGATGCCCTTCAACAGAGGAATGGATACAGAAAATGTGGTACATCTACACAATGGAATATTACTCAGCTATCAAAAACAACGAGTTTATGAAATTCTTAGGCAAAAGGTTGGAACTGGAAAATATCATCCTGAGTGAGCTAACCCAATCACAGAAAGACATACATGGTATGCACTCATTGATAAGTGGCTATTAGCCCAAATGCTTGAATTACCCTAGATCCCTAGAACAAACGAAACTCAAGACGGATGATCAAAATGTGAATGCTTCACTCCTCCTTTAAATGAGGAAAAAGAATACCCTTGGCTGGGAAGGGAGAGGCAAAGATTAAAACAGAGACTGAAGGAACACCCATTTAGAGTCTGCCCCACATGTGGCCCATACATATACAGCCACCCAATTGGACAAGATGGATGAAGCAAAGAAGTGCAGACCGACAGGAGCCGGATGTAGATCGCTCCTGAGTGACACAGCCAGAATACAGCAAATACAGAGGCAAATGCAAGCAGCAAACCACTGAACTGAGAATAGGTCCCCCGTTGAAGGAATCAGAGAAAGAACTGGAAGAGCTTGAAGGGGCTCGAGACCCCAAAAGTACAACAATGTCAAGCAACCAGACCTTCCAGGCACTAAGCCACTACCTAAAGACTATACATGGACTGACCCTGGACTCTGACCCCATAGGTAGCAATGAATATCCTAGTAAGAGCACCAGTGGAAGGGGAAGCCCTGGGTCCTGCTAAGACTGAACCCCTAGTGAATTAGACTATGGAGGGAGGGCGGCAATGGGGGGAGGGTTGGGAGGGGGGCACCCATAAGGAAGGGGAGGGGGGAGGGGGATGTTTGCCCGGAAACCGGGAAAGGGAATAACACTTGAAATGTATATAAGAAATACTCAAGTTAATAAAAAAAAAAAGAGACATTTAGAATTTCAATATACGTGACTAAAGGAAATACATTCCATTGTGTAGCATACTCAATATTTCAAAAATATCATCATGGAAAGAATATTAAGAGCTTTAGGACAAGAAAAAATAGTGAGTGAGACATCAAGGCAGAAGCATCACAGTAACACCTGGAAGTCACATGGAATATCAATCCCATGCACTCTATGCTCTATTCAAATCCTATCACATGTTCATTCCCTAACACAGTCCACCAGTGATTTTCTAGTCCCTGCAGTCTCTGAGGAGCAAGGGTCTGGATCAGTCTTTCCCTTTCGGTTATGAGGCTCCAAGACACATCACTGCACCACTGATGACCTCTGGTTAGAGGGATCTACACTGAGTCGCTTGACCGCACAGTGTCCTAAGCACACCTTGCCCTTTTCATTCATGTTGCTCCTTCCAGAATCCCTTGTCTTGGCTCCTGACAGTGGGCACAAGAGCAGGTAGCACTCTGGACTCAAAGGAAGAGAGTCGACAGGGTTCCTCCTCATTCAGAAAGCTTGGATGATCGCCCACTATTACAAGCTGAACTGTAAAGTGAGGCAGCTCTTGACTGTCCGGTGCAGACCTCACGAGTGTCCCGTGCACACCTCGCGACTGCCTCGTGCAGACCTCGCGACTGCCCCGTGCAAACCTCGGGACTGCCCTGTGCAGACCTCGCGACTGCCCCATGCAAACCTCGCTATTGTCCCGTGCAGATCTCGTCACTGCCCTGTGCAAACCTCTCGACTGTCACGTGCAAACCTCGAGACTGCCCTGTGCAGACCTCGCTACTACCCCATGCAGACCTCGCGACTGCCCCATGCAGACCTCGCAACTGCCCCGTGCAGACCTCGTCATTGCCCCGTGCAGACCTCGCGAATGGCTCGGGCAGAGTCGAGGACAGCCCCTCTCGAGCTTCGGTTGTTACTGAAATCAATGGTTACTCGAGTTTGCCCTGTTTTGCCTTCCAGACTTGTCCACATTTCTCGGGGAGAGAGCCATACTCAAATGATACAGCTCAACTGATGCTCACCATGACTCACCACTACCAAGTACATTCACTGCCCCTTCATGAGTAGTAGCCCATTCGCCATTTCTTGTTCAATTAACGACTAAAAGGCCAGATGTGTGGAGAGAGGCCAAAAGCTTCATCCCGGATTTTACCCTCTGACCTTGCACCGCCGATTTCCCAGCCCCCATGGCCTGGGAACCCCTTCAGTGTCCCCCAAGTGGATTATAACACCGGACTCCAATGGGGGAAGCACTTGAAGGGTTCCCAGTCTCCGCCGCGGGGGACCCCCTTCAGTGTCCCCCAACCAGATTACATCATCCTACCCCAACGGGGGAAGCACTTGAACAGCAGAGACCCGAGCGACTTTGCAACTCCGGGACTACTTAGACGGACTTGGCACATGTTCAGATGCCCAAAACCCTATGAAGACCAGAGATTCAGAAAACCTGATGTTCGTGGTACAGAAAAGCTACAGGAACTCAAAGATCATATAAAGGCTTCAGTCAATAAGGGGGTCCAAGACCCCAGAAGGGAACTGACGGAAAACAAGAAATGGACAGTTCCACTTCCTCTGATGTTTCCTGAGGGCATGAGTAATCCGCTGACCAAGGATAGCAGATCACTGCGTAACCCACTGACCAGGGTTACCAGAACATCTGGTTTACAGCCTGCTACCTAAAAGAGTGGCCTCATCTTTAGTGCCCATTTTTGGGAAGATGAAAAAAAAAAGCGGGTTATGTCTACTAGGTTTGAAGAACATATGGACTTTGACAAGTTGGTAGCCAGAGTGCCTGTAACATCTACAAAACACTGTACTGGAGAGAACACTGAAAGACTCAAATATCACACTCTGCCTGGGCCACCTTCTGCTGACTCTTCTACTGACAAACTGGGACAGGTACTTTCCCCACAAATTCCAGGTTCCCAACATCCTTCCCTATCTAGACATGGAGAACTTGGATCTCCCAATTTTCCCCAAGATGTTCCTACCAACACAGGAGTATCCAGAAATAACCAAATGTTTCCAATGTTCTCTAGGGTTATTCCACATTTGCATAGGTGTCCACAATTCTTCCCACAGATCCTGAATGGAAAATCATCCATTCTACTCTTCCAGAGAGAGTGTCTTTTTTTCTTCCATCTTTATTAAGTTGGGTATTTCTTATTTACATTTCAAATGTTATTCCCTTTCCAGGTTTCCAGGCTAACATCTCCCTAGCACCTCCCCCTCCCCTTCTATAGGTGTGTTCCTCTCCCGATCCACCCCCACATTACTGTCCTACTCTCAACAATGCCATTCACTGGGGGTTCAGTCTTGGGAGGACCAAAGACTTCCCCTTCCACTGGTGTCCCTACTAGGCATTCAGTGATATCTATGATTTTGGAGACCAGGGTTAGTTCATGTAAAGTCCTTGGGTAGTAGCTTAGTCTCTGGAAGCTCTGGTAGGTTGGCATTTTCTTTTCATATGGTGTCTCAAGCCCCTTCAGCTCTTTCTGGCCTTGCTCTGATTTCTTCAGCCAGGATTCCTTTCTCAGTTCAGTGCTTTGCTGCTGGCATTTGCCTAAGTATTTACCATACTCTGACTTTTTCTCTCAGTAGATATCTACATCCGATTCCTGTTGCCCTGCACTTCTTTGCTGCTTCATCCATCTTATCTAGTTTGGTGGCTGTAAATGTATGGGCCCCATGTGGGGCAGTCTCTCAATTATTGTTCCTTCATTCTCTAAACTTTGCCACCCTATGCCCTACTATGGGTATTGTCGTTCCCCTATTAAAGAATGAGTGAAGCATCCACATTTTGCTCATCCTTCTTGAGATTCCTGTGGTCTGTGCATCTTGTGTAATTCGAGCATTTGGGTTACTATCCACTTATCATTGACTGCATACCATGTGTGTTTTTTCTGTGATTGTCGTACCTCACTCAGGTTGATATTCTCTAGTTCCACCCACTTTCCTATGAATTATATGATGTTATATTTGATTGTTGAGTAGTATTCCATTATGTAGATGTATCACATTTTCTGTATCTATTCCTCTCTTGAAGGGCATCTGGGAACTTTCCAGCTTCTTCTGTGAATGTAGTGGAGCATTTGTCTTTGTTGTATGTTGGAGAATGTTTTGGGTATATGCACATGGGAGATTTAATTGGGTATATAGATAGTGCAATGTCCAGTTTTCTAAAGAAGCTCTCAGACAGAATCACAGAATGTTTTTTACCAGTCTGCAATCCCACCAGCAATGGAGGAGTGTTCTTTTTTGTCTCCACATCCTTGACAGAATCTGCAGTTACCTAAGTTTTTTTTTTGTATCCATTCAGACTGGTGTGTGGTGGAATGTCAGGGTTGTTTTGATTTGCATTTTCCTTATGACTAAACATGTTGAAAATTTATTTTTTTCTCCATATTTATTAACTTGGTTATTTTGTTTTATAACATTTCAATTGTTACTCCCTTTCCCAGTTTCTGGGCCAACATCCCCGAATCCCTTACACATCCCCTTCTATATGAGTGTTAGCTCCCCTTCCTCCCCCATTTGTGCCTCCTCAAAACAATCCCCTTTTATGGGGACTTCTGTCTTGTCAGGACCAAGGTCTTCCCCTTCCACTGGTGCTCTTATGTATTTGTGGCGGCTGTTTTGTTTTTTTTTTTTTTCTTCTTATGTGATTCTCCTACACAATTGAGTAGGGGAATTGAGAGATGAAGCAAGGGAAGCTTTAAAGAAGGTTGAAAAAGGATTACAAGGCACAATTTTACATCGATGAAAGGAGGGGGCAGACATTGTGCTATGTATTCTAGGCACCTACATGCAGCCCACAGGGTTGTTGTGGCAAGATGGCCCTCTGCTTTGGGTTTATCCCAATGCTTCTCCAGCTAGAACAGTAGAGAATTATCCTTCAGCAGTTGCATGATTAGCCCTGAATGGGATCCAACAGTGCATACAATAATTTGGTGTTTCGCCATCCTCAATCATTGTGCCCTATTCAGGTCAGCAGATGAAGATCTTGTGTGGCACTGTGGATGATTGGTCTATATTATGCTGTAGATTCCATGGAGAGATAGATAATCATTATCCATTAACACTCTTTGCTATCCTTCTTTAAATAAAATCCCGTGATCTTTCAGTGTTCCTATACAGGGGGCGCCAAACATTTTTACAGTTGGATCCAAAAATGGCTGTGGAGCTTATGTGATTAACCATCAAGAGCCAATTTTGTGTCAATATCAACCCAGCTCTCCACAAATAATTGAACTCAAGATTGTGCAGGAAGTGTATAAAAAGTGTTCTTTTGCCTTTAATTTGCTCTCTGATTCATGATACTTCATAATGCAGTTAAAATATTAGAAGTGGATGGCCCTATTAAAATTAGGAGCACGGTATGCCAGCTGCTGTGGGAACTTCAGGAATTGATCTGAGAAAGAGGTCACAAGTTTTTTGTCCAAAATATTAGAGCTCATAAAGCTTTGCCTATTCCTCTCAGTTAGTGAAATGATCTTGTGGATAGATGTACCCTCATGGAGTTCATATTCTTTAGCTCATCATTGGATCAAGCCCAACAGTTTCATAAACAATTTAATGTTCCTACGAAGACCTTAGAGCAGAAGTTTCATCTGTCCTGAGAAGATGCTGTACAGATAGTTTTAGGATGTCAACAGTGTATCACTTTTCACCATCCCCCTAGTGTAGGGATTAATCCTAGAGGCCTCTTGCCCCTAAAGTTTTGGCAAATGGATGTAACTCACATATCTGGATTTGGGACTCTAAAATACATTCATGATTCTGTGGATATTTGTTGAGGTGTCATTCATGCTACCCTTATGAGTGGAGAAAATGCACGAAATGTTGGACTCTGCCTATAATCCTGGGCTGCTTGGGGAAAGCCTCAACATTTAAAAACTGATAATGGCCCAGCATAAACTGCCAAATCTTTCAAATTCTTTTATAAATGGATGGATGTGCCATGACCTGCCTTATAATCCCCAACGTCAAGGTGGTGTTGAGCAAGTACATTGTACCTTGAAGGAATGCGTAATTAAACAAAAAGGGGGATTAGGCCATGGTAGAATCCCCAAGGAACAGATATCCTTAGACACTTTTACTCTTATTTTTTTTTTTTTTAATTTTGGTTGATGACGGCCTTTCTGCCGCTGACCGACATCAGTGTCGGGCGGGCACGTTGAAAGTTATGTGAAATGGAAAGATGTGATCATTGGCTTATAGCATGGACCAGATCCCATGTTGGCATGGGCAAGAGTGTCTGTTTGTGTGTTTCCTCAGGATCGGCAAGATCCGTTGTGGGTCCCTGAAAGATTGACAAGGAGGTGCTACAAGAATGATGATCCTGCTGTTGCTGACACTTCTCGGTGTGACCCAAATGCTGGTCCAAACAGAGCCCCGGTGGGGGATACTATCGGTGTTCCCGAGACTCATGACAATACGTCATGACTTTAAGCCCACTCTTCTAATTTGGTTAAACAGTTGTCAAGTTATCTTCTAGGCAATTGGCCAGGAGAATTTGATTCCTTAATGGATCAGCTACATGTAGCCATCCTGAAGATGAACTCCACACATGCAGATGCTAGACTGGCTACAAGATTGTCACCTTGGATTGCTGCTGCTATGAATCATCTGAGGGAGTGGGTGGGTATGGGAACCCTAGCTGGACTCTTGCTGCTAGTCTCCCTAGTGTGCCAGTGGTGTCTATGTAGAATGAGGTTTGTTCAGAGGCGGCACAGTTATGGTGGTACAGGTATTTGCAGCCATTGAAGCAGGACAGTCCCCTCAAGCCTCTCTTATGGTCACTCAGAAAACCTTGTTGTACCTCATGCCAGAGTATGTGTGAGTGACCCTGCCCAGTGATGGGCAACCTACCTTCTATCTATGGCATGGAAACTTGTGGGAGATGAGGTGTACTAAGACTGGTTTAATGAACAGATGATCCTAAGACAGGGGGATGGGTGGGGGTCACCACGATCAGTGGTGCCTTTGCCCGCTTCATTAATTAAACAGAAAGGGGGAATTCTAGGCCACTGTGACGTGGTGGACCTCAAAGATGGCACTGGTTTCCGCCTTCCACCCTCCCAATGGTGCACTATCCTTGTAGTAAGCAAGTCCTTATTTGTCTATGCCTGCCTGGCCTACTAGCTTCTGCATAGTGACAGCCTATCTGATTGACCCACATTGCTTGCTAGGATTGGCCAGCACTAGCTATTTAAGTGTGCTCCGGGGATTCCCTGGGATCTGAAGATTGTATCAAGGGTCCTGAGTAAAACTGCTTGAAGAAGATCTTCGTTGGTCATGTCTTGTTAGTCGAGGTTGGGCATGACAAGGGACTTTGTAAATATTCCTCAATGTGTACACAAAAACTTTGTTTTCCAATTCCATTCTCTGCAATGATTTTGGTCACAAAGGGGGCCCAGGTATACAGTGAGTATAACATTGTAAATATGGTGTACCTACTTCAAATGGTAAACTCCCAAATCCTTATTTTTTCAAAAAATTACCAGACATCAGTAAAGCAAAGGACAACATGTAATTGGATTTGGTTTCTTGTCCAATTTGATATCAGTTCTACACTATTTAGCTTCCAGAATTCCTATGGCCAGATTTGAGGTTTTAGGAGGTTTTAACATGATTCTATCTTAAAGACAAACATAAGATACCAGATGATGGGCAGGGAGAAGAATGGCTTGAGGACCAGTAAAACATTTACTTAAATAAGTTTATAAAAACAGGAAGGAGTATTTTTGAAATGGTCATTTGTGAGTTCTATGTTCTTAACATAGTTGGGCAGAATCCATTTTAACATTCCACTTAAACACTTAGGTGTTGGAGCCATCAAAAGTATATATGTATACATCAGTCAAAAAAAACTAGATAAGATTTACAAAGGTAAGAAGTGCATTCTTCCAGGATCCAGATATGAATATTTCTTGAGAGACACAGATATAGCATGTCAAATACATAATTGAATGCTAGTAGTAAACCAGTGAACTGAATACAGACCTCTTGTTGGTAAATGTTGAAAAAGGATAGAGGAGCTGAGGGTGTTTTCAAACCCGTACGAAAAACAATGCCAATGAACCAGAGCTTTCTCGTACTAGCCCAACATACAAAAAAAGTACATGGACTGACCAGTGGCTTAAAATGAATATGTGCCTGAGGATGGCCTTTTGGGCAACATTGGAAAGAGTGGCCTTGTCCTCCACAGTTTGTCTCCCACTTCAAGGGAATTTCATGCGGCAGAAAGGCTGGTTAGAGAAGAAGGTAATGGAACGGTTAGGGATCTTATGCACAGGAAATTTGGAAAGGAAATATTTTAAATGTATATGTAGAAACATCTAGTTAAAAAAGAAAAAAATGGCTAAAATATAAAAAAAAACATGAATGATATGAAAGAAAAGAAAGCTGCCAAGTAATCTCACATATTGACTCAGAAATCTGAAGTGGTATTCAAGATAATACTAGTATAAGACTGAGATGATGAAGTCTCAACTAGAAGCACTTCTCTCTCGCAGATATCAGTGTCAGACACAAAATGCACCATAGGTTTCCAAAGCATTGAGGAGTTTAACTTGAGTTATGGACAGAATACTTGTTTTTCCCTTCTTCCTTAGGACCTTTTCATCTTGACAAAAAGAGTACAGTCATGAGCTCTCAGGAATTCAACTGTGCCCTTCATAACACTTGGTTTTCGAATAAAGAAATGAATGATATAAACCCTCTGACATACAGGAACCATAAGAACAGGGAAGTCCAGAAGCTTTTGAGAGTCTCAGAACTCCTGTTTCCCTGTTTCAAGACTATCTCTTCAGAGATACCTCTCAATCCCTACCAAGGACTCACTGAGCTTTCCAAAGGACCACATATTTCTTCCTTGTTTTTTATACCAAGACAGAAGGCCAGCTTCCTTCCCCTCATTTCCAATCTCATCATCCACTTTGTTATCACTCTCTAATTTTCTCTGAATTAGAGGTAAATTAGTAAAACCTAGAGGTACTGAAGGATATCTGAGAGACAGTTGCAGTCATGACAACAGTTGTGACATCACAGAAGAAGCCAGTGCTCTCCAGGTTACAAGAGAGTTTTCAGGGAGAGCCTAATGATGATGTCAGGGAGAACTGCCATGGCCTACCTGCTGAACAGATTTCCTTACATTAACCAGATTTTAGGGTGCCCTTTTCAGGTGTGTCTCCTTTGACACAGAGGAAACCTTTATGTACTCCATCTCTCTAAAGTAGATACTTCACTTTGCTTCATTAGTGGTTACATTCTCTGAATGGAGAAAGTTAGTCAGGGGCTTGGTATGGGTAGAAAAGATCTAGGAACATGGAGTGTAGGAGATTCTTCTAGATAATATTTTTAATCTATATGTAACAGGTTCATTCTTGTGACATACAGTTCAATTTTCTAGGGTTTCTCCGTTTCTCAAAGGTCAACACTTACCCTACAGACCTTGAATAGAATGAATATTGTATTTCAATTTCTTATTGTACATTCCTTGATGAGGGACTTTGTAAATATTCCTCAATGTGTACTCAAAAATTTTGTTGTCCAATTCCATTTTCTTGATTTTTGTCACGAGTGAGTCCAGCTATACAGTGATTATAAAAGTGTAAATACTGTGAACCTACTTCAAATGATAAACTCCCAAATCCTTATTTTACGAAAAATTTCCAGACATCAGGAAAACAAAGGACATTTTGCACTATTGAATTCGGTTCTCTAGTCCCATTTGATAACAGTACTACACTACGTAGCTTCCAGTTTTCCATGGCTAGACTTGAGGGTTTAGGATGTTTCAACATGATTCTTTCTTCAGGCCAATCCTAAGATACTGGATGATGTGCAGGGAGAAACATGCCTTGAGGAGCAGTAAAACATCTACTTCAATAGGTTCACAGAAAGAGAATTATATGAAACTGTCATTTGTGAATTCTACATTCTTGACATAGTTTTGCAGAACCTATGTTAACTTTCAACTTAACTACATAGGTGTAGGAGCCACCAAAATCATGTATATACATCAGCCAAACTAACTAGATAAGATTGATGAAGGTAAGGAGTGCATTCGGCCATGAACTGGAAAAAGTTATTTCCTGAGAGACACAGATACAGCATGTCAAATACAGAAGTGAATGCTAGTAGCAAACCAGTGAACTGAAAACGGACCTGTTATTGGTAAATTTTGAAAAATGATTAGAAGAGCTGAAGGTACTTTCAACCCCATAAGAGCAACAATGCCAATGAACCAGGGCTTTCTCGTACTATACGTATATACAAAAAAGTACATGGACTGAGGTATGTCTCCAAATGCATATGTGCCAATGGATGGACTTTTTGGGCAACATTGGAAAGAGAAGCCCTTGTAATCCCTTGTACATCTTTCAGTTCAAGGTAATGTCATTCAGGAGAAAGGCTGGTTAGAGAAGAAGTAAATGGGAATGTGTAGGGATCTTATGGCAGAAAACTGGGAAAGGAAAATATGTGAAATTTGAATATAGAAACATCCAGTTAAAAAAAGCAATAAAATTTGCTAAAAAATAAAAAAAAGAAAGATATAAATCAAAGTAAAAGCTGCCAAGTAATCACACATATTGACTCGTAAATCTGAAGTGGTCGAGTAATACTAGTGGAAAGACTGAGATGATGAAGTCTCAACTAGAAGCACTTCTGTCTCGGTAATATTAGTGTCAGACAAAAACTTCACTATAGGTGTCCAAAGCATGTTGTTTAGCAACACAATATTTGTACTTCCATTCTTCGTTAGTACCTTTCTTCTTGACAAAAACAGTAAAGGTCATGAGCTGAGGATAACAATTGTGCTCTTGAAAATACTTGGCTTTTGTAATAAAGAAATGAATGGTATAAACTCTCTGAATTTTAGGAACCATAAGAACAGCAAAGTTCAGATGCTTCTGAGAGGCTCACAGCTCATGATTCCCATATGTGGAAGGTTCAGATCAAGGATATCTCTTTAGCGATACCACACAACTCCTATCTTGGCCTCACTGAACTTTCCGAGGACCACATATGTCTTTCTTTTTTTTTTTTTACAAAGACAGAAAGCCAGCTTAATTAACTTCTCATATCTCTTCATCTTCATTTTTCTCACTCCCAAATGACTTAGAGGCCAATTAGTAAACCCTAGAGGTAATGAAGGAACATCTACATATCAGTTGCAGTCACAGCAATATTTGTGACATCACAGAAGAAGCTTTGTCTCTCCAGGAAACTAGAGATTTTTCAGGAATGAACTAATGATGATGTCTCTAAGACCTGCCATGGCCTATCTGTTAAAGAGCTTTCCTTACATTGACCAGATTGAGGGTGCCCTTTCCAGGTATGTTTTCTGTGACACAGCGGAAATTGTGGAAAGCCAAAATAGCATTTGCCGTCACAAGATGGCGCTGGCTTCTGCTTTGCTCCATGTGGAAAGCCGCGATAGCGTTCGCCATTACAAGATGGTGCTGGCTTCCGCTGTGTGATCCCGACTTCCTTTCAGGAAACTAGCTGTGTGCGCATGTGCAAGAATGTGTTCACTCCAAGTCTTTGTCCACCCCGGGGCATGCCAATGAGATCATGTGTAAGCGACCAATCAGGCATGTACTCGCCACATTAGGGTGTATATAAGCAGTGCCATTCTGGGTCTCGTTCTCTTCCTCTTCAAGATGCAATAAACACTTTGCTGCAGAAGGATCCTGGTGGCCGCGCGTAGTTCTTGCTGGCGAGATGTTGGGCGTACGATATTTGGTGCCGAAACCCGGAGATAATGCCTCACCATTGCCGGGGCCGAGGAGACCCTCCGTTTGCGGAGAGGGTCCAGAACTGCAGGATGAGAAGGTAAGATCTGAGAGGCATGTTTGGTCTTCATCTCTCTCATCTGTCTCCCCCATTAGAAGATGCGGTGGAAGCTTTTGTTATCGTTTTGGCAGCGCTCATTCTTTCTCTTTTGGTTTTCAATTTTGCGGCTGCCACTAGGAACAGTCAGAAGTCGTACCTAGAAATTGAGAAATGCCACTCAACAGTAATAGCAGGACAGGGAGCATTAGGGGGGTTACAGGACAGCATGTCACAAATAGAGCGGAATGAAAGATTAAAGAGCTCAAAGAGAAAATGTACATCTAAGAAAAAAGGCCCTTTCTAGGATGTTAGATCCAAGGAATCGAGAAATAGGGGAAAGGACGCCCCGGGAGAGAAACAGGGAAAGGAGGAGAAAGCCCCGAAAAAGAAAAGCCTTTATCTGGTAAAGGAGTTAGAGGCTTTGGGGCTTGATAGTTCAGAAACAGACGAGCTTAGGCCCTCTGAGGAAGAGGATTTAGAAGATGAGCCAGATGTCTATGAAGAAGAAAGATACCACCCAGATGAACGATGAGCTAACAGGTTGTGTAAAAGACAGAAGAAAGTGGGAGGTGGAAACCATGCAGTTTTCTGGCCTATAAGCCCCAGCGCCCCTCCACTTTATATGGAAAGATTTCACTCAGATTCCTTTCTCACTAAAGATGAACAGAAAAGATACAGCAGGCATTTCTGGTGTTTGAGGATGCTGATGGAGGCCGTGTTCACGCACCAGTAGAATATATTCAAACTAAGGAACTTGCCAAGTCGATCCATAACAATGGAGTTAGTGCCTACTTCACCATTTCTCAAGTCGAGAGGCTTGCTACTCTGGCCGTGACTCCAGGAGACTGGCAGACAACAGTGAAGTCTGCGCTCCCTAATATGGGACAATATATGGAATGGAAAGCCTTGTGGTATGACGACTCTCAGGGACAGGCCAAAGTCAATGCCATTGCTGAAGGCGATCAGAGAGATTGGAGACTTGACCTGTTAACAGGACAAGGGCAGTATGCCAATAATCAAATTATAACTGGGAGCATACACTCAAATCTTCGCTGCTGCCATTAAGGCATGGAAGGCACTTTCCAGGAAGGGAGAGTCTGGGGGACACTTAACAAAGTTATACAAGGCCTCCAGGAGCCCATTCTCAGACTTTGTGGCTAGGATGACAGAGGCAGCAGGCAGGATCTTTGGAGACCCTGAACAGGCAATAACCTTTAGTGGTGCAGTTGGTATATGAACAAGCCACACAGGAATGCAGAGAAGCTATTACACCTAGTAATTTCAAAGGGTTACAGGACTGGCTGAGAGTTTGCCAAGAACTTGGAGGCCTGCTTACTAATGCTGGCCTCGCGGTTGCTATCCTACAGGGCCAAAAGCGCTCAGATACAGGTGATCGGAGGGTCTGCTATAACTGTGGGAAACCAGGACATCTGAAAGAAGAGTGTCAGGCCCTCACAAAGAGGAGAGCACCAGGACTGTGTACTAAGTGTGTGAAAGGCTATCACTGGGCCAGTGAGTGTTGCTCAGTTAAAGATATCAGAGGCAGGCTAATTCAGCCTGGTCCTTCCCAGGCAGAATGGGGTGAAAAAACGAGTATCTGGCCCCCAAATCTCAGGGCCCCAAAACATATGGGATTCCACCTCACAGCAAGTGGACACCTTGGTCCACAGAGCTACAATAGGCTCAACAGGAGAGGACCTCCGTTCCACCACCCAATACAAGCTAAAGCCACAGATGGGTGTACAACCTGTCCCCACTGACTACAAAGGCCCCTTATCCGTGGGAAGTGTCGACCTTATTTTGGGTCGATCGTCTTTAACCTTAAAGGGACTTATTGTTCACTATGGAAGAATATATCAAAATTAAACGGGCGAACTTCAAGTTCTCTGCTCTTGCCCTCAAGGCATTTTTTCCATCTCCTCAGGTGACAGGATTGCTCAATTGATTATCCTTTCAAGTTTACATGATCATTTTCCTTCTTCTGGCGTCCCTAGAGACACCGCGAAGTTTGGCTCTTCTGGGACGGATTATGCTTATTTAATGATGGACCTTAATTCCAGACCCTCTTTAGAGTTGAATATAGAAGGGGAAACTTTTATGGGGATTCTACATACAGGGGCTGATAAGAGTATTATCTCCTCCAGCTGGTGGCCTAAGGCATGGCCTGTCATTCAATCATCCTATTCCTTACAAGTATTAGGGTATGAGGCCAGCCCCACTATCTGTTCACGTTCCTTGATCTGGCATGCTCCAGAAGGCCAATCAGGAAGGTTAATTCCTTACGTCCTCCCTCTTCCTGTTAACCTGTGGGGGAGGGACATCTTACAGGATCTAGGACCGACATTGACCAATGAGTATTCTCAACAAGCTGTTGAGATTATGAAGAGAATGGGTTACAAGGAAGGGAAGGGATTAGGAAAAAAAGAACAAGGAAGATTAGAACCAGTCCCACAAGAAGGTAATGTAGGAAGTCATGGCCTGGGTTTTTCCTAGGGGCCATTGAGGGTTCTATGCCCATACCCTGGCTTACAGAGGAAGTCACATGGATTCCTCAATGGCCTCTATCCTCTGAAAAATTGGAAGCTGCCACTAAGTTAGTTAATGAACAATTGCAGCTTGGTCATTTAGAACCCTCTATTTCACCATGGAATATTCCTATTTTTGTGATAAAGAAAAAAAATCAGAAAAGTGGAGACTTCTCCATGATTTGAGAGCTATTAATGCACTGATGCGTTTATTTGGCTCAATCCAACGAGGCCTACCCTTGCTCTCTGCCTTACCTAAACAATGGAAGATAATATTTAAAGATATTAAAGACTGTTTCTTTTCCATTCCCTTGTGCCCACAAAACAGACAGAGGTTTGCAATTACTATACCAGCTGTTAATCATCTTGAACCTGATAAGAGATTTCAGTGGTAGGTCCTGCCTCAAGGCATGTCCAATAGCCCTGCTATGTGCAACTATATGTGCAACTAGCTCTTGAACTTATAAGGAAGCAATTTCCATCTTTGCTTTTGATCCATTACATGGATGATATTCTTAAGTGCCATAGAGATTTAACAGCCTTACAGACCTCATATCCCATCTTAATCAAAACATTGGCTCATGGGGACTACAAGTCGCTACAGAAAAGGTTCAAATTCCAGAAATTGGCTTATTTCTGTGATCGGTCATTTATCCTGAAAAATAGTTCCTCAGAAATTAGAGACTCGCAGAGACCATTTACATACCTTAAATGATTTCCAAAAAATATTGGGAGATATAAATTGGCTGAGACCATTTTTAAAGATTCCCTCTGATGAGTTGAAACCTTTATTTGATATATTGGAAGGGAATCCTGACATCTCCTCTCCGAGAACATTGACGCCAGTCGCAAACCAGGCCTTACAAGTTGTAGAAAGTGGCTTACAGGATGCTCAATTACAGCGCATTGATGAAACCAAGCCTTTTGATTTATGTGTTTTCAAAACTATACAATTACCAACTGCTGTCTTGTGGCAGAATGGGCCTTTATTGTGGATCCATCTCAATGCATCTCCTGCTAAGATTATTGACTGGTATCCAGATGCGGTTGCTCAGCTTGCACTCCGTGGGTTGAAACCAGCTGTTACACATTTTGGGAAAGAACCCAAAAGTTTGATAATATCATACACAGCAATTTAGGTTCAAACATTAGCTTCTACTTCAAATGCTTGGGCAGTGTTAGTTACTTCCTTTACTGGACAGATTGATAATCATTATCCAAAACACCTGATCCTATACTTTGCCTTAAGCCAAGCCATTGTGTTCCCACACATAATGTTTCAGGAACCACTTGTTGATGGGGTTGTAGTGTATACAGATGGGTCAAAAACTGGTGTAGGTGCTTATGTGGTCAATAATAAGGTAGAATATAAGCAATATAATGAAACCTCACCCCAAGTTGTAGAATATTTAGTGGTGCTGGAGGTCCTTGAAGCCTTCCCAGGCCCGCTTAACATTGTTTCAGATTCCTCCTATGTGGTTAATGCAGTTAAGGTTCTTGAGGTGGCTGGACTACTCAGGCCTTCCAGTAAACTTGCTCAGATATTTCAACAAATCCAATCTACCCTTTTTGGCAGTAGATCCCCTGTATTTATATACACCTATTAGAGCTCATTCGGGCCTTCCTGGTCAAATGTCCCGCAGAAATGACCTAGAAGACCAAGCTACAAGAGTGATTGCAGTAGCCTTGTCCCTCCGGTTAGAGGTAGCAAGAGAATTTCACAGACAATTACATGTGACAGTTGAAAGTTTACGCTTCCGATTTGCTTTGACTAGAAAAGAAGCTAGGGAGATAGTTACCCAATGTCAAAGTTGTTGTCAATTCCTGCCTGTACCCCATGTGGGAGTTAATCCACAAGGAATCCGACTGCTACAGGTCTGGCAAATGGATGTTACTCATATCCCTTCTTTTGGAAGACTTCCGTATCTGCATGTTTCTATTGATACATGCTCTGGCATCATGTTTGCTACACCTCTAACAGGGGAAAAAGGCCTCGCATGTAATTCAACATTGCCTCGAGGCGTGGAGTGATTGGGGTAAACCCAAACTCCTTAAGACAGACAATGGACCAGCTTATACTTCTCAAAAATTTCAACAATTCTGCCACCAGATGGATGTGACTCATCTGACTGGTTTCCCGTATAATCCTCAAGGACAGGGAATTGTAGAAAGTGCCGATCGCACTCTCAAATCCTATTTAATTAAACAAAAAGGGGGAGTCAAGGAGGCTCTACCCCCAGTACCAAGAGTAACAGTTTCCATGGCACTCTTCACCCTTAATTTTTTAAATACTGATGCCCAAGGCCATACTGCGGCTGAACATCACTGTTCAGAGCCTGATAGACCAAAAGAGATGGTAAAATGGAAAGATGTTTTGACTGGTCTATGGAAAGGCCTAGAACCTATTTTAATAAGATCCAGGGGAGCTGTTTGTGTTTTCCTGCATGAAGAAGACAACCCATTCTGGCTACTGGAACGACTGAAACAAATAATTCTGACGCCTAGAAATGACTCGCGGATGGATCCCTCGGAAACTACCTCTAGCCCTCACACTGCCTCTTTGGATTTGGGTTCCTAGTACTTCAAAGAATGGGTGGGGGTTGCTCTGTTTGGTACAGCCATATGCTGTGGATTAGTGTTCATGCTATGTTTGGTTTACAAACTCAGATCTCAACAGAAACATGACAAGGTCATTGTCACTCAAGCACTTGTGGCCATTGAGCAAGGGGCCTCCACTGGAATTTGGTTATCTATGCTCAGGAATTAGTCAGCGTCTGAGTTCTCTGCTCTTGCAATCCATGGATTTGTGGATCCATTGCACTAGGATAAGAGAGATTCAATGATTCTTTAATCAGCCCTTCTACATTGCTGAGGTTTCCTCATTGCACACGATAAGGTGATCATGATTTCCCCAATAACTCATTTTCTGGCTGACCTCTATTGTAGAGTTCGCCGTAGGTCGTTTAGCAGTTACTGTCACACAGCACTGCGGTATCCAGAGACAGGCAACTTTCCTTATGCACAGACCAATCTAAGACATGGAGCCCGGTGGCCAAAGGGTTAACCTACGACGGATATGGCTGTGACATTAGAGGAATGACCTAAGACAGGAGCCACAACAGATGAATGTAACTGCAGAGGCCTAGACAAGCCTCGTTCTAGTAAAACAAAAAGTGGAAGATGTGGAAAGCCTCGATAGCATTCGCCATCACAAGATAGCTCTGGCTTCCGCTGTGCCCCACGTGGAAAGCGGCAAAAGCATTCGCCATTACAAGATGGTGCTGGCTTCGCTGCGCCATCCAGACTTCCCTTCAGGAAACTAGCTGTGTGCGAATGTGCAAGAGTGTGTTCATGCCAAGACTTTGCCCACCCCAGGGCATGCCAATGAGATCATGGGTAAGCGACCAATCAGGGGTGGACACACCACATTAGGGTGTATATAAGCAGCACCATATTGTGGCTCCGTCTCTTCCTCTTCAAGATGCAATAAACACTTTGCTGCAGAAGGATACTGGTGTCCGCACGTCGTTCTTGCTGGCGAGAGGTTGGGTGCATGACAGGAAATGTTTACGTACTCCATCTCTCTAAAGCTAGTGACTTATCTTTGCTTCATTAGTACATGCTCTGAATGGAAAAGTTAGTCATGGTCTAAGATTTAGGAACAGGAGTTGAGAAGATTCTTCTAGATAATATTTTCTCAGGTTCATTCCCTTGACACACAGTTCAATTTTCTTCGTTTTCTCTGTTTCCCAAAGGCCAGTATTTTCCCTACAGACCTTTAATTGAATGCATGTGTATTTCAATTTTTATTGTATATTTCTTCATAGGTGACTTTATACTTATTCCTGAATGTGTACTCAAAAATTCTCTTTTCCACTACTATTTTCTGCAATGATTTTCTCAACAAAGGCGCCCAGCTCTAGAGTGATTATAACAGTGTAAATAGGGTGTACCTACTTCAAGTGGTAAACTCCAAATTTCTATTTCATCCAAAAATTCCCAGATAACAGTAAAGCATATCACCACACAGAGTATAGAATTTGGTTCTCAGGTCCCTTTTGATCTCGGTTCTTCAATATCTCTGTTCCATTGTTTCAGGGTTAGATTTGAGGTTTTTGGATGTTTTACCATGATTCTTACCTGAGGCCAAATATTAGATAGAGAAGGATGGGAAGTGATAAGAATGACTTCAGGACCAGGGAAACCTAAACTTCAATAGTTTCATAAGAACAGGAGGGAATCTATTTGCCATTGTAATTTGTGGATTCTACATTCTTGTCCTAGTTGCACTGAATCCATATTAAAATTCCCCCTAACTTCATACAGTAGGAGCCACCAAAAGTATATATATATATATATATATATATATATATATATATATATATATATATATCAGCCACCCAAACAAGATAAGATTTATGAAGCTAAGAAGTGAATTCTACCAGGAACTGGATATATAGATATTTCCTGAGAGACACAGTTAGAGCATGTCAAATGCAGAAGTGAATGTTAGTGGCAAACCAGTGAACTGAAAATGGACATCTTGTTGGTAGATTTTGAGAAAGGATTACAATAGTTGAAGGTGCTGTTAACACCAAATGTCAATGAACCAGAGCTTTCTGGTACTAAACCAATATTCAAAGAATGACATGGACAGACAGATGTATGGCTCCAAATGGATATGTGGCAGAGGATGGCCTTGTTGGCACCAATGGAAGGAGAAGCCCTTGGTCCTACCTTGGTTTGTCTCCCAGCTCAAGGGAATGTCAAGGGGCAGAAGTATGGTTAGAGAAGAAAGGATTATGAACAGGTAGTGATCTTATGGACAGGAAACTGAGAAAGGAAATAATATTTTAAATGTAAATATAGACTCATCCAGTTTAAAAACACTAAAATTTGATAAAACAAATAAAACAATAAAGATATAAAATTAAGGAAAACTATCAACTAATCACAGTTATTTACTCGAAAATATAAAGTGGTATTCAGAGTAATACTAGTGGAAAGACAAAGATGTTGAAGTCTCAACTAGAAGCACTTCTCTCTCCCAGATATCAGTGTCAGACACAAACTGCACTATAGGTACCCAAAGCTTGGAGGAGTTTACTCTGAGCTGAGGACACAATACTTGACCATCCCTTCTTCTTTAGGACCTTTACTTTGGACAAATAGAATAAAGGCCATAGCTATCAGAAAAACAACTGTGCACTCTCCAACTCTTGGATTTGGAATAAAGAAATGAATGATAAAAACCCTCTGACATCCCAGAACTATAAGAACTGGGAAGTCCAGATGCTTCTGTGAAGCTTCCAACTCTTGATTACCATATGTGCAAGGCTCAGATCAAGTCTATCTCTTCAGCAATACCATTCACCCCCTACCAAGGGCTCTCTGAGCTTTCCCCAGTACCACTTATTTCTTCATTTTTTTATACTAAGACAAAAGTCAAGCTTCCTTCTCCCCACCTGTGATCTCTTCATCTTGTTTGTTCTCTTTCCCAAATGGCTATTTACTCTGAATTAGTGGCCAATTAGTAAAGGGGAGAGGTACTGAAGCAATATCTGAGAGGCAGTTCCTGTCAGGACAACACTTGTTACATCACAGAAGAAGGTAGGGCTGTCCAAGTTACAACAGATTTTTCATGGAAGTCCTATTTATGATGTCACTGAGAACTGCCATGGCCTACCTGCTGAACAGCTTTCCTTACAATGACCAGATTCGAGGGTGTCCTTTCCAGGTATGTCTCCTGTGACACAGTGGATACCATTACGTACTCCATCTCTCTAAATATACAGAATTCTCTCTGCATCACTAGTGGTTACATGCTCTGAATGGAGAAAGTTAGTCAGTGGCTTGGCATGGGTGGAAAAGATCTAGGAATATGGAGTGCAGGAGATTCTACTGGATACTAATTTTATTCCTAGTTACATTCCTCTGGTCTATAGTTCAATTTCCTCAGATATCTCTCTTTTCTAAAGGCCAGTATTTTCCCTAAAGACCTTTAATTGAGTGAATATTTTATTACATTTTCTTATTGTACATTACTTGATAGTGGACTATATATATATATATATATATATATATATATATATATATATATATATATATTGCTGAATGTGTAATCAAATGTTCTATTATCCGATTACTTTTTTTTTTTTTGGTACGATTTTGAAACAAAGGGGGCCCAGCTCTAAAGTGAATAGAACAGTGTAAATATTTTGTATTTACTTAAATGATAAACTCCCAAATCCTTATTTTATCCAAAAATTACCAGAAATTAAGAAAGCAAAGAACAACATTGACTATATAATGTACTTCTGCAGTTGCATTAGATAGCAGTTCTCTAATATCTACCTTCCTGTGTTTCCAGGGCCAGACTTGAGGGTTTTGGATGTTTTACCATGATTCTTTCTTCAGTCCAAACATAAGGTTCATGACATGGGACGGGAGCAAAGTGGCTTGCGGTACAGTGAATCTTCCACTTCAATAGGTTCATAAGGATAGGATGTAGTTTATTTGGCTTCGTCATTTGTGGATTCTAAATTCTTGACCTAGTTGCACAAAGTCCATGTTAAAAATTCACCAAACACCATAACTGAATGAGGCTCAAAATATATCTTAGTCATTCTGATTGTTGTGCTGTGGAATCTCAGGATTTTTTTTTGATTTCCATTTACCTGATGGCTAAGGATGTTGATATTCCTCAGTTGAGAATTTATTGTTTAGTTCTACAAACACACACACACACACACACACACACACACACACACACACTCAGCAACCAAATGTAGATAAGAGTGATGAAGCTAAGGAGTCTATGCTGCCAGTGAACTGAAAACGGACATCCTGTTGGTAGATTTTGAGAAAGGATTAGAAGAGCTGAAGGTGCTTTGAACCACGTAGGAACAACAATGCAAATGAACCAGAGATTTCTGGTACTAAACTAATATTCAAAGACTGTACATGGACAGAACTATGGCTCCAACTGCATATGTGGAAAAGATAGCCTTGTTGGTCACCAATGGAAGGAGAAGTCCTTGGTACTCCCTGGGTTTGACTCCAGGTTCAAGGCAATGTCAAGGGGCAGTAAGGTGGGTTATAGAAGACGGAAAGCGAAATCGAATAGGAGAATTATGAAAAAGAAACTGGGAAAGGAATTAATATTTGAAATGGAAATGTAGAAATATCCAATTAAAAAAGCAATACATTTTAATAAAAAATTAAAAAAAATGAAAGAAAGAAAAGAAACCTGCCAGCTAATCAAACCCATTGACAGAGAAATCTGAAGAGTCACTCTCAGGGAATGGTTTTCAGAGTAATACTAGTGGAAAGTCTGAGATGATGAAGTCTCAACTAGAAGCTCTTCTTTCCCAATTATCAATGTCAGACACAAACTCCATTACAGGTATCCAAAGCATGGAGGCGTTTACACTTAGCTGAAGAGACAATACTTGTCTTTCCTTTGTTTCTTCAGACCATTTTCTTCAGGACAAAAAGAGTAAAAGCCATGAGCTCTCAGTAGAACAACTTTCCCAACAACTGGCTTTTGGAATGAAGAAATTGATTGTATAAACTCTGTGACTTCCAGGAACCACAGCAAGCAGTGAAGTCCAGATGATTCTGAGAGGATTTCAACTCCTGATTCCCATGTGTGGAAGGCTCAGATTAAGGCTATCTCTTCAGCAATCCAACTCAAACCCTACCCAAGTCTGACTGACCTTTCCCATGGACCATTTATTTCTTCCTTTTTTTTATACAAAGGCAGAAGGCCAGCTTCCTTCTCTTTTATCTCCCTCCCAAATGGCTGTTTAGCCAGCATAAGGGGTCAATGAGTTAACCCTAGAGGTCCTCAAAGAATATCCAAGAGGCAGTTGCTGTCACCATGACACTTGTGACATCACAGAAAAGCTAGGGCTCTCCAGGATACAAGAGAATTTTCAGGGAGGGCCTAATGAAGATTTCACTGAGAATTGCCATCGTCTAACTGTTGAACAGCTTTCCTTACAATGAACAGATTTGAGGGTGCCCTTTCCAAGAGTGTCTCCTGTGACATACTGGAAACCTTTACTTACTATATATCTCTAAAGCTGGAGACTTCTCTTTGCTTCATTTGTACTTACATGTTCCGAATAGAGAATGTTGTTCAGGGGCTTGGAATCGGTAAAAAGATCTAGGAACATTAGGTGGAGGAGAATCTTCTGGATAATAATTCCATTCCCAGGTCCGTTCCTGTGGCATACAGTTCAAGTTCCTAGGTATTCTCTCTTTCCCAAAGTCCAATATTTTCCCCCCAGACGTTCAGTTGAATGAATATTGTATTACATTTACTTATCGTACATTTTTTGAAAGGGGAATTTATATATATTCCTGAATGTGTACTCAAAAATTCTGTTTTCCAATTTTATTTTTTGCAATGATATTGGGAACAAAGTGGCCCCAACTAAAGCATTAATATAACAATATAAATATTGTATATCTACTTCAAATTATAATCTCCCAAAACCTTATTTTATACACAAATTACCAGCCATCAATAAAGCAAAGGGCAACATGGACCCGAAAATTCAGTTCTGAATTTCCTTTAGGGTTGAAAAATTTTGCCTAGAAAGTTTTGTGGGTGTATATGTGTCTTTATCCCTCCACTGGTGCTCCATCAGGGCTACAGGAGTTGGCCTCTTAATGTTCCATAACACCAATGTAAGTCAAAGCTTAGGTTACCCCCATTGATTCGTGGGTACCTCCCTTATCCCAGGTCTCTTACTCATCCTGGAGATTTCCCCTACCTCCTCATCTCTAAAAGTTCCAGATTTCCTTTCATTCTCATGACCATCGTGTCATAGCTTTTGTCCCTTCCCACACAGCATCCATTCTCCTCTTCCTTCCATCTCCCATCTAGTTCCTTCCCTCAATCTGCCTCCTAGACTATTTTATTCCCCATTCTAAATGAGAGTCAATCATATGCACTTGGGTCATTCTTCTTGTTTATCATCTTTGTATCTATGACCTTTGTGGAAGATGTTCTGTAGTTTATGGATAATATGAACTTTTAATTGATCAATTTCAACAACCCTGCTGAATCATATTTTTATAGTAGTATGTTAACATTGAAAATTATAATTTATTATGAGTGAATGTCAGGAGGAGCAAATTTAAGTAAAAAGAAACTTAAAACATATATCAAATCACAGATTATAAAAATTGATTTAATAATAAAAATTCTCTACTATAGTAAGGAATTATTATATCACAGGCAATTTTTTAAGTGATACCATAAATTTGGCAGACAAATGATGTTTTTACCAAATAATTATGGATAATAGGACTAAGATCAAATAAGATAAATATATTGTTTTCATTTTGATATCACTTGCTGGCATTATTCCTCAAACATCATGTATATAGCATTAAACATTATGGTATTAGTTTTAAATTTTAATATTTATTTTAACCTAACCTATAAAGTAATAGGATGCTTTATGTTATGTTTGTAGACATTCAACCTCATCCTCGCTTCCTCAGTTCTTTTTTCCGCCTGCCCTATGTCCCTCACCACTTATACTAGTCTCTCTTCATTATTCTTGATTCTACACTCGTATTCCACATGTTGAATATCTTCCATACCATACTGTTTAAAACCCTACTTTCTAATCTCTGCAACCTATACCAGTTAAATGAACTCAATCCACCCACAGCTTCACATAAATACAAGTATATTAAAAAGAGATTCTTTGATATATATGAGAAAGAACACATGATTTTGCCATTCTGAGTCTTTCTTATCTTACTCGGTATATTTTCTATTTACATCTATTTTCCTGAAATCATCATAGTTTAATTTTCCTAGGGCTGAATGAAATACCATTGTGTATATTTTCACATTCTTATGTATCTACGTATCAATAAACATTCCTTACTCTTCTCAATAAAAAAGCAATAGATTTCTTTGTGAATAATGATGTGAAAGCTCAGATAGGGCTTGGGGATTTAGCTCAGCAGTAGGCCCTGGGTTCTATCCCCAGTTCAAAAAAAAAAAAAAAAGCTCAGATAAAAAAGCCAAAATTAATTACTGACAAATTTTCAAAGAGAAAAATAACTAACATATTTTTGGTTCTATGAACTAGAGCAGTGTATGTTAAAGTTAAAAAGGATGTGGTATTCATACTATTTTTATACTAATTAAAAATGTAGAATATTCAATACTTTAGAGAATGCTTATAAAATTGGACATCACTAAGTGATATTTCCACTAAAAATTTAATCTTTTTATAAAATATTTTAGTTACATATATATATATATATTACCTTCAAAATAAAGAACATTAAGAAGTTACTGTCATAAAATTCAATAACAACACCAATGACTGGTTATATGAATAAACAACAGACTAGGAGTTATTGAAAACATCTCCAGTTAAATAAAGAGACTTATAAAACAGATAGAATTTTAACAGAAATGCACATGTCAATCAAAATACAATAAAATCCTGAAACTCTACTAAGATGATTACTATGCATTCCTATGTCCTAAGTTTCATCAACTAGCATGGTACAGGAAGAGAAGTTATATGTCTGAAAAATGAATTCATATTTAACATAGTAACTTTCTTCATAAAAGCCAAGCAGACACTTCTCTATTTTGTTGCTTAAAAAGTATGTACAAAGCACGGACTTTGAATATAACACTAATATTTCAAAACTATGATTAAATATGCAAAGATCTTAACACAAAACCCAGGGTTTTCAGAGCAACCATACAAACTTAAGAAGGAAAAGAAAACATTTTTAAGTACATAGATATGCGTAACGAAGTCCCCAGCTAACCAGTAACAGACGGGTCAAATTTATTGTTCTATATATTGCATAGAATACTCTCTCCCAGTTCTTTATTCCTTAGCATATGTTATTGCGTATGTTTCTCTGTTTCTTATGTTCTGAGAGCAAGTGGTATTTCTCAAAAAATTAGTTCAAATCATCTGATCTTCACTCCAACAAAAAGAAGCTGTTTACATTAGAGAAAAACAATTAAAGGTTCTCGTTCTTTATTGTGCAAAATTTATATTTGATTTTGTATGCTTAATATGCTTCTACACCTTAGTGATGACCATTCAAGATTGGCCTGAAATCCACCATTTTTAAATCACAATGTAATAGCCCTCTAGCTAATCACAGAAAAGCCTTCAAAGTGTATTTACATAGGTTTATTTAATACAAATTCAGCTTATAGTTTAAGGGGAATAGTGATGGAAAACAACTTTTCATACATTTTCGGTACCTTCACATTATTTTATAGCTAACACACTGCAATAGAATCAAGATCAAATTATTAACATCTTACTAAGTTAAAATGAGAATTTTTTCTTTGTATAGTACAGAACGTATCATTGAACATTTTTGAGACAGTATTTCTTTTATATCCCTGGAGGTACCAGAAACTCTCTCTCTCTCTCCCTCCCTCTCTCTCTCTCTCTCTCTCTCTCTCTCTCTCTCTCTCTCTCTCTCTCTCTCTCTCTCTCTGTAGACAAAGCTTGCCTCGAACTTAGAGTTCTGCCTGCTTCTGCTCTCCAGTGCTAAGTTTAAAGGCCTGTGCCACCACACCCCGTGATTTTCTACATCTTTAACAAGCTCTTGTCTGATTTTATTCCAAATCTTATGAAGTTAGTTCCCTAAAGAACCTAGAAGAAATCCAATAACAAAAATGTATTTTACAAATATAAGTCCCTCTTCCCGAGTTCCTGATTGATCTAGTCACCTAGCAAGCTCTCTGAGGGAACTGAAAACAACAAAATTTTGCTTTCATTAGAGGAATAAAGAAAAGGCCTTCTGACTGCACAATCTCATGATATCACAGAACAATTCTTCCAATACTACAAAGTGAAATCTTATAATGACTCCTCTACCTGAAGCCAAAGTTTCTTACCTTCTATTTGTTTGTGCACACTGTGACCACCATTTCATTTTAACCAGGTTTAACACAAAGGTATTCTCTGCCCCAAGAATCCATTTCTACTATATTGACATATTCGGCCATGTTCAGTTAAATTTAAGCAACAACCACACCAAAGTCAGGATTTATAAAATATCCAAAAGATACATGGGAATAAATGCTACAAAAATAAATTTATACCAAATAAATAAACAAAATGTCTTTTACTTTTGTAACACAACATCTATCCATTTTCATTTTATTGATTGGTTCTGTGTATATTCATAAGCCAAGAAAATTGTATTTAAGCCAGGAAACAACTTGTGAGATTTAATTCTCTCTATTATATAGACTATGAAGACTGAACTTAGATATCAATGCTTAATGGAAAGCAATTTTACATGTTGTGTCATTTCACTGTTTCTCAGATTTTTTTTGTATACTTGAAAAAGTATAGCTAAATCTTGTTATTTAATATTTTTCCCATGCCTTTTTATTTTCTACTTAAATTATGAGTGATAAGTCCAAATGGGATCTGATTATATATATTGACCCCATACGTATTGTTGTAAAAATTATAAGGCAAAGTTTTATATGCTAGATAGTATACATTTGGGAGAACATTATACTTGAAATTAGGTCATTCATTTTCATTAGTTTTCTCTGAATGACTATTATTTACTAATTTGTATTAAATTTTTAGAAATATCGTGTGTTTGTTTGTGTGTGTGTGTGTGTGAGTGTGCCTGTGTGTGTATACATACATATATATATATATATGTATATTTGATAATTCAAATCTAATAAGACCAGAGAAAGATGCTTGAGTGGTATTGATAATTTATGGATGCAGTGAATTTTTGTATATGCTGTATAAATAACCTTGAAAATATATTCTGTGTATTTTTTAAAAGCAATTTTTATATATGTATACTAGATCAAACCTGCTAATTGCAGTTTTAGCTTTTTCCACACTAATATTATCTCATTAGATGTCTAGAAAGAAATTCATGGATGCATGAATCATATCTTAACACCAACTGTAGGTAGACTCAATGATATATCATTCTTTTGCTCAGCTTTAATTCATAAATTATATATTTAATTTGGTCTATTTATATTAAAAACGTGTGCCACATTTTATATATATATATATATATGCATAAATATATATGTATATATATGTATATGTATTCATTGATAACTTCTGTCAACAAACATTAAGAATTAATGATTTATATACATTATTACAAAATCTAAGAACATTCAGTTTCTTCCATAAACAACTACCATAATGCATAAATAATAGAACCATTTCCTGATTGATACGATTAACAAAAATCATTTGATGTACCATTCCTATAAACATATTTTGATATTATCCATCAGTTTCTTCAAGGAGTTTTTTAACTTTTAGTAAAGGGAAATATAGTAAAATTGAATCAAAAATGAAGTCAGTATTTTTTCAATTCATATTCCTTCAAATAGTAAAATATAGTTTTGTTTAAATAGGTCATAATAAAAAGGGACATATTGGCCCTAGACAGCAAAAGAGACCAAAGGAAATTAATGCCAAACTCTAATATTTGTGCCAATATCAGAAATGGGAAATGATATTTTACTATTAATTTAATGAGACAAAATGTCATTTTTATTTAATAATTTTTCGTGAGTATTTTTTGTATTTTCAGTTCAAATGTTATCCCCTTTTCTCCCTCTCCCATAAATCCCCCTCCAGTTTCTTTGAGGATGTTCCCATTCCCACCCACCCACTTCAACCTCATTGCCCTAGCATTAAACTAAACTGGGGAAACAAGTATTCACAGGATTAAGGGCTTTTCCTTCCAATCATGCTGGACAGTGCATTTCACACATGTGGCTGGAATCATTGGTTCCTCAATCTGTACTCACTAGTGGGTTGTTTAATCCCCCGAATTTCTGGTGGGATCTTGTTGGTTGATATTTTTGTTCTTCCTGGGGTTTTGCAAATCCCTTCAGCTGATTAAGTATATTCTCTAAAACCTCCATTGAAACCCCCTTGTTTAATCCAATGTTTAGCTGCAACCATCCCCTTTTATATCAGTAGGGATCTGTCAGAGCCTCTCAGGACACATTCACATCTGACTTCTATCAGCAAGGGTTTGTGGGGATCAGCAATAAAGTCTGGATTGGGTGGCTGCATATTGGATGGATCCCCACGTGGGGCAGTCTCTGGCTAACCCTTTCTTCAATCCATGCTTAACTCTTTATCATTGTATTTCCTCCCATGAATATTTTGTTCTCCCTTCTTAGAAACAATGTAGCATCCACATTTTGGACTTCTTTCTGCTTGGGCTTCATATGACCTGTGACTTCTTTCTTATGCATTCCACACTTTTGGGTTGATACACACTTCCAATTAATTTATACTATTTGGGTTTTTACATCACACAAAATAATAATTTCAAGTTCCATCCTAAGAATTTTCTGCAAACATTGATTTTGATAGCTTAGAAGTACAGGTGTGTAAATGTACCACATTTCCTTTATCCATTATTCTGTTGAGGGACATCTGGGTTCTTTTCAGCTTCTGGAATATATATATATGTATATATGTATATATATATGTGTATATATTATGTGTATATATATAATATGTATATATATTATATGTATATATATTATATGTATATATATTATATATATATGTATATATATGTGTGTGTATATTATGTGTATATATATTATATGTATATATACGTGTGTGTTTATATATATATATATATATATATATATATATATATATATATATATATTGTTGTTATCAACATATAGCATCATGTGTCCTTGTTATATGTTGGAGCATCTTTTGGGTATATATCCAAGAAATGGTATTGCAGGAACCCCATGTAGTACTAATTTTGTGAGAAAATTCCAGACTGATTTCCAGAGTGGTTACACCAGCCTGCAATCCCTCCCACATTGGAGTAATGTTCCTCTTTCTCCACATCCTTTTAGGCATCGTTTTGTCAACTGAATTTTCTATTTTTTATCTTAGCCATTCTGATTTGTATGCTGTGGCAGCTCAGGACTTTTCTTGATTTCCATTTACCTGATGGCTAAGGATGTTGATACTACTCAGTTAAGAATGCATTGTTTAGCTCTATACACCATTTTGAAAGGACTATTTGATTCCCTCTAACATAATTCTTTGAGTCTTTGTATATATTGAATTTAGCCCTCTATCATATATAGGATTGGTAAAGATCTTTTCTTAATGTGTTCGTTGCTCCTTTTTCCTAATGACAGTGCCCTTTGCCTTACAAAATCTTTACAATTTTATGAAATTCCATTTGTCAAATCTTGATCTTAGAGCATAAGCCATTGGTTTTATGTTCAGGAAATTTCCCCATTGCCCAAGTGTTCGATATTCTTTCGCATTTTTCTTTTATTAGTGTTAGGTTATTTGGTTTTATGTGGAGATCCTTGATACACTTTGACTTGAGCTTTGTACAGGGTGAAAAGTGTTGATTGATTTCCCTTCTTCTACATGCTAATCTCCAGTCTAAACAGCACTGTTTGTTTAAAATGCTATCTTTTTTCCATTGGATGGTTTTGGCTCCTTTGTCAAATATCAAGTGCCTGGTGTGTGCCTTCATTTCTGGGTCTTCAAATCTATTCCATTGATCTGGGTATCTGCCTCTGTTCCATAACCATTAAATTGTTATCATTACTTTTCTTTTTCTTTTTTTTTTTTTTTTTTTTTTTTTTTTGGAGCTGGGGACCGAACCCAGGGCCTTGAAATTGCAAGGCAAGCGCTCTAACACTGAGCTAAATCCCCGACCCCACTATATTTCTGTCATACATTTTGAAGTAAGGGATAGTGATTCCCAAAGCGTTCTTTTATTGTTGAGGATAGTTTTCCCTATCATGGGGTTTTTGTTTTTCCAAATGAGTTTTCAAATTTCTCTTTCTACCTCTATGAAGAATTGAGTTGGAATTTTGATGGCGATTGCCTTGAATATGTTGATTGCTTTTGGCAAGTTGGCCATTTTTGCAATATTAACGCTACCAACCCTTGAGCATGTCAAATCTTTCCATCGGAGATTTTCTTCAATTTTTTTTTCTTCACAGACTTGAAGTTCTTGTCATACAGACCTTTTACTTGCTTGGTTAGAGTGGCACTGTAGTATTTTTTATTATTTGTGACTAATGTGAAGTTGTCATATCCCTAATTTCTTCTCAACCTGTTTATGCTTGAAGTAGAGGAAGGGTATTGATTTGTTTGAGTTAATTTTATGTCCAGCCACTTTACTGAAGTTTTTTATTGGCTGAATGAATTCTCTGGTTGAATTTTTGGGGTCACTAATATATACTATCATATCATGTACAAACCATGATATTTTGACCTCTTGCATTCTCTTTGATCTCCTTTTGTTTTCTACTTTCTGTGAATAAGATTTCCAGTACTATATTAAAGAAGTAAGTGGAGATTGGGCCACCTTTTCTATTCACTGATTTTTGTTGTATTTCTTCAAGTTTCTCTCCATTTAAGTGGATGTTGGCTACTGATTTTTTGTAATATTGCTTTTACTATGTTTATGTATGGACATTGAATTTATGATTTGTACAAAATCTTTAACATGAAAAGGTATTGATTGTTTTCATTTTTTGTCAGCATCTAACAAGATGATCACTTGTCCCCCTACCCTGTGAGTTTGTTTATACAATTGATTTTTTTATATGCTGACCTCCAGTTGAACCATCACAATTTCTTGAAAGTTCTGTCATTTTTCCATTAAATGATTTTAGCACCTTTATCAAAGATAAAGTGACCATAGGTGTTTGCATTCATTTCTGGTTCTCCAGGCTATAATATCTGGTAAAACTTCATGGATGGAGAAAACAAGATATTCCATGACAAAGCCAAATTTACAAAACATCTTTCGACAAATCCATCCCCACATATGATAGTAGATGGAAACTTGCAACACAAGGAAGGAAACTACACCCTAGGAAAGAGTAGGGAATTAATCTTTCAACAAACCCAAAAGATGATAGCCACAAACGTAATTTCATTTCTAACAATAAAAATAACAGGGAAAAACAATACATTTTATTTATTATCTCTTACCATCAATGGACTTAATTCTCCAATAAAAAGATATAAAATAAGGGATTGGATACATAACGAGGACCGCATATTTTGCTGCATACAGGAAAAACACCTTAGTTATACAGACAGTCACTATCTCAACGTAAAAGGCTGGAGAGAAATTCCAGGCAAATGGTCCCAAGAAACAAAGTGGAATAGCCTTTCTAACATTGAATAAAATTGACTTTCAACCAAAGATATCAAAAATGATAAGGAAGGACAAAATAATTGTAAAAAAAATAATACTAAGATGAACTATCAATTCCAAACAACTATGTTTCAAATGCTAGGGCACATAAATTCACAAAAGAAACATCACTAAAGCTCAAAGCTTATATTGTCTCGGACACAATAATAGTGGGAGACTTCAATACTCCACGTAGATCAATGGATCATTTTTGGAAACTGAAACTAAACTGATACAGTAAAAATAACAGAAATTATTATCCAAATGGATTTATCAGATATTGAAAGAACATTTCATCCTAAAACAATAGAACATACCTTTTTCTCTGCACCTCAAAGTAACTTCTCCAAACTTACCCATATACTCAGTAACTAAACAGGTCTCAATAGATAACAGAATATTCAAATAATCCCATGCACCTTATCAGATTACCATGGACTAGGGCTGGTCTTCAATACTTTCTTATTTTTATATATATTTTTTTATTATCGATATTTTCTTTATGTGGTATTTTTCAAACATCATCTTTCTTGATAGTTTGGCACTACACCTTCCAGGTTGGGTTTAGCCTAGCAGTAATCCTTCCATTTTGCCTCTATTGTACCAAGAGTGAGAGCTAAATTCCATTCTTGGTTATATACTACATTTTGAATGAATTCTTTGGGCACACAGTGCATTTAATGTTTTCCTCTTTACTAAATATATATTATTACTATCTCATCTAACAAATTTGTAGTTTGATAATGACATTTTTAATATCATGATTTCTGAATGAATCTTTTGATTTTATTTTGTTTATATTTTATCTCCATTTAAATGGATTTTTTCTTTGTGAATACTTTCTGTCTTTAAGTGTGTTTGTGTCTTTAAGTGATTTTATTATTGTTTATCAATGACAAAATGCAATTTATTTACACCAGCAGCCATACAGGAAGGGGAACACAAGAGTTAGTTGGCTAATTGTATAGTATGGGTTACTTATTCAAACATAAAAATCTCTGAAACAAAGGACAGTGATGAATTTCACACTATCCTCCCCCAAAAATCCCAGCATAAAATAATTCCCAGTAATGGCCTGAGGTCATGTGCTGTTGGGTAGTAGTTTATGGAAGAATAAACCCACTAACCACAGAAAATTTAAAAAGCACTTTCTTCCATACACACAGATACATAATAGGATTAGAGAGTGGAAAATAAAGTCAATTGAAGAAGATGTAAAGAAGTATGTTGTTACATGAAAGTGAGGACAAGGGAAGAATTTGAAACCACTTTCAACTATACAATGGTGAACATTTGTTCCCAAAAAGTAGTTTGTGTGCCAGAACAATAATAGCTGGACTGCACCACCTTTTATCTACACAGAGAGGGGAGCTAAGGCTCTAATGGGAACAATGAAGAGAGAAAACCAAAACAATAGCAAAAGGGGTATTAATATAAGCAATCCGTTAATGCAAACTACAACAGACATCTTTATGTTCTAACCAGAAATCGCAGGAAAACTAAAGTCATATTTCAGCGCCCTATCTGATAACAAGAGTGAGCAAGCCATGGTCTTTCTCGCTTTCATGTTTTTCAAGTACTTTACAGAAGTAAGAATCTCAGACTCCTTTTTCCATGATTTACTAAAGGGTTTTATATGCCTCAATTTATTAAGGAATCATTTAAAAGCATATGTAGCTCCTGACAAGGTTTTATTAAAGTTCTCAAACTTCTTGGACTAAGATTCCAAAGTGTAAGTAGGTCCAACCCTGAGCTGTAAAACTATGACAAGGCAATAATAACAGGTATTTTCAAGGCCCAAGCACTATAGCACTGTACTATTGAGTACAGTGATCCAAATTAATTCAAACAAGAGAGAAGGAAGAAAAAGGGTTAGAAATGTTGTGAAGTATCAACACCTTCCTTGTGTATGTCAGCATTCAAGGTTCTGCAATAAGTCTTAAGACGCAGTATCCAAGTAGCAATGGGAGGAAAGAACTCAGGAGAAGACAGGGAGATAAACTAGCATGGCAGGTGTATGTAAGAGAAAAATGTAGACATGAACATGTCCCGTAATTTTGAAAAAAGATTTTTTCATTATTTTCTCATTCCAATCAAAACAGACATCCCTGAATGATTCTCTTGTAAGACTTCCATAAAAGAGTTAAAACAAAAACCAACATAAAAATTGAAAGTTTGAAAAGAAAAAAACAAACAAACAAACAAACAAACTTGTGTATGTTTCAGAGCAGGATCACAGGGAAATGAGCTGAATCTGGTCAATATGAAACCTAGAGTGGCAAGCAGGACCTAGAATTAAGAGCTGCAATAGAAAGGAAGGGGAGCAGTGACAGGAACATGGCCAGGTCTGAGAGATAAGGCTGGTCCTTTACAGGGGCACAGAATGAGGTAAGAAAACATTTCAAGTAAAGCAGCACCTTTCATTTCTGCTCACCTCAGTATTCAAATCTTCCAATAACCCCCATTTAGGGAATAATAAAGAAGAGTTATGGTATGTATGTCATTCACTTCCCATTCACTTTTAACCCTGCACCAAATTCAGGAAATTACAAACTTTCTAACTTCCAAGAAAAAAAATACAGCCCCAGGTATAAGGAGGTCCTGAGGACCAGGTGACAAACTGCAATATGTGAGAGTAGAGAATGTGGAGACGTCTCATTCAACATAGCAGAAGTGTGACGGCCCAAGCCAAAAAGGGAAAAGGCAACCATATCAGGTAAACCAGGTCTGCTTCTCATAACATTAAACTCGTTTGTATTATTCTTTCCTTTATAAAAAAATAATTTATTTGGACTTACATTCCAGAATATAAGAATCAGTGATGGATGATATCAGAGCAAAGATACACAGGCAGAGGTTGCTGAAAGATTACATCTCAGAACACAAGCGGAAGGTGGAGAAAACTGGATTGAAATAGCTTCAGTCCTTTAAACCTCAAAGCCTACCCCTAACTACATACCTCCTGCAACAAGGACATACCACCTAGTAAAATTGCAATTTTTGGCATTTTCATATTCTTAACTGTACTTAGTTCAAATCACTTTCCAGCTCAATCTTCATTTTGAATGAAGCTGATTTATCCTGCAATGTGGCTGTACCATCTTCACTTCCTAATATTGGCTTTCATCATGTGGATAATAGATGGTTCTGGATGCATAGGGGATGTTTTTATTCCTATATATTACTCCCTTTATGTACTATATGAGTAGTGACATTTCAATGAGTTTCATTTGGAGAAGGTATAAATGGTAGAGCTTACATATACGGTTTAAACCTCTATTGACATTTTTTAGAAAATATCAGGTATCCATTCTTTGTTAATAATTTCTTCTTTATATGATAAACAAACAATAAAATTTTAGTCAAATCAAAATAATTCTCTATATTTTAATATCCAAAGATACAGAAGAACATTAAGATAATATGTAATATTAAATCAGCTGAACTGCATGTTCATTTAATTAAGAATAACCAGAATCATTGATAGGTTTATGGAACATATTATACGATCAAATACCAAAGCATTGAATATATAGTGGCAGAAGAAGAGGGTCATTTTATAGAATGTACCTTAACTTCAGATCCAGTATTTTCTTTCATGTATCAAGAATTCAATTTAAATACTCTTCCTCAGTATTTTTCATCCTCTCATTGATTCTACTTTCAAAGCTCTATCCTATAACTCGCACGATTGTTAAATTTAAAACCAAGAACAGTACATGTGTCAATCATTTTCTGCCTTTCCTGATTTGTGTTTTATTCGGTTCAAAATGGTCATGATGTTTTGAAGTCATGAAGAATTTCTGGCTCATTTGATGAAAATTTTCTGAAAGCATATGTTATTCATACTTTTAAAATACTGTTGATATGCTAAATAGTAGTGGATATTATAGTTAAAAATCATCTGGATAAGGAATTTTTGCATGTATGTCATATCACACTAAAATACTAAAGATAAAAAGTATAAGAGCTAGAATTTATTACTATTTTTACTCTTCTCGGGTTTGCAAATTTACAAAATCTAAGCAAATGACTATTTTCGGTGAAATTCACATTCATGAGCTAATAAATTCTAATCAAACTGCTGTGTCAGCTCCCATAAACTTGGATTAAATTCTAATTGCAATCCAAAATGCTTGTAATAAGTAAATGGGCAAATACTTTGTCTGAATACACTAAATAAGCATGTAGTATAATCATAGGTTTCCTCTTAATTAAATATGAGGATATAACTTGAAAAAATACAGATATTAAAGTAAGTTTTTGCTATATAACAGCTAGTTATGGTCTGAGTAATGACTTAAATCACCAAACCATGAACAGTAAATAGGAATGTCTAGTGAGTTAGAGGTTCTTTCAAGCATCTTCAAGTAAATCGATCTAAGATAAATTCCTTGAAAATTCTCCTAAACCCACTTATCATGAAATATTTCACATCTTAGTAAATAACACCAACATCTTTTCATTTGCTCAAAAAAAAAAAAGACATTGGCTTTCTTTTCTTCCTGCCCACCCCAGCCTCATTCTACTACAAAACACATCAATTTCCAACATAGCTCTCTGATATGACTCTTTTTCATTATCATTGACACTACTTCCAGATAGACTTCAAAAACTTCCTTCAAATCATTCTCTGTAACATTTCATAATACATAAGTAACCAGAGTCCCTTACTATATACATACAGAGTTAAACAAACTTATTTAAACCTACTCAATGATTTCTAATACATTTTCTGTAAATAAAAATTATATTTCTAATATTGTTTCTATATTCCCATATGTGACATTGCCTAAGCATCAGCTTTATTTGGACTGCTCTTCTATCTCTTAATCAATACAAACTTCTCTCATATGTACTTTTGGATATGTCAAGGTCTTCATCCTTTTATCGAACTTATATTTACTGTGATTTTGCCCAAAATATAGTTCAATTATGTTTCATTTTATTTAACTTAAATGTCACTTCCCTAAGAAAATCTCCATGACCTTTTTTCTAAAATAGATTCTTCAATTACTTGCATGATATTGACTCCAACATACTGATTTATGCATTCATTTCTTCCTTTTTCCTTGTGTATAAAGCAGTATTAATAAAAGAAAGTTCATAATACTTTTTATTCATTCCTAAACTATACCACTATTATGGAGCCTGGTACATTAATGGAGATTTATTTATTTATTTATTTATTGATTGATTGATTGCACGATTTAGTAAGTTGTAAAAAATAAACTTTATACTATTCTTCGTTTTAATGAATATGCATTCCATGCATTGGTTAAACCAACATGAAGTAATAATGTGAGTTCATAAATATATTACAATTCAATGAATTAAATGACATTGCCTAAACATTTTTATTTGTCAGCGATAGTCTATTTCATATTCAACAGCAATGCTTTGTTGACTGAGCAATTATCTCAGCTAGGAATACATTTGACATGAAAGAATAAGATACCTAATTTTAATTCATAGCACCCATTTAAAAATGCCAGGTGCAATTCATTTGTGGTCCCATCTCTGAAGATACAAAGAAATGATCATTCCTAGGGGCTGACTGGTCATGGAGTCAAATTTTATTTGTGAGCTGTTTCAGTGGAAGATCAAAAACCAAGAGGACATACAGCTGTGTTTCCAGAGCTGAACCTGTACCTCATCTCTCTGTGGCCAGACACCACCAGAAAATGGCTGGACTTCCAGGAGTGATGACACACTAAAGAGCACAAGAGAGATTAACACTCTTCAGAGGGAACTTCCTGGAGCCCTCAGAAACCAGGAACAGAGGTGCAGTCTGTTACAATATACTTTTGGTTTATATCTATTCCTTGTAGCTGATCCTGATCCACAGCTCTTGGTAGACAAGATCCTTCCAGAGAGATTTAGTGTCCCTCGAGTGCTGACCCACAGGCTTACCGGAGGTTCAATCCATTGTCAGAGACAGTAAAAACAGCTAACCCCAGAGATAATGAGATGGCGAGAGGGAAGTATAAAAGCCTAAACAACATAAACCAAGGCTACATGACATCATCAGAACCCAGTTTTCACACCAACGCAAGGTTAGGATATCCTCAACACAACAGAAAAGAAAAAGAAATGTTTGTACTTCAAATCACTTAACATGATGAGGTTAAAGGATTTTAAGAAGGACATAAGTAACTCCCTCAAAGAAAAACAGGACAACAGATGTAAAGAGATAGAAGCCCTTATAGAGGAAATGCAGAACTCCCTTAAAGAATTACAGGAGACAATAACCAAACTGGTGGAGGAAGTGAACAATCCATCAGGAAAAAAATATTTAAACAGAAAGAGCAATAACATCAACAACAAAAACAATATTAACAACAACAACAAAAAACACACAAAGAGAGACACTCTGGATATGGAAAACCTGGGAAAGAGATTAGGAGTCAAGAATGCAAGCATCAAACAAAAGAATATAAAAGATAGAAAAGATTATCACGGTCAGAAGGTACCAAAGAAAACATTGACACAACTGTCAAAAATGCAAAACACAAAAAACTCCTAACCCAAAACATCCCAGAAGTCCCAGAGAAAATGAGAAGACAAAACCTAAGGATTATAGGTATAGAAAAGAATGAAGACTCCCACCTTGAAGGGCCAGTAAATATCTTCAACAAAATTATACTAGAAATCTTCCCTAACCTAAAGATAGAGACAACCTTAACCATATCAAAAGAATAAAGTACTCCAAAAAAATTGGACAAGAAAAGAAATTTCTACCATCACATAATAGTCAAAATATAAAGTGCACAAATCAAAGAAAAAATATTAAAAGCAGTAAGGGAAAAAGTTCAAGTAACATAAAAAGGCAAACCTATCAGAATTCCACCAGTCTTCATAAAAGACACTATGAAAGTTAGCAGATCCTGGGCATACATCACACAAATCCTAAAAGAACAAAAATGGCACCCCAGGCTACTATAAAATCTCTCAACTACATAGATGGAGATACCAAGATATGCCATGTAAATAGCAAATTTACAAAATATATTTCCATTAATCCAGTCCTTCAAAAGATAGTAGATCCAAAATTCCAGCACAAGTTGGGAAACTACACCCCACACAAAGCACGAAAATAATCTACTTTTAAAAAACACAAAAGAAGTTAAATAAGATAGCCACAGAAACATAATTTGACATCTAACAAAAAAAATAGAAAAGAGCAACAATTGTTCCCAAATACACTAAATATCAAAGGACTCAATTCTACATAAAAAGACAAACACTAACTGAATATATATATATATATATATATATATATGTATGTATGTATGTATGTATATATATATATATATCATTTTGATGCATGAACTGAACACAATTCAATGACAAAGACAAATGCTTCCTCAGAGTGAAAGGCAGTAAAACAATTTTTCAGCAAATGTTCCCAAGAAAGAACCTGACGTAACCATTCTAGTATCAAATGAAAAAGACTTTCAAGCAAAAGTTATTAAAAAAGGTAATAAAGGACATTTCATACTCACCAAACGAAAAATATACCAAGAAAAACTCAATACTGAATAACTATGCTACAAATTGAAGGGCATACACACTTGTCAAAGAAACTTTACTAAAGCTCAAAACATATATTATATCATATACAATAATAGTTGAACATTTCAATACACCACTCTCATAAATAGACAGATCATGGAAAGAGAAACTAAGCAAAGACACAAAGAAACTAACAAGGTATGAACCAAATGTATTTAACAAATATCAATACAACATTTCATCTTAAAAAATAATATACCTCCTCATAGGCCAGCCCTAAGATTGATCTTCTTTCTCCTGTTGGTTCTTCTTGAGGCAGCTGAGGAGGAAGAGTGTTAGCGGACGGTGAGACTTTGTCTTACGATATATGTGGTAAGTTTTTGTCTTACAAGATATTTCTGGTTGCTGTATAGTAATAAGTTTACTTATCTAAGTCTAAGTTACTATGTTACTGTACCTGATTTACTTATCTATGTCTCAGTCACTATGCTTTGCTACTGTAACTGGTCTGCCGTCTGAGACCAGAAACTGCAGTCTCTGGCACTTACCACCTCATTCTAAAACAGCAGGAGATAAAGTAGAGGATTACTTGCTGGAGCCTTTTCCCTTTTGTCCTTATGCTTCTTGCTTGTCAGGCTAGGGAGAAGCTTGGAGCAATAAACTTCTACTAAACCATGAGAAGTGCATAGCAATTACAGAAGTAAAACTTTTACATAGTCAAATATGCATAAACATAATTTCACACCTGGATTCAATAAACGTGCATTGATACATTTCCTCTCAAATTCAGCTGGGCCCAACTTACATGCAATCTCACAATTACATTCTTACACACAAAAACTCATAATTACATACTTACACAGACATCCATACTTACATATGCATATTGAGCAAAAGACCAAGGACCAGTGCAGAAAGATGGACTCCAATCTTTATTTCAGAGAGAAAGAAATCGCTTCTACCCTTTTAATGCTAAGTTTATTCATCCCAAGTTTGTAAGAGAAAAGACTTCTTCCTTTTAACAAGACTAAGCCTGCATTAGTACTAAGAAATGACCTTTTCTGTCCCATGGTAAGGACAAACCTGCCTGCACCTTCTTTTCTTTCCAGCTTCTTCTTTTTTCCTCTTTTCCTCTGCATTCTGCTGATTGCTCTCTTATGTTACATAAGTTATTCCTCTCTACATTTCTTCTCAGCCCAGATCTTTTTGTATCAGCTCTACTTAGCTCAGTTCTCCTTATCTCAAACCGGACTTTTCAGCTCAGCCACTATCGAGCCCAGTCCATCTGTCTCTGTCCTTCCAGTTCAGACCTTCTGTCTCAGTCCTTCTGTGTGTCTTCTCTTTGTCCTCAGCACCTAAACATCTTTCAGAATACATGATCACGTGTTACAATGATTATCACTATTTCATATTAAAGATCAAAGCATAAATTGATATACAATTTTACAACCGAGAATGTTTACGTGAATATCCATCAGGAGTAATTATCTGGCTAAACCTTCATCACCAGTGTCAGCTCTACAGGTTCACTGAATATCCAAAACCATAGTTGATAGAGAAGTTATTTACAGATAAACCCAGTCATATCTTATCCTCTGTCCTTGCACCTGTAACAAATCGTTTGTTCTCTTTTTATGTCTCTTGATAACTGTTTTGCAACCTCTTGGAATGTGTCCTAAGTAGGGGAAAGACTGTTTACTATCTCAGAACAATTAACTGGTGATACCTGGGAGACTGGCAGAGTTGTCACTGCAATTTTGACTATTAGAAAGAGACTTATAGAAGTCCCATTATAAAAAGCTAAATGACCATTGATATAATATTAGGAATTATTGTAGGATCATTATTAAGACTAAAGATTCATCTATTTGTCTGTATAGCATCACTGCGGGACAGTACAACTTTGTGGCCTGCAGAGATCTGCTCCAAATGTGTGTGATCTTACTCAAGGATTGTTATATATATCTAATAATAACAACAGCAATAGCACTTCAATAGCAGGAAACTTTCCCAAAATGAATCCCTTACAGCCTTGCTTAATAAGGGCAAACCAGTTGTGGATTATAAAATAATCCGAGGCTGTCCATCTGAGGATGATCACCTGCTAGTTTTTAGCTTGTCCTGTTATGGCTCCTGACACTTTATTCTCAGTCCTACATGGTACCTTCTCCAAAACTGAAATTATGATCCATCACAAAACCGGCATAAGCAGATAGAAGAAGATTGAATTAATCCCATTCATCCTATGAGATCACTACAGACTAAGAATGGTCTTCAATAACAACAAGAACAACCAAAGACCCACATATACATGGTACCTGAAGAATGATTTACTCGATGAGAACTAGTTCAAGGAAGAAATAAAGAAAAAAAAGTAAAGACTTTTTAGAATTTAATGACAATGAAGGCATAACTTGGGAACACACACACAAAAAAAAAAAAAAAAAAAAAAACAACGCTAAGAGGAAAACTCATAGCTATGAGAGATTCCACAAAGAAACAGGAGCTCTGGTACACTAGCAGTTTGACAGAACACCTGAAATCTCAGAACCAATAAAAACCAAATGTAACAAAAGGACTAGAGAGCAGGAAATAATCAAACTCCGTACTGAAATCAACCAAGTAGAAACAAAAGGAATTATGGCATTTTTTTTTTTGCACTTGGGTTCTTGAGCCTGTTCAGCTCTTTCAAGCCATTCTCTGATTCCTTCAGCTGGGATCCCTTTCTCAGTTCAGTGGTTTGCTGCTGGCATTTGCCTAAGTATTTGCCATACTCTGGCTTTGTCTCTCAGTAGAGATCTACATTCAGTTTCTGTTGGCCTGCACTTCCTTGCTGCTTCATCCGTTTTATCTAGATTGGTTGCTGTATATGTATGGGCCACATGTGGGGCACGCTCTGAATGGGTGTTCCTTCAGCCTCTGTAAACTTTGCCTCCATATTCTCTGACAAGGGTATTCTTGTTACCGTTTTAAAGAAGGTGGGAAGGATTCACATTTTGGTCATCCTTCTTGAGATTCATTAGTTCTGTGCATCTAGGGTAATTCAAGCATTTGCGCTAATAGCCTCTTATCAATGAGGGTATGCCATGTGTGTTTTACTGTGATCGGTTTACCTCACTCAGGATGATATTTTCTGGTTCCATCCATTTGCCTATGAATTTCAGAAAGGCATTGCTTTTGATAGCTGAGTAATATTCCATTTTGAAGATGTACTACATTTTCTGTATCCATTCCTCTATTGAAGGAATCTGGGTTCTTTCCATCTTCTGGCTATTATAAATAATGCTGCTATGAACATAGTGAATCATGTGTCTTTTTTATATGTTGGAGCATCTTTTCGGTATATGCCCAAGAAAGATATAGCTGGTTCTTCAGTTATTTCAATGTCCAATTTTCTGAGGAACCTCCAGACTGATATCCAAAATAGTTGTACCAGTCTGCAATCCCACCAACAATGGAGGAGTGTTCCTCTTTCTCCACATCCTCGCCAGCATCTGCTCTCACCTGAGTTTTCATCTTATCCATCCTGACTGGTATGAGGTAGAATCTCAGGGTTGTTTTGTTTTGCATTTCCCTTTTGACTAAAGATGTTGAACATTTATTTAGGTGTTTCTCTGCCATTCTAAATTCTTCAGCTGTTAATTCTTTGTTTTGCTCTGAACTCCATTTTTCAATAGGGTTATTTGTTTCCCTTTAGTCTGACTTCATGAGTTCTTTGTATATTTTGGATATTAGCCCTCTATCTGCTGTAGGATTGTAAAGATCTTTTCCCAATCTGTTGGTTGCTATTTTGTCCTAACAACAGTGTCCTCTGCCATACAGAAGCTTTGTAGTTTTATGAGATCACATTTGTCAATTCTTGATCTTAGAGCATGAGCCATTGGTGTTTTGTTAAGGAAATTTTCTTTAGTGCCCATGTGTTCGAGATGATTCCCCAATGTTCTTCTATTAGTTTGAGTGTATCTGGTTTGATGTGGAGGTACTTGATGCACTTGGAGTTATGCTTTCTACAGGGCAGTAAGAATGGATTAATTTGCATTTTTCTACATGCTGACCTCCTGTTGAACCAGCACCATTTTCTGAAAATGCTATCTTTTTTCCCATTGGATGGTTTTGGCACCTTTCTTAAAAATTAAGTGATCATGGGTGTGTGGTTTCATTTCTGGGTCTTCAGTTCTATTCCACTGGTCTATTTGGCTGCCTCTGTCTCAATGCATACAGGTTTTATCACTATTGCTCTGTAATACTGCTTGTGTTCATGGATAATGATTCCCAAGGAAGTCCATTATTGTTGAAGACAGTTTTAGCTATTCTGTGTGTTTTGTTATTCCAGATGAATTTATGAACTTTTCTGTCCAACTCTATGAAGAATTGGATTGGAATTTTGATGGGGATTGGAATGAATCTTTAGGTTGCTTTTGGTACAATGGCCATTTTTATTCTATTAATCCTGTCAGGACATGGACATGGGAGATCTTTCCATCTTCTGAAATCTCCTTCACTTTCTTCAGAGACTTGAGGTTCTGCTCATATGCTCATATCTTTTATTTGCTCGGATAAAGTCACCCCAAGATATTTTATATTATTTGAGGCAATTGTGAAGAGTGTCTTATCCCTAGTTTCTTTCTCTGCTTGTTTAGCTTTTGTGCAGAGTTATTTTTATACCCAGCCACTTTGCTGAAATAGTTTATCAGGCTTAGTAATTCTCTTGTGGAACTTTTGGGGTCACTAAGTATACTATCATATCAACTACAAACAGTGCTATTTTGACTTCTTCCTTTCCAATCTATATCCCTTTGACCTCCTTCAGTGTGTGCTTGCTCTGGCTAAGATGTCGAGAACTATATTGAATAAGTTGTGAGAGAGTGGGAAGCCTTGTCTAGTCCCTGATTTCAGTGTGATTGTTTTAAGTTTCTCTCCACTTAGTTTAATGTTAACTACACATTTGCTATATATGTTTAGGTATGGGCCTTAAATTCCTTTACTTTCAAGGACTTTTATCATGAAGTGATGTTGAAGTTTGTCAAAATCTTTCTCAGCATCTAATGAAGGATCATATGGTTTTTATCTTTAAGTTTGTTATATAGTGGTTACGTTGTTTGTTTTCTGTATATTAAAGCATTTCAGCAAGCCTGGGGTGAATCCTACTTAATCATAGTGGATGATTGTTTAATGTGTTGTAAGATTAGGTTTGTAAGAATTTCATTGAGTATTTTTGTGTCGATATTGATAAGAAAATTCGTCTGACGATCTCTTTCTTTTTTGGGTCTTTATGTGTTTTAGTGATTAGAGTATTTGTGGCTTCATGAAAGCAATTTGGTAGTACTCCATCTGTTTCAATTTTATTAAAGAGTTTGAACAGTATTGTTATGTTATTTTCAATGAATTTTGGATGGATATCTGCACTAAATCAATCTGATCATGGACTCTTTGGTTGGGAGAGTTTTGGCAATTGCTTGTATTCCTTTGGGAGTTATGGGTTATTTAAATGGTTTACTTTTCCTGATTTAGCTTTGGCCCCTTGTATTTGTCTAGAAATTAGTCCTTTTTCTCCAGATTTTCAAGTTTCATTGAACATAGACTTTTGTAGTACAATGATTTTTTTTTTTAATTTCCTCTGATTCTGCTGTAATGTCTCCCTTTTTAATATTTGATTTTGTTAATTTGGACACACTCTCTGTTTCCTCCTGTTAGTCTGGTTACGGGTTAATGTATCCTGTTGATTTTCTCAGAGAATCAGGTATTGGTTCTGTTGATTCCTTGTATTGTCACTTTTCTTTTTTCTACTTGGTTGATTTCAGCACTGAGTTTGATTATTTCCTGCCTTCTCCTACTCCTGCATGTATTAGCTTCTTTTTGTTCTAGAGGTTTTAGGTGTGCTGTCAAGCTACTGATGGATAGTCTCTCCTGTTTCTTTCTCCAGGCACTCAGAGCTATGAGTTTTCCTCTTACCACAGCTTTCATTGTGTTCCAAGAGTTTGGTATATTGTACCTTCTTTTTCATTGAATTATAAGAAGTCTTTAATTTCTTACTTTAATTTTTCCTTGACCAAGTTATAATTGAGTAGAGCATTATTCAACTTCCATGTATATGTAGGTGTTCTTTCCCGATTGTTATTGAAGGACAGCCTAAGCCCATGGTAGTCTGGTAGAGTGCATGGAATTATTTCTATATTTCCATATCATTTGTGGCCTGCTTTTTGACTGATTATATGATCAATGTTGGAGAAAGTGCCATGAAAGGCTGAGTAGAAGTTAAATCCTTTCGTTTTGGATAGAATATTCTCTAAATATCTCTTAAGTCCGTTTGGTTTATTCATTCTGTTAGTCTGTCTATGTCTCTGTTTAATTTCTCTTTCTGTGATCTGTCTAGTGGTGAGAATGGGGTTTTGAAATCTCTACTCTTATTATTCGTGCTGCTATATGTTCTTTTAACTTTAGTAAGGTTTCTTTCATGTATGCAGGTACCCTTTTATTTTGAGCATAGATATTTATGATTTCAAGTTCATCTTGGTGGATTTTTCCTTTGATGAATATAAAGTGTCCTTCCTTATGCTTTTTGATGACTTTTGGTTGAAAGTTAATTTTATATGATATTATAATGGCTACTCCAGCTTGCTTCTTCAGATCATTTGCTTGGAAAGATTTTTTCCAGCCTTTTACTCTGAGGTAGTGTCTGTCTTTGTCTCTGAAATGTGTTTCCTCTAGTGCAAAATGCTCTGTCCGCATTACATATCCAGTGTGTCAATCTGTGTATTTTTAGTGGGGAATTGCATCCATTGATGTTGAGAGATATTAAGGAATAGCGATGATCACTTTCTCTTATTTTCATAATTGGAGGATAGTTAATGTTTGTGTGCTTCCCTTCTCTTTATTTTGTTGTGAAAAGATTAATTCTTGCTTTATGATTTTACTTGCCTCCTTGTTTTGGGATTTGCCAGTTAGTGTCCTTTGTATTACTGGATATTTAGAAAGATATTGTGTAAGTTTGGGTTTGTCATGGAATATCTTGGTTTCTCCATCTATGTTAATTGATGATTTTGCTGGATAAAGTAGCCTAGGATGGCGTTTCTGTTCTCTTAGGGTCTGTATGATATCTGTCCAGGATCTTCCGGCTTTCATAGTCTCTAGTGAAAATTCTGGTGTAATTCTGATAGGTTTGCCTTTATATGTTATTTATACATATACTTACTGCTTTTAATATTTTTATTTGTTTTGTGTATTTGGTGTTTTAACTATTATGTGATGGGAGGGTCTCCTTTTCTGGTCCAATCTATTTGTAGTTCTGTAGGCTTTGTGTATGTTTATGGGCATCTCTTTCTTTGGATTAGGGAAGTTTTATTCTATAATTTTGTTGAAGATATTACTGTCCCTTGATGTTAGCAGTCTTCACCCTCTTCTATACCTGTTATCCTTAGGTTTGATCTTCTTGTTGTGTCCTTGATTTCCTGTGTTTTGGGCTAGGAGTTTTTTGTTTTTTATCTTTGACAGTTGTGTCAATGTTTTCTAAGGAATCTTCTGCTCCTTAGATTATGTCTTCCATCTCTTTTATCCTGTTGGTGACGCTCATATCTATGACTCCTGGTCTCTTTTCTAGGTCTTCCATCTCCAGGGTTGTCTTCCTTTGTGCTTTCTTTATAGTTTCTTTTTCCATTTTTAACTCCTGGATTTTTTTGTTCATTTTCCTTTCCTGTTTTTTTTTTTTTGTTTTGTTTTTTGTTTTTTGTTTTTCCATTAGTTCTTTAAGGTACTTTTGTGTTCCCTCTTTCTGGGATTCTATTTGTTTACTTCTTCTTCCATTTTTACTAAATTGGGTATTTATTTGCATTTCAATTGTTTTTATCTTTCCTGTCCACACGCCTAACCTCTTCCCCTCACCTTTTATAGTGGTTGTCCCCTCCATATTGATATCCCCTTCCTTACTGTCCCAGACAACCAAATATCAAAACTTTTATAGTTGGTTAGAGAGCCAAACCAAGAATTCTCAACTGAGGTATCTCAATAGCTGAGAAAGACATCAAGAAATGTTCAGCATCCATAGTTATCAGAAAAAGGCAAATCAAAATGAGCCAGAGATTCTATATTACACCAATCAGAATGACTAAGATAAAAAAACTGATGCAGTAGCAGAGTAGGCTAGGATGTAGACAAAGTGGAACACTACTCCACTTTGCATATAAATGTGGAGGTTCAGAGAAAATTGTAAATAGCTTTACCTGAAGACCCAGCTTTACCACTCACTTCAACACATATACACAAACTTGATCCACATACAACAAGGACATGAGGTTGAACAGGTTCACAGCAGCCTTACTTAAAATAGTCGAATGCTGGAAACAAGTGTGATTTAACTCAACTCCACTGAGGAATAAATAGAGAAAACAAATGTGCTTTATTTAAACAAAGGAACACTACTCAGGTATTAAAAATGAGGACACCAAGAACTTTGTAGGCAAAGGGATGTAGCTGGAAATTAGTGAAGTAACAGAGATCAAAAAGGAAATAACATGGGATGAACTTAGTGACAAATCGATTTTAACCCCATATCTCAGAATGCCCACTATACAGAGCATTTATCATATGAAGGGTAACATGTCAGAAGGTCAAATTGTGGATGCATGCAACCAACTTAGAAGGGAGAACAAAATAATCATGAAAGGCAGAGGGATGGCGGGACTTATTTATAGGTAGAGAATGATGAACAAAGTGAGGTTAGTTGCAACAATGAAAAGAGAAACGAGAGGATTCCAGAGGAAAAGTGGAATAAATGACAATAAGTATATCAGTGGTGGGTGGTGAACTTGGGTATCCCCAGGAAAGTCCCAGGTGCCAGAAATGCAAGAGGTTCCCATAAACCTAATGGGATAATGGTAGTTGAAATACCAAGCAGCAAAGAGGTAGAACCACTAGAGACTGCCTCCTATAGCTAGACATGCACACCTGTGAAGGAATGGTGTTGCACACACAGTTCAAAATCTTTATCCTATAAATATCCAAGGCCTACAAAAATGCAAATACAAAAACAGAGCAAAGACTGAAGGGAAGAGCCTTAGGAGACCTCCCCACCATAAGAACCATTTAATTCACAGACTCTAAATCCTGGCCTTATTACTGTTTCAAGATGTGCTTGCAGATAATACCCTAATATGTATGTCCTCTGAGGGGCTCCACCATCACCTGACCATGACAGATGTAGATACAGCTAACCTTTTGAAAGAACCTGATAGCCAGAAATGAAGAGTTAGGGGAATGCCTGAAGGATCTGAAGGGGATTGAGCCTAAAATGAATAACAACAGGATCATTAAGTTTACACTTTCGAGGCTCAGGAAATTTATTACCAAATAGAATATACTTGGGTCAGTCAAAGGGTTCTGCTACATAGGTCGTAGAGCATATGGAGAAGACAACTGCCTCATTTGCCATATCTGGGAAGGGAGTCAATTGGCCCTGTGGAGACATCATATCCCAGAGAAGGGGGATGTTGGAGGGCTAAAGTGAAGTGGCAAGGAGATGGGGGAGCACCATATTAGAAACGCAAAGGATCAGAATGGGGAATCAAGAAAAAGACCAGTTTGAGCAATGACATTCAAAATATAAAAAAAGAAGAGATTATTTTACACACATAGTGTTTATAATATAAGATATTTATGTTTACAATAGAGATGTTCACATCTGTTCTCCTTAAGGATTTATATTCATTATCTGTACTGTTTCAGGTTTACTGAAAGTTGAAATCCATAATTTTCATAAATTACTTAGTATTGAAATTTCACAAAGATAAACAAAATTAAAGTTTTATCTTTTGTCCTTATAGCTATAAATCTTTAGTTACCTCGATGTTAAATTAAAAAAAAAAAACAAACATATTTTGTATTTCTATCCCATTAGGTTTCCATTCCATGCCTCAAATGTCTCTCAGTCTTTGCTGTACTTCTCTATATTCCCTCCATTGTCGCCCTCTGTTTCTTCACATTTGACATTCCTGTTCCTGACTGTGTCCCTCAGCAATCCATAAGTACATTTGTACTTCCCAAAATGGAGACAGTCTGGACCATGTCCCTTGACACTTACACTAAACTGGTCATACAGATACACAGTTTGGAGAATTAACATTCAGATTATAGCGAATTTGTATCCCATTTTTTCTTTTTGATCTGGATTACCTCATCTATGATGACTTTCACAAGATCCATTCCTATCCTGAAAATTCCATGCTTTCCTTTTTCCGATCAGTAAAAGCATCCATTCTCTTTATGTCTTCATTTGTTAAGGAAGAACTTGAATATTTCCACATTATGAAGGGTCTATATACTAGGATGAATCAACATTTGGATTTATACCCTCGAGTTATATCATTAGGCGTATCCATTTCCATATTCCTGAAGAATCATCATATTGGTTTAAAAAGTTGTTATAGAATTTTGCCTTCCCACCAGGAGAATAGGAATGCTCCTCTCTCTCCATTATACAGTAAAGATAAGTTGGCTCATGTGTTATTAACCTAGGTTTTCTGAAATGATGAAAAAAATCTCAGAATAATTTGGTTTTGCATTTCCATAATGTATATGGATGGTACATATTTGCCATTAGATTCTTATTGATTTGAGTTCTTCAATTGTGAATTTTTTGTTTAGATATGTAGCCCAATTTAATTCTTTTTCCTTGATATATAGTTCTTTAGTTTTTTATTTTGGTTTATAGAAGCTCATTGCTCAACGTGTACATGTAACCAATGCTTAGTATTTTTGAAAATAGCCACTTTAATTTAAATATGCTAAGGTCAAATCATATAATGTGCTCCCATTAAACTCACAGAATTGGCAGATCTGTTATAGCTAAGAAAATTCATTAAGGTCACTTTATGAAACATCCCTATATCATAAAACATACTCTATGTACATAATATTGTAGAATATACTTTAATTGTTTAATTTTCTGAGAATTTCCACCAAAGTATTTTGAGGACAATTTACCCATTTATTTTGTCAACATCACTCTATTTCTTTTAATCCTACTTTTCTGTAACTTCTACAGTAAAATACTGTTTAATAATCCCATGATAATCCCTTACAAAAAATTTTTCAATCCTCCAACAAAAGACACTAACTGTCCACAGTGTGTCAGTTAGGAGTAACAGCTTTCAGGCATTTATACTGCATTCTGGACTGTGACTGGCTTGAAGCTGAGCAGGAAACCACAGCTGCTATGTCACATGAGAGTATCACTTCTTGTATCCAGACGACGCTCTTTATGTCTGATCCCACCCACAATTTGGGCACCTACAGTCTCTTAGCACCTTGTTTCAGGATGGCTTTTTAGCCTTGGGGTATAACATGCATATCCAACTCGTTATGGCTGAAATCAATAAAATGTAGACAACTATATAATGAATGAAAGGAAGAGGTCACTCCTGGAAAGTATTAACAAGATTGTCATAACCTCTGGCCATGTTAGGTAATGAAAGGTTTGAATTAATAAAATGAAAGAGAATATAGGAAACATGGAGAAAACACAGATTATTTAGATTTACAGTCCAAAATCTAGAATATATTTTAAAGCATTAGTGATTTACTGTGGGGAGTGGGTGTAGCGGCAATCCCAAGACAGAGCCCGGGACTGCTGCCGAGTTTCAAGATTAGCACCTGAAATTAAGCCACGCCCAATCGTGAGAGCTGCGCAGGCGCACCATGACGATAGATCAGGCCATGTGACGTGGACCTATGAATGGAGGTCACGCAGACTGGACGGTTGAGGTGGTTGAGGGAGGATATAAGGGACTGGGCTCGGGGCTGGATGGAGGCATTGTTCATGCTTGCAGACAAAAGGGTTCCTGAATATACTGCTTTGAGAAGAATGTGGGGTGTCACTCCTTTCCTGCTGGTCGGGGTTGGAAGTGACAGTAAATACTAGATGTATTCCATTTATCAATATTAAATCAGCTCATTTTTTATAATTTAAACAGCTCTATACTAAACAATTACATAGAATCGGTATTTAATTTCTCCCACCTCAAATATCATAGGACCACATGTATTCAGTTGAAAAGAAATGAATATACATTTAAATAGCATTTAAAGTGTCTAAGACTATTTCATAAAGTAGAGAAAGGATTGAATACATTAAAATTATATTTTTGAATCTGGTTTTATCTAACAATGACAGAGAAAATAAGGAGAGAGAGTGAGACAATGGGACAATGAGGCAAAAGGGAAGGTAATGAGAGAGGGAGAAAAAGTTACAGACGACTGACACAAAGAGAGGAAGAGAGAGAATTACACACTAATTTACACCTATACACACGTATTCTCAATAAAATACTTGTGAACAGATTCAAGTCAACATTAAAAATAATCTTCAACCAGATAAGCTTTCTTCAAATCCCAGACATACAAGTTTGATTAGTCCTGGGGAAGCTGTAGGTATGGAGGATATAGTTCAACATAATGAAGGCAAGGTACAAGAAGCCTACCAAAATCATCTTGCTAAAGAGAGAAAAATCAAATGCAGTTCCACTACAAGCAGGAGAAGACAAGAATATACACTGGTTTCATACCTATGTATTAAAGTATTTGTAATTTTAGTTAGAACAATATGACAACTGAAGAAGATCCAGGGAATACAAATGAAAAACGAAGAAATCAAAATGTTCTCATTTGCAGATGTTGTGATACCATTTTAAAAACTCAAAAAATGTATCAGTCTCTTAAGACTGAGAAATAGGGTCATAAAAGCAGAACATCATACGAACACACAAAATTCCTTAGCTTTACTTTTTGCCAATACAAACCATACTGTGAGAAAATATGGGTAAAATTCCCCTCACAATAATCTGAAAATATAAAATTAAATATTGTGGATAAAAATATTTAAAATGCAAAGACCACTATGAATTAGATAGAAGTGATCCTGAATAGAGACAATTGTTCTCTAAAAGATTATGTTTCTTAAAGTTGAAAATACATTCATAAAAAGTAGAATTCAAAGTGAATACTCAGAACACACTATCTTTACTGTTTTCCAATTTCAGGCAATGGGAGAAAAATCAGGGAAATATTCCACTTGAAACACTCTTAAAATACATAACAAAATACCCTGGATTAGCAAAGTTATAAAGCATACTATTAGTTAGAAGACATATGAAGTAATGAAGATCCATCCAGAATATATAAGGAAATGTTCCAGTTGATGTTCTGAAGGACCTTAAAGACTTGAATCAATCAAAGCTTTTATAGTTTTAAGTGTAAGTAGATAATATAATAATGTCAATTGTAAATTAATTAATAAATCTAATGCAATAAATATTTATTAGAAAATTTTACTACAATAAATCACCCACTTATATGAAACTCAAGAATTTGACTATAATTATTCTACTATAGGACAGAGGACAACTTTAAAGTGCTAAGTGCTAGCATGATTAGGGAGATAATTTTAAAGAGAAACAAAGAGGGAGGAAAAATATCATCAGATTAAAAAAATGTAAGGGTTACATACACAGTGTGATGTTGTTGTCAGAGTGAATATTTCAAAGGATTGGAGCGTCCAGGATTTATTTATTGATTTAAAAGGTGAGGTTACATACAACAGGAGTCTAGACTATCAGATCAGATCTCCAGAAAATGCCAAATGTTTCTGATAGTACTACTAATTTATAGTAATCATAAAAATGCCAAGGTGGGAAATTGAAGGTTTTTTTCACCTCACAAGTTACAGTTCATAATGGAATACAAGAAAAGGACACACGGAAGCAGCAGGAAAATTAAGAGGAACTCTGCTTACTAATCTGCTCAGCTACCTTTTCTCTATAACCTCCTCAGCTTACTAGTGTTGGTACCATCCACAGTGGGCAATGTATCCATACATCATCTAGCCATCAAGAAAATGCAAAATACTGATGCCTACAAGCCATTCTGATGGAGTCAGTTGCTCAATAATGCATCATTTAGACAGCCACAATAAGCAATCACAGCAAGCCATAAAAGGAAAATAGAAAACTTAGCCAACAAAAGATAAGAGTACCCCTTCATGAATGGAATTTGAGATCAAAAGTGAAGTTCTATATGAGGAAGAATTTAGAAGGATTATGCCAGAAATCACACTTTATTTAAAATAAAAAGTGACAACAAGACAAAGCCACAAATAAAATATTGTGAAGTTTGACATTTTGAAACCTCTTCTGGAGATTGCAGGGTAGACTCAGGACATGGTTTTTGGCTGGCAACAACATTGACAATCCAGTGTTTTGGTGGAGGATTTTCCATCAGATGCCTTAGCTTTACTACAGATGCTAGGTCCAAATTACAAATCATAGTCAGTCAAGTGTTTGCCAGATCTTGTGCTCCAAAGAAAAGGAGCAGTTCATTTAGTGATGATTTGTTGATGACTCTAACTCATATCAGAGTCATAGATATTGCCAGCATATAGAAAACCACAAGACCCGTTGTCAAACACGTATTCTCCGCATTGCCCACAGTCACCATAGTAATATCAGTGGTGAGCTGTACAGTATGATTTGTTTCTGTTTTCTGTTTTTGCATCGTATAAACCTTGTTTCTTTGACCGACAGAGAAGTTTCAAATAAAATAATGAATAATTTTTGCATTGAAAGCTATTGGTGGCTTGTAGTTGTAGTTGAAAATGAGAACCTTAAACAATCTTCACTTGATCCTCTTTTTTTAGAAATGGGGTTGATTTGCTTTTGCTTATTGTTACATTTTGTTGATTTTTTTATTTTATTTTGTTTTCTTTTTCTTTTTATTCTTTTCTACATGCAGAGATCAATAATTGGTCGGAAGAATTTCAAGTACAAATTCAGATGGCCGGAAAAAGCCCAGCCTTTCTGACAGGTCCACATTGTTGGCTAAAGTATGTTTTTTTTTTTGTTTTGTTTTTGTTTTTGTTTTTTTTTGTTTTTTTTTTCTTTTGCCTTTAATGTTACCCATTTCCACTTTCATGGATCCTTTTATCCTGGCATAATTAATACTACATATATATTATAATTATTTGAATTTCGACTCCGAAATTCTAACTGCTCTATCTCCCTTCCAAAACCAGAGACATGGATTGAGTCTTGTATGGTCTCGTTTTGATTCTTAGATCGGGAATCTTCCTGTGAACACTTAATGTCCTGTTCCCAAATTGATTCTGTATAGTTCAATAAAGATGCTCTTGGCCAAGCAGTTGTGTGGATATCTAGTATTCCTGCAGTCAGGTTAGTAGACACAAGGGTGGAGAAAGGATTTAGTACTTCAGATGGAGTAAGATCTACCAGTCATGTGAGACCTAGTATGGAGTGGCAATTGGTGTAGCAGGCAGGATGTTAGAAACACAGTAAGATGAGAGCATACTTGGGGTGGTGAGCAATGACTAATGTCAACTGAGCAACTGAGCTAGGACAGATTTAGAGGTGTTGAGTAGGGAGTAAAAATGGTAGCCTGCTGTTTGGTAGAGGCTTAAAAAAACTGAAAATAGAGCTAAAGCACATCAAAAGTTCCTCAGCGTATGTGGCTTTCAAGTGCATTCTAAGGGAACTTGATCAGCTCTGGTGGCTTGGTCTTCCTGGACCTTAAAATGAGGCAGTAGGAACAACCTTCTGCAGAGTCTTATGAGAGCAATCCATGACCACAATGAGTGTGTCCAAAGTCACCTAGACCATGAGAGTTAGAGCTGAACCACATGTATCTTTTGATTATAACCATTTCTTCTTTGTGATCTTTTAGTGTTCCATTTGCTCAAAACTATTAGTGAAGAGGGTAAAACGATTCTAAAGGCTATTCTTGGTTGTCAATTATTCATCTGAGATTAATTAAACTCCAAGGACAGAGGGAATATGTGTCAAATTTCTGCATAAGGTCAAGGTCAAATGTATTTCTTATATGGATCTTTGGAGTAGGATGTTGCATCTTTAACCTAGAACTTTATCAAGATCAAATTGTTATATTTATTTTTTCAGGCATCTGCAGATACATTCATTTAAGGAATGAATCCTTCTCACTGGAGACAATAGAGGGGACCTGCATATCAATAATAAACATCACTTCAAGACATCAAAGCAAAATATCAAATTGAGAATGGAATAATTTTATTAGGACAGTGTTTTGCAAACAACTTCTTTCACAAACAGTCTTGGAAGGAGAGTTCTGAAATTTTGCATTTCATATTTTACTTTGCTGGTACTCTGACAGAATCAACTCACAACTGTTTGGGACCTTATGGGCAATTAAACACTACAAACAGAGCTGAATGCATCATATGCTCTGCCGTCTGTGTTAATATGGGTACAGTGAAGAACAACTATAATAAATCTATTCATATGTTTTTCAAACAGCATCCTCATACAATTGTGGACTTCTGTGGGTTGTAGGATGGCTGAGAGCTGCAAATGCAGAAGTGGGATGGTACATGCTTTGGGTGTGAAAGGCCTGTGTGTAGATCATAAACAACTTCACAATATTCATTCCTTTAATAATTACTAGGAAGTGGACTTCTGTAAAATGACTTCAGCAGATCAGCATGGTAGAGAAACAGTAACTGATTCTCTGTAGATTTAAATGCATTGGATTGTGGAACATAGACTTAGAGGTAGAGACATGTCAGCACATGTAGACTGAATAATCAAACCTCTGTTGCCCCTTAAATTTCCCTACCACAATTTTTGAGGCAAACAGCAACCGATTTTTGCACTGAGTAATAGAATAAAAGCCAATTTGTTGAAAATGTCAATCATAAGAAAATGCTGACATCTTCTGTGACGCACATCAACTCTCTGCCTGGCTGCAGGATGGCTGAATGTCTCCTGTCAGCATGGGCTTTTACTGCCACCCCTTTTATAAGTGCAGAGCTCCAATCTGCTTCAGGCACATCATCAGCTCCCCATTCTGTTGCAGGTAGATTAGATCACTGTGTCTGCCTATGCATTCTTTCTCTACATATAAAGAACCAAGGAACTATTCTCACTCCAGTGAGCTTTTGTAAGTAATCTTGAATCCCATTGGTGTTGTTAGTAGATGTAATGTCTTCAAATCTCAGAAGACCATGATTGCAAAGGAGTTGATTGAGGAAGTCTTGGATATTTCTGTAAGAGGGGCAATTGGGATTGATGAACAGGACTGCCTTCCCACACAAGATCTTGCAGTTCACATACACATGAGCCAAGCTGACAAAGTGCATCTTCCCAGAAAAGAATGTTTAGTTGAAGATACTGGTCTGTTTGAAAATGGCAATCCCTATGTATTCTTAACCATGCATTCTATTTGAATCCCCATAGAAAACATGGAAGAAAGAAGCTTTTACCTTTCCTGCTTGCAGTCACATTGCTACCAAACCCTCACAGACATTAGAACCTACATACTGAAGATTTATCCATATACCAATGACCAGATGAGACATCTAGCCTATTGGACTAATAAACTAATGAAACATTCTAGGACTTTACAAATAGTCAGCCATTGTTAAATTATGTGGTCCATAGTCTGTGATCATTGTGACTAGTCTGATTCCTCTGTAGAGAGATATTCATCCTTTAGTATCTGTTGGGGAACAACAAGTACTACACCAGGTATCTATAGAAGACCTTCTACAACAGTTTGTCTCTAGTAAGAGTTTCAGCTCAGTTACAAATTTCCAGTGGCCACATTGCCTTAGTCTGATTTTCGTATGATGCTTTGATACAGTCATTCTTATTTTCTATAGTTCTTGGCAAGAGAATTAAAATAGCAATAATAACCTATCAATGAAATGCACAGTAATTTATTTGCATGAGTGCATCAGAGAGAAGGATTATAGGATAAACAAGAATTGGAAAACAAGATGTCTTTCCTTCTGAGGACCAAGACCATGAAACCTGAACTAAATAAAATCTGAGAAAAGTCTGAAGTTTGGTCTTTCCTTCAATCATGGGGCTCCTAGTGAAGGAGCTCAGGAATCAAGTGTTGGCAAAAATTACCTTTATTGCTGAGTCAGGTCAACTGCTGAATACCTCATTCATAGACCTGAAGAAACTCTGTATCCATCCTGTTATAATGTGTATATATCTATGTATCATTCATAGAATGGACACTTTACTGTTGGTTTGAAAGCAACAGTTTGTCCCTGGAGAGACACAGATTTCTTCTTTAACACATTATTTCACAGGCTAATTGTGGGTCTCATAAATTCATTCCGGGAGTTGCTTTACAATAATCATTCATTTATCTGGAAGAAACACTTTTTAATGTTGTGAGATCTACTAGAACAATATCAACCATAATTTTTCCTTCCCAGTTTAGTACTGAATCATACTCCACTAAAGGTCTGTGGTCTCTGATGAAGGCAGCATCTCCCCAGACTAGTCTGAATATTGCTCTTGGCACTGCATTTATGATACATCAATGTGATTTCCTTACCACTTTCATCATCAGGAGAGTTTTTTAATTCTTCATTTCATCTAATGGGTCTAATCTACATCGTCACCCAGGATGAGATTTGAGAGTTTTGCTAAAAAATATTTAAAAAATTAAAGAAATAAAAGAAAGGAAAACTGCAAGCTTATCTCACCAATTGACTGAGAAATCTAAAGGGTTAGTCAGTGTAAATAGTAGTGGAAAGGCTGAGATGTTGAAATCTCAACTAGAAGCACTTCTTTCTCCCAGACATTAGTATAAGAAACAAACTGCACTATTGGCATCCAAAGCATAGAGAAGTTTACACTGACCAGAGGACACAATACTTGGTTTCCCCTTCTTACTTAGGACTTTTTTATAATTGACAGAATGAATGAATGCCATGAGCTCTCAAGAAATCATCTCTTACTTTCCAAACACTTGGTTTTGGAATAAAGAAATGAATGATATAAAATCTCTGACTTCCAGAAGCCATAAGAACTGAGAAGTCTTGATGCTTCTGAGAGGCTCGCAGCTCTTGATGTGGAAGACTCAGGTCAAGGCTATCTCTTCCGCATTCCCATTCATTCTATACCAAGGTCTCACTGAGTTTTCCCAAGGACCATGTATTTCTTCCTTTTTTTTTTAGACCAAGACAGAACTTCCTTCTCCCCTTCTCTGATCTTTTCATGTTCTTTGTTCTCCCTCTCAAATGGCTGTTTACTCTGAATTACAGGATTATTTGTAAACGCTAGAGGTCCTGAAGGAATATCTGAAAGGGAGTTTCATTAGAAACAACACTTCGGACATCACAGAAAAAGCTAGGGATCTCCAGGTTACAATAGAGTTTTCAAGGAGGGCCTAATGATGATGTCACTGACACCATCCATAGCCTAAATGCTGAACAGCTTTCCTTACATGGACCAGATACAAGGGTGACATTTCCTGGTATGTCTCCTGTGACACAGTGGATACCTTTAGGAACTCCATCTCTCTAAAGCTGCAAACTTTTCTTTGCTTCATTATTGGTTACATGCTCTGAATGGTGAAATTTGGTCAGGGACATGGCATGGATAGAAAAGATTTAGGAACATGGGATATTAGAGATTCTCCTAGATAATATTTTGTTCCCAGGTTAATTACTATGAAATAAAGTTCAATTTCTATGATTTCTCTGTCCTCCAAAGGTCAGTATTTTCTCTACAGACCTTTAGTTGAATGAATATTGTATTTCACTTCTTATTGTATATTCCTTGATAGGTGATTTTATAAATGTTGCTGAATGTGTACTCAAAAATTCGAATTTCCACTTCCATTTTTTTGCAATGATTTCTCAACAAAGGCGCACAGCTACAGACTGAGTATAACAGTGTAAATATGGTGTACCGACATGAAATGATAAACTTTGAAATCCTATTCTATCCAAAATTTCCAGATATCAGTAAAGCAAAGGACCACATGGAGCATAGAATTCTCTTCTTTAGTCGCTTTTGATATCATCTGCAATATCTACATTCCAGTGTCTCACGGTCATATTTAAGGGTTTAGGATGTTTTACCATGATCCTTTCTTAAGACCAAACATAAGATAGAGGAGGATTGGCAGAAAGAAGAATGGCTTCTGGACCTGTGAAACCTCAACTTCAATAGGTTCATAAGAACAGGAGAGAGTCTATTTTGCAATGCCTTTGTGGATTCTACCTTCTTCACCTAGTTGTGCATAATCCATGTTAAAATTCCACCTAACTTCATACTGTAGGAGTCACCAAAAATACAATATATATATATATATATATATATATATATATATATATATATATATATACATACCACCAAAACTAGAAAAAATTGATGAAGCTAAGAAGTGCATTCTACCAGAAACCGGATGTAGATACATCCTGAGGGACACAGCTAGAGCATGTCAAATACAGAAGTGAATGCTAGTTGCAAACCAGTGAACTGAAAACCGCCCTCTTGTTGGTAGATTTTGAGAAAGGATTGCAAGCGTTGAAGGTGCTTTCAACACCATAAGAACAACTTTGCCAATGAACCAGAGCTTCCTGGTACTAGAACAATATTCAAAGACTTTACATGGACAGACCAATTGCCCTAAATGAATATGTGGCAGAGAATGGCATTGATGGGCACCAATGGAAGGAGAAGCCCTTGATCCAACCTAGGATTATCTTCTAGTTCAAGGGATTGTCAAGGGACAGAAAGTGTGGTTAAAGAAGGGACAGTGAATATGTAGGGATGTTATGTGAAGGAAAATGAGAAAGAAAATATTATTTTACATGTAAATATCGAAATATCCAGTTTAAGAAACCACTAAAATTTCCCAAAAAGTAAATAAAAGAATGATATAAATGATAAGAATACTGTCAACTAATCATGCCTATTGACTCAGAAATCTAAAGTGTTATTCAGAGTAATACTAGTGGAAAGACAGAGATGATGAAGTCTCAACTAGAAGCACATCTCTCTCCCAAATATCAGAGTCAGATAGATACTGCACTTTTGGAATCCAAAGCATGGAGGAGTTTACTCTGAGCTGAGGACACAATACTTGCCTTTCCATTCTTCTGTGGGACTTTTTCATTTGGACAAAAAGAATGAAAGCCATGAGCTCTCAGGGAAAAACTGTGCCATTCCCAACACTTTCCCTTTGGAATAAAGAAATGAATTATATAAACACTATGCCTTCCAGGAACCATAAGAACAGAGATATCCAGATGCTTCTGAGAGGACCCCAGCTCCTGAATCCCATATGTAGAAGGCTCAGATCAATGTTTTCTGTTCAGCAATACCACTCAACCCTTACCAAGGAGTCACTGAGCTTTTCCAAGCACACATCTTTCTTCCTTTTTTTAGACAAAGACAGAAAGGCATCTTCCTTCTCCCCATTTCTGATCTCTTCATCCTCTTTGTTTTCACTCCCTAATAGCTGTTTACTCTGAATTAAATGACAATTACTAAACCTTAGAGGTTCTGAAAGAATACCTGAGAGGCAGATGCAATCATGACAAAACTTGTGACATCACAGAAGAAGATAAAGCTCTCCAGCTTGCAAGAGATTTTTCAGGCAGATCCTCATCATGATGTCACTGAGAACTGCCATGCCCTACTGGCTAATCAGCTTTCCTTACATTGACTAGATTTGAGGGTGCCCTTTCCTGGTATGTCTCCTGAGATTCAGTGGAAACCTTTATGCACTCCATCTCTCTAAAGAATATGTTATTCAAGGGCTTGGAATGGATAGAAAAGATCTTGTAACATGGAGTAGAGGAGATTCTTCTGAATAATAATTTTATTCCCAGGTACTTTTCATGAAATACAGTTCAATTTTGTAGGTTTTCTCTGTTTTCCAATGGCAAGTTTTTCCCAACAGACCTTCAACTGAATGAATACTGTATTTTACTTTCTTATAGTACATTCCTTGGTATGGGACTTTTTAAATATTCCTGAATGTGTACTCAAAATTTCTTTTTTCCAATTCCATTTTCTGCAATGATTTTGGCAACAAATGTTGTCCAGCTATAGAATGAATATAACAGTCCAAATATTATGTACCTACTTGAAATGATAAACACGTAAATCCCTATTTAATCCCAAAATTACCAGACATCAGTAAAGCAGAGGACAACATGAACTATAGAATACAGTTCTCTAACTATTTGATATCAGTTCTGCTTTATCTACCTTACGGTGTTCCCGTGGCCAGACTTGAATGTTGTGGATCTTATACTATGATTCATTCTTCAGGAATAATAAGATCCTAGACGAAGACAGGGAGAGGTATGGCTTGAGCTCCAGGGAAACCTCAACATCAATATGTTCACAAGAACAGGAGGGAGTCTATTTGTTATTGTCCTTTGTGGATTCTACACTCTTGACTTAGTTGTGCAGAATCCATGTGAAAATCCATGTAGCGGAAGGATCCACCCAAAGGATATATATATATATATATATATATATATATATATATATATATATATATATATAACAAAAATTAGGTAATTTTGATGAATCTAAGAAGTGCATTCTGCCAGGAACCAGATATTGATATTTCCTGAGAGACACAGCTAGAGCATATTAAATACAGAAGTGAATGTGTTCTTGTAAATATAAAAATAAAAAATAAATTTTCTTTACCCTGCTAACTCTGGCACCAAAGTTTCTGAGATTCTCTGCTAGATATCTTGGGAGAAACACCTCACTCCTCAGCTGCGCAATGTTTCATGCCACCGCACATTTTCCAATACTCAAACCCTCACATAAAAAAACACACAACACAATACTCTTTGATCCAGTTGATTCGATATAATTGTCCATTTAAACATACAAACCAGGTACCATCCATTCCTTAGGAACATTAATAATGACGTGTAATTACACAGAACAGAATCTTAAATTCACCTACCATGGCTTCTCACTCTGTCATCTTCCTTTCACTCTTTTTTTTTCCTCTAGTCTCCTCCTCTCCCTTCAAACTTCTCTCTCGCTCATTCTGCCTTCTCCTCCCATGATAACCCTCCTTCTATCTTGTACCTGCCACTCACATATACTTTACAAATTCAATGGGGTCGTGGATCTGGTGAAGTAACCTTAGTTCTGAGTACAGGACTATGCAGCTGACCTTGGGGCAGTGGAATTAGCATCAAACACAGATAACTTCAGGGCAAACCACAACATGAACAATAGTGTCAAACCAGTGAACTGAAAACAGACTTATTTTGGTAGATGTTGAGAAAGGATTAGAAGAGGTGAAGGTGCTTTTAACCCTGTAAGAACAACAATGCCAATGAAACAGAGCTTTCTAGTAGTAGACCAATATTCAAAGAATGTACATGAACAGACCTATGTCTCCAATTGCATGTGTTGTAGAGGATGGCCTTGTTGGGTAACAATGGAAATAGAACCCTTGGTCCTGTCTAGGTTTGACTCCCAGTTCAAGTGAATGTCCAGGGCAGGAAAGAGGGGTTATAATGAAAAGGTTAAGGGGACTGGTAAGAGATATTATAGTCAGGAAACTGGGAAAGGAATTAATATTTTAAATGTAAATTTAGAAATATCCAATTAAAAAAGCAATAAAATTTGTTAAAAATTAAAAAGAAATTATGAAAGAAATAAAAGAAAAGAAATCTTCCGGTTAATCACAACTATTGACTCAGAATTTTAAGGGGTTACTGTCAGGTAATGGTATTCAGAGTAATACTAGTGGAAAGACTGATATGATGAAGTCTCATCTAGAAGCACTTGTTCCTCCCAGATATCAGTGACAGACACAAACTACATTATTAGAATTCAATGCATGGAGGAGTTTTCTCTGTGCTGAGGACACAATACTTGCCTTATCTTTCTTCCTTAGGACGTTTTCCTTCAAGGTAAAACGATAAAAGCTATGAGCTCTCAGGAAAAATTATAGTGCCCCTCCCAACACCTGGGTTTTGGGATAAAGAAATGAATTATATAAAGTATCTGACTTCCAAGAAAAATAAAAAGTTATTTTTCAGATCTTCTGAGAAGCATGTCAGATGCTTCTGAGAGACTCCGAGCTCCTGATTCCATATGTGGAAATCTCAGATCAAGGCTATATCTTCAGTGAACCTACTCGACCTCTACCCAAGACTCAAGGACCTTTCCCACTGACCACGTATTTCTTCCCTTTTTATACCAAGACAGAAAGCCAGCTTCATATTCCCCATGTCTGATCACTTCATCCTCTGTTTCTCCCTCCCAAATTGCTGTATACAATGCATTAAAGGACAATTAATAAACCCTAGATGTACTGAAGGGATATCTAAGAGGAAGTTGCAGTCAGGATAACACTTGTGACATCACAGAAGAAGCTCGGGCTTCCAGGATACAAGAGATTTTTCAGGGAGGGCCTAATGATGATGTCACTGAGAACTGCCGTAGACTACCTGCTGTACAGATTTCCTTACATTGACCAGATTTGAGGGTGACACTTTCAGAAGAGTCTCCTGTTTAAGAGTGGAAACCTTTACATACTAAATCTCTCTAAAGGTAGAGACTTCTCTTTGTTTCATTAGGGGTTACCTGCTCTCAATGGACAAAGTTAGTTAGGGGTTGAGCATGGCTAGAAAAGATTTAGCAACATAGAGAGAAGAAGATTCTTATAGATAATATTTTATTCCCATGTTCATTCCTGTGACATAGAGTTCAATATCCCAGGTTTCCTCTATTTCCAAAGGCCAGTATATTGCCTACAGACCTTAATTGAATGAATATTGTATTTCACTTTCTCATTGTCCATTCCATGATAAGAGATTTTATTAATATTCCTGTATGTGTACTCAAAAATTCTGTTTCCAGTTTTATTTTCAGCAAAGCAAATGACATAATGACTATAGAATTCAGTTCTCTAGTCCTATTTGATATCAGTACTATACTATCTACTTTCCTGTGCTCCCATTGCTAGACTTGAGGGTTGGATGTTTTACAATGATTATCACTGAAAGCCAAACATAAGATATCGGAGGATTGGCAGAAAGAAGGATGGCTTGAGGACCAGTGAAACCTCAACTTCAATAGGTTCATAATAACTTGAGGGAGTCTATTTGGCACTGTCATTTCTGAACTCTACATTCTTGAACTACTTGCTCAGAATCCATGTCACAATTCCACCTAACCACATAGCTGTAGGAGCCACAAAAGTGTGTATATATACATCAGCCACCAAAACTAGATAATATTGATGTAGCTAAAAAGTGCCTTCTGCCAGCAACCTGATATAGATATTTCCTGAGAGACACAGGTAGATCATGTCAACTACAGAAATTAATGCTAGTGGCAAATCAGTGAACTGAAACAGACATCTTGTTGGCAGATTTTGAGAAAGGAATTCAAGAGGTGAAGGAGCTTTCAATCCCATAAGAACAACAATGTCAATGACCCAGAGCTTTCTGGTACTAGACCAATATTCAATGAATGTAGATGGACAGAGCTATGGCTCAAACTGCATGTGGTAGAGGATGACCTTGTTCATCACGAATGGAGGCAGAAGCTATTGGCCCACTCTAGGTTTGTCTCCCAGTTCAAGGGAATGTGAATGCACAGTCAGAGGGGTTAAAGTAGAAGGGGAAGGATATGGGTAGGAATCTTATGGGCAGTTAAATGGGAAACGAAATATCATTAAATGTAAATATAGAAACATCAAGTTAAAAAAATCAATACAAATAAAGCTAAAACATAAAAAAATGAAAGGAATAAACGAAGAGAAAACTGACAGCTAATCATACCTAGTGACTCAGAGAAGTAAACTGGTAATCAGTGGAAATATTAGTGGAAAGAATGAGATGATGAAATCTCAACTAATAGCACTGCTGCTTCCCAGACTGCACTATAGATATCCAAAACATAGAGGAGTTTACTCTGAGCTAGGGACACAATACCTGTCTCTCCCTTTTACCTTAGGACATGTTTCTTCTTATCAAAAAGAGTAAAGGTCATGAGCTCTCAGGAAAACAACTGTGCCCTTCCCAACACTTGACTTTTGGAATAAAGAAATTAATGATATAAACTCTCTGATTTCCAGGAACCATAAAATCAGGGAAGTCCAGATTCTTCTGAGAGCATACCATCTCCTGATTCCCATAGGTGGGAGGCTCAGATAAAGGCTATCTCTTTAGCATTCCCACTAAATCACTACCAAGTACTCACTGAGCTATACCGAGGACCATGTATTCCTTCCTTTTCTGTACCAAGACAGATGGCCAGCTTCCTTCATTCCCCACATATCTGATCTTTTCATCCTTTTTATTCTCCCTCCCAAATGGCTGTTTACTCTGAATTAGAGGCCAATTAGTAAGTACTAGAGGTACTGAAGGAATATATGAGAGGCAATTGCAGTCACGACAACACTTGTGACAACACAGAAGAAGATAGGGATCTCCAGGTTGCAAGATATTTTTCAGGCAGGGCCTAATGATGATGTCTCTGAGAACTGCCATGGCCTACCTGCTGAACAGATTTCCTTACATTGACCAGATTTGAGAGTGCCTTTTCCAGGTATCTCTCCTGTAACACAGGGGAAACCTTTATGTATTCCATCTCCAAACCTAGTGAGTTTTTTTCCTTCATTAATGGTTTCATGCTCTGAATGGAGAAAGTTAATCAGGCATTTGGCATGGGTAGAAAAAGTCTAGGAACATGGAGTGGAGGAGATTATTCTGGATAATAATTCTATTCCAAGGTCCATTCCTGTGACATACACTTCAATTTCCTAGGTTTTCTTTGTTTCCCAAAGGCCAGTATTTTCCCTCCAGACCTTTAATTGATTGAGTATTGTATTTCATTTTCGTATTGTACTTTCCTTATAGGAGACTTTATATATATATATTCCAGATTGTGTACACAAAAATTCTGTTTTGCAATTCCATTTCTGCAATTAATAAGCAACAAAGCATGCCAATATATAGAGTGAATATAACAGTGTAAATATTGTATACCTACTTGAAATGATGAAGTCCAAAATCCTTATTTTATCCAAAAATTAGGAGACAGCATTAAAGCAAAAGGACATCATAGATTATAGAATGTGGATGTCTAGTCCCATTAGATGTCAGTTCTATAATATCTACCTTCCTGTTCCCAGGGCCAAACTTAAGGGTTTTGGAGGTTTTACCATGATTCTTTATTCAGGCCAAACACAAGACTCAGCAGGATGGGCAGGAAGAAGAATGTCTTGATGTCCAGAGATACCTCAACTTCAGTAGGTTCAAAAATAACAGGAGGGAGTCTGATTGGCATTGGCCTTTGCTAATTCTACATTTTTGAACTAGTTGCACAGAATCTATCCTAAAATTCCAACTAACCACATAGCTGTAGGAGCCACCAAATATATACATAAATACATATATATATATATATATATATGTATATGTATATATATGTGTGTGTGTGTATGTATATATGTATAAGTATGTATATGTATATATATATATGATAGAGATAGATAGATAAATAGATAGATAGATAGATAGATAGATAGATAGATAGATAGATCTGCCACAAACTACATAAGATTGATGATGCTAAGAAGTGTATGCTGCCAGGAAACAGATATAGATCTTTCCTGAGAGACACAGGTAGAGCCTGCCGATTATAGAAATGAAGGTTATTGGCAGACCAGTGGAATGTAAACGAATCTCTTGTTAGTAAATTTGGAGAAAGGATTACCAGAAGTGAATGGGCTTTCAATCCCATAAAAACAACGATACCAATGACCCATAGCTTTTTGGTACTAAAACAATATTCAAAGAGTGTACATAGACAGAACTATGTCTGCAGCTGCATATGTAGCCTTGTTGGACATCAATGGGGGGAGAAGCTCTTAACCTACCAAAGCTAGTACCCCAGTGTAGGGGAATGTCAGGGGGTGCTGGGAAAGGAGTGGTTGGTGAGGGGGAACACCTTTATAGAAGAACTGGTGGGCAAAGTGATAGGACTCTTATGACCGGAAAACTGGGAAAGTGAATAATATTTGATATGTAAACAAAAATATCTAATATTTATAAAAGAAATAATAAAAGTTTAACAAGTTGAACAGCCAAAGTGAAGAGTCTCAATCCCACTAGAGAGGGAGAAGAAATGAACCTCAGGAGGGAAGAGTGAGGGACCCGGGTGAGAAAGGAGACAGTAAGGGAAAGAGGGGAACATGGTCAGTTATTGGTGGGGAGTAAGACTGAAACCCTGAGTTTCAGCAGAATTAATGGAAACAGGCAATCTCAGGAGCTAAAATGTTGGAGGTAGTTGGTGGCTCTAGAATATTCCAGAGACCTGAGAGGTATGAGACTATCAGGACTCAGTAAAATGCCGGGAGTGTGTAGAGGGACCTTGTAGAGACTACCTCCATGTGGAAGAGAGAGCATGGGTCTTCTTAGTGGGGAATTGAGTCCATTGAAGTTGAGAAATATTAAGGATTAGTGATGGTCACTTTCTCTCATTTTCATAATTGGAGGTTAGTTTATGCTTGTGTGCTTCTGTTTCTTTTGTTGTAAAGATTAATTTCTTGCTTTATCTATGATTTTACTTGCCTCCTTGTGTTGGGGCTTGCCAGTTAGTGTCCTTTTTATTAATGGATATGCAGAAAATTATTTTATATCAGAAAAATTCCATGTCTTCTAAAACATCTAAAAATCAGTCTGACTCTCAAACTCTTCCTGGGAAACATTTACCATCAGTCATGCAATCCCCAGGACCATCGAAATCTAAAAACGGGTATCTAGAAACTTAACCATCGGCCCAAAGGTCTTTAGGATGTTCAGCAATTTCTCCAAGAGCTTGGTGCACCTAGAGAACAAAAGAACTAAAGCCATCTTCCCAGGGTGTTTTCCCAAGAACCACATATTTCTTCTTTCCTTTTATACCAAGACAGAAGCCCAGCTTCCTTTTCCACATCTCTGATCTCTTCATCCTATTTGTTCTTCCTCCAAAATGGCTGTTTACTCTGAATTATAGGCCAATTAGCAAACCCTAGATATAAGGAAGGAATATCTGTGAGGCATTTGCTGTCAAGACGACACTTGTGACATCACAGAAGAAGCTAGGGCTCTCCAGGATACAAGAGCTTTTTCAACCAATATTCAAAGACTGTGTACGGACAGACCTATGCCTCCAACTGCATAGGTAGCAGAGAACGCCTTGTTGGGCCGCAATGGAAGGAGAAGCCCTTCCTCCTCCTTAGGTTTGACTACAAGTTCAAGGGAATGTCAACGTGCAGTAACGGGGGTTATAGAAGTAGGTTAGTGGCACTGCTTAGGAATCTCATGGACAGGAACCTGGGAAATAATATTTGAAATGTAAATATAAAAATATACAATTAGAAAAGTAATAAATATTGCTAAAAAATAAAAAAGAGAGAGAAAAAGAAAAGTTAACTGCAAGCAAATCACACCTATTGACTCAGAAATCTAAAGGGTAACTTTCAGGGAATGGTAGTCAGAGTAATACTAGTGGAAAGACTGAGATGATGACGTCTCAAATAGAAGCACTTCTCTCTCCCAGATATCACTGTCTAACACATACTGCACTATAGGAATCCACAGCAAGGAGGAGTGTACTCTGAGCTGAGGACACAATACTTGTCTTTCCCTCCTTCCTTAGGATCTTTCTCTTCTCGGAAAAGTTATAAAAGCCATGAGCTCTCAGGAAACAACTGGGCCCTTTCCAATACCTGGCTTTTGGAATAAAGAAATTAATGATATAAACTCTCTGATTTCAAGGAGCAGGGAAGTCCAGATTTTTCTGGGAGACTCTCAGTTCTTAAGTCCTATACGTTGAAGGCTGAGATAGAGGATATCTCTTCAGCAAACCCACTCAACCCCTAACCAGGAAACACTGAGCTTTCCAATGGACCAAGTGTTTCTTCCTTTTTTAGACAAATACAGAAGGCCAACTTCTTTCTCCCCATCACTGTTCTTTTTACCCTCTTTCTTCTCACTCCCAAATGGCTATTGACTCTGAATTAGAGACCAATTAGTAAACCCTAGAGGTACTGAAGGAATATCTGAGCGGCAGTTGCAGACACAACAACACTTGTGACATCACAGAAGAATATAGGGATCTCCAGGTTACAAGAGATTTTTCAGGCACGGCCTAATGGTGATGTCACTGAGAGCTGCATGGACTACCTGCTAAACAGCTTTCCTTACATTGAACAGATTCGAAAGTGGCTTTTCAAGGAGTTTCTCCTGAGGCACAGTGGAAAACTTTACATACTACATCTCTCTAAAGCTAGATACTTCTCTTTGCTTCATTAGTGGTTACGTTGTCTGAATGGAGAAAGTTAGTCAGGGACTTGGAATGGGAGAAAAGGTCTAGGAACATGGAGAAGAGGAGAGTCTTTGAATAATAATTTTATTCCCAGGTCCATTCCTGTGACATACACTTCAATTTCCCAGGTTTTCTCTGTTTTCTAAGGCAAGTATTTTCCCTTCAGACCTTCAATTGATGAAATATTGTATTAATATTTTTTCTACATTCCTTGAGAGGGGAAATATATATTCCTGAATGTGTACTCAAAAATTGTTTTCCAATTCAATTTTTTGCAATGATTTTGGCAAAAAAAGGAGCATAGGTACAGAGTGAGTAAAACAGTGTAAATATTGTGTACCTACTTCAAATAGTAAACTCCCAAGTCCTTATTTATTTCAAAAATTTTCAGACATCAGTAAATCAAAGGACCACATGGAGTATCAAATTTGTTTCTCTAGAACTTTTTGATATCAATACTACAGTATCAACCTTCCAGTGTCCCAGTGACAGATTTGAGGGTTTTGGATGCTTTTCCATGATTCATTCTTCAGGCCAAACAGAAGATTCAGGAGGATGGGCAGGGAGAAGAATGACTGAAGTCCAGGGAACACTGTACTTCAGGAGGTTCATAAGAAAAGGAGGGACTCTATTTGCCATTTTCATTTGTGTTTTCTACATTCTTTTTTTTTTCTTTCAGAGCTGGGGACCGAACACAGGTCCTTGGGCTTACTAGACAAGCGCTCTTCCACTGAGCCAAATCTCCTACCCGGCTTCTACATTCTTGACCTAGTTGAGCAGAATCCATGTTAAAATTCGTCCTTACTTCCTCACTGCAGGAGCCATCGAACTGTATATATATATATATATATATATATATATATATATATATATATATGAATGCCACAAAAACTTGATAATATTGATGAAGCTAAGAAGTGCATTCTGTCAGTAACCAGATATAGATCTTTCCTTAGAAAAAATTCATAAATGAGTGCTAGTGGCAAACCAGTGAACTTAAAATGGACCTCTTGTTGGTAGATTTTGGGGAAGTATTACAAGAGGTGAAGGGGTTTAACCTCATATGAAAAACAATGCAAATGAATCAGTGCTCTCTGGTACTAAACCAATATTCAATGTAAGTACAGAGACACAACTATGGCTGGTTATGTCCTCCTTAAGCATCAATGGAAGGACAACCCATTTGTTCTCCCTGGGTTAGACTCACAGTTCATTGGAACGTAAAGGGGCAGTATGGGGCATAATAGAACAAGAGCAGGAGCATGGTTAGGGATCTTATGGGCAGAAAACTGGGAAACGAAATAACATTTCAATATAAATATAGAAATATCCAATTAATAATAAGGAATAAAATATGGTAAAAAATAAAAAAATTAAAGAAATTAAAGAAAAGAGTACAACCAACTAATAACACCTATTTACTCAGAAATCTAAAAAGTCATTGACAGGGAATGGTAGGCAGAGAAATACTAGTGAAAAGACGGGGACAATGAAGTGGCGAATAGGATCACTTCTCTCTCCCAGATAACAGGGTCAGACACAAACTGCACTAAATGAATCCACATCATGGAGTAATTTACTGTGAGCTGAGGACACAATACCTGCATTTCCCTTTTCCTTAGAAACTTTTTCATCTGTGACAAAAAGAATAAGTGTCATGAGCACTCAGGTAAACAACTATTCCCTTCCTAACTCTTGAATTTTGTAAGAAATTAATGGTATAAACTCTCTGATGTCCAGGAACCATAACAAGCAGGGAAGTCCAGATGCTTCTGAGAGGCTCCCAACTACTAATACCCATATGTGGAAGGCTCAGGTCAAGGATATCTCTTCAGCGAATCCACTAAACACCTGCGCAGGACTCACCGAGCTTTCCTATAGACCACATATTTCTTCCATTTTTTATACAAAGACAGAAGGGCAGCTTCCTCCTCCCCATCCCTGATATCATCTTCCTCTTTGTTCTCCTTTGCAAATAGCTCTTTACTCTGAATTTGGAGCGAATTAGTAAACCCTAGAGGTACTGAAGGAATATCATCAATTCAATTGCAGTCAGGACAACACTCGTGACATCACAAAAGAAGCTAGGCCTCTGCAGGATAAAAGAGCTTTTTCAGGGAAGGCCTAATGATGATATCAGTGAGAATTGCAATAGCCTACCTGCTGAACACCTTTCCTTACATTGACCAGATTCGAGTTTGCACTTTCTTGGTATGTCTCCTGTTACACAATAAAAACCTATACATAACCCATCTCTCTAAAGCTAGAGACTTCTCTCTGCTTCACTAGTGGTTACATGCTTTCAATGGAGAAAATTAGACAGGGACTTGGCATGGGTAGAAAAGATTTAGGAACATGGAGTGTAGGAGATAATTCTAGATAATATTTTTATTCCCAGTTTCATTCCTGTGATATACAGTTCAATTTTCTCTGTTTTCTCTGTCTGCCAAAGGCCAGTATTTTCCCTACAGACCTTTAATTGAATGAATATTGTATTTCAATTAATTATGGTTAATTCCTTGATGGGGGGTATTGTAAATATTCCTCAATGTGTACTCGATAATTCTGTTTTCTAATTCCATTTTCTGCAATGATTTTGGTCACAAAGGGTGCCCAGCTATAGAGTGAGCATAACAGTGTAAATACTGTGTACCTCCTTCAAACGATAAACTCCCAAATCCTTATTTTAACAAAAAATTACCAGACATCAGGAAAGCAAAGGACATCATGGATTATTGGATTTGGTTATCTAGACCCATTTGATATCAGTACTACGCGATCTGTCTTCCAGTGTTTCCCATGGTCAGACTTGAGGGTTTAGGATGTTTTACCATGATTCTTTATTAAAGCCAAAAGGAAGATACCAGATGATGGGCAGGAAGAAGAATGGCTTGAGGACCAGTTATACGACTACTTCAATAGGTTCATAAAAACAGGGCGGAGTCTATTTGCGTTGGCATTTTTTAATTCTACATTCTTGACATAGTTGGGCAAAATCCATGTGAACATTCCACTTGACGAAAGAGGTGTAAGACCCACCAAATCTATATTTGTACTCTTCAGACAACCAAACTAGATAGGAATGATGAAGTTAAGAAGTGCATTCTTCCAGGAGCCAGATATAAATATTTACTGAGAGACACAGATACAGCATGTCAAATACAGAAGTGAATGCTGGGACCAAACCAGAGATCTGAAAATAGACCTCTTGTTGGTACATTTTGAAAAGATTCGAAAAGCTGAAGGTGCTTTCAACACTAGAAGAACAACAATGCCAGTGAACCAGCGCTTTCTCATAATAGACCAATATAAAAAGAAAGTACATGGACTAACCTATGCCTTCAAATGCATATGTGGCAGAAGATGGCCATTTTGGGCAACATTGGAAAGAGAAGCCCTTGTACTCCCTACTTTGTCTCCCAGTTCAAGGGAATGCATTGCGGCAGAAAGGCTGATTTGAAAGAAGGAAATGGAATGCGTAGTAACCTTATGGGCAGGAAACTGGGAAAAGAAATAATATTTTAAAAGTAAGTATAGAAACATTCAGTTAAAAAATCAAATTTTGGTAAAAAATAAAAAAAGAATGATATAAAAGAAAGAGAGTTGCCAAGTAAGACATATTCATGCAGAAATCTGAAGTGTTATTCAGAATAATACAAGTGGAAAGACTGAGATGATGAAGTCTCAACTACAAGTACTTCCCTTTCCCAGATATCAGTGTCAGACACAAACTGCATTATAGGTATCCAAAGCATGGAGGAGTTTACTCAGAGCTAGATACTTCTTTTTCACTTCTTCCTTAGGACCTTTTATACTTGACAAAAAGAGTGAAGGTCATGATGCCTAATGATGATGTCACTGAAAACTCTCATGGACTACCTGATGAACAACTTTCCTTACATTGACAAGATTCAAGTTTGCACTTTAAAGGTATGTCTCCTGTGACACAGTGGAAACCATTATATATTCCTTCTCTCTAAAGCTAGAGACTTCTTGCTGCTTCACTAGTGGTTACATGCTGTGGCGCTTGACATGGTTGAAAAAGATTTAGGAACATGGAGAGTAGGAGATTCTCCTAGATAATACTTTTATTCCTAGGTTCATTCTTGTGACATACAGTTGAATTTTCTAGGTTTTCTCTGTTTCCCAATGACCAGTATTTTCCCTACAGACGTAAAATTGAATGAATATTGATTGTATTTCAATTTCTTTTTTTTTATTAACTTGAGTATTTCTTGTATAAATTTCCAGTGTTATTCCTTTTTCCGGTTTCCGGGCAAACATCCCCCTCCCCCTACCCTTCTTAATGGGTGCTCCCCTTCCCATCCTCACCCCATTGCCCCTCTCCCCCCAACAATCTAGTTCACTGGGGGTTCAATCTTAGCAGGACCCAGGGTTTCCCCTTCCACTGGTGCTCTTACCAGCTCTGGAAAAAAAAAAGAACTTAAATATCCTGTATTTCAATTTCTTATTGTAAATTCCTTGTTAGGGGACTTTGTAAATATTTCTCAATACACACAAAAATTCTGTTTTCAATACCATTTTCTGCAATGATATGGTCACAAATGGGGCCCAGCTATATAGTAACTATAATAGTGTAAATTCTGTGTACTTACTTCAAATGCTAATCTCCCAAATTCTTATTTTATCGAAAAATTACGAGACATCAGGAAAGCAAAGGACAACATGGACTATTGAATTCTGTTTCTTGTCCCATTTGATATCTGTACTACCCTATCTAGCTTCCAATGTTCCCATGGCCAGACATGAGGGTTTAGGATGATTTACATGATTCTTTCTTCAGGCCAAACGTAACATACCGTGTGATATGCAGGGAAAAGAATGGCTTGAGGACCAGTTATACGTCTGCTTCAGGGTTGTGGATTTAGCTCAGTGGTAGAGCACTTGCCTAGCAATACAAGGCCCTGGGTTCAGTTCCCAGCTCCGAAAAAAGGAGAAAAAATAAAGTCTACTTCAGTAGGTTCATAAAAACAGGGGGAGTCTCTTTGAAATTGTCATTTTTGAATTCTATATTCTTGACATAGTTGTTCAGAATCCATGTTAACTTTCCAATTAACTTCATAGGTTTAAGAGGAACCAAATACATATGTATACATCAGACAAAAAAACTAGATAAGATTGATGAAGGTAGGAAATACATTCTGCAAGGGACTGGGTACAGATATTTACTGAGAGACACAGATACAGCATGTCAAATACAGAAGTGAATGCTAGTAGCAAACCAGTGATCTGAAAACGGACCTCTTGTTGGTAAATGTTGAAAAAGGATTAGAAGAGCTGAAGGTGCTTTCAACCCCATAAGAACAACGATGCCAGTGAACCAGAGTTTTTAATACTAGACCAATGTACATAGAAAGTACATGGACTGACTTATGGATACAAATGCATATGTTGCATAGGATGGCCTTTTTCGGCAACATTGGAAAGAGAAGCTCTTGTCATCCCTAGTTTGTCTCCCAGTTCAAGGCAATATCATGAGGCAGAAAGGTTGGTTAGAGTAGAAGGAAATGGAAAAGTTAGCAATCTTATGTGCAGGAAACTGGGAAGGGAAATAATATTCAAAATGTATATATAGAAACATCTCGGAAATCTGAAGTGGTAGTCAGAGTAATAGTAGTGGAACGACTGAGTTATTGAAGTCTCCACTAGAATCACTTCTCTCTCTCAAATATCAGTGTCAGACCCAAACTTCACTATAGGTATCCAAAGCATGGAGGAGTTTACCGTGAGTTAGGGACACAATACTTGTTTTTCCCTTCTTCCTTAGGACCTTTTCTTCATGAAAAAAAGAGAGGAAGCCCCGGGTCCTGCTTAGATTGATCCCCCAGTGAACTAGATTGTTGGGGGGTGGGCTGCAATGGAGGAAAGATGGGGAGGGGAACACCCATAAAGAAGGGGAGGGAGAGGGGTTAGGGGGATGTTTGCCAGAAACCGGAAAAGGGAATAACAATCGAAATGTATATAAGAAATAGTCAAGTTAAAAAAAAAAGAAAAAAAAAGAAAAAAAGAAAAGAAAAAAAAGAAAAGAAGAGTAAAGGTCATGACCTCTCAGGAAAACAACCGTGCCCTTCACAACACTTGGGTTTTGGAATAAAGGAATGAAGGATATAAACTCTCTAATTTCCAGGAACCATAAGAACAGGGAAGTTCATTTGCTTCTGAGAGCCTCACAGTTCCTTAGTCCCTTATGTGGAAGGCTCAGATCAAGGCTATCTCTTCAGCGATACCACTCAACCCCTACCAAGGACTAACTGAGCTTTCCAAAGGACCATGTATTTCTTCCCTGTTTTTTATACCAAGATAGAAGGCCAGCTTCCTCCCCATTTTGAATCTCTTCATCCTCTTCATTCTTCCTCCGACACTAAGATTTACGGAACCAAAGAGGATAAACAAGGAGAAAGGGCAAAGAAAAATGCTTGAATTTCACTCAGAAGAAGGAATAAACTAATTAGAGGAGGCAGATGGAAGGAAAGGAGTGGGTGCCTAAGGGGATGGGAAGGGAAATGTGGTTTGAGAATCATTTCTTGGGAGAGACGAGCAAGAGGGAAAGAGGGCCAAGAGAATAAAGAGAAATCAGTGACAGTCCAGGGTGGGTGATATATCTCTGATTTACCAGCAATCTGGGATGGGTGAGGCTACACTGGTGTCCATGAGGGTGACTTTAGCTGAGACTCGTAACAGTGGGGATACAGATACTGAAATGGTCACTTTCTGTAGCCACAGAGGACCCAAGGTGGAAGGATAAGGACCCAAACCCAGCCCCAAAATTTTGACCCAGAAATTGCCCTCTGTGTAAGAAACACAGGGACTGAGATGGAAGAGGAAATGAGGGAATGGCCAAAGGATAAGTGGCCGGATGTGAGACTTATCCTATGAGCAAACGACAAACACTGACATTATTAATGGTCCTTTCTTATGTTTGCATTTTATGTTTATTTTCCTCTGCGAGGCTCCACCAAGGGACGACTGACACTGAAGCAGACGCGCACGGTCAAATATCAGATGGAGCTCAGTGAGTCTCACTGAAGAGCTGAGGGAAGGACTGAGAGAGGTAGAGAAGCACAATGGTCACCACGTGGGTTCACTAACCCGTTGCCAGTCTGTGGATCCTGTTCTCCTACCCGGGCTGCGTTTTCAGGACCTGCTGGGAGACAATGAATCTAGTCTTGCGTAGACTTGATGTGCCCGGGGTGGGGATGTATCCAGAGTGGTCCTCTGCTTATTCAGTGTAGAATGGGAGAGGATAGGAGGAGGTACTATAAATGGTGGGAGCCTGGAGGAGTGTGGTTGACAGTGCAGCATTCAGAATGTTACCTGGTGAATATGTACAAACACTTTAGCAAGGGGCAAAGGCATGACATCATGGGGACGGGGGCATGGCATCATGGAGGTGGGGCATGACATCATAGGTTTGGGGCATGATATCATAGGGGTGGGTGAATGACATCATAGTGGTCGAGGCATGATATCATGAAGCTTAAGAGAAAATAGATGAAACTAGAAAAAAAAATCAGCCCAAGAGGGAACTGAGACCTAGAGACACAAACATGTAAGGCGTTTACCTATGCATTGTATCAGCTGTGCGATTAATCATATTATATCTACAATCCACAAATGCAGAGAGAACAAAGGAAAGGAGAAGGCCCGTGAGGGGAAAAGCATAGACCTATCTGAAAGGAAAACTGGAACAGATTATGTGAGTGAGTGACGGCGACTGAGGACAGAAGGGGAGGGTCAGCGGGGAAGATGGAGGGAAAGCGCGGTGCAGAGAGAAACAGCCAGAAATAGGGAACATACGAGTTAATGTGGAAACTCGATGAAAACACTGATTAATTCATGGTGTCTAGAGGGCCACGTTCCTGAGGATTTAATCTGACAGAGAATGCAGAGTACGAACCTGCAATCCTTTGAAATCGAGCAAGTAGGACTTCAGGGTCGGGGATGGGGCACATTCAGTGGAGTCAATTTCTGAGGAGGTAAAATGGAGATCCCTGAACAACAGACTGATGCTGGGAAAGAGATTATAAAGATATAGCAAATGAGGACTTCCTGGTACTTTAAACCTGCAACTGATGTAAATGCACAGGAAAACCCTTCCTGCACTCTAAGGTTTGTTTAGCCATTGTTCACCCTGAGAAATTATACACACAATGATAGTGTGTCCCTGAATACCTTCTAACAGAGCTGTGACACTGAAATCCTTGGAAGACACCATAATTCACTTTCACGCAGACCAATCTTCTGCTGGCTGACTGTTTCCTGGGTCCACTCCATCCTTTAACACCTGTTGTGCACCTGGACACTCTAGGAAGGAGACAAGAGATGAGTGTATGTCTGTGTGTGTGTGTGTGTGTGTGTGTGTGTTTGTGTGTGTGTGTATCTGTATATTGGTTATCGTCTGTGTGTCTGTATTTGTGTATATGTGTGTATGTGTGTGTGTGTCTCTGTGTGTGTCTGTATGTGTTTTTGTGTCTCTCCATGTGTGTATATGAGTATGTGTCTGTGTGTTTGTGTATGTGTGTGTGTCTGTGTCTGTGTGTTTGTCTGTGTCTGTCTGTGTCTGTGTGTATGTCAGTTTGTCTGTCTATGTCTCTTTCTGTGTTTCTCTGTGTATCTGTGTGTGTTGCATGTGTGTGTGTGTGTTTGTGTGTGTGTGTGTGTGTGTGTGTGTGTGTGTCCGTCATGCATAAGCTAACCATCCTCACACAGACTGTCTGGATTGCTTTTATTTTTAGGAGGTTGGCGAATGTTTCTCTTGTCCTAAAAGACCACTCTGGTTCTCAACTCTCTCTGTGAAGCCATGACAGGTTGAGTAATTTTCATGTGTGAGGAGTCTGTCCTATTGAAACTTGCTTTCTTGGATACAATATCACTTGAAAAACACATCTCAACATTTACTATCCTTATTCCGTGATCCCTTGAGGGGATTATTCCATTATTATTATTATTATTATTATTATTATTATTATTATTATTATTATTATTATTACAGGATTATTCCTTCATATTGTTCTCTGCATTGTTACCAGTGTGCTAAAGTTCATTGACGTCAGGAAGAAAGATTTTGTTTCATATGGGTCACGTTGGATGGCCATGTCTTTGTTCTTGGAACTGAAAGATTTGTTTTCATGCTCCCAATATCAAATACATTAAAGTACAGAAATTTCCTTGGTCTTCTACATGAGAGTGACACCAAGTTATGGAGGAATAAGACAGTTTTCCACAATGTTTCAGGCTTTGGGGATTGGTAGACATTACATAGCCATCTTTTTATTCATAGCAAGAATAGTCTAAATTATTAATAGAAGGCAGAAAATTTTAACAACGTATTTTTGCTGGCTAATTTAAATTCCTGTATTGTATCTCTAAAACATTATACATTCTCTTTCAGGTCCTTCTTGAAATTGTTTGAAGAAGTGAAAACTGGTATGTGTTTATTTGTTCACATTCATAAAGATGGCCATTGCTCTAGTGATGGACAGATGGCACAACTTTCAAGAGGCAAACTGACTTTCTTGCCAAAGAAATAAATCAACTTCATGGAGGCAGTTTCATTCTTAGGTACAAATGTTTAAAATCCCCTGAGAATGCTTCCTACAGCTATCATTTCCTGTATATTGTAATATCCTAGGAAATGGGTTCTCTCTTTGCATTTTGTTTCAAGTATTAAGATCTACAAGAAAGTTTTGATTGCATGTACCATTTGGAGATGTTGTCTTTTTTTCTTTCCTATAGACGGATTCTGGGTTGTAGACTCTCAGGCATTTTATGATCCATCTCTCACAATAGGGGCTGCAAATGACATGACTCTTCATCAGGAATAAAGGAAAGAAGACAGGTAAAGTAATAGAGATCTCCCTGATGTATTTATCGCCTCTGAGTATGACTGTTGTCATCAACCTGTATATATAAAATTAAACTTTGAAACAAAGTACACTCCCATGAGTTTAAGCCTTTGTACTTTTCATTGTGTAAATATTTGCAATAAAGAGAGCATTAAAAGTAATAAAGTTGTGTGATGTGTATAACTCTTTTAACAGTTTCCCTTGTATAACTTAATAGAATATATAAATGCTTTTCCTTCATGGTAAATGTAATGAAGACAATGTCTCTTCTAACAATATATGTAGTAATTTTGACCTCTATAAAATTTAATATGTGCATAACTTGCCTAAACATCCACCGCAAATACTTATGGGATACTTTCTATACTTACTCAGTGTTTTTTCCTAAATATTGTGTTAAAATGCATTTAGCAGAATAGATATTGTGGTGGATGCAGGGAGGAAGGAAACTGAATGGGACGGGAAGTAGAGAAAGTAATGGGTAGGAGGAAATAGGTATAGTGGTTTTGCAGGAATCAGGTATAGTGGGTTTGGAGGGATTACGTAGAGTGAATCCAGGGAAAAGGGAATGGAAAACACAAGTGTTGGGTGGGCATCTCTAGGAAGTGCCAGAGACCTGGGAAAGGCAAATCCCCAGGGTGTCTATTGATGTGACTCTAGCACTGGGGATACAGATCCTTAATATGCCACTTCTGTAGACAGGCATGACTCCCAGTGGTGTGACAAGGAAAAAAAAACACCCACAAAACCTTCAATCCACCATGAACACAGCCTACAACATCTTCAGAGACAAAGATAGATACAGCAGACATGGAAGGAACATTCAACCAATGATTAGCACAGATTGAGACCTACCCCGTGGGCAAGCACTGATCCCAGACACACTAAAGATACTCTATCATGCTTACAGACAGATTCCTAGCATAACTGTCCTCTGAGTGACTCCACCCAACAGCTGAGAGAAAGAAGTGTAAAGATTCACCACCAAACATTTGCTGGAGCTTGGGGAGTCTTTAAAAAAAATAAAAAACAGGTGAAGAATTGATGCCCAGTTGATATGAGCGACTCAACAGAAAGACCAATAGAGTCAACTCACCGGGACTCTTGGGGATTGCCAAAGACTGAACCACCAACCAGAGAGTGAACATGGTCTGACATTGAGCCCCCAGAACATAGGTAGGAAATGTGTAGCTTTGTCTTTTCACGGGTTTTCCCGACAATGCGTGTTGGCGTACCTGGAAGATGGAGCACCGATATTGGGATGTAAAGTGAGTAAATAAATAAATGAATTTTAAAGGCACATATATCCCATTTTACAGACAACATGTTTTGGGAAAGCCCAATTCTAGTTGTTCGGTACCCACATGAAGACAAAGCCTATGGAGTGCCTATGCCCTTAGAGTCCATAATTCTTTTCATTCTCTTCTTCCATCAGAGTCCCCGAGCTCCACCTGTGGTTTTGCTAGTGGATGTCTGCTTCTGTCTGAGTCAGCAGCTTAGTGGAGTCTCTCAGAGGGAAGCCATGATAGTCTCCTTTCTCCAAGCATAACAGAGTGTCTTTAATAGTGTCACGGATTGGTGCTCATCCATGGGGTGGGCCTTAATCTGCACTAACCGTTGGATGATCATTCCTCACTCTGTGCTCTATACACGGCCCTTTCATTTCTTGTGGTCAGAATAAATTTTGGGTCAAAAGTTGGTGTCTCTATCACTCCATTTTGTTTGCTCTCTGGCTACAGGAGATGACTGCTTCAGGTCCATATCACTGAGGCGTTGAGTCTCAGCTAAGGAAACCCCCATTGATTCATGGGCATCTCTTACCCCAGCTCTCTGCCTTTCTGGATATTACCTCTACCTCCCCACCCCTATCCATCTAGATTGCTGTGTCTGGCCTCAGAGTCAGATGATGTGATTACAGAGACTAGATATGCAAGGTGAGGAGATACCAGAGGGTTCCCCTCCTGCTGAGAGGAGAAAGTGCTGGGGAAAGAATTGTGAGAGGGGTGAATTGGGGGGGGGCAGTGTGCAACATGTAAAGTGAATAAATAAACAAATGAATGTGAAAATAACTAAATCTACTTGAAGATAAGAAGCAGGTGTGTGTGTGTGTGTGTGTGTGTGTGTGTGTGTGTAAGAAAGTAAGTAAGTATGTAAGTAAACTTGAAGGTAAGAGCAGTAGTGCATGTGTCTCTGTGTGTGACTGTGTGTGTGATTCTGTGTGTATGTGTGTTTGTGTGAATATATATATACATATATATACATATATATATACATATACATATATATACATATATATATACATATATATATATACATATATATATATATATATATATATATATATATATATGAAGGTAAGAAGCAAGTGGATGTGTGTTTAATATTAAATTATCACATTTGAGAAAACAGTTGTCTATGCAGAAGACAGGACACTTTAGGCACTATATTAACAAAGAAATGGTGTTTGCTGAAAATTAAGAAACGATTCGGTGATTAATAGCACTATCTGTTCTTCCAGAGAACCCAGGACCGAACCCTAGCTCCCGAGTGAGAGTTCACAAGTGGCTGTAATTTCAGCATCACAGAATCTCACAACCTCTTCAACCTCCTGGACATTAGGCATGGATGTGTTGCACACGGGAAATAGCAGGTAAACCTCTTACATTTGTACAACAAAAAATAGAAAACAAAGAGCAGTTCCTGGTTCACATAATTTGATTTTGTTGAATATTCATAGTGATAATCACAGTCAAAAAAACACTTTATTGATCAGTAATGCATTAAAAGTCACTAAAGTTAATGATCACATGAGTAGCCTAAAATCTATTTATTTAAAAATTTGCAATAAAAATTTGCAGTCATTAAATTAATATTTTGTTAATATACAAATTAATAAACATTAATATTCTCATATAGAGCTGAAAATAATACTTCCACATATTTGTTTGGCTTTTATAAATATTGCAGCTTCTAGTTAGTTTGTTGTTGGTTTTCGTAGGATTTCATTTCCAGGTGTTAGCACATAAACTCTATAAACTCATACAGAATATACTACAGGAACTTATGCCCTCTTGTGTTGAATCCAGGAAGGTTGCTATCTGTTTTCCTTTTTGTCTGATCAATTTTCTCTACGTACATTACAAGGATATTTTTGTTCTTGGATTCTTCCAGTTTTGTCAAGCCGATAGCTGATAACTTGGGAATATTTAATTTTTGAATATCATTTATGATGCTATTTCCTGATATCTGCATTATCACTGTTGTAGATTTTCAAATGGATGGCCACATGAACAGGTATTCGGGGACTGAACATGCCTTATAATTACTGTTTTTTGACTTTTTGAAAGAAGAAATCAGAAAGGCATGGTGTTTTGGGTAAGGTACTCTGTGGGGGAAAACAGGAAGGAGGACAGAATTTGAGACATAAATAAATTAATAAAATAAATAAATACAAAAATAAAGCAGAATTCAAACTATACAGGAAAATCGGATTTAATTGACAGGAAACAGTGTGGTTTTATATAGAAACCTAATTACTAAATTTTATATACTTTAATCAATCTAATGACTAATTCTCAAAAAATTAGAAAATTGAAAAAAATGTTAAAAGTAACTTTGTAGGTTTACCAAATCATAGCAATAATGTTTCTAGAACTGTACACTTTCTATGCAATTATGCAAACCAGAAATCCAGTTGACATTTGGTTATTACATATCTTATGTCATTCTATTCTGTGATAATTCATTACTTTTTTTATCTTCTGTGGCCACACCTTTGAAGATAAATAATAACTTTGCTAGAATATCTCTAAATTTGGATTTGCCTAGTGGTTTTTCTCTTTTAGGTTGAGATTATACGTACTTGACACAGATACCAAAAAGTGTTTCTTGCTTTGTTTAACGCAGTTAAACATTAGGAGGATGCCTGTCATCTTATCAACACCCAATTATCGAGCAATGAAATTATTTTAAATTATTTTCCTTTCATAGTTAAAATATTTTAATATATTTTTCTTTTGTATTTCCTTTTAAAGTAATAGAAGTTAAAAGAGAATAACTTAATGCCTATGGAAATACTGTGTCTCTCTTCAATACTTTATGCGTTGCTTTCAACTTCTCGTCATTTTTTTACCAACATTTTGACCTGAGTGGTCCTTACTGCATGTAAGTAGACTCAGAATAATGAGTCAGAGGAGAATATAATTATTGTCTTTCTGTTTGGGTGACTCATGCCTAAAACAATACTGTAGTTTTAGTGTCATGGTAATTTTTTAAAGACTTCCATATTTTCAGCACCCTTAAATGGAATTATATTTTTCTTTAATTATATTCATAAGACTCAATATTATAACTTTATACTATTTTATTTTCTTCTTAAATAGCTACCGGAATCTAATTATCTAACACTAGCTAACTCTTATATATGCATTCTGTCACTTGTAAACCCACAGAATGCTATATTTACATTTGAATTTGTGCAATAAAAATGATTCATGAGAAATCCTGAGGTTTCACAAAAAAAACCTTACTAAAGCTAAAAGCACACATTGCACCTGACATGATAATAGTAGGAGATTTCAACAACCCACCCTCGTTTTTGGAGAGATCTTGGAAACAGAAATTAAGCAGAGATGTAGAGGAAGTAATAGAAGTTATGAACCAAATGGATTTAACAGATATTTAAAGAACATTCCATCCTAAAATATAAGGATATACATTCTTTTCATAACCTCAGGGAACCTTCTTTAAAATTATAAACATAATCGGCCCCTCAACAAACCTTAACAGATTCAGGAAGATAGAAATAATCCCATGCATTCTATCAGATCACCACACACAACGACTGGTCTTCAACAATAACGATAATAACAGAAAGCTCACATATACATTGAAGTTTAAAAATGCTTTACTCCATGACAACTTGGTCAAGGAAGAAATAAAGAAAGAATTAAAGATTTCTTAGAAATTAATGAAAATGAAGATACAACATTCCCAAACATATGTGACATAATGAAAGCAGAGCTAAGAGGAAAACTTATAGACCTAAGTGCTAGTGAAAAGAAACTGGAGAGAGCATATGTCAGGAGCTTGATAGCACATGTAAAAGCTCTAGAAAAAAAAAGAACTAATTAAAGCCAAGACGGGTAGAAATCAGGAAATTATCAAACTCAGATCTGAAATCAAGGAAGTAGAAATGAAAGGACGATACAAAGAATCAACAAAACCAGGAGCTGTTTCTTTGAGAAAAACAATAAGATAGATAAACACTTAGCCAAACTTATCAGAGTTCAAAGAGAATGTATCCAAATAAAAAAAATTAGAAATGAAAAGGGAGACATAACAGAATGTGAAGAAATATAAAAAAATCAGATTCTACTATAAAAAATCAGATTCTACTATAAAAGCCTATATTCAACAAAAGTGTAAAATATAGAGGAAATGGACAATTTTGTAGACAGATACCAGGTAACAAAGTTAAATCAGGAAGAAATAAACTATCTAATTAACTCCATAACTCCTGAAGAAATAGAAGCAGATATTAAAATCTCCCAACCAAACAAAGCCCAGGTCAAGATGGGTTTAGTCCAGAATTCTATCAGACCTTCTTAGAAGATCTCATACTAATATTGTCCAAATTATTCCACAAAATTGGAGAGACTGAGCACTATCACATTCCTTATATGAATCCTCAATTACTCTTATACCAAAACCCCACAAAAAATCATCACAGAAAGAGGACTTCTGACCAATTTCCTTTATGAATATTGAAGAAATAATACTCAATAAAATTCTTGCAAACCAAATCTAAGAACACATAAAAAAAATCATCCAACAGGATCAAGTAGACTTGAACGCAGGGATGGAGGGATGGTTTAATATAGAAAAATTCATAAATGTAATCCATCATGTAAACATACTCAAAGATAAGGAGCACATGATCATTTCATTAGATGGTGAGAAAGCATTTGAAAAAAATTCAACAACCCTTGTGGATAAAAGTTCTGGAAAAATCACGAATTGAAGGCTCATTTAAAACATACTGTAAAAAATATACAGCAAACCTGTAGCTAACATCAAACTAAATGGAAAGAAACATAAACCAATCCAACTAAAACCAGGGACTAGACAATCCTGCCCAACTCTCTTCCTACTTATTCAATACTGGACTCCATGTCATAGTCAGAGAAACCAGACAACAAAAGGGAGTCAAACGGATACAAATTGGAAGGGAAGATATGAAAGTATCACTATTTGCAGATGATAGGATAGTATATACTTAAGTAATCCCAAAAATTCCACCAGAGAACTTCTTAACCTGATAAATAACTTCAGCAAAGTGTCAGAATATAAAATTAACTCAAACATACCAGGAGCCTTCCTCTCCTCAATGGATAAACAGGCTGAGAAAGAAAATAATGAAATCACATGCTCCACAAAAATTTCAAATAATATATAATGTCTTGGTGTAAGTTTAACCAAGCAAGTAAATGATCTGTATGACAAGAAGTTCAAATGTCTGAAGAAAGAAATTGAGGAAGGCCTCAGAAGATAGATAGAGCTTCCATGCTCATGGATTGACAGGATTAATATAGTAAAGATGACCATTTTGCCAAATGCAATGTACACATTCAATGCAATCTCCATCAAAATTCCTACTCACTTCTTTAATAGAGATAGAAAGAGCAATTTGCAAATACATTCAGAATAAGAAAAAGCCAGGATAGCTAAACCTATCCTCAACAATAAAAGAACTCCTGGGGGAATCATCACCCCTGGACCCAAGCAGTATTACAGAGCAATAGTGGTAAAAACTACATGGTATTGGTACAGAGTCAGGTGGATAGACCAGTGGAATAGAATTGAAGACCCAGAAATGAACCCACATACCTATCGTTTGATATTTGACAAAGGAGATAAAACCATCCAAAGGAAGAAACATAGCATTTTCCAAAAATAGTGCTGGTTCAACTAGAAGTCATCATGTAGAAGAATGCAAATTATCCCATTTTTATGACCATGTACAAAGCTTAAGTACAAGTGAATCGAGGACCTACACATCAAACCAGATACACTCAAACTAATAGAAGAAAAGGTGGGGAAGAGTCTTGAACACATTGCCACTGGAGACAATTTGCTGAAAAATTACCATTAACTTATGCTCTAAGATCAAGAATTGACAAATAGGACCTCATAAACCAGCAAAATTTCTGTAAGCCAAAAGACACTGTGATTAGGACAAAACTGTAACCAAAATATTGGGAAAAAATTTTTACCAATCCTATATCTGAGAGTGTTAATATCCAAAATATAAAATGAACTTCAGAAGTTAGACTCTAGAAAGCAAAAATATCCTATTAAAAATGGGGTACAGTGAGTTAGAAAACATTCTCAGCTGAATGTTATCGAATGGCCAAGAAACAACTAAATAAATATTCAACATACGTAGTCTTCAGGGAAATTCAAATCAAAAGAAATCTGAGAATCCACCTTACACGAGTCAGAATGGAAAGATATAAATCTCAGGTTACAGCAGATGCTGGCAAGGATATGGAGGAAGAGTAAGACTCCTCCATTGTTGGTGGAATTGCAGACTGGTACAACCCTTTGGTAAATCAGTCTGAAGGTTCCTCAGAATATTTGACATTCCATGAACTTAGGACCCAGCTATACCTCTCTTGGGCATATACCCAAAAGATGGTCCAATGTACAACAGAGAAATATATTCAACTATGTTCATAGCAGTCTTATTTAAAATAGCCAGCATCTGGAAAGAACCCAGATGCCCTTCAACAGAGGAATGGATACAGAAATGTGGTGCAACTACACTACAGAATATTACTCAGCTATCAAAACAATGACTTCATGAAATTCATAGGCAAATGGAAAGAACTAGAAAATATCATCCTGAGTGAGATTCTTCAATCACGAAAAACACACTTGGATGCTTTCATTGATTAGTAGATATTATCCAAATCCTTGAATTACCCATCATGTAATATGCAGACCACATGAAACTCAAGAAGGATGAGTAAAATGCAGATGCTTCACTCCTTCTTTAAAAGGGGAACCAAAATACCCATGGGAGGGGATAAGGAGGGAAAGTTTATAACAGAAACTGAAGGAACTGCCGTTCAGAGCCTGGCCCATATATAGCCCATACATATAGAGCACCAAATGTAGATAAGATGGATGAAGCTAAAAAGTGCAGGCTGACAATGACTGGATATTGATCCCTCCTGAGAGACACAGCCAGAATATGTCAAATACAGAGACAATGCATCACCAAACCACTGAACCAAGAATCAGACCCCAGTTGGAGGAATTAGAGAAAGGATTGAAAGTCCTGAAGGGATTTGCAACCCCATAATAATGACAATGCTAACTAACCTGAGCTTCCAGGGACCAAACCACAACAGAAAGACTATACATGGACTGTCCAATGGTTCCAACTGCATGCAGCAAAGGATGGTCTTGCTGAAAAACAATTGAATGAGAAACACTTTTTTCTGACAAGGTTGGAATACTAGTGTAGGGGAAAGTGGGGAGGTGTGGGGAGGCCGTGGGTGGAGATGAGTACTCCCTTATAGAAGGGTAGAGGGAAAGGTTAAGGGGCTTATGGACTGGAAACCTGGAAAAGGGAACGAAATGTAAACAGGAAATATCCAACAAAGAGACAGAGAGAGAGAGAGAGAGAGAGAGAGAGAGAGAGAGAGAGAGAGAGAGGAGGAGGAGGAGGAGGAGAGGAGGAGAGAAGGAGGAAGAGGAGGAAGAGGAGGAAGAAGAGGAAGAAGAGGAAGAAGAGGAAGAGGAAGAAGAAGGAGGAGGAGGGAGGAGGAGGGGGAGGAGGAAGAGGAGGAGGAGGAGGAATTGAAACAGAAAGAAAACTAAACTTCCATTCTTCCCCATTCCCTCTCTTCCTCAGCTGTTGTTTAGGCAGTCATGTTAGTGAGATGCTATAAGTGTAATTTCTGGTGTTACTTTGAGACACCATCTCATAGTAAACTTTAGTCTCTTGCAATCTTCTTGCCCCGTCTTCTGTAATGTTCCTCAACCTTGAATCAAGTGACATTTTGTAGATAGAGCCATTGAGACTGGGCTTGAAATTTCTATCCTGCATTTTGAATGGCTGAGATTTTTACTGTGATCTTTGTTTCAGAGACTGTAATTAATTCTGTATATAAGGACACATGGCTTTGATTGTTTTTAGGCATGATACTGGCTTAAGTAAGTAAAGGGCAGTACATTCTCCCCCATAACCACAGCTTCAATAGCCTTATATATGTGGGTAAATTACCAGGACCAGCCATGTTCATTGATCAGGACTTAAGCAAAATTAGATAGCTGTTGGCTATCATCAAGCTATTTGTGCCACTGCACTGCCCTTATGGTTATCCTGACATGTTGTTCATTTTGTTTTACAGGCATGATATTAACAATTACTTGAAAATGACAAGACTGGTGATTGTAATTACATGATATACTAGAAATTTGACCTGTGCCTGGCACATCTTCTTGTATATGAATGTTGACTTTCTGATAGGCAGGAGGATGTAAAAGTTAAATTTAGTCTTAACTAAAAAAAGGAAATTAAAATTTTCCTGCTATAGCACGTTTAATTAATTGAAGCAAAATAAAATCTATTTAGTTGATTTTGGGGAAATATCATTTAACAATATAATCCTAAATCCTTTTAAGTCATTAAATGTCACAGATAGTTATTAGCTGTCATACTACGTAAAATTGGCATCAGGATTCTGATGATGAAATATTCTCTGTTTTATGCAAATGCATAGTAATAGTGAACAAAGTTATGTACCAAACTTCATGCTTCAGGTAACTAATTGCATGTATTAAATTGTATCTAAGATAATTTCATATTACCTAGGTATCAAGTGCATAATAATTATGAGTAAATTATTAATTAAATATTAAAATAAGAATACTAGAGTTACCAAATGGACATGGAAAATAAAATATATTAGAATAATGAAATATATTTATTAAAAGCCAAATGATGAAAACATTGTGTATATAAAAGCAGCCTGGAGCTATATGTCACCTTAAAGTGTTATATTGTGTTCCAGTGAGTTGGTTTAGCAGATAAAATTTCATGCAATAAAGAACCAAGAAATTAATTTGATACCTACACGTAAATGTTTGGAAGACTCCTATATTTACTACATGACCAGAACACATAAAAATTTACACATAATATTAATAATGAGACTAATGAGAACAATTATAATAGGAAAAAGAAAAAAACAAAACTCTAGGAACATTTTAAAGAATAATGTATTGACCTTAAAATAGAAAATTCAACACATTTTCTTAGTACATTAACTATTCAAAGAAAAACTAAAAGGCTTTTACTTCATTCTATATGAAAGCAAAAACACAGCAGATGGATTGTGTAAAGAAAGAGAGAACTGCAAATTGTAAAATTAATATAGTCATTCCAGAGGAAAGAAACAGACACTAACCCAACGTTCTGTAAGTAAACATTTGAAGGATTTAGTGCATAATAATAACATATTTAATCGAACACATCTTACGATGATAAAGAAAAGAAAGCTGCAAAAATAATGCCTGAATGTATTCATATCACTTAAAATGTGGCAAGATGTCTCAAATTCATAGATACCCTGAAATACATCACACAATTATAAATAATTAGATTTTACTATGGAATAAGTAATGTAGTATTTGCTTAGTGTTTAAGAGCACTTACTGCTTTTAAGAGCAAACACGTTCATTTTCCAACATCGATCAAGCCACTTCCAATCTGCTGTGAAAGCAGCTCCAGGTTATTTGACATCTTCTGGTCTCACCAGGTGCCTGTGTTCATGTGCACAAATCTATACATAGACATTCACACATAACATACTATTAAAATAAAAAGATTCATATATGTATTTTCTGCACAAATTATGAATAGTAAGCCTCCTACATATGCAAACACAATTGTTGCAATGTAATAAGAAAGGAGAAAATTCGCAAATAGGATGAAGAGTAAATTTACCATTAATGCTTACACAGTTCAGTAAGCAAAAACACTAAACATCACGATTGAAATGCAATGTAGATGTTAAAAAGAATCTAGCATTTGAATTTATGAGTGAAACTATTTATAATATATTATATATATATATATATATATGTATTCCTAATTGCCTTTCAGAGTTTAGCTAATTAATATAAAGTGATCATGTTCAGAGTTCAATCCCTGGCTGTCAGGACCAAAGCCCATGGATTTTAGATCTTGATGTCCTAGGATTTTAAATATTAATGACATAATTGATGGCAATGCACAACCCTAAAAGTCTTACCATATAAGTCACAAAGACACCATAATATATGCTGGGCATCAGGTTAGAACTTTTATGTTTAAATGTATTCAGAGTTTCAAAAAGTGAAATGGTTGAGATTAAGAAAGGCCATTTTTCGGTTTGCTTTTATATCTCCAGTGTGCAGTTTGATTTTGGTGGATCATTACACAGTGTTTCATTTTATTTTATTTGAACAGGTGATGTAAGTTAACTGTACAGATTAATGAGCCTCAGTTTGATATATCCATAATGGAGATAGCATGCACTGACTAATGTAACTACCTTCTTACACTGACTTTTTTGCAATTTACTACAAGTTAGGATACTCTATTCTACTTTTAGGGAAAAATGACTTACATAGGATATAAAAATCCATAATATATTTTCATAACTGTTTTTTTATTTTGGAATTTTTATTTATTATTCACACATGTATATAATGTACCTTGATCACACCAATCATTAACTTGGTTCTTCTCTCTCTGGATAAATTCCCTTTCTAGCTTCATGTTCTTTATATTTTCCTGTTTTATTTTCTTTATAATCCATTGGTTCACTGAGTACTGCCTGCTGGGATCTTCCCTAATTCATTGTCTTAATTGTGTACAAGACTTGTGCATTCTACTGTAGATGCAGTGAGTCCATAGTTCCAATAACTGTGTCATAACTAGATGTCATGATTACATCCTCTCTCCTCAAGTTCTGTCTTCTCCTTTTCTGCAATGTTTCCCCAGCCTTATGCTCAGCTTTCTTCTTCTCACGGTCTTAGCACTTATACCAGTTACACAGAACTACAGTAATTGCTGCCCAGTACACCTATACATTTCTCTGACCACAGGCCATAAAAGCAGTAATGTATGGACAAAAACAATGAGAATTGGAACGCAGTTTGACAACATGGCCATTTAGCAAAACAGGAGTAGTAGGATCCTCTCTATGACCATGTGAGCCATGAGAAAACTGTCAATGTTTATAACATGACATCTGACTTTCCTTCTATAGAAGAGGCTTCAAATTCAAACAAACAGCAGTTGCCCACTTTCATAAGATTTAGATAATTATCTTCATACTTCTGAACTTTCAACTTGCAAAATGAAGTCTAGTTTCATCAATATCCATGCCAAGGATAAAATTTTGCTATTTGATGATTAAATAAAGGTCTAGTGCCTATGTAATTTATTTTTCCAATTTTGTAACATAGATATTGTGAACAGTGAGAAGGTAAAGACATTTATGGAGTTATAACTGGAATAGACAGATTCCATCAGGTACATATTCCTTCGGTGGTACTATTGAATCACAAATAATTTCACTGACATTTGTATTTGTACTTCACCAAAGATTTGTGGGTTTAGTATTTAGTATTTTTCATGTAATTTTTGATAATTACTGTGCCATTATTTTAAGCATTTATTCAAATATATAGCATATTTAATTCCATTACTTTATTTCTGATGAATAAGGTATTTTGTGTCTTATAGATATGATCCATGTCATATAAAGAGCCAGTAAAGTTTTCTTTTCTCCATCGTTATTAACCTAGTATCTCTTAATGACACTAAATTGTGCAGATATACCATATTTCCTGTATCCATTCCTCTGTTGAAACGCTTCTGGGTTCTTTCCACCTTCTGGCTATAATAAATGAGGCTGCTATGAACATAGTGGAGCACGTGTCTTTGTTATATGTTGGGGCATCTTTTGGGTATATGCCCAAGCGAGGAGTAGCTGGGACTTCAGATAACTCAATGTCCAATTTTCTGAGGAACCTCAAGACTGATTTTAAGAATGGTTGTACCAGTCTGCAATCCCACCAACAATGGAGGAGTGTTCCTCTTTCTCCACATCCTCACCAGCATGTGGCCTGATTTTGCTGTCACATGAGTTTTTGATCTTAGCCTTTCTGACTGGTGTGAGGTGAAATCTCAAGGTTGTTTTGATTTGCATTTCCCTTATGACTATAGATGTTGAACAGTTCTTTAAGTGTTTCACTGCCATTCGATTGTGAATTCTTTGTTTGGCTCTGAACCCCATTTTTCAATATGGTTATTTGTCTCCCTGTAGTCTAACTTCATGATTTCTTTGTATATTTTAGATATTGGCCCTCTATCTGTTTTAGGATTGGTAAAGATCTTTTCCCAATCTGTTGGTTGCCACTTTGTCCTAACAACAGTGTCCTCTGCCATACAGATGCTCTGGAGTTTTGTGAGTTAGCATTTGTTGATTCTTGATCTTAGAGCATGAGCCATTCCTGTTTTGTTAAGGAAATTTTCTCCACTGCCCATGTGTTCTAGATGCTTTCGCACTTTTTCTTTTGTTAGTATGCGTTTATCTGGTTTGATGTGGAGGTCCTTGATCCAGTTGTACTTCAGCTTTCTACAGGGCAGTAAGAATGGATGAATTTGCCTTCTTCTACATGCTGACCTCCAGTTGAACCAGCACCATTTGCTGAAAATGCTCTTTTTTTCCCCATTGTATGGTTTTGTCTCCTTTCTCAAAAATTAAGTGACCAAGGGTGTATGGGTTCATTTCTGGGTCTTCAGTTCTATTCCACTGGTTTATTTGCTGATTCTGTCTCAATATCATACAGTTTTTTTTATCACCGTTGCTCTGTAATAATTCTTAAGTAAAGGAATTGTGATTCCTAGGAAAGTCCTTTTATTGTTGGGGACAGTTTTAGCTATTATGTGTTTTTTGTTATTCAAAATGAATTTATGAATTGTTCTGTCTAACTCTATGAAGAATTGGATTGGAATTTTGATGGGATTGGAATGAATCTGTAGGTTGCTCTTGGTGCAATGGCCGTTTCTACTTTATTAATCCTTTTTTTTTCTTTTTTTCCGAAGCTGGGGACCGAACCCAGGGCCTTGCGCTTCCTAGGCAAGCGTTCTACCACTGAGCTAAATCCCCAACCCCCTTGTCTTACTTTTTAATATTTGATTTTGTTAATTTTACACTTTCTGTATCCACTGGTGAGTCTGGCTATGGGTTAATGTATCTTGTTTATTTTCTCACAGAACCAGGTATTGGTTGTGTTGATTCTTTGTATAGTCCCTTTTTTCTACTTGGTAGAATTCAGCTCTGAGTTTGATTATTTCCTACCTACTACTAGTCCTGCAGTTATTTGCTTCTTTTTGTTCTATATGATTTAGGTTTGCTCTCAAGCTGCTGATGTATGCTCTCTCCTATTTCTTTCTGCAGGCACTCAGAGCTATGAGTTTTTGTCTTAGCACAGCTTTCATTGTGTTCCAAGAGTTTTGGGTATGTTGTACCTTCATTTTCATTGAATTCTAAGAACTCTTTAATTTTTTCCTTGACCAAGTTATCATTGAGAAGAGCATTGTTCAACTTCCATGTATATGTGGGTGTTCTTTCCTAATTGTTATTGAAGAACAGCCTTAGCCCATGGTGGTGTGAAAGATGCCTTGGATTATTTCTATCTTTCTGTGTCATTTGTGGACTGCTTTTTGACTGATTGTATGATCAATGTTGGAGAATGTGCAAAGAGATGGTGAGAAGGAGGTATATCCTTTTGTTTTAGGATAGTATGTTCTCTAAATATCTGTTAAGTCCATTTGGTTTATACCTTCTCTTAGTCTGTCTATGACTCTTTTTAATTTCTGTTTCTGTTATCTGTCTAGTGATGAGAATATGGAGTTGAAATCTACTGCTATTATTGTTTGAGGTGCAATATTTTCTTTGAGCTTTAGTAAGGTTTCTTTTTTGTATGTAGGTACCCCTGTATTTGGAGCATAAATATTTATAATTTCAAGTTCATTTTGGTGGATTTTTCCTTTGATGATTATGAAGTGTCCTTCCTTATGATTTGTGATAACTTTGGATGAAAGTGGATTTTATATGATATTAGAATGGCTACTCCCACTTGCTTCTTCAGATCATTTGCTTGAAAAGTTTTTAACAAGCCTTTTACTCTGTGGTAGTTTCTATCTTTGTTTCTGAAATGAGTTTCCTGTAGTGCAAAACGTGGGGTCCTCATTACATATCCAGAGTGTCAGTCTGTGTTTTTTTAGTGGGGAATTGAGTCCATTGATATTGAGAGATCTTAAGGAATAGTGATGATAACTTTCTCTTATTTTCATAACTGGAGGTTAGTTTATGTTTGTGTGCTTCTCTTCTCTTTGTTTTGTTGTGAAAAGATTAATTTCTTGCTTTATCTATGATTTTACCTGCCTCCTTATGTTGGGGTTTTGCAGTTAATGTCCTTTGTATGACTGGATATGTAGAAAGATATTGTGTAAATTTGGTTTAATCATGGAATATCTTGGTTTCTCCATCAACGTTAGTAGAGAGTTTTGCTGGATACAGTAGTGTGGGCTGGCATTTTTGTTACCTTAATGTCTGTATGACATCTGTCCAGGATCTTTTGGCTTTCATAGTCTCTTTTGAGAATTCTGGTGTAATTCTGATATGTTTGCCTTTATATGTTACTTGACCTTTTCCCTTACTGCTTTTAATATTTTTATTTGTTTTTCGCATTTGGTGTTTTGATTATTATGTGATGGGAGGATTTCCTTTTCTGGTCCAATCTATTTGGAGTTCTGTAGGCTTTGAATATGTTTATGGGGATCTCTTTCTTTAGATTATGGAAGTTTTATTCTATACTTTTGTTGAAGATATTACTGTCCCTAGATTTGGCAGTCTTCACCCTCTTCTATATCTGTTAAGCTTAGGTTTGATCGTCTCATTGTGTCCTGGATTTCCTGTATGTTTTGGGCTCGCTGCTTTTCAGTTTTACCTTATATTTGACAGTTGTGTCAATGATTTCTATGCAAACTTCTGCTCCTTAGATTATGTCTTCTATATCTTTTATCCTGTTGGTGATTCTCACATCTATGACTCCTGGTCTCTTTTCTAGGTTTTTCATTTCCAGGGTTGTCTTCCTTTGTGCTTCCTTAATTATTTCTATTTCCATTTTTAATTCCTGGGTGGTTTTGTTCATTTCCTTTTCATGTTTTGCTGTTCTTCCCGTAGTTCTTTAAGGTAGTTTTGTGTCTCTCTTTATGGGATTCTACTTGTTTACTTCTGTACTTTCTGTTGTCCTGTATTTTCTTAAGGGAGTTATTTATGACCTTCCTAACATCCTCCTTCGTCATGATAAAATGTGAATTTAAAACTAGATCTTCCTTTTCTGGTGTGTTTAGATATCCAGTGTGTGTTTTGTTGGGAGAATGGGGTTCTGATGACTCCAAGTAGTCTTGATTTCTGTTGCTTGTGATTCTGTGCTTGCCTCTAGCCATCAGGTTGTCTCTGGAGTTAGATTGGCTTGTTCTTTCTGACAGTGGCTTGACTGTCTTGTAGGCTCATGTGTCCGTACTGCTGTAGACTTGTTTTCCTGTTTTCTTGTACCCAGTTATGAGAACAGTGTATTCTGATCTAGGCATGTAATTGCTCTTTTCCACTGACTTTCAGCTGTCCCTGTGGGCTAGAACCAGAGCGAAATTCCCATACTTCTCCTAGGTCCCTCTGTTGGGGGAGGGGGAACAGATGGCACAAGATGTTTTCCTCTTGACTCAGGATTATGGGCAGAGAGTAGTCTCCTCTGGTTTCCCAGGAGTGTCTGCTTCTCTGAAGGTCTAGTTGCCCCAACTTCAGGATTTGGGTACAGGGAGCTGTTTGACCAGTTCTGTTCAGATTCAGGCACTGTCTGGAACATGGTGCTCCAGTAGCTTTACTCTTCCTATATTCCTGTGTCCAGAAGCACTATGCAGTTTTCTCTTGGGCCAGAGACCTGGGCAATGCTGGGCAGAAGTAGCAGTCTCTGTGCCTACATTAAAGAGCCAGCTAAAAACTGGAAATGCTTATTCCCAGAGGAGTTCTGCCTTTGCTTATCCTGAGTCCACCAGTCAGCTCACCTCGAGCAGAAATGTTGAATTCACCTCTTGTCTCAGGCCTGAGCTCACTTTTTGTGCTGACTTTCAGCTTACCATGAGGGCTGCAACAAGAAATGTCCTTCCCCTACTGCTCCTATGTACCTATGCACAGGAGGCCCAGATGGAGCTAGGTTTTTTTTTTTCTTGAGTCATAATGTGAGCAGAGATCTCAGAGGTTTCTGCCCCTCTGATGGTCTTAGCAGGGCACAGAGCTATGTCCACTCACAAAGAAACTCAAGATATCCCCACTCTCCAACAAAGTGCCTTATGCAATCTGCTTTGGGTAAAATGAGTTTGAAACCTGTTTCTGCTGACAAAGGGGTTTTCAGAACTTCCATATCAAACCAAAAGGGCCTTCAAAGTCCTCCACTATTAAAAATGGGCTTAAATCATCACTATGGTCAAAGGGGACAAAATAAAGTCAAAATTCCGCAAACTGAATCTCATAACACACATACCAGCCCAAGTAAGACAAAACTTTCTTCCTGTACACCATTAGATTAAGGACCATTTACAGTTTCAGAAGGGGTTCTTGAGAGTTCCACACCCATGCAAGATGTGGTAGAAAATTTTGAGTCTACCCAAGTGACTCTTGGGCCTTCTGCACATAAATATTGTGATCTTGCACCCTCACCATCTCCCCCAGTGGTTCCTATGTCCCTATACATCAGAAGTTACTCAAATATCCTCTATCACACAAAAGGACCCCCTGACTTGTCATAAGCACAAAAACAACCAAGTTTATCACAAGACACAGTCAATGAGCCATGCAGGCTACATATTTGTACAATTTCCAGAGAAGATAAAACATCCCTTTCCCCCTCAGGGGACTCTAGGTTGTTCTGTCCTGAAAGGAGAGGCTCCAAAATTTTCCACATATACATCAGAGATGCTAGAATTTCCCAAATCTGAGCAGGATTCTCTGAGTAGTACTCTATCTCATAAAGAGACTGTGGGAAAAGAAACATCTACAAAAGTAGTTCTAACCACAGCCACATCTTTAGAGATGGCTTATGGATGTGACACATGTACAAAAGATGTTCTAGGACATATTCCATCTGTAGAGAAGGTTATGGATACAACCATATGTGAATGAGGAGTGGGGGAACATGATATGCAAACACCAGTGTCTGTAGCATACTCGATATCTGAGGAAAGAGATTCCTTGGATTCCATTTGTGCAAAAGAATGCATATGACCTCAGCAAACTTCACAGGAGGCTATAGGAACTTCTTTATCTCCTCAAGATCAGCCATTTTCCCCAACTACAGAAGATGCTACACACTCTTCCAAATATGCACAAATGGTTGTGAGTCCTTCTTTATACCCACAAGCAGACCCAGAACATCTGCCAAATACCTCAAAGGCTTTGGATTTTACTATATCTTCTGAAGGGGCCTTGGAACCTGCTTTGCCTATCAAGCAACCTAGTAAACCTGACACTTCTATTCAAAAGTCTGTTTTCACTTCTCCAGCCAAAGAATTTTTTTTGGAACTTCCACAGTTACACAACAATATCTAGAAACATCCTTATCTGCTCATGAGTCTCTCAGACCTCTCACATTTGTCTAGGATGCTCTAGGAGAGGTCACATCTTCAGAGGTAGTTCTAATACCTTCCCCCCATTATGACGTTACATTCAGGATTTCCACACATATACACTGTACATTAAGACCTTCCTCATCTGAGAAGGATGTCTTAGGATCTACTGCATCTGATCAGCATGCTTTACAACTATCCCCATCTACCCAAGTAGATTTATTTACATTTCCACTCTGGGGAGAAATAGTCGACATTCTCCCTCTACCACAGTAGACCACAGGCACCCAGTTTCTAGAAACAAAGTCTTATGATTTGATTATTCTGATGCAGTCTTGAGAAATTTCTCCTAAAGGAAGACAGTTTCAACCTTCCCCCTTCTGCCAAAAGGGATCTAGTGCCATCTTCTGCTGCCAAAGAGACAACAAAAGCTACAACTATTCCTCAGGTGAGACTCACACCTTCTCCATCTGTCCAAAGGGACCTGGAATTTTCCAAAAATGACCAAGGAATTGTGGAAAGTTGCCATTCCTTACAAGGGCATGCTGGCCATTCCATATTGTCCCAAGATGCTCAAGTAACTCCTTTTTCTACCAAAAAGGCATGTTCCTCGTCTTCCCAGGGTTTCAGGGAATTTCTTCACCCCTCTATAGTGTCATCTCCACGAGGAATAAATAGAGAAAGTGTGCTATAATAAAACAAAGAACACTACTCAGGTATTAAAAATGCGGAGACCAAGAACACTGTAGGCAAAGAGATGGAACTGGAAAATAGTGAATTAACAGAGATTGAAAAGGTCCTATCATGGGATGTAATTAGGGACATTTGGATGTTAGCCACAAAGTTCAGAATACCCACAATTAAAATCCTTCATCACATGCATGGTAACATGAAAGAAAACCAATTGTGGATGCTTGCAACAAACTTAGAACGAGGAGGGAAAATGGGACCTAGCTACAGGTACAGAAGGATAGACAAAGTCGGGGGAGCAGCAACAATGAAAAGACAGAAGAGAGAAATCCAGAGGAAAAGTGGAATAAATAACAATAATCATCAATGATGGGTGGTGAACTTGGGTATGCCCAGGGAAATCCCCGATTTCAAGAATCCAAAAGGCTCCCATACACCTACTGGGATGATGTTAGTTGAAATACAAAGCAGCAAAGAGATAGAACGACTACAGACTGCCCCTTGTAGCTAAACATGACCCTATTGAAGGGATGGTGCTGCCACGCAGATCAAAATTTTAACGTATAAATATCCAAGGCTTAAAAAATGTAAAAAAAAAAAGACCAGAGAATGAAGAAAGGCCCTTCAGAGACCACCACACCATAAGAATCATTTCATCCACAGACCGTAAATCCTCGCACTATTCCTGATGTCAAGATGTGCTTGCAGATTAGACCCTAATATGTCTGTCCTCTGAGGGGCTCTGCCATCACCTGACTGAGACAGATGGTGGTACAGCTAAACATTTGAAAGAAAATGACAGGGGCTGGAGAGATGGCTCAGCGGTTAAGAGCACCCGACTGCTCTTTCACAGGTCATGAGTTCAATTCCCAGCAACCACATGGTGGCTCACAACCATCTGTAAAGAGATCTGATGCCCTCTTCTGGTGTATCTGAAGACAGCTACAGTGTACTTATATATAATAAATAAATAAATCTAAAAAAAAAAAAGAAAGAAAATGACAGCCACATAAGATGAGTTAGTCGAATGCCTAAAGGATGATCTTAAAGGGATTGGAAACCAATATGAAAAACAACAGTATCAATTAAGTTTACCTTTCAGAGTCTCAGGAAATTTACCAACAAGAGTATACTTGGCCAGTACATGGATACTGCTATGTAGACAGTAAAGCATATGGAGAAGACAACTGCCTCATCTGCCATCTCTGGAAAGGAAGGCAATTGGTTTTGTGGAAATGTCATACCCCAGAGAAGGAGGGTGTTAGATGGCTAAAGTGAAGTGGCCATGTAGATGGAGGAGCACCATCATAGAAACAAAGAGAATCGGAAAGGCTTGGAGGATTCAAGAAAGAAAGAAGAGTTTGGGAAATGACTTTGAAATGTAAACAAATACATATATTATTTTACACTTCCAATGTTTATAATATAAGATATGTATGTTTCCAACAATATAAGATATGTATGTTAACATCTCTCTCCTTAATGACTATACAGTCAGTATTTGTAACATAGGTTTACTAAAAGTTGAAATCCAAAATTGTTGTGACTTATTATTCGAATTTCACATAGATAAACCCATTCACTATTTTATCTTCTGCCCTTGTAACTATAGCAAATATTTAGTTACTTGACAGAAAATTTAAAAAAAAAATTGTCTTTCTACTCCATTAGTTTTCCATTCAATGCCTCAAATGTCTCTCAATTTAACTGTATGTACTACATTCCCTTCATTGTTGCTCTTTTCCCTGTCTCTTCACATTTGATATTCCTGTTCCTGACTGTGTCTTTCAGCAATACATAAGTACACTTGCACCTTTCAAAATAAGGACGGTCTGGTTCATACTAGACACTTACACAAAACTGATCATACAGATACACAGTTTAGAGAATTAACATTTAGATTAAAGTGAATATATAACTCATTTTTCCATTTGATCTGGATTAACTCATCTAGGATGGCATTCACAAGAGGAATTCTGATTTCTTTTCATTGATATTGGGTTTAAAATACTTGTGCATTATATACTTCCTACCTTGGATTAGTCCGGCATACCACACACAGAACAGAACAAATCAATTAACTGTAGGATATGTGCATGTATGTGTCTAGGTCATTCCACAGTAACTCATGCTAAATGTTTGACAAGCAAATCTGTTCAAAGATAGAATGACCTCCCTTTTTTGCATGTTTCTTAAACATACCAAATCACCTCACATTGCACCAATTATTTATACCTCTGGGCTACAGATTAAATTCATTATATCTACCATTAATCTCTCCATAGGGATTAAGAGCTTATTGATAAATAATTTTGTAGTCTTTAGATTAGAATTTTGTCCCAAAACTCATTAAGTATTTATTGTTCTGTAAATTCAAACCTAAGTGGTATTTCGGAAATTTGAGTTTCATGGTCAGACTTCGTCAGCTAAATGCACTCTGTCCATTGTTGGCAAGTTCAAGCTATGCTTCCTGAATGTCATGTTTGCTGTGACTACCTAGTTGTACAGTCATGGGATACGCAAGTGAGTTCTCATATAGTTTTCTCAATACTAAATTGATCTGATCAGAATCTGTGAAGTGACAAATCAATCCCTTTGTGCTGAATGTAGGTTGCCAAACTCCCTCTGGATAATTTTTGAATAGCATCTTGTACTTATGCATATGCTTTTTAGGTGGTTTCTCATTATCTATTATCACTCCACATAGATTCGGAGCATTATATTATTGTAAATTTCTAAGCCAAGTGATTACCTGTCCTGGATTAGAATCGTCTGTGAGTTTCTAGATCAATGTGTGTAATCCTAAGGGATTCTTCTTGATATATTATCATCTATGGATGGTGTAATATCTACAACGTTTGATACACAGCCTTTGATACACCTTCCTTCAGCTGTGTAAAATAAAATTATTTACAGCAATGGGATCCTGTAATATTTAGGCTACTACATGAATCCTTTAGTAAAATATGTCTATGCATGCTTATTCATGCCCAAAAAGATCCATGGGGAGACCAACCTGGCTAAAAATGTCAATTGCTACTCAGATGTCCACTATGTATACAGTCTGAGGAAGAGTCAGTTCAGTTCAGGTGTGGAACTGAAGAATACTCAGCCATTTTCCAAACGAAAAAAAAAAATCAAGTGACTAAGATAAGGATTGTGGGAATGCTTTCATCTATGTAGAACATTAATTTTAGACTCACATACAAATGTGTGATGTGCAGTATTATCAACACTTTATTTCAGTAGGAATTATATACTTTTGGGTATGGTCCCTCTGGACTATTGTATGATATCAATATGGTTTGCTGTGACAGATTTTCAAGTAAATATGAAATATGAGGACTCCAGCAGAGTAACTCTTGCTCAAGTAATACCCTTCATGTTATTTGTGACCCTCACTGGGAACACTTACTGCTATGTATCAGTGTTCTGATTATATTTTAAGTCTTTTTTTTTGTTCTCATGCTAACTTTTGATGTTTCCTTTCTCCAATAGAATAGTTAGTCAATGAGCCTGTATACCAGACATCAGATGCAATATCAAGCATTGGTTGCAGCTTGCCCCTCTGCTGAATTCACAGCTATGAGGAAGTGTTTCTTATGAGGAGTAATTGATCTCTACAATGTAGATTATTGTTGTCTGTGTTTTTCTCTGACTTCCTCAGTACTCTTAAGGGTCATATGAGGGAAGAAATCACAATGAGAGTGAGAAGCGATCTTTCTGGATCCCAGGATAGACAAAATACACCAAAGTTTCCTTGCAAGATATAAGAACATAGTGGACAGGGTTTGTATTCAACTTAGTCAATGAAATGCTCTCCCTTTATACCCTGTATATGTACAAATATTTACACAATTGGATTGGCTTGTTAGCTATGCCTACTTACCCAGCCTGCCCAGTTTTCAGGCTGTGAAGAGGAGACTTTGTTCTCAGCAAGGGATCAGGTGGTGGACAAACATCTTACTCTTGCTCACTGTTTCCCTGTTCCTCCAAGTTAAGCAGCTTCTTTCAAATGGATCTCCATTGTCCATAATATCCCTGACTTCAGGTCTGAAGCTATGAGCCCAGTCAACAAGAAAATCTCCATAGCTAAGAAAAAGTAAAACTTTTCATTTTTTAATGCTGAGGTCGAGGGGCAGATATTATGGTGACTTTCTTTATTCTAAGATCTTCTTCAAACAGGGAAGGGGGAAGAGCATTAGAGGAGGGTAAGTTTTGATCTATCTAGGGTTGCTTAACAATAATAGTAATAATAATAATAATAATAATAATAATAATAATAATAAGTAGTAGTAGTAGTAGTAGTAGTAGTAGTAGTAGTAGTAGTTTAGACTAGGAAGTTTATTCAGCATTTAAGAACACTGCCTGTCTTTCCAAATGTCATGAGTTCAATTCCAAGTGTACTCATCGTGTCATCCAACCATTCATAATGGCAGGTGAGTCTGGTGAGTCTGACAGGTACAGTATACTCATAAAAATCAAATAAAATAAATCTTTAAAATAAATAAAAAAACAAAAGTTTACTTATCTAAGTTTAAGTTACTGTGCTTCTGTAGCTGACCAACTTTCTGTGTTCCTCTGAGGACAAAAAATGCATCTCTCTCTATTAAAATCCAGGATGAGAGCTCACACACTGCTTGCCATATCTCGTCTGTTATTCAAACACAGCTTCTGCTTTTCTGAGAAATGAATTAGCTTCCATTACACTCCTATCCTACCTTCAAGTTCTACTTTTGAGAGGCACATCAGAAAAGTGTGTTTGTGCATGAGGACGTTGGAGTTGCAGTTTCTTCTGATGTGAGAATACTGGGTTTAACACAGAGGGGTCAAGACGATCAAGGAATGACTGGGTGTAATAACTATCTTTTGTTCAAATTCTGCTGATGCCATGGGTCAGTATTCCTGGAAGTTTACCCAACTCACAGGTTTTCCTCTTGAGCTCAATAGTCAGTTTCTCCTACTTCTTAATCTCCTGAACTTGCTCATTGATGGTGGAAGGTTGGCATGATGCCTTCCCAGCAGACCCTGTAGATAAACACAAGGGAACATGCATATTAATGGCCCAGTCACAGGAGAGACCATTCTGAGTCCCCCAACAAAGCATGAGGAAAGGGGAAATCTACAGACACTTTGAAGCACTGAGAGAGTAAGAAAGCTCTTTTCAAGTTGGACCTATTAGCTACTCTCCTGCCTCCAACGATGATTGCTAGACATATGCAGGTAAGTTCTGTAGTCCATAGTTCTTAGGACAACCAAGCCCTAATCATGTATGTTCAAGAAAAATGAGTCTGAAATCTTGATACATTTCCAGGGGAGTATCCCTCTCTCTCTCTCCTTGTCACAACATGTCAATGAATGTACAATAATCGTCTGTAGATGAAGTCCTATACTCTACCCTGAGAGTAGAAGATTTATCTGTGTGGCTCCTATTGGATATCTTTCTCATTCAGAGTGAAATTAAGGAACTCATAGCAAACTAACTGCATGCTTGTCAATTTCTGGCTGTCTGCCAAATATTCATCAGATATTCTTGACGCTTGGTCCCTTCTTTTAGAATCTAGAGGTTTCAGACCACAAGTCCTGCTCCTAAGAGGTCTGACCCAAGCACAGCTTCTCGAGGAAGGTCCCCAGCAGTGGCTCAGGGCTTACTCTCTCTGCTTTACACCAGATTATTTATTTTGCACTTTTATAACAAGAAAGAAGTCCTAATTTTTTGTCTCTCTCTCATCTCACCATGCATTCTGTTTTCCCTGTAAATAACTTGATAATCCTAAAAAACATGTCTGTGTGTAAACCAATATGCACTAACTAAATACCACAAGGGCAGCTTCTGTTTCCATAACACTAGTGATATCACAGGGAATACCACGGAATTTCAGGTATACAATAGTGTATCCAGAGGAGTGTCCTCTTCAACATCACATAACTACCCATTAACTAGATCTTCTCCAAATCAACAAGCCAAGTTGCCCTTTCAAGTACCTTTGCCTGAGACACAAGCGAAGATTTTCCAATACTCTCTTTTCTAAAATGGAGATATGACTGATTTATTGAATTCTTTCCCACCATCATGTACAGATATTGAAGCCTAAATTTTCAATCAAAGCCCAGAATTTGTCTTCCCCACCTTATGTTGCAGGCTGAAAATGACAAGGAAGAAAGGAAGTTGAGAACTTAGGTCAGGATGATGCTGGAGAGTTGGGATTATGCCTTCTTTGTAGCGTTGGCACATAGATAAATACAAGTAACCAAAGACTTTGGAAAGATCCACAGAGTAGTACAGTTTGGGTGGGGGAGTAAAAAACTAGGAATAATTGTGTAAATTTGGACAAAAACATTGTTCAGAGCCTCAAAAATAACATGTTTTAGACATGGGGCTGTTTATGATGTGAGCAGCAGTTCACAGGTCAGGCTGCAGGTGCATTGGTTAACATAGGTGCAATTTGAGACCTCAAAAACAGTCAGAGAAAGCATGGTGGGTCAACCTGGAATGAGCAATTAAGAAGTCATGCTATACTATGGAGAGTTATTATATGAAGGAAAGAGACAGACAGAGACAAAGACAGACAGACAGACAGACAGACACACACACACACACACACACACACACACACCAAAACAAAGCATCAGTCATGGGGACAAATATGTAGATCAATGATAAGGAGCTTCAACCAGGGAAGAAAAGTCAAATTCTTCTGTTGGGTGCCACATGTGACAATGTCTATACTCCTGAAAGGGTGTCACTACTACATTTATGGACAGCATCCATTAGAAACCTACAGACAGGGAATGGTAAATTAAGTGTATAGTCTAGGTATTATTAAACTATACATGTTTATTAGAGCCCCATGTAACTTTTGTCATGATCCTGGCAGTCCCAGCAAAGAGAAGCAAGCCCATGGTCAGCCTGCCATGCACTTCTTGGATCTCTGAAAATTTACCTTCCATACATGCTTATTGGGCCCTAAGCTTGTTGGGAGTTGTTGAATATTCTGCATCTTCACAGGTGTTTAAGTACTAGTCTAGTAGAGTTGGATGTCAACTCTATTTCTAATTGTGGTTCTCCAGAGGACACCTAGTTCAGATCACACTAGGGTTTATAAGATAAGGAAGTGCTTAAACTGGCAAGAAATATGTTATCATTAGTAAAGACTGTTCTAGGATAGAGGAAAAAATATGACAGAGACGCAGAGAGACACACACACACAGAGAGAATGAAAGAATATGCCTTATGTACATGAAGCCAGAAAAGAATTTGTGAATCTAGAAGACAAGGTATGAAGGACTACCTGTAAATCCCAGTAACTAAGAAAGAACCTTGGACACAGTTTTGATATTGAGGCTTCATACAGCTTGGCCTTTACCAATGTGAGACACACGATTTCAATGAGCAAATCCTTAGCCTGGAGAACGTAGTTATGGTGGCCCCCCCCAAAAACAAAACAAAACAAAACACAGAATTGTCCCCTTTGTCTGTTTCTCATTACTCTGATCTCCCATGTCACAAGAGGCTGAGTGGCCTTCCACATACCCTCACATGCAGCTCACAAGGAACAGCACCTATCTTCATCAGTACTTCATCTGAGCCTACCCTTGGCCTTTGGATGGTACTCAGGAACTGAACTGACAGGTTACATATTCCTAGCTGGGTGTCAAACTTCAGACATGAGAATCCCACTCTGTGATTGTCAACAGTTCCATGTATCCATTGGGATGGCAGTGTCACAATGGCTGCACCTGTCTTTTCATGCATTTCACATGCTTTATGTGTCCGAGTTGAAAGTCTCTCTCAGATTATTTACAGATCCACAGGATGCAGCTTGGCTTCAAAGGCCACATGTCTGACTACAGAAGCCACGTAAACAATGTCACAGTTCACAGCTATAATGTAGACATGTCAAGGTATTTCCTCTAAGTTTTGCTTTGAAGGATATTCTTTTTTTTTCTTTATTAACTTGAGTATTTCTTATTTACATTTCAATTGTTATTGCCTTTCCCGGTTTCTGGGCCAACATCTCCCTAACCCCACTCTCTAACCCCTAAGCACATTGTATATGGTTGTTCCCTTCCCCATTCTCCCCCCATTACCGCCCTTGCCCCAAAAATCACGTTCACTGGGGATTCAATGTTAGCAGGACCAAGGGATTGCCCTTCCACTGGTGCTCCTACTAGGCTATTCATTGTTCCCTATGAGGTTGGAGCCCACGATCAGTCCATGTATAATCTTTAGGGAGTGGCTTAGTCCCTGGAACCTCTAGTTCCTTGGCATTGTTGTTCATATGGGTTCTCAAGCCCCTTCAAGTACTTCCAGTCCTGTCTCTGTTTCCTTCAACGGGGGTCCCGTTCTCACTTCAATGGTTTGCTGCTGGCATTCCCCTATGTATTTGCTGTATTCTGGCTGTTTCTCTCAGGAGCCATCTACATCCAGTTCCTGTCAGCCTGCCCTTACTTGTCAAGCGTATTCTTTTATTACAGATTATGCTAATCTTTCTAGAAGGCCACATTGTGGGAGACCATTTGGATTATGCCCCATCCACAGTTTATAGATTTTTTACAGAGAATTCTTTCAGTGAAAATGGTTTCTGTAAATTGCATACAAACTAACTATTTAAGGACACAAACACACACACACAGACACAAAAGATACACACATACACACAGACACACACAGACAAAAACAGACACACAGTGTGCAGGGATAATACAGATGTGTATGTTAAAAAAAGTTAGGATAGTGTATCGATAATATAAAATATGAAGGGTTACACTAAAATCTAAGACACTAGGATGGAGGATGGGAAGCAATTGTGAGGTGTGCTTTCTCACAACTTGGACACATGAAAAATGAAGTAGGAGACATCAGAACTGCATTGTCAAACAAAGACAAGAAACATACACAATCAATTGAATGCAAATACAGCTCATCTTGTTGATCTCTAATGGAAGAGTTCAGGTGTTTCCCACACCTCTCCAGCATAGTATTTCATTGCAGTCCAATGCTAGAACACCAAAGGATATTCAAGAACATATAAGGAGATGAAGCCAGAATGTCAGCATTCCCAGAGATCAGTTGAGCAGGGAGTTCTGTTTTCCTATGTCTACCTTAGCTATGCTTCAGAAAACCAAGGAGACAGTCTCCTCAAGCATATCCACATCTGTACTGGGTGTAATTTGTCTTCAGAACATCTTTGGCTGTAGTTACAGAAGCCAGGATGAAAACTACAAACTATGTCAGCATAAAGTTGATGTGCATATGGCCAGGATCACTGCTAAGTCTCTCTAGACCTACGAGTGTAGATAGACATGCCTTATAGGAATAGAACATGGTTGTTTAGTTCCCGCAATTACTGTTCAGGACACATACAGAAGTCATGAAGAACCCAGTCCCTCTTCTATTTCACTAATTGATATTTCTTCAATATAGTAGAAAACTGTGGTTCTCAACTCACTCTTGAAGCCGTGACAGGGTGATCCCATTGGACGGCCATGTTTTGTTGTTGGAACTGAAATTTTATTTACATGCTCACAAGAGCAAATAAATGCAAGTACGGAAAGTTCCTTGGTCCTCTACATGAGAGTGACATCCTCACGTAGTCCTCTGATCTACTTGAGAAACAAAGAATTTAGATGGGCAATGAAAAGGATGCTGACCAAAGACCCACATTATTATTATTATTATTATTATTATTATTATTATTATTATTAATATTATTATTATTATTCCAGGATTATTCCTTTATATTATAGTCTGTGTTGTTACCAGTGTGCTAAAGTTTTTAACAATGTTTCAGGCTTTCGGGATCGGTAGACATTACACAACCGTCTTATCATTTGTATAGGAATACTCAGAATTATTAAATAACAGAAAGCAGAAAATTTTCAAAACATATTTATGCTGGCTAATTTAAATTCCTGTTTTTGCCTCTGGAATATTATATATTCTCTTTCAGGTTCTTCTTGAAATTATGAAGAAGTGAAAAATCGGTATGGGTTTATCTGATTACATTCTTTAACGAGTATTTCTTATTTACATTTCGACTGTTATTCACCTTCCCAGTTTCCAGACCAACATCCCCCTAACCCTACCCTGTCCCCTTCTTTGGGTGTTCCCCTCCTCATCCTCCCCACATTACAGCCCTCCCCCCAACAATCACGTTCACTGGGGGTTCAGTCTTAGCAGGACCCAGGGCTTCCCTTCCACTGGTGCTCTTACTAGGATATTCATTGCTACCTATGAGGTCAGAGTCCAGGGTCAGTCCATGTATAGTCTTTAGGTAGTGGCTTAGTCCCTGGAAGCTCTGGTTGCTTGACATTGTTGTACTTTTGGGGTCTCGAGCCCCTTCAAGCTCTTCCAGGTCTTTCTCTGATTCCTACAATAGGGGACCTATTCTCAGTTCAGTGGTTTGCTGCTGGCATTCGCCTCTGTATTTGCTGTATTCTGGCTGTGTCTCTCAGGAGCGATCTACATCCGGCTCCTGTCGGTCTGCACTTCTTTGCTTCATCCATCTTGTCTAATTGGGTGGCTGTATATGTATGGTCCACATGTGGGGCCGGCTCTGAAGGGGTGTTCCTTCAGTCTCTGTTTTAATCTTTGCCTCTCCCTTCCCTGCCAAGGGTATAATTTTTCCTCATTTAAAGAAGGAGTGAAGCATTCACATTTTGATCATCCGTCTTGAGTTTCCTTTGTTCTAGGGATCTAGGGTAATTCAAGCATTTGGGCTAATAGCCACTTATCAATGAGTGCACACCATGTATGTCTTTCTGTGATTGGGTTAGCTCACTCAGGATGATATTTTCCAGTTCTAACCATTTGCCTACGAATTTCATAAACTCGTTGTTTTTGATAGCTGAGTAATATTCCATTGTGTAGATGTACCACATTTTCTGTATCCATTCCTCTGTTGAAGGGCATCTGGGTTCTTTCCATTTTCTGGCTATTATAAATAAGGCTGCGATGAACATAGTGGAGCACGTGTCTCTTTTATATGTTGAGGCATCTTTTGGGTATATGATTGGCTGGGATTTTTACTGTGATCTTTGCTGCAGAGACTGTAATTAATTCTGTATATAAGGACACATGGCTATGATTGTTGTTAGGTATGATACTGGCTTTAGTATGTAAGGGGCTGTACATTCTCCCCCATAACCACAGCTTCAATAACCTTATATATGTGGATAAACTACCAGTACCATCCGTGTTCACTGAACAGGACTTAAGCAAAATTAGAGAGCTGTTGGCTATCACCAAGCTATTCATGCCACTGCACTGCCTTTGTGGCTATCCTGCCATGTGCTTGGCAAATCTTCCTGTATAAGAATATTAGTTTTCTGATAGGCAGGAGAATGGTAAAGATAAATTTCATTTTAACATATCAAAGGAAATAAAATTTTTTCCTGCTGTAGCACGTTTAATTAATTGAAGCAAAAAATCTATTTACTTGATGTTATGGAAATATCATTTAACAATATAATCTTAACTCCTTTTAAATGATTAAAAGTCACATGTAGTTGGTAGCTGTCATACTGTATATAATTCGCATCAGTATTGGGACAATGAAATATTCTCTGTTTTATGCAAATACATAGTAATAATGAACAAAATTATGTACCAATTGCCGAAAATGACAGAATAGGGTTTTTCTGGTCACAGCTGAGTGTAACCATGCAGGCTGAGAGCAAAGATAGAGAGAGCACAATGTTTATGGGAATAACTGAAGGTTGTGCTCACGATATGGCCTGTATTTCATGGAGTGCAATTGCCGAAGCTCCAGCAACTGATGGAGCTGAGGCCTAGGACCATTGGAAGGCTGTCATTAAATGGTTTGTGATGTCACAGCTGAGTGTGAGATAAGGCTAGATGAAGTGGAAAAATTTTGGTTTCTTTGGAAATCACTTGTGTCACAGGATGTTTTTCTGGAAGCTATGTTTGGAGAGGATGTTTTGCTGAAGCAGACACATGAGAAGGCATGTGATATTTCGCTGGAGCACAAGCTTGAAGGGGGAAAGGATGTTAACGGAGAACATAAATGTAATCCCACAGAGAGAGGACATTTTTACATTGCTAAACCTTGCAAGGCTTCGATGTTCTTTGCTGATCTTCATACCATAATGAGAAATGCACAAAAGGATCTGTGTTATCCGGGCTGCTTCTGGCTGCTTCTGCTGCTTCTTGTTGTTTTGTTAGAACCTTGTGGTCTCTGCCAGATCAAGGCACTGCTAATGATTTGTGTTTTGCGTTTGCTATTCGACAGTACTGTAAAATGAAGATTGGAGTTGCCTGAAAGAATTACTTCTATATAGGTACACAACTCTCTCACTTTTCCTATAAACTTTCTCTCTCTATTACCTCTGGTTGGTGGGCTATAAGGGTGGTTGAAGTGTTTAAGAAACCTAAATAAAGTAGGTTTTGAAAAAATATAAGCCTACAGATAGATTCATGGGTTTTGAGAAAGGGCTATGTCTCCTGCTGAGAGGAGATGATATGTAGGTTGTGACTTTTTGGTTCTCTGGTCTACTGTGACCCATTACATGGCCAATGACTGACAGTCTCCCAGTAAGTGTAACACACATTAAAATGCTTTTGCTTGGCGTTGGGAGCTGTAGAATATATTCATTTATTGTCACATATACTCGAGTATTCATGTTGGTGACAGTAGTGACTCTTCAGTACTCCCATACAGGGAAGTGGGTCTATACACTGAGATAAGAGAATGGCTGGTGGTGAGTATGTAACATGGAGTAAGAGAAACATTACAGTGCTGGGTCTCTCGCCCCCTTTTTTTTTCCCAACTTGAAAATCTGGTGTGAATTGAGAAGAGAGAACAATTCAAGAACTGCCTCCATTAGATTAGTTTTGGGTAAGCCTATGGAACATTTTCTTGATTAATGATTGTTGTGGGAGGGCCCACCATTGTGGGCAAGTTCATCAGTAGTCATGTATAAAGAGAATAGCATTTTAGGCTGTAAGAAATAGTAATGGAGCAAGCCATGGGGAGTGTGGCAATTTGAATAAGAAAGGCGCCCACAGTCATATATTTGTATATTTAGTTAACAGGGAGTGACAGTATTTTCAAGGATTAGAAGCATTAAGAGGTGTGCCTCATTCAAGGAAGTGGGTGTGTCTACAAGGGTGGGGTTTGATTTTTCAAGAGCCCATGCTTTACCAGAGTTTCCCTCTCTCTCTCTCTCTCTCTCTCTCTCTCTCTCTCTCTCTCTCTCTCTCTCTCTCTCTCTCTCTCCTTACAGAGCAGTAGCTCTCTATTACTCCAGTGTTATGCTCCCTCCTATGATGATGGACCAGATTTCTGAAACTGTAAGGTAGCCTCCAATAACATGCTTTCATTTAAAGTAGTTTCCTTGACCATGGTGTCTCTTCACAGCAACAGAACAATGACTGAGACAGGGAGCAAGCCAACAAGCAGTGTTCCTTGTTACCACTTCAAGCTCCAGTTCTGGTTTCCCTCAGTGATGATCTGAAACCTGTGAGGCAAATAACCCTTTCCTCCCCAAGTTAGTTTTGAACATGGCATTCATCACTGAGAGAAGCAAGCAAACTAGAACTTCACAGGTCAGTACATGAGCAAGTCTTACCTTTAAATTAAAACAAAGTGTCTATACCTTTCTATTTGTGGTTATGAGGTAAGAGTCTGTGGCTTTACTAGACACACTGTTTCTATAAGAAATTGTCTTACTTAGGGTTCCTATTGTTGTAAGGAAACGCCATAACCAATGAGCAAGTTACAGAGGAAAAGGTTTATTCAGCTTACACTTCTATATTGCTGCTCATCACCAAAGGATGTTATGGCAGGAACTCAAACAGGACAGCATCCTGGAGGCAGGAACTGAGGCAGAGGCTATGCAGTGGCACTGCTTACTGTCTTGCCCCTCATGTCTTGCTTAGCTTGCTTTCTTATAAAACCCAGGACCACCATCCTAGGAATGGTGCCCCTCACAGTGGGCTGGACCCTCCCCCACCAATCACTAAGAAAATGCCCTACACTTGGATCTTATGGAGGCATGTTCTCAACTGAGGCGCCCTCTTCTCTGATGAATCTGGCTTGTGTCCAGTTGGCATAAAATCAGGGTGGTGGTTAGAATGTGATTGTCCCATGGGAAGTGTGGCACAAGTAGGAGGTGTGGCCTTGTGTGAGTAGATGTGGCATTGTTGGGGGAAACATATCACTGTGGGGGTGATAGGCTTCTTGTCCAGCACCATGTCTGCCTACACGCTTCCATGATTCCTGCCTTGATGAAAATAGACTGAACTTCTGAACCTGAAAGCCTGCCCTAATAAAATGTTGTCCCTTGGGGTTGGGGATTTAGGTCAGTGGTAAAGCGCTTGCCTAGGAAGCACAAGGACCTGGGTTCGTTCCCAAGTTCTGAAAAAAAACAACCCCCCAAAAAATGTTGTCCCTTATAAGTTGCCTTGGTCATGGTGTCTTTTCGCAGCAATGAAACCATCAGACAACCAGCCAGTATAAAAACACCCAAATAGCAGAATTAATCAACGATAGAATGTATTTACAAATCCTGCAGTGAGAAACTTATTCTTGAGGGAAGAAACAGCAATGAATGTGTCCAAGATAAGGTTGCCTCCAAAGAAATTCTTGGAGTGTAGATGTGGCTCAGGGAGACCCTATGGTGTGCACAGGGGCTTCTCTGAAGGAATCAGCTACATGGTCAGGAACCGCAAAGCATTTTAAAGTCACAGCAAATGGCATAGGAAAGACCTCAGCACCTCTGCATTGGAGGAACCATCAAGAGTTTTCTGAGGATAAGCTTACATGTGAGTAAAAGACGGGAGCTTCCTGGGGCTAGATAGGGTAAAAGGGACCACAGGTGTGTATGAAGCCATCCAGTCGAAGGAGAGCCAGGCAAGACAAGTGCAGGAGCTCTTTGTGGTCATCTAGGGGCATTGAGAAGAGACCTCAAAAATATTACAGGATGCAACAGAGACAAACAGTGCTCAGGCAATCTAAACACAGGATCCACATAACACCTGACAGAAGCTCACGCCATCCTCATCTTCTCATTTAAATTACTTTTTTCTGATCATACAAAATAATGAGCGTTATGATACTTTCAGGAATCGATAGATATAGACTTAGTTTGTCATTCACTATTCTCGAGTTACTCCTCGTCAAAATGTCCTCCGGGGAAGCCTCCACCTAACATCCACCTTCTGTAGTGATGGTTGGCTGTTCTTTAAGGAACCAAAGAGACCAATATGGATGCGGCCCAAGTTCAACTCATTCTAGACCCTTTCTGTTCTTCCTGGGTCTCCTGCTTCACTTTTTGAGAACTCCATCTTGGAATTCCCTCGTGCCTCAGTGTCCTCTACTCCCTCATGTGTTCTTTAGTCTTTCTTCCACATCACCATCAATTTAATCTTTCTTAACCTCATCCTGGTCTCTTCTCTGCATGTGAAGTTTGGATTAATTTAAAAAGACGACATTAGGGGCCTGGATTGATAGCCAATGGATCAAGAGCTCGTCTGCTTTGAAAGAGGGCCTGGATTTGTTCTTTGAGCTCATGTCCAATGGCTCCCAACCACCTTTAATTCCAGCACCAGGGGACCTGACTATTCTTGTCTCTGTGGTCTCCTCTATTCATGCCCTGCCCCCACCCACATAATTAAAAATAACACATCTACAGATGAGAAACAGGTTTCAATAGGATTCGTTAGTCAAACAGAACCTGATCTTCTCTGATTCTGAGTCTGCTTGGATCAGTTTATTGGGTTTCCCCTTGAGTTCCAAGACCACCTCCCTGTTACCTTCCACTCTTTCCCCAACTGTCCTTTTCTCCCTCAAACTTCACCTCTGAGAGTCTATCTATTTCTGGCCCCTCTCTACTGCTTCCTAAACATCCATCTTTTTTTTCCCATGTGATTCCTACTCCTCTAAGCCTCATCTCCAGTTCTTTTCTCTCCCTAAAGACCAGACCAGCTCAGTCCTGTTAGTTTTAGCCTATGTGACATTAGACTTGCTCTTCACAGCCTTGAATTTTCCGTCTTCCTCTCGATGTTCCATCCACCAAAACCCATCTCCTCCACCAAAGTGTTCACACACAATACGTCACATCGCACATTTTAATTTTTAGATCAAAAACAAATTCCACTGGAAAAGATACTGGGGTTGTCAAAGGCCTTTGGGTATCTGAAAAACAGAAAAACAAACATTTTCCCCCCAATCCTATAAATTCTCTATGTTCCCTACACTTTGTGAATTTCACCTTAACGGATCTTTACCATCAGATTATAGACGTAGATGCGGACGTCGCCATCAAACTTGATGAAGTACATGGAAGGCTTGACTAGAACTTGATAAATGACCTTGCCGATCTTTTTGGACCCGTCGTTTCTGGTGAACTGCACACGTTGACCAGTTAAGATGTCGATGTCAACGTCTGAGTTCACCTCTGCTGGAGTAATCTCTAGAATTATACGAAGGTTACCTTTTGTGTAATCATCCAGGAGCTGATAGACGTATAGGAGTGGATCTTTCTCATAGGTGATGTGAAACCAGTGCTTCATGATTGGCACCTGGGCTAGGACCACCCCCCCTCCAGTTGTCCTTAGAGCCATGTTTGCCTTCAAATTTATGCTCCACAGCTCGGCCAACCATGGCACTTGAGAGATGGGCGTCTTTCACTTGAGGAAACACTACTTTGTGAGTCAAAACTTTAAGCTTTAAAATCCTCTTATTCCTGTGAAGTTCCAGTCCGTAGACACAATCAATTACATCATACTTGACCAGATAGAGAGAGGGATTTGTTGGCAGTTGATCTAGAACGATGGCCTTCCATTGGGTGATGGGCTCATCACCTTCCTTCTATCCGTGAGAAATTCTGCAGTCCACAATGTTCCTCAGGGCCTGCGGAGAAGGCCTTCTCCTCCTCCGCTTCTGGAAGGATGGTGTGCTCATCCTCCTCAGAGACATCCTCTTCTTCTTGACTGTAGACCTAGTGTGGTAGGCCACGGCACTCCTGGTCCACTGTCTTGTGGCTATCGTTCTGTGTTCAGGCTTCATACTTGTACATGGCCTGGGTTTGAAGAGCTCGCCTGCTTAAACCAGACACAATGCTGTTGCCTCTGTAATATGAGTGCCTGCAAGAACAATGGGGTTGTGTTGGGGGAGGGCGCTGGACAAAGGCTCTTGAGAAAGAGAACTTTGGAGCAGGTGAGGAAGGCGATGGTAAGCAGGTTTGAGCATCTGTATCTAATTCTGACATATTCAGAAGTTCATAGGAGGGCTGGGCAATGGTGGAGCAGACCTATAATTCCAGCACTCGAGAGGCAGAGGAAGGCAGACGTCTGTGAGATCAAGGTCAGCCTGGTCTACAGAGTTAGTTCTGGGATAGCCAAAGCTACCCACAGTAAAACCCTGTCTCAAAAATCAAAATCTAAATTTCAAAGGGAAATGAACAAATGTTTCTGTACAGCTCAGAATAACATAAATTCAGACACATTTTTCATCCCGTGGCACTTTGCTTCTGCTGAAGAACCTATCCTTAAATGGCTAGGTCAGTGTGGGATTAAATGTCCCTGTACCCCACTTTAAGCAAGCAGAACAGAGAAAGGATAGCAAAGGATCCAGACCAGTCCACTGGCTTTCTGTATTGTGCATCCTGACCCAGACCCTAGTTTATTCAGCAAAGCTATTGCATCTTCGACCGCAACAAGAGTCTTTTGTCTAGGCAACAACACCCATTTAGAAATAATATCTCCTGTGGTTGGGATTTAGCTCAGTGGTAGAGCACTTGCCTAGCAAGCAAAAGTTCAGTCCTCAGCTCCAAAAAAAAAAAAAAAAAAGAAAAAAAAAGAAATATTATCTCCTAAAATGCTCTGACACAGAGAGGAGCTTTGGCATTTTAGTAGAGTTATGAATTAGATATTGTTAGCAAAGGATATTAAACTCTGGAGACTGACTAGCCTAGACCATCCGCCTAGCCCTCAAACGTAGGAGACATTAGAACATACGGTTACTAGCTGTACGAGGGAAAACTTTTAGCTTTCTGGGCTACAAGGGTCCCAGTTATCTTCTAAACCTATTTTCCGAAAGAAAATGTCCTAGTCGCCCAGATTCTGTCTTCTGAAACCGGTCAGGCAACAAATCCCTGTTGAACAATTGTGGGGTTCAGGAGCTGAACTGGCTTTCACACACCGCTACCAAGATAGTGAACCCACCTTCAAGGAGTCTAGCTCCTCCAATGGAAGAGATGCGGAACCTCCGCCCAGTGCTCTGTGACATCATCCAGGCTCTGCTTATGTCATAGAAGCCCACTCAGCCCAGTTCCTTCCCTAGTTACGCTTAGAAACTTCCAGCATCTAGGTTTTAGCTTCTCATGTAGTTTCAAATATAAATATCCCAAAATAAAATAAAATCCCCACTAAAATATTCTGATGACTCGAGTCACAATCTGCCCAAGTAGCTCTTTTCATGCTTTCTTTTTTTCTGAAAAAGTCTTTTGTTTCTGAGTCACCAACATCCTTGGTGGTTATTTTCACAGCTCCTATCTTTCCTTTGGATATCTTTAAGTCATTCTCCGTATCAGAAATATTGCTTGCCTCTCTCTCCGAGGCAGGCCACTGGATAGCACACCAAAATTAGCTTTATCAAAACCCACAATTAGAGGAGGGCCATTTTTATTCAAACAAAGCTGGAATTTGACAGGATTAAATACCTTGTATTGAAGTCAATGGCAATCATGAATTATGGATTCTTATCAAAGAGCGAGGAAAAATTTACTCCTGGACCTGCTTCCACAGTCGGGATAAACTTATGACAAAACCAATATCGACATGTCATATTTTAAATGTCTCTAAAATTTACCAGCACTTCTGGTTACAAGGAATTTATTAGATCAAATGCAGTAAAAAAGGATGAAATAGATGTGGTAATTTTATTTTTGAAATATGGGAAAACTTAATACTGGTTGCAGGTAAGTATGGAATTTACCTGTAAATTACAGGACACTTTAATTGTTTGTGTCACATAGTTCTTCAGATCTTCAAAATGATACTTTTCAGAACCCACCCCTGTCACCACTACACTCTAACCATCCCTTCCCTCTTCCCAATAATTCCCTTCCACTTTAACATTATAATGTACTTAGAGTTTAACAACTTACGGCAGCTTTTTAAATTCTGTGCACTTTTCTAAGTGCTCAGTCTTCTTTTTCTCCCTCTATCTTAGTTTTAAGCACATTTTCCTTCACACTTTGAGTTTTACTCTCTCTCTGCTCTCATGACTCCTCTGCCATTATGTGACTGTTGGTCCACTATGTGCCTGACATCAATGTGGGGTTAACTCAAATGACATAATTTTCCCCCTTTTCTCCCCTTCTTCTTCCTTTTCTAGGCTCCTGCTGAGATTTACAGCCATGGGGATTTTTTTAACCCTGGGAAGCACACAACACACACACACACACACACACACACACACACACACACACACACACACACAGGCATATACACACAGAAACTCTCATACATACAGAAAAATACAAACACACAACACCCACATGCACACACAAACACACCCACATGCACACACAAACACACACACAAACATACACATATACACACTAAAACACACAAATACAGAGAGATAGAGTCAGAGACAGAGACACACAGACAGACAGAGAGCCTATGAGAAAACATGTAATATCATCTTTCTAAGAACAATAAACAGAGACAACTTTCAAAAAAGTGAAGAACAGGTAGGCAACAAGAAGTATAATCTCATCATAGCCATCAACTTGAGGAGGAAAGAGTTTGTCTCATTCTAGGCTTCTGGTACCCGTCTGTTACTTAGCAAAGTTTGGTCAGGAACTCAGGCAGGACTCTAGAGGCAGGAAAGGAAGCAGAGCCAACTTAGAAAGGCTGAGTACTGGATTGCTATCCATGACCTTCTCAGTTTTCTCTCCTTCTCAAACAACCCAGGGCCACCTTCATAGGTGATGACACTAGCCATAGTGGGCTAGACCTTTCCACATCAACCATAAAAAAAATCCCTATAGATGTGGCCAAAGGCAAATCTGATGGAGGCAATTCTTCAGCTGAGGCTCCTTCTTCCCAGGTTGAGTCAAACTGATAATAAAAACTAACCACGACCCTTGCAAATCCATTCTGATTGCCACACTGTGTGCAATAGACAAGCCATTTTAATAACCTTAGCTGTTGATCACTGGATGTATGGCTTAAAAAATGTGATATACGTTGTTGTGATTTTCATCTATGTGTAAGAGCAAAGGGTTTTGTTCTCAGAAAAATGGATGGAACTATAAAATACAATATGTTAAGTGAAACAAGCCAGACTCAAACAGACGATTGCAAAATTTAGATTGTAATAAGGGATATTAAGTAAAAGGTGGCATTTAGGAAGAGGAAGGGGAGCAGGAGGGTGTGTGTGAATGTGTGTGTGTTTGTGTGTGTGTCTGTGTGTGTGTGTGTCTGTGTGTGTGTGTGTGTGTGTGTGTGTGTGTGTGTGCAGATGGAAATGGAGGTGAGTTGTGAGGATGAAAATGGCTAATGTACAGTATAAACCTGTACAAGGAGTCACAAGTAAGCCCACTGACTTTTACATTTAAACAACATTGATATAAGAGAACTGAGTCTAAAACAATGTTTTGATTAAATTGGGGGTTTATAGTTTAGAGATACCATAAAGTTTATTCATATTTTCCTTCCCACAGATGGCTCTTGCTGTTTCGAGCTTGATACTGCTGACAGGATATGGCAATGAGCTTTGGTGTCTGTACCTCATTAATAACCCGATTTAACGTCATTCAGTGAGGCTACCATGGGGTAGGAGATAGTTAGATATCTTGAGGTACACCATATGGGAAGAATAATGACAACCACCACTACAGATATCCAAATATTTACCCTCATCTCTGGTTTGAATGTGTTCGCCAAAAGTAATTTTCTGAAGATTAATCCCCAGTGGGAATGAAGTTGTGAAGAATTGATTAAGTCAAGAGGGATGCAACCTACAAATAAAGATCCATTAATAATGCTATTGTGGTAAAAGGTTAAATTATGAAAGGGAGTTTGGCTCCTTCTCTTTTCTGCCTAGACCATTGGATCCCTTCTGTGGTGACAACATCCCACAAGAACTCCTTCCTCTGCCAATGGTCTCTTCATCTTGGATTTACAGGTTTCTAAATCAGAATCATACAGAATCTGTGCCATTAGAGACTAGCCAATCGGTGCCATTCTGTCCATAGAAGCGTGAACATGCCTCAGAATTGTGAGCAGCTGGGTCATATGAGAAAGCAAAGCAGGAAGAGAGGATTAGGTTGTTATTGCTGACTGAAGGCAAGATGGGTTCAGGGTCAGCGTGTGTGCTCTTCCTGAAAGAAATGGCACAGAGGAAGAGAGTAGATTGTAAAGGTGCAGCTTGGAGGGCACTCAGACATCTGCTGTGGCCTTCTGGGGACAAGGAGCCATTAGGTAAGGGGAAAGATTCCTAGGGATAATTTCAGCCACTGTTTTTGGCTAGCAGAACCCTTTTTAGAATCCTCATCTTTGAGGATGTAAAAGAAAACTGCCTGGAGTTAGTTGATATATCAGTAACAATCAATTATGTATCCACTATCACAGAGGGACCCAGGAAAAAGCCTGATCTTGGAAGATCCTTTGTCTTCAAGAGATGGAGACTTCTCCTTGGCAACAATGGGCAACCCATCTACGTCGGTAAGGGCATCCAACTAAGTCCAGATCAGTGGTTTTTAACACTTGGATTGAGACCCCTTTGGGAGCTCAAATGGCCCTTGCACAGGAGTCACATATCATATATCCTGTATATCAGACATTTATATTACAATTCATAACTACAGCAAAATTATTGTAATGAAGTAGCAATGAAATGATTTTACATTTGGTGGAGCTGTTAAAAGTTTAGGTTAGGAAGGTTGAGAACCACTCTTCCTGACCAATCTAAAATATGCCTGTCTGTGTGGACTGGAGGTATAATCCCTTTTATTCAATCAGGGAAAACCAGAAAAACCAAAACACCACCTAATGTTTATGAAGGATAAACAGCTACTGTACCCACAGTATTTAGGACTGCTGACATTTTAGATAAATGATGTCAAAATGGAAATCATGTCACATCATGACCATCCAACTAAATGAAAGGCAGAGGAGAAAAACCAGTTCCGTGGTGGTGGCACCAAGAGAAAACCATTCTCATAATTGTCAGCAAGGATTTTAAAGCCAGGATTCAAGTGTTGTCCAAGAGGAACTTCCAAAACAGGAAGAAGGGGCTGGGGAGATGGCTCACTGCTTAGGTTGCTCTTGCAGAGGACCAGGGTTCAGAGGATCTGATGGACTCTTTGGTCAAAACACACACACACACACACACACACACACACACACACAAACACACACACACACTCACACACACACACACACACACATACCATAGAGATAAACTTAAAAAAAATTAAAAAAAGAAGGAGCCATGTATGTCCCTTTAATCCCAGAACTCAGAGGCAAGCTGATCTCTGTGAGTTCAATGCCTACATGGTTTATAGAGTGAGTTTCAGGCCACCCCTACCTACATAATGAAACCCAGTGTCAAAATAAAGCAGAAAAGAGTATTATATTTATTTCTGATAATTTAGGCAACAGAGAAACTATTTCTACAGAGAAAGAACTTATTGTTGAGAGAACCAGTGGCCTGGAAGGAGACCCCAATTCTCTGTGTCACTACTCCATCACAGCCTCAGCAGGAAATAAGAATGGGTACAGCCAAAAAGGAAGCAGGGCGATTATGGGCAAAGCTGTGGACACGGATCAACCCATCAGCAACAGAAGCAGGCAGAAAAACAGCTAGGATGAGATGGCTTCACCAGCCAATATCTCTGACTGACAGTCCCTAGTAGCACCAGGATGTTCTTTTCCTTCAAGTACTCCATAACTTCTCACACATTCACAAACCACAGAACATGGTGTGGCAAATGCCTAAGAAAAGATGTCCTGTGGGACATATTTGTTTATACAGGTTTCATGTAGCCCAGGCTGGCCTCAAACACACTATGCACCCAAGGATGATTTACAACTCTTGGTTGTCCTCCTGGTAATAGGACTATGGGCATGTACCACCACACCAGGCTGATGAGGTACTGTAGGTGGATCCCAGAAATGTGTGAGAGCCAAGTGAGCACTCTGTCCACTGAGCTGCATCTCCAGACAATCGGGATGTGTTCTGCTAATACAACAAAACAAAAAAAAAATAGAAGTCTTCAATGAGAGACAACAGGAGTCTCCCAGACCAGAAACATTAAATTACACATTCACAAGTAATACATATGTCAAGAAATAATGAAACTATGTAACAGTAAGAAAAATAGAAGAAGATAGGAAACATACTATCAAAATGTGTGAGACATAACTATGAAGGTGCTAAGAGGAAACTTTATTTAAACACTAATTCTTAGATTAAAAACAAAGACCTGCAACCTAAATTTTTATCTACACTAGAAAATAAGAAAATAATTAATTCAATGAAAAAATAATTGTTAAAATGAACCCCAAATCACTAAAAATAAGAAATAACAACAAAAAAAGACAATGAAGCACAATTAGTTTTCTTTTTTAAAGCAATGAATGGTATTTCATCGTCTCAGTTAGACCTAGATAGAAAAATATAAGGTCCATTCTGTTTGGCGATTTAAAAAAAAAAAAAAGAAATTCCAGTGTTTTAGAGTTTATGCAGAACACTGAACCTGGTGTCACAGACAAAAATTAAAAAAAAATTATTCATCATTTAAACCCTTTTTAATGACAATGTTTATACTCAACTTGTCTCTCCTATTATCTCTTTAATATCAGACAAGATTTCCAGGGTTGCCATATGGAGATTATGCAGTGTTGAAATTGAAGCACTGCTTTGTATTCCCAACACAGACTCTGGTTGAGAACATCATTGTTTTTATCAGGAGAAAACTAGCACAAGATCCAAGCCCAGTCTCCCAAGGCATTGTCCCATCCTAGAACCATTTCTTCAGACAGCAGTTCCCATGTGTCATATTTTTCTGCAAAAATCGAAACAGACTTGTTTGCTGCACTGTTTGGTTTGCTGTTCTGCTTGGGAGATCCTGGACATTCAGACATAATGAAAGTTCTCCACCAGACACCCCAAACTACAGCACTGATATCAGTGTAGAGGAAATAGGAGAGACAGGAACCAAAAAAGAAAAAAAAACCTGTTGTTGTTTGGAGAACAGTCATTTAAGTAGGCCAAGGTGACCTTGGACTTTCTTTGTAGCCCAGGCTGTCTTTGGACTTAATATGTAGCCCAGGCTGGATTTGAACTTGTGATCTTCGCAGGTATTGAGAATATAGGTATGCACTACCACACTCAGCTTTGTATCTGTTATTATAAGTGACTCAGCTGTGGCCCCTCATTTGCCAGCCTCCCTCAACATCAACAACAGCATCCACAACAACCCAGTAAGATAATCCCATCCTTTAATTCATCTCTTAAGGTAAGACTTTACAGGACAGAGAGTCAGAAGTGTCCTCCTCCTTATTAGAACACAGTTGTGTGGAGATATTTGAGTGAATATTTGAGTGAGCCAGTCATACCTTAACCTGGTTCTGATATTATGACCAAGAAGGAAAAAAAATTAAGAAAAAAAATAAAGGAGATGGGTCCAAGAACCAGGACTTGAACCTTAGCAGTTGAGGAGATGGCTCACAGGTCTCAGGGAAATGATGGGTAGCCTTTGTGGCCCACACAGAATCCCAGTCCAGGGAGGTAGAGATAGGGCAGATCCCCAGAGCAAGATAGCTGTCAAGACTATTCATATTGATGAACTCTGGGTTTGACTGAGAAATGCTGCTTCAAAGAATAAGGTACAAGATAAAATGGATTAGTGCCTGCATTATACACTGCACGTGCATGTATGTACAAACATACACACACACACACACACACACACACACACACACACACAAAACAAAAAACCTTGGACTTAAGGCATTGCCTCCACTGTAGTAGCACATAGTAGGAGGTGGGGATCTAAATAAGTGTTCCTTTCCACTCCCACAAAGACCAACATAATTTTGAACCCTCAGCCCTGGATCTGTACAATCTGCTGAGGACTCACAATTGTTTAGTTTAGTCTCCTAGCTCTCTAACATGATCTGGTGTACTGTTTCATGAATCCTGAGATGGGGCTCGGCAGACTTGAGCCTCACTCCCAATCTTGCATCCAAGACAACTTTGAGCTGCCATGTATGGGTCCTTGGATACCCTGCCAAGGTACCCTGACTTGCATTTCTCACGAGGCCATGTCGTGATGCCAGAGAAAGTGCGACTGTCTTACTCTGCCATTTATTAGCTTAGAATATTGGGAAATTGGCTCAACGTTTAAATCTCACTTCCCTCATGTATAAATGAGCAGACAAACAATTCCAGTTCATCAGTTCTACATTAGGAGTGAGTTAAAAAAACACAACAAAACGATTGGTGCCAATGTGTTTTATGAATGATAAGGAGTGTTATTTATATGATTTGTTACATTGGGAATTATTATACCTGGAAAATAACTGTTTTCATTATCTTTGCACAGATGATGCGAGGAAAGCATCTAGGATGCAGAAATGTTTACTTTTTTGTTTTATTTCCAAAAAGCATTTCTATCTGCTCCAATTATTTTTTTAAAACTTACTTTCCACTCCGTCTCCTCTTAGGTGATTAGGTTAGAACAGGGTTTGGTGAGAGGGATTATAAAACATTGCGTTACAGAATATATCTACAAGATCAACTGTTGAGTTCAAGTGGAGGCACCCTCCATGGATAAGGCATGCTCCCACTGAAGCTACTGATTTCTTTCTTTTCTTTTTCTTTTTTTTATTTTCATTGATTTCTTGGAATTGCTAGTCTTGGAAGAAAGAACCTCAGTTGAGGAGATTCCTCCATCAGATTGGCCTTGACTATGTGTAGGTGGAATTTCCTTGACTGTGAACTGATGTTGGAGGGCCTGGTCTACTGTGGGCAGCACCGCCCTATGCGGGTGTTTCTGGATTCTGTAAAGGTAGTTGAATGTGAGCTTAGAAGCAAGCCAGTGAGCAGTCTCTGTAGTTTCTGTTTCACAATCCTGTCTTGGTTTTACTTGATGATGTGCTGGAACAGATAAGATGAAATAAAGTTTTCCCTTCCCAAGCTGGCTTTGGTGAGTGTATTAAACAGAGCAATAGAAAACAAAAATTAAGCAAAAATCACAGTGTCAGAAGTATGATGTCTTCCTGAAAGTTGCTGACCAGCGATATTACAAATGCCCTCAAAACTTTACAGGTTGTTGACATTGTTCTTCGTAGCCCTCCAGAACTTGATGGTAAGACCCTATTGCTGAGGACACAGAATCCTTTTGTTCACAGGCCACAGAAGGGTGAATCTGAAGTTGAGGTGGAAGCATCCTCTATAATGGCTAGCCTTCATGGTTCAGGAAAGTGCTATGTAGGCTTCCAGGGGAGAAAATCATCTATAACCTTACTCGGGGGTGATCCATTCAAGCTAAAATGTCAGGAAAGATGTGCCCCTAATGTGTTAGTGGCATCACAGTCATGGGAGTAACCAGTGGCTTTCCAAGGCATATTCCACATGAGGGAATACACACCAGGTTCTGTAAACTAGTCAAGAACTTATGGGTAGGGTGATATTGGCCCTATGAAAGAACCTAATGCTAAATACATTGTCGAATTTCCTTTGAAACATCCATATTTGTATCTACAGATCAGCATTGCACTCAGCTCTCATTAGAGAAGAAGCCTCTGAATAGCATGGGCAGAGACTTACAGCTAGACAAAGTACTGGGAATCAGTGGTGTTGAACTGTTCATGTGGAAGTAGTACAGCGAAGTCTTCTCCTCCACAGCTCAGAAAACATCATGAAAGTGTGGGTAGAAGGAATATAAGAAGCAGAAGATAGGGAAGTGGACAACAAAAGGATATCATTTACATAGGACTTAATCATTGAACTCTTAACCTGATTGCGGCTATGGTCATGGGTAGAAGACTGGGATCCTCAACACTTCATTACAGATGGGAGAGGCCATAAAGACTCTCCCCTCCCTTAGCAATCCACATTTACTGGAGGAGGGGTTCTATCCTGCAGTCTTAGATTTTCAAGACCTACTTTAGTAAGAGTTCTTAAATCCTTTAACTTTCTTCTAGCCCACCACCCACCAGAGGTAGTGGAAAGGAAAGGATTATAGGGCAAACAAAGGACGATGTGGACCTGCTTAGAAATAGTTCTCTGGGTCGATTTCAATCCTCACCATCAGGATATCAGTTCACTTGACATGAATCAGCGGAAGTAGGTCGATCTACTTGCAAACACCATTCACATATCACCAAGGACAGTTCACCCTAGAAGAAATTGCTGAGCTCTTCCAATTTGCATGGGTTCGAGGAGGCAGCAAGAAGTAACTGCAATGTCAGCACAAGAAGCTCTCTGGTGCTTTTCTCTCCACAAAGCCATGACAAACAATGGTCAGTGAAGAAGGAAAGGTGAACCAATGCCACAGCATGGTCAATGATGACCAGTGTCATCAAAGTCAATTGAGAATCAGCGAAGAGTGGCAAGGCAAGATAATGCCAGTGTTATACTCTTACTCTTTCTAACATCACATGCCCTTTTCCCAGGCAACTACCAGAAACATTATGTGTTTGTTCTCAACAAAACATCCTCCCCTAAGACAGTTTCCAGAACAACATCCATGACACAGTTGAGTCTCCAAAAAAACCAGAAATTTCTGCTTCACTACCTTCTTCATTCCTGTACCCATAGATAAGTTGTTCTGTTGATTTCCTCTGTACTCATGTAATCAATTAAACTTAGGGGTTACACACAGAAAGGAGACATGAAATAGGAGGGGGGACTTATTCAGGTTCTGGGTGCCAATTGGAGAGGGAATGGAGTGAGAGAGGGGGTTGACCGAGGGGATGACAGAGGAGAATGAGGGAGGAAGCAAGGGAGTACTGAAGGAGGGGATGGGAGAATGAGGAAGGGGGATAAGGCAGGGGAATTGGGAAGGGAAAAAAAGAAAGGAAATGACTAAAACTCATTATATAAGTATATGAAATTGTAAAACAAAAAAATCAAAATCGTCTTTTGTAAAAAAAAATTAAATGTTTCTCTTTTTAGAGGGTCAATCATTACAACTTAGGGCTTATTTTGTTAGATCAATTTTGTCTTTAAGCCTTTTTTTTCCTTTGTGCAAATTGTCATAAGTGAAGTTTTAGTTCAAGTCAGTGCTGTCCAGGGTTCTGTGTAACTGAAAAATAAAGTCAATAAACACTTTGTATTAATCGTCAAAATCCCAGTCAGTTCTCTCCAGTAATTATCCTTTTATCACACTCCACCCACAGCCCTACTCAAAATGCTGGCTGAATTAAGTCCTGTCACTGAATGGGACACAAGTTCAAACCAGTGGAAGTGGGAAAAAGCGACTAAAAGCAAACAAAGTAACAAACAGCAAAACTTCTTCCCTCTGAATCTGGGATTCCATTTTATGGTTTTGGAGAGTCTACTACACTGAACAAAATGAAAGAGTAGAGTCTGAGGTGATGTTTAACTTAGTCAAGAAAGGAAGGCATAGCTGCAAATGGGGTGTAGGCGGGGTGGGCTGTCAGGGTGTTTCCGATCTTGAAGATATATGTAAACAACAAAGTTGAGAATGAAGAGAACCTCCAAGTGAAAACGGCTATGCAAAAATTTATAAATACAAGAGCGATTGTATCACACTGACTGAACATTCACACACACACACACACACAAAAAAAAAAAACACCGGAAATATATTATGCGTGTTTACATACATCAAGTGGTGCTCTGTTTGGGAGAATGTATAAACAATGATTTTTTGTGACTGGAGAGGTGGCTTGGTAGTTGAGAACCGTTACTGCTCTTACAGAGGACCTGGGTTCAGACCCTGGCACCAACATGGTGGCTCACAAGCATTGATTACTCTTGTTCATTTCTGTGCCCTGCTCCTGTCTATTGTCTTGATGAGTACACATGTGGTCTTGAGGGAAACCGAATTGAAACCTTTCGCCTCCCATATCTTATTGACAGCTATAACTGCTTTTTTTCCCTAAGTTTCTTGCGGATTCTGTATATGTATCTTTTATACAGATACATAAAAGCAAGGGAAACACCCATATATGGAATTTAAAACAAGGAAACAAAGAATAAAGAAAGAAAGCTGAACACCCTCCAGGTCTGCAATGTGACCATCACACTCCAGTTGCTATGCTTTCCCCATCATGATGGATGGTACCAGCTCAAACAATGGGTCAAAATAAACACTTCCTGTCTCATTTTTATTGGAATTTTATGTATTTAAATTTCAAATGTTATCCCCTTTCCTGGATCCACTCTCTCCCATTGTCTTTCCCCCTGCTTCAGTGATGATGCTTTTCTTCTCACCCACTCCCATATCTACTCCCTGGCATTCCCCCACACTGGGGAAATGAGCCAGCACAGGACCAAGGGCTTCTCCTCCTATTGATGACAGACAATGCCATCCTCTGCTATATACGTGGATGGAGCCAGGGACCCTCCATATGTACTCTTTGGTTGGTGGTTTAGACTCTGGGAGCTCGTGGGTGGGTTCTGCTTGGTTGGAATTGTTGCTCTTCCTATGGGGTTGCAACCGCCTTCAGTTTCTCCCGTCCATTCTTTAACTCCTTCTCCATTGGGGTCCGGGTGTTCAGTCTAATGATTAGCTGTAAGCATCCTCATCTGTATCAGTAAGGCTCTAGCGGAGCCTCTCAGGAGACATCCATATCAGTCTCCTGTCAACAAGCACTCTTGTCTTCGTTAAGTTTTTGGTTTGTATTTTGTCATATCAAAAACATGAAGAATCAATATGCTCCTTCTTCATTTCAGGGCCATGTGAATTATAGTCAGTGTTTCACTGAGCCCTGTAGGGGTCTCATGGCTCCATCCACAGAGCCTGGAGAGGGCATGGACCCTCAAACGGACCTGGTGTGGCCATGGTGAGCATAGACTCTTGATGACCTATTCTTTGTGAGAAACAAAACTTCATGTCATTGATAAATACAATCAAGGAGAGTATATCATGTAGCTATCCTAGAGTCTATTGTTGTATACTTATTCTCAGCAGCCCTCGTTGGGAGTCAGGGACACTGCGAGACGCAGAAAACATCTCAGTTCTATGGACCACCTTCTGCATTCCGTGACATCATAGACCTTGGCCCTGGAATGGAAATTCTTAGCTCAAATATCTAGCTCTTCCTTTCTGGTGTAGCTGTGTCTTGGGTCTATGACTTATAACATGAATCAAAACCTATTGGTTTGGGAGAAAAATCATCTCATGTTAATGAGAAATGTATCTGACATGCATGCCTTCGAAATACTTTTCCACGGGAAATTTATGGAAGGAAAGGTGTGATCAGACACCCAAAATACAACCTTAATTCTTAATTCAAATTCTTTGAGTATTTGTCCTAATGCAGCTGTGTGTGTGTGGGGGGGTTTACACATTTTTCTGTGTATGTGCATGAGGAGAACAGAGGGAGACCCATCACATCTCTTCATTCATCTTCCTCATCTTTAGTTTTTGAGACTGTGTCTCTTGCTGAACCCAAAACTCACTGTTCCTGGCAATCATAGGCATCTGACACATGTTATCCCCTCTCCTGGTTCTCCCCTTTCCCATTTCCCTCTCCCCTTGCTTCTATGAGGATTCTCTTCCTCCCACCCACTCTCACCTCAACACCTGGAATTCCCCCAACTTGGGAAATAACCCTTCACAGGACAAAGGTATTCTCCTCATATTGATGCCAGAAAATGCCATCCTCTGCTATATATGTGGCTGTAGCCATGGGACCCTCCATGTGTCCTGTCATTATCCCTCCAATCATGTGTTATGGGCTGTCATGCAGGTGCTGGTAATTTCACAGCAGGTACTGCATCCCACAAAACTATCTCCCCAGCTTGCATTTTATCCCATGTTACTGGCATGCTGGAGATCCTGTATTTTTTTTTATTTGGCCCATAGCTAGACGCTCTTTCTTGGACTATAAGTCAGTGATCTACCTTCCTAATACTGCCACCCTTTAACACAGTCCCTATGTTGTTACGACCCTTGATGACAAAATTATTCTTGCTGGTTCTTCATGGTTATAATTTTGCTACTTTTATGAATCGTAGTAAGGAATCATTTTGGAGACTGAAGTTTGTCAAAGGGATCATGACCCCCACACAGGTTGTGAACCGCAGCTATAACCGGTTGGTCCCAAGATATATTTGAAGGACAAACTGGGGAAAAAAACCACCAGCCCTGGGTCCTTTCGCCATTGTTTTATGGACCTAACTCACCTCTTTACCTCCTAAATTATGGAGACATCGGAGGAGCATTTGTCACTTTGAATAAAACAAACCTTAACAGAGACACACGATGGAACATTATTGCTACCATTTTGTAATTTCTGTCCCCCAAAATCCCACATTTTAAACATCATTAAAAGCCAAGAAAATAGGCATAAAGATCTGTCTGTGTGAGTTACTGCCCACAATTAATTTTGTTAACCTGGGCCTCAACTTATAAGAGTGCAAGCATTAGCCATTTGAGAAATCCACTTCCTGCTCATGTTTTGTTGAAGAAATAAAAAATCAAGCTAAATAGAACAATAGAGATGGAGTGTACAGGACAGGTTGGGTGTTTAGAGCTCTTAAGGAAAGCTCGCAGAAAGTGGTATGTCAACATACCTCAGCTGACTCAGATGCAAACAGGAGAGGACCATAGGAAGCCTTGGGCATGAACAACAGGGATGAAGGTGTCTTTCCAAGGCAGGGAGACAGAGCAGGGCATACCTTCCTTGGGCTATTTGAAGTGAGGAAGCTAGTGGTTCTCCACCTAACTCATCCCACACTGAGCCGGCTCGTGAAGTTCTGGACCAGTAGACTGTCCAGTACCTGAGGTTGAAATGCAGCTGCCACCCCCAACCCCCATAGGAACAAGCACTTGTTCCAAGTATAGGTGGTTGGAGAGTTCATTCTTTGAAGCCATCTTCTCTGAAGGGCAGGTCTCCAATTCCTTAGCAAGAAAGGCATCATGTCTTCAACCTTGTCATCTTTCTAAACATGCCATCTCTGTGAAGCCCCATCTCGAAGGTCTTGGCCAGGGTATCTGGCTTTTTGAACTGATGTATCCAAAAGGTTTCCTAATGTCTCAGCTTAGCAGTTTTCGACGGATAACCTGTGCCTTTCCTAATTTTTTATACATTTTTTAAAATCATTTAATAAAGTAAGTCAGTATCCCTGACAGGGTGAGTGTCTGGCTTATGCACCAGGCTCTCTTTTCATCCTAACTCCTGGCTGCTCAGGCTGTGATATCCATTGGAAATAGAGTCATTGCATGTAAGTGGTTATAATGAAGGCCAGCCTGGAATGTGCTGGGCCCCTAATCTAATATGATCATCGACCCTATCAGAATAGAAGCGTTAGTGGGCTGAATGGCAGGCAGAATGGATGGGACCCGGTGTCAGGCTGTGCTGGACTGGGAGATGGTTTTATTTCCCAACCAGGAGTTTGGGCTTTATCCTGAGGTTCCAGTAAGCACTGGAGAATTTTTATCAGGGATTTCCCTTCAGGGATCCCTCAGAATGATACTCTGGGGATGTATAGAGGAGGACCAAGAGGAGGCTGCAAGGGCTGTCAGCTCAGGCAACATCGAAAGCTGTTGGCTTTGCAGGAGGCACATGCTGCAGAGTGCAGGACACCAGACACAGTAACAATGTCCCTCTTTGCATCAGAGCATTCCCCCCACCACGCTATCCTCCTGCCATGCCACTCTTACATGTTCAACAGACTGTCAAAATCCAGTCTGAGTGAAGGGACACCATTGTACTAAGAAACTGACACTGCATAGTACAAGACACAATGGATGGTAAGATGTTTCACAAATGAAGGGAAACTGAAATAATGTCAGTTAAGATGGTTTGCATTCCTCTCAGAGGACCCGGGTTCAGTTCCCAGCAACTATATTAGATGTTCGCCAACTCTAGGGAGTCTGATGCCCTCTTCTGATCTCCATGGGTCACTGCACATGGGTGTACATACATACATACTTACATACATACTACATATATACACACATATTACACACATACATACTATACACATACTACATACATATGAAATATATATTATGCCAGTGGGTTACTCAGTAATCTCCTATCTTGGTCAGTGGATTACTCTGCCCTCAGGAACCCTCAGAGGAAGTGGAACTGTCCATTTCTTCTTCTTTGTCAGTTCCCTTCTGGAGTCTAGTGCCCTCTTATTGACTGAATCCTTTGTATGATCTTTGAGTTTCTGTAGCTTTTCTGTAACACGAGCATCAGGTTTTTTGAATCTCTGGTCTTCTTAAGGTTTTGAGCATCTGAACTTTTGCCGAGTCCGTCTAAGTAGTCCCGGAGGTGGGAAGTTGCTCGGGTCTCTTCTGTTCAAGTGCTTCCCCCGTTGGGGTAGGATGTTATAATCCAATTAGGGGACACTGAAGGCGTTCTCAGGGGGCGGAGGCTGGGAACCCTTCAAGTTCTTCCCCCATTGGAGTCCGGTGTTATAATCCTTTTTGGCGACACTAAATGGGCTTCCAGTCTGTGGAGCCTGGGAATCCTTCAACGGATTCCCCTGTTGTACTCCGGGGTTATAATAATCTTGGGGGACTGTGAAGGGGTTCCCACGCCATGGAGGTTGGGATATTGTTGGTGCATTGTTAGAGGGTAAAGTCCGGGATGAGGCTCCCTGTCCTCTCTAAACACTACCACATGAAGGGGCAGTGAAAGTACTTGGCAGTGGTGAGTCATGGTGAGCATCACTTGAGCTGTATTCTTTGAGTATTTCTCTCTCTCCCGAGAACTGTGGACAAGTCCGAAAGGCAAAGCAGGGAAATCTCAAGTGACCATTGATCTCAGGGAACAACCAAAGCTCGAGAGGGGCTGTCCTCGAGTTTTCACAAAGCAGTAGCGAGGTCTGCATGGGGCAGTCTCGAGGTCTGCACGGGGCAGTTACAAGGTATGAATGGGACAGTCGCAAGGTCTGCACCGGGCAGTCGCGAGGTCTGCACGGGGCAGTGTTGAGGTCTTCACGGCCCAGCCAGGAGATGCCTCAATTGTCAGTTCTGCTTGTAGTAGCGGGGTGATCACCCAAGCTTTCTGAATGATGAGGAACCATGTCGACTCTCTTCGTTTGAGTCCGGAGTGATACCTGTTTTGTGCACACTGTCAGGGATCGTGACAAATGATTCCTGAAGGAGCAACATGAATGGAAAGGGCAAAGGGTGCTTCGGAGGTTGTGCTGTCAAGCGCCTCTTACACCAGCTTTGGTGTAGTGATGTGTCTTGGAACCTCATGAGCGAGTGGTAAAGGCTAATCAAGACCCTTGCTCCTCAGAGACTGCAGGGACTAGAAAATCACTGGTGGACTGTGTTAGGGAATGAACACGTGATATGATATGAATAGAGCATAGAATGCATGGGATTGATAATAGAATTCCATGTGAGTTTCATGTGTTACTGTGACGCTTCTGTCTTGATGTCTCACTTTTTTTTCTTGTTCTAAAGCTTTTAATATTCATTCCGTGATGATATTTTTGAAATATTGAGTATGATAAAAATGGAAAGTATTTTCTCTAGTCACATATATTGAAATTCTTAATGTCTCTTGACATCCTATGCAGTTGCCTGGCCAGAAGTCCTGGGATGCTTTCAATACTGGTAAGTTGATAGAACACAAACTGTTTGCGTTACAAGCTTTGCTTGTAAATAATTCTTTTCATGACCCCCAATTAGATTGTACAAATGACTCCTGCCGTTTACAGACAAATCTACAATCACCCTTGCTTGGAGAAAGGAGTTAAGTGTTATGCCTTCTGTGAATGGAGAGGAAGATCTAAGGCTACACTCTTCAGAGAAACAAGGTATCAGCTACTGTAGGAAGAAATATGCATCTAGGCAACAATAAATGTTCCAAGCTAACCTGTGCAGTAAAGTAATGTTTGGAAAATACCACTCCTTTATTAGTAGTATTATTAACCATTGTATTTGTTTATATTTCAAATATTACCCCCTTTCCATAAACACTACCTCCATATATTCCTCCTCTGTGTCTCTAAGAGGGTGACTCTGCAAGCCCCATTCACTCTTTCCTCACCCCTCTAGAATCACTCTTCTCTGGGACTTCAAGCATCCAAAGGACCAATTGCTTCTCATTCCACTGATGTGAGATGAGGCAGTCCTCTGCTACATATGTAGGGTATCAGACCATGTATAATCTATGGTTGGTGGTTAGGTCCATGGGAGCCCAGAGGGGTCTGGTTAATTGATATTGTTGTTAATTACAGTCTCCTTCAGCTCCATCATCCATTCCACTACATCTTCCATTGGGACTTGTAGGAATATTTAAATGGTTGGCTGTGAATATCTGCATCTGTATCAGTCAAGTGCTGGCAGAGCCTCTCAGAGGACAGCCATACCAGACTCCTGTTTGCAAGCACATCTTAGCATCAGCAACAGTGTCCATTTTGTTGTCTGCAGATCTGTGGATGGCATTTCCTTCAGCCTCTGCTCCATATTGACCCCTGCATTTCAACTAGACATGGATAACTCTGATTTAATAAGAGAGAGGTGAGTGACCCATCCTTAAACTTTGGTCAAGTCTATCTACTGCAGGTGGTGTCTTCAGGTTCAATTTCACTGTTGTTGTTGATGTTGGCTAATGTCATCACTGTTGGGTGATGAAAACCTGTCACATCAAAAGTATCTGGGACATTCTAGAGATTACCCCCTTACCAGTGAGTGCATGCTCTATTCCTTTATTTGTCTTTGGGTTACTTCACTCAGGGTGATATTTTCTAGTTTCATCCATTTGCCTGTTAATTTCATGAAGTCATTCTATTTAGTAGCTGAATACCACACGATTTTGTAAATGGACTACATTATATGAATCTGTTTCTCTTTTGAGGGACATCTGTGTTCTTTACAGCTTCTGTCTTTTACAAATAAGGCTGCTATGAACATAGTGGAGCATGTGTCCTTGTTGTAGGTTGCAGCAAGTTTTGGGTATGTGCCATCCAATGGTACAGCTGGGTCCTCAGGTAGTAAATACTATGTTCAATTTTTGAGGAACCTCCAGCCTGGATTCCAGAGTGGTTTTAAGAGATTGCAATTTCAACAGTGACAGAGTGTTCCTTACTTTACGCACCCTTGCAAGAGTCTTTTGTCACCTGACTTTTTTATCTTAGCCATTCTGAGTGGTTTGAGGTAGAATCTCAGGATTGTTTTGATTTGCTTTTCCCCAACGAGTAAGGATGTTGAATAATTCTTTAGATGCTTCTCAGCCATTCAGTATTCATCAGTTGAGATTTTTTGTTTAGAACTGTAGCCCACTATTAAATAGTGTTATTTGATTCTCTGGAGCATAGCTTATTGAGTATTTGTATATATTGGATTTTAGCGCTCCATCAGATATAGGATTGGTAAGATCTTTTCCCAATCTCTTAGTTGTGTATGAAGGTAATGACAGTGTCCATTGCCTTACGGAAACTTTGAAATTTTATGAAGTTCCTTTTTTCAATTTTTGATATTAGAACAAAAACCTTTGGTGTTCTATTCAGGAAATTTTCCCCACTACCAATGTGTTCAAGGCTATTCCCTGCTTTTTCATCATTTAGTTTCAGTGTATCTGGTGTTATGTGGAGGTCTTTAATCCACTTTTATTTGAGCTTTGTACAAGGATATAGGAATGGATTGGTTTGCATTCTGCTACATTCTGCCCTTCAGTTGAAACAGCACATATTTTAAAAAATGCTATTTTTTTTCCACTGGATGCTTTTAGATCCTTTGTGAATTTTCAAGTGGCCATAGCTGTGTGGGTTCTTTTCTGTGTCTTCAATTCAATTCTATTCCATTGATCTACCTGCCTTTTTCAATACCAATACAATACAGTTTATCATCACCATTGCTCTGTAATACAAGTTGAGCTCAGAGATGGTGATTTCCACAAAATGTTTTTATTTTTCAGAATAGATTTCTCTATCCTGGGATTGATTTTATTCCAAATAAATTTGAAAACTGCCATTTCTATGTCTGTGAAGAATTGAGTTGGAATATGGATGGGGATTCATTGAATCTTTAGGTTGCTTTTGGTGCAATGCCCGTTTTTACAATATTTATCCTGCCAGTACACGAACATGGGATTTATTTCTAATTTCTGAGATCTTCAATTTATTTCTTCAGAGACTCTAGTTATTGTTCTATATATCTTTCAATACTAGAGTCACACTGAGGTATTTTATATGCTTTTTATGTGCTTGGTTAGAGTCACACTGATGTGTTTTATATGCTTTTTGACTATTGTCAAGGGTGTCATTTTTGTAATTTCTTTCTCAGCCTGTTTCTCTTTTGAGCAGAGGAAGGCTACTTATTTGTTGAATCAATAAAATACTCTGCCACTTTGCTAAAGTTGTTTATTTGGCTTAGAAATTCACTGATGGAATTTGTGGGGTCATTTAAATATACTACCACATCATCCTGCATATAGTGACATTTTGAATACTTCCTTTGCAATATGTATGTCTTTACCTATATTTGTTTTCTAATTACTCTGGATAGGAACTTGAATACTATATTGAAGAGGGAGGGGGTGTCCTTGTCTAGTTCCTGATTTTAGTGGGATTGCATTATGTTTCTCTCCATTTAGTTTGATGTTAACTAAATGGTTTGCTGTTTATTGCTTTTACTGTGCTTCAGTATGGTCCTTGTATTTCTGATATTTCCTAGACTTTTAACATGAAGTTAAGAAAATATGCTTTCTGGACATTTAGTGAGATGATTGCTTGGATTTTTTTTTTTTGAATTTGTTTTTATAGTGGGATTCGGTTTATTAGTGACCAGTGGAATGGGATAAGGAAATGTGGGAGGGGACCTGGAGAGGGAACAATGACAGGAATGTAATTAAATAAAATAATTTCTATATTAATTTTAGTCATAAATTCAAATGCTCATTTCATTTTAACATCTACATTGCAATTCAATCGTGAATTTAGCGCTTTATGCTTACTGAACTGTGTAAGCATTAATTCTTAATTTACTCTTTATGCAATTTACGAATTTTCTCCATTCTTATAAAATTCCATCAATTGTGCTTGCATATGTAGAAGGCTTAGTATTCATAATTTGTGCAGAAAATACATTCATGAATCTTTTTATTTTAATGATCTGTTATGTGTGAACGTCTAAGTATAGATTTGTGCACATGAACACAGGCACCTGGGGAGACCAGGAGATGTCAGATCCCTTGGAGCGGCTTTTACATCTGGTTGCAAGTGGCTTGATGGATGTTGGAAACTGAATGTGTTTTCTCTAAAGAGCAGTAAGTGCTCTTAACCACTAAGCTAATACTACAATACTAATTCCATAATAAAACCAACCTATTTATAATTTTCTCATATATATCAGGGTATCTTTGAAATTGAGACATCTTGCCACCTTCTAGGTGCTGAGACTACATCGAGGCATTATTTTTTCCAGCTTTCTTTCCTTTATCATCGTAAGATTTGTTATATTAAATATGTTAATATTATGCAGTAAATCCTCCAAATGTTTCTTATAGAACATTGGTTTAGTGTCTGTTTCTTTCCTCTGCAATGACTATATTAATTTTACAGTTTACAGTTCTCCCTTTCTTTACACAATCAATCTGATATGTTTTTCTTTCATATAGAAGGAAGTAAAAACCTTTTAGTTTTTCTGTGAAGAGTTAATGTACTAAGAAAATGTGTTGAATTTCCCGTTATAAGGCCAATACAATACACTATTTCTTTAAAATCTTACTAGAGTTTTGTTTTTCCTTTTTATTATTATTATTGTTCTCATTAGTCTCATTATTTTTTTTTTCCGAAGCTGGGGACCGAACCCAGGGCCTTGCGCTTCCTAGGTAAGCGCTCTACCACTGAGCTAAATCCCCAGCCTCATTAGTCTCATTATTAATAGTCTGTATAAGCTTTTATGTGTTCTGGCCATGTAGTGAATATGGAAGTCTTCCAAACCTCTATGTGTATGTATCAAATTTAGGTTCTTGGTTTTTCATGGCATAAAATTTTATCTGCTCAGCCACCTCATTGCAACACAATATAAAACATTAAGCTCCAGGCTGCTTTTATACATTCAATGTTTTCATCATATTGCTTTTAAGAAATATTTTTATTATTGTAACATATTTTGTTTTCCATGTCCAGTTGGTAAATCTGGTATGCTTATTTTAATATTTAGTTAATAGTTTAATCATAATTATTATGCACTTGATACCTAGCTAATATGAAATTATCTTTGATACAATTGAATAAATGTAATAAGTTACCTACAGCATGATGCTTGGTACATAATTTTGTTCATTATTACTAAGCATTTGCATAAAAAAAAGAATATTTCATTGTCCCAATCCTGATGCCAATTTTATACTGTATGACAGCTACCAACTACATATGACTTTTAATCATTTAAAAGGAATTAGGATTAAATTGTTAAATGATATTTCCACAACATCATGTAAATAGATTTCTTTACTTCAATTAATTAAACATGCTACAGCAGGAAAAAATTTTATTTCCTTTGGATATGTTAAAATGAAATTTAATTTACCATTCTCCTGCCTATCAGAAAGTCAATATTCTTATACAGGAATATTTGCCAAGCACAGGTCATATTTCTGGTATAACCTGTAATTACCATCACCAGTCTTGTCAGTTTCAAGTGTTGTTCACATCATGCCTGTAAAACACAATGATCAACATGGCAGGATAACCAAAAGGCAGTGCAGTAGCATAAATAGCTTATTGATAGCCAACAGATCTCTAATTTTGCTTAAGACCTGTTCAATGAACATGGATTGTACTTGTAATTTATCCACGTATATAAGGCTATTGAAGCTGTGGTTATGGGGGAGAATGTACAGCCCCTTACTGACTTAAGCCAGTATCATACCTAACAACAATCATAGCCATGTGTCCTTATATAAAGAATTAATAACAGTCTCTGCAACAAACATCACAGTAAAAATCCCAGACATAAAAAATGAAGGATAGAAATTTCAAGTCCAGTCTCAATGGCTTTATCTACAAAATGTCACTTGATTCAAGGCTGAGGAACATTACAGAAGAGGGGGCAAGAAGATTGTAAGAGACTAAAGTTTACTATCAGATGGTGTCTCAAAGAAACACCAGAAATTACACTTATAATATCTAACTAACACGACTGCCTAAACAACAGCTGAGGAAGAGATGGAATGGGGAAGAATGGAAGTTTAGTCTTTTTTCTGCTTCAACTCTCTCTCTCTTCTTCTTCTTCTTCTTCTTCTTCTTCTTCTTCTTCTTCTTCTTCTTCTTCTTCTTCTTCTTCTTCTTCTTCCTCCTCCTCCTCCTCCTCCTCCTCTTCCTCCTCCTCCTCCCCTCCTCCTCTTCCTCTTTGTCTTCCTCCTCTTCCTGATATTCCTCTTCCTCATTCTCCTCTTCCTCCTTTCTCTCTCTCTCTCTCTCTCTCTCTCTCTCTCTCTCTCTCTCTCTCTCTCTCATTGTTTGAAAGTCCCTTGGTGTTAAGAGGGAAAGTATTAGATATGAAAATCTGTGAAAATAAGTCTTTTCTAAGCTTTAATTTTTGTGACTGCAGACAAAAACTTTGACTCTGATGTAACTGAGGCTTTAAATGTATTAAAAAAATTAACATATCTCATCTGCAAGAAACCTTCTAATATCTTATTGCTCTCTCTTCCAGGAGATGAGTGTCAATTGTGTCAATTGCTCTTTGTGTCAGGAGAAGGGCTTGTCTGTCAAATGCTTTGCAATTGCAAAGTTCTCTGAAGTTCTGCTCTCATTGCCTTTTCAATCTGCACCAGTCTATCTCTACACACCCCCATGTACTTCTCTCTAGCGAAATTATTTATCCTGGAAATAGGTTACACTGGCTCTGTCAAACCCAAGATTTGGAGAGCCTTGTAAGTGAGATCTGAAGAATCTCTCAGGTGGGAAGAGACACACAAAAGCTTTTCTTCACACTTTTTGGTACAAATTAGTGCTGCCTATTGACAGTCATGACCTTTGGCCACTGTATGGCCCTGCTTCCCCAAGCAACCCAAATGAGTCGTGAGGTATGTGCCCATTTGGCAATTGTTTCGTGGGGAATAGGTTGCCTTGTAGGGTTGGGATAAAACTACTTGAGGCCCAAATCTAACCACTCACAAGGAATTGATAAATTCTTGTTCATCTTCCATACCACAGTGAGATTCATGCTGGACCCCATCATCTATAGCTTAAGGAACCAAGAAGTCAAGGTGGCACTGAGAAGAACTCTGGGTCTGAAGAAAGTTCTGATAATAAATAGGTAATTAAGGATCTCAATATGCTCTTTCACAAAGGTGAAAAGTCTGTGAAAAAAGAAAACAAAATCACTGTGCTCCTTTTGGTGTCTGGAAACAATCTTAAGAAACATAACTTTGTTTTAGTGTGTTCTCTTTATTCCCCACCATGCTTAATTGCAAACAATTGTAAAGTATGTTTGCTACTAAATTACTTTAGTAGATCAGTCCAGTACTTAAACATTTTCATCTGGGCAGAGTTTAAACTACATCCTAATGTCTCAGGGGCCTTGAAAATTTCTGTATCTATTCTTAGCTATTTGGAAATCTTCCAGAAATTGTTTTTTATATGATCTAAGCTCGTTATGTTACAATTCCATATTCCCCAGTATATATACATTTATTCCATTGGACTGGAACTGCTAAGTAGTTCTCAGGAGATTGAATTGTTAGACTCTGCTTTGTGTACCATTTGGTCAGTCCATACTTCAGATCTGGGCACCCAGGGCCTATGATTATGGTACAGGAGTAGTCTTTCCTCCACCTTTTGATTTCTATTAGTGCGGTGGAAAAGAATTTCAGCCAGGTGATTACCAATATTAATATCATAATTTCAGATAAATACACACACACACACACACACATACACAAACACAGGTACCAACACACACACACATAAACACACAAACACATTCACAAACACAAAAACACATACACAAGCATGCATGCGCACATTATACAGGAATTGAAGTGGGTTACTAGTGACAGAATGCAAATATAAAAGTCAGCAAGTGTCAGATAATTAGATTCAGGTTGCTATTCAACAGGAAATAAAATAACACAAAATTATAATATTGAGTCTTTATGAATATAATTAAACCAAAATAAAATTTCATTTAAGTGTGCTGAAAATATGGAAGACATTAAAAAATTACCATGACACTAAAACTACAGTAATGTTTTGGCATGAGTCACCAAAACAGAAAGACAATAATTATAATAACCTCGGACTCATTGTTCTGAGTCTACTTACATCCAGTAAGGACCAATCAGGACAAAATGTTGGTAAAAAAATGACCAAGATGCTGAAAACAAAGCATAAAGTATTGAAGAGACACACACTCTTTCCATAGGCTTTAAGTGATTCTCCTATAACTTCTATTACTTTAAAAGTAAATACAAAAGAAAATACATTAAAATATTTTAACTACGAAAGGAAAATAATTTAAAATAATTTCATTGCTTCGTAATTGGGCGTTGTTAAGATGACAGGCGTCCTCCTAATGCTTAACTGTGATAAGCAAAGCAAGAAACACTTTTTGGTATCTGTGTCAAGTACATAAAATCTCAACATAAAAGAGAAAAACCACTGGGCAAATCCAAATTCAGAGACATTCTAGCAAAGTAATTATTTATCTTCAAAGGTGTGGTCACAGAAGATATAAATAGTAATGAATTATCACAGAATAGAATGACATAAGATATGCAATAACTAAATGTCAACTGGATTTCTGGATTGGATATGGGCATAGAAAGTGTACAGTTCTAGAAACATTGTTGTTATTTTTGGTCAGCCTACTGAGTTACTTGTATTTTTTTTCAATTTTCTAATTTTTGAGAATTAGTCATTAAATTGATTAAAGTATATAAAATTTAGTAATTAGGTTACAATATAAAATCATACTGTTTCCTATCAATTAAATCCATTTTTCCTGAATAGTTTGAATTCTGCTTTATTTTTTTATTAATTTATTTTATTAATTTATTTACGTCTCAAATGCTGTAATCCTTCCTGTTTTCCCCCACAGAGTCCCTCACCCCAATCACCATCCCTTTCCGATTTCTTCTTTCAAAAAGACAAAACAACAGTAGTTAAAAGGCATGTTTAGTCCCTGAATAGCTGTTCATTTGGCCACACATTTGAAAATCTACAACATTGATAGTGCAGACATCAGGAAGTAGCTTCAAAAATGATCTTCAAAAATTACATATTCTCCAGTTATCATCTATCAGCTATCAGCTTCACAAAACTGGAAAAATCCAAGAACAAAAATATCCTTGTAATGTACGTAGAGAAAATTGATCAGACAAGAAGGAAACAGATAGCAACCTTCCTGGATTCAACACAAGAGAGCCAAGGTTCCTGTAGTGTATTCTGCATGAGCTTATAGAGCTTATGGACTATTATCTGGAAATGAACTCCTACAAAAACCAACAAGAAACTAACCACAAACTGCAATATTTATCAAAGCCAAACAAATATGTGGAAAGTATTATTTTCAGCTCTATATGAGAAAATTAATGTTTATTAATTTGTATATTAATACAATTTTAATTTCATTACTGCACTTTTTTATTGCAAATATTTAAATAAATAGATTTTAAGTGACTCATGTGATCATTACCTTTTAGTGGCCTTGATTGCATTAAAGATTAATAATGTGTTTATTTGACTGTGATAATCACTATGAATATTCACGAAAAAATTTATGTCAACAAGGAACTGCTCTTCTGTTTTTGTACTTTTTGTTGTACATATGTAAGAGTTTTACCTGCTTGTTCACGTGTGCAACACATCCATGCCTAGTGTCCAGGAGGTTGATATTCCCACTTGGTCCTCTCTTTGATGAGCCTGAGAGAGAACGGGTGAGGGGTCAGCTAATAATGCAGACCCTTTAATGCAAGCGACAGCTTTATAATGTTTAATTTATTAAGAAATGATAATTTACTTTAATTAATTAGTTACTTAATTAATTAGTTAATTAATTAATAAGTGTGTGTGTGTGAGCTTGCCACTGAACATATGTGGACATCAGGTCCTCAGGCCTGGCAGCAAGGGCCTTGAACTGCTGAGCATCTCACCAGCCTGGAGCAAAATGCTGACCAAAGGAGGCAGTGGAACTTGAATGAAATGTTTTCTTTTTCTTTCCTTTTTTTTTTTTTTAGAGCTGGGGATGGAACCCAGGACCTTGCACTTGCTAGGCAAACACTCTACCACTGAGCCAAATCCCCAACCCCAGGTGTTTTCTTTTTAATTCTTTGAGAATTTATATAGATGCATGTGTGACATATTTGTTAAAATCCAGCCTTTCATTCCCTCCCTTTCAATTCCCTGATGCAAAGTCTGTGTTACAGGAAATGTCTAGAGAAGTGTGGATTTTTGGAAGCCCTGGGTAAGGTCTGAGCTTCTCACATCAGTCCTTCAGGAAGACTGGTGATTAGCGGGACCTTTAGCCACTTAGTGGGTGGGAAATGCCCCATTATTTCATTTTAAATGTCTAACTAGGCCTGGTAGGAGGCACATTCTTATCAATTCAGAAAAGCCTCAGTCCCCTTGACACCTGTCCCCAGCCCAGTGCCAAACCTAGAGGGCTCTTGTGTTTGGTGAGTATTGTCCTGGTGTGCTCAGGGATTTCTGCATTTGCTCTAGGACTCTGGGTGTTGGTGTGACTCAGACAGCACAGGGCTCCTTGCTTCTCTGGATTTCCATGAGAGAACTCCAGACCTTCTGCAGACTTCTTTAACAGGGTGTCGGTACTGCTAATGGTGTTCCCTTTAGGAGCTGATTTCTACTCTGGCTCATTACCCTCTCACTGGAGTCTGACCTCCAAGGTTTGCCCTTCAGACTCTTTGTCCTTACTTCAGGGAGGGAGCATAGAGCAGGTCTTAGCAGAAAAGATGCTGTGATTCTGAGTCGAGGGAGAGTGTGAACTGGGGACAACTGCAGCTTTGTCTGATGTTTGACATCTGGATTTGCCTTCCCTGAGATTTTTGCCCACACCCCCATCCCTGCTACTTCCTATCTTTGCCCTACCTTCCTGTCCTCCATCCTTACCCACTTCTTCTCCATGGTGAAGACCATTGCTTCATAACATCTTATTATTAGATATAACAGAGGCAAAGACATTGGAGCTTGTAGTCACATGACTTCACTCAGGAGACAAAGATACTAAACATTCCAGGCTGAAGAGGTTGGTCCCTGCTTCCCTCTGGTGCACCCCTCCCTTTCTCGGATAGTTTGAATGTGAAATGCTCCTCAGAGACTGTAAACGCAGAAACACAGCTCTCACCTTAAGGGACTAAGGATGATTTATTCTGCAACTATGTAGAGCAATCATGGTCCAGGAACAAAAATTTAGGTCACCCCTTATTCCAGTGTGGACACAGTTTCACGAAGTTTCATAGTTTGACAGAACAAAGAAAGTTATAATGCAAGGCAAATGTAAAATATGTTGGTGGGCACACACGAAGGCTTAAATCAAATTGGGGGGATCTTTTCCATGGCCACACGATGCTATATGATGACATTCTTAGCTTTTGGATGGTGGTAGCTAGGGGTTTACTAAGTTAATAGATTCCAATTTTTTTTTAAATCTATGATATATATTAGTTTTGACAAAGAGGTAGGCAAAGAATTCTGAGGACTAAAACTATCAGGTAACTAGTCTCTGGATCAGCAACATTCCAACATCTCCTCACCACTGCAGTTCTAACCAGCCAGTCAGCTTTCGCAGACAGCTTCTTCCTAGATATTCTCCTTTAAAGGGCACACATCTTTAAACAGTTGGACCTGAGGTGCTGCCACCATTTTGCAAAGGGATTGTGGAACATCTTAGACACGGGGACAAGCTGGCAGCCATAAAGTCACAGAGGCAGACTGCGAAGATCATGGCCTGCCTGTCCCTGACTCCAGCCTGGTTCTCTATATCATGGGAGCTTGGTGTACAGTGGCAGCCTCCTTTTTCTTTGTTACTTTGGTACTTTGTTAGGACAGTAAGGGAACTGAATAGCGCAATTAAGAGCAGTTCAACTAACTAGAAGCAGTCTTGAAAGCCAAGGGTACTGTTCTGGCTTTGCACTGAGTGAAGAGATGTTGAAGATCCTGTTGTCTACTTTCTGAATGATGAGTTTACATCTTTACATGCAAATGTCTGTGTGTGTCATTGAATGGAAGGCAGGGCCTTACCCATTGTAGCCGAGTGAAGCTAATCCCATATGGACTGGAGTTGGCTTCTGCTCCATTGCTGTTGACTTCTGAGACCATGAGAATAATGGGAAGCAGAGGAGGTCACTATGTGACAAAAGAGGCAGGGATGGACTATGTGCCCACAAGCCAAAGGGTGGTTGCATCCTGTAGAAACAATGGAAAAATAGGGAGCTCTCTCTCTCTCTCTCTCTCTCTCTCTCTCTCTCTCTCTCTCTGTGTGTGTGTGTGTGTGTGTGTGTGCGCATGCGTGTGTACGCACGCACAGCCCTATTAACACTTAGGCTCTAGATACTCACCTTCCACAATGCTGAGACAATGAGCATCTGTTGTGATATCCCCCATGTATGGGCATGTGTTGTAGCTACTTTCTGGCACTTACACTGAATGCCTTGCTGCTCTCAACTTGGCCCAAGCCCAGTGGGGATGACATGGCCAAACAGAAGGGGAGATGCTTGCACTGAGATAACCCCTGTAGATCCTGTCATAGCACTCAGTTCCTTGGGTTGATTGGTTCTATATCCCAGGGCCCATTTGTAGTCAGGATCCTGTTCTTAAGCAAGTGCTATTCTTGATAGGAGGAACAGCCATCTCTTAGTGGGATGTCCTCTGCTGGAGCCACTGCTGTAGCTTCCCCTGTGACAGTGGCACTGAATGTATGGGACTATTTCTGTCTTCGTGCTAGACACAAGGTAAATCCGCTCAGCCCCAGGACTATTCAGTGTGGGTCTCCTTCCTTCCCTTCTGTTTATGACCATCTGAGAATTCAGAATGGGTCTTTATGTGCAGAGCTGTGAGTACTGTTCTCTGCCAGATGAGCCACTCTTCTCTCAACTTCCGTAAAGCTTCATATCTCATTCATGTCAACATAGAGGAGACACGGCTGATGGTGTAGGAAGTCCTTCTTAACTTCCCTGGGACAGAACTTGTGGATTTCTGCCTGCAAAGGCAGGTCCACCCTGTGGAGAAGGGAGGGGGCAACAGCATGAGGGGTAGAACTGAGACCAGCCTGCTCCGAGCTCCCTTGTGTTTCCAGTGCATCTTCTTCTTTTTTTTTTTTTTTTTTTTTGGTTCTATTTTTTGGAACTAGGGACCAAACCCAGGGCCTTCCGGTGCATCTTCATTACACAGTTTTGTTTGCTCAACTCAGTTTTCAGTAGCATCATTCTGGGCCCCCTTTGCTCGTGGTTTGAAATTTAGAGCTAATGCTAAAGTAACCTCTGGAAAGGGGTGGAGCTGGGAGATGTAGCTTCTTCTCTACAAGTAAATCACAAATTTGTAAGCGGCAGGCGAGGTTGTTGCAAGTTTAGCTATTTTCCTCTCTGGGTTTCTTGTATCTTCTTTGAAGTCAGGGATTTGGGCAGGGATCCTGGCTCCTTCAAATTGCACACTTTTGGTCTTAGGATGTGTTGCTGGGGAAACAATAGCCATTCTCTACAGCACTCCCTCCCTTCGCACGGGACCTTGGGAGACATTTGGAATCCAAAGGACAGCACTCACCAAGAAAGTTCTTTGCTCTGGCTTTAGTTGCATTGACTGAATGAATGTTGTTTCAGGACCTCTGGACATTTATTTTTTCATGGGTTGTGTTGGGAATCCATTGGAATTGAAGCATTCCCTTCCGGAGGGAAGAAGGTAGCTCAGAAGATTCAGGAAGCTTAAGAAACCTATAAGGCTTAGGATTCTCGAAGGTTATGACACTCAGGTCCTGTTCCAAAGAGCAATAAGATGAGAACAATTGACCCGGTGTTCAGGGGTGGGTGGAGCTGCCTGCTGGTTGGGCTGAAAGCTACAGGATGTAGCTATTTTGAGTGTCACCCATGCTGGAGTGGGTTTTCCAATGATAGAGTTGTCTGAGCCAGTCGTCTGCTCCTGAATAGACATGATAAGGTAGACCTGGATGGAATTGTTTGTAGTTTGAGGACTACATGAGGTGAACACATATTGTTCAGGTCTACCCAGGATAGGTCACGTAACATAAGCTGCTAGACATTCATGTAGGCTAAAAAGTAGCAGAAGTCACCTTATGTTAACATAACCAGAACCAGGTAGCTAAGGGAGCAAAGCTAATGCAGTGTATAGGGCACAGGTTCTAGAGGACCCAGGGGAGGAAGGATGTTTGTCATCCTCGCCCCTCATCCCTGCACCTCTGTGCTGGTCCAGATACCACCAGGCAGGAAGCCATCCTACAATCCACATCTACACTGGTTTACCGCCCAGATCCAATACTTCAGGAACCTACAGCACTACAATGACCTCACGGCCTGCAGGGAGGACACAGCCAGTACAGAAGTTGATTAAAGTTAAAGGAGAACTATCACTCGTGTAGGGAGAGGTCATTTTCACTCTCCAGGAGTGTTGCATGAGAGCTCCGGCCTCCTGGGATCCACAGTTCTTACTTCAGGGCTCAGCAAAGCTCGGGTCAAATGTAGTCATTGGTTCGAGCTGCCTTCCTTGATAACTGAGCTGCCACAACGAAATTAACACTTAATTACGGTGGCATGTTTTTCATCTTGTGATACACAGTGCTGACCCAAGAAGGCATAGGGAAAACATAAACATCTGTTTTCACCTCTCTGCTGGAATAGGATGCATGTTTTCTGCTGGAAAGTTGTGAGTTTCCCTGTAATACAGGTTATGTTCTGAAAGGGATGGACGGGGACTCCAATCTGGTCTCTAGTAGTTGCTTTCAAATACAATGCTGTCTATTTATCTTATCTGTCTGTCTGCCTGGCTGTCTATCTTATCTATCTTATCTATTATTTATCTATCATCTCTCATCTATTTATCCATCCATCCAATCATCCATATACTTACTATCTATCTATCTATCTATCTATCTGCCTATTATCTATAATCTGTCTATGTATAATTTGTCTATTTACTATCTATCTACCATTTGTTTATCTAATTTCTATCATCTATGTATCTAATGTGTGTACATGGGTGTGTATAGATGCATATGTGTGCATATGTGTGTATATGTCTCCACATTCAGGTAGAGTCAGAGAACAACCTCAAGCCTCATCCTCAGGCATGGTCTGTGTTTCGAGACAGGGTCTCTAAATGTCCAGCTTACCAATCATGCCAGCTGTTGTGGTCAGCAGATCCTGGGGATCCTGCCCTTGTTTCCCCAACTGGCATTAGAAGCTTCTTCCACTCACATTTTGATGTGGGTTCTGGGAATCTAAACACAGGTCTTCATGTTTATGAGGTATCCTGGTTAGTTTTCACTGACATCTTGACATAACATAGAAGAGACTTGACATAGAGTCTCCTGGGAAGAGAGAACCTCAACTGATGAGCTGCCTCCATCAGATTATCTTGTGGCCTAATGTGTGAGAGACTGTCTCGACTTACAGTTGATGATGCTGGACCCAGCCACTGTGGGTGTCATCATTCCTAGGCCAGGGTTGGGGCTTAAAGAGAACGCCAACTAAGCATGGGCTAGTGAGTAAGACTGTGAGCAGTATTCCTTTTTAATTCTCTCCTCGAGTTCCTGTCTGACTGCCCACAAAAGCTGGTAATCCATGGTGCAAGCCAAAGAGACGTTTTCCGTCATCAAGTTTTTTTTGGCTAGAGTGTTATATCAAAGCTGTAGAGAGGCCGACTAATATGTGAGGCAGACATTTTACTGACCTAGTGACCGGCTTATTTGCAATCATGCAGTATAAAAGAAAAAGCTTTAGGAATGGGTACCAAATGGCTGACTATTTCTAGGGTGAATACAGAAATCAGATACCACAAAACATATATATGTGTGTGTGTGTGTGTGTGTGTGTTGTATATGTATATAATGTGTGTATGTATTGTATATATGTGTGTGTTTGTATTGTATATATATAGTATATTGTATATATACATTATAATATATCACACGTGTGAAACTGAGTGCACACACACTAATATGTATATGTGTATTTTTAAAATTATCAGTGCATTCCATCTATGTATGCTTATGTGTGCATGCATGCATGTGTGCATATGTTCTTGGTGTGCATATACTTGTGGATATATGTATCATCATGTCTGTATGCATGTAAGTGTATTTCTGTGTTGATGCTACTTAGTCTTGTCCTCCACATCGTAACCAGCCTGCTTACAGTGTCCCTTTAGATGGAGCTGGGTGTCTCCTCCTTCTGGTAGGAAATGATGGACCAAAAGTGAATATGATCATAGACTGGAGACCCCAGCAAAGTTCATACACACATGGTGGGAGTGGCTCTATACTCAGTTAGAAGCAGGTACTCAGGTCTCAGACCTTTTGTCTATGAACCAGAGAAGGACACCTTCCTTCTCTTCTCTCCTTCCCTTGTTTCCATGAAGTGTCCCCATGCTGCTCCTCAGTGTTGCTTGTAGCACGCTCCCGACCTTTTGCCACAAGAATCAGACCTGCACCCGGAGAAACCCAACTGGGCACAGCGGGTATCTGCTGGTCCCAGAATCCAGGTTAACTCAAGCACTCCTGTTGATCACGTAACAGAGCTGTGCTGTCACATGTGGGGGTATAAATGATCGTTCTCACCTGCCTTGTATACCTTGGGCCATTATCTTTCTGGTCCAGGCTTCAGACAACAGCCATACAGTGAGTTTTGCTACTAACTTGCCCTGGGAGAGAGCCAAAAAATTTTTAGTAGATATTATTAAAAGGCGTTTAATCCATAAACACATAACCAGCTGAAATGGGCTGAAAGTGCGGTTGTGACGGAACGGAGGATGTGTGAGGCAGCATTATCTAATAACCACCATTTGCCATAATAAAGATTTATTTTAAATCAAAGCCGATGAGTCAAGTTCTTTTCTTTAAACCTGCTTCTGCCATAGCCCTCCACATCTGTAACCCATTTTACTGCTGTCTCTTCTACTGAGAGCAGAGGCAAAGGCTTTCTATTCTCCCCAATGTTCCAACAGACTCAGTACTGATTCCTTTGGGCACTCCATGGAATGGTACCTTTAAGCCTAAACCCGCAGGTACCATTTGTTGGGGGGTCTTGTGTGGGTTCAATGTCCCCATTTGTGTGTCCAGCTTGAGCTCAGTTCTCACTTCATGTTCTCTTATCTGCGTGATCTCCCAACCCGAATAATTTCAGACAATGTTGTACCCACTTTCTTTTGCCTAGGTGGGGTTCTGTTCTCTTCTTGTCTCTTGGGCATCACAGAAAGTGTCTCACCCACAAGTCCCCAAAATAATTGACAAGGTAAAGCACATCGTTGGGTGACAGCAGGGGTTTTCAGAGCTAACAGGCACAGTGGAAGAAATATTGGTAAGATTTATTAAGTCATGAAGTAGTCCTGGGACTAAAAATATATGAAAATAAAAGAGAGAAACCCAGCTTAAATAACAATGCACATGAGCACACACACACAGACACACAGTCCTTCTACACAAGCATGCACACGCATTCAGGAGTTCACAGTTTACAGACAGTTGTCATCTTCTTCTGTGTGCTGACTGTGTTCACAGCTGGCTGAACTTACTGTGGTAAAGACCGCCACCTCTTTGATTATTAAACCATGCCTTTGCCACCTGGGCATCCAGCTCAGAGATATTGCCTGGCATCCGTGGACTGAGTGCCAATGGAATTGCCTGTGTATATGACTGGATAACATGCAGCCTCCTCTCCAGCCCTTCCTGTCCTTTCTCCCCTCCTTTCTTGGCTAGCTCTTTGGTTCTTAAGCTCAAAGTAGGGGAGAGCTATGGGGAAGGGGAAACCTGTGTCCCAGGAGAAAAGGTGGAGCCATGTTAAGAAGGTAATTGTAGCCAGAGAGGAGGTCTGGGCCCTGGGTTGGCAGCTGATATTTCAAAGGCTCTTGTCTGAGTCATTTATTGACTTCCTCTTCAGAGATAACTATACTCGAAGAAGCAATCCTCTCTATACCCCACCAGCTGGAAAGGAGCTTTCTTTATTGAATTTCCACATTTCATTTTTCATTTTTTGTAACGTGAGCATCATGTGTACTCACGGTTGTGTGCACATGTTTGTGGAGGCTGAAAGACTGGTGTCAGTCTCGGGAACACCACCCACATCATCTAAAACAAGGTATCCCATTGTCCTGGATCTCACCAGTTAGGCTAGGCAGGCTGGCCACCCAAGCCCCAGGATCCACCTGTCTCTACACATGAGCACCTGATTAATAATATACAGTGTGCACACACACACACACCGGGCATTTCCTTCAAAGTAAGAGCTCAGACTTATGGACTACAGAGTTAAAATAATCAAGGAACTGGAGAGATAGTCAAGCGGTTAAGAGCACTGACTGCTCTTCCTAGACGTCCTGAATTCAAATCCCAGCAACCACATGGTGGTTCACAACCATCTGTAATGGGATCTGATGCCCTCTTCTGGTGTGTCTGAAGATGGCTACAGTGTACTCATAAATAAAGTAATAAAAAAAAATAATGCAGTGTTTTTGTGGCTTTCATAAGGCTGCCTCCTTCACTTCTCTTTCTTCTTCTTTTCCTTTTCCTCCTTGTCTTCTAAGGCTTACATATATATATATATATATATATATATATATATATATATATATACATAATGTGTAGGGGTGTTTTGCATGCATGTATAGGTACCTTGGGTATGCCTGGAGTTCAGGAAAGCCAGCAGAAGGTTTTCCCTGAAAGCAGAGTTAAAGATGTGTGGGGGCTGCCATGTGGGTGCAAGACATCAAACATGAGTCCCCTGCAAGATAGTCCAGTGCTTTTAGCTGGTGAGCCGTCTCTCCAGCCCATAGTCTGGTCCGATCCTTAACGGCAGAAGGGATCATGGCCAGTCTTTCTTATCTGGTATGAGGTGGATGCCAGAGTGATCATGAGAACTCCTGAATGAGAAAGGAAGGATGGGGTAGAAGGCTCGTTTCCTACATCCTGCAAGGAAAAGGCATCTAGATTTATAGTTACTGGAGAAAAAGGGACAGCCTCATGCTTACATCAGTCACCTATTGGAGTAAAGGTCGACTGGATTGTCCTCTTCTCTGCTTAACAACACTAAAGAAAATGGATCATAAAGTAGAAAGAAGTCTCCCCACCCCTTTAACCAAAAGAAGTTAGACGTGCAAATTATTTGACAATTAAGGGGTGGGTAATGAGAGAAACTTGATGCCTGTTTTGACTGCAGGTTGACAAGGCTTTTGTAAGCATTTGAGTTGGGGACTGCAGTGGATTTTTGTATTTGTTACCTTTGTCTGGTGGCTTGCACTGCTTGAGTGTCAGCAGTCTTATGAAGGTCAGAGTATGTTGTGGTTAAGGTGGGATAGCAGGAGCTTAAAAATTTGTTAATGACTAGAAATTGGAGAAGGGGGGAAGGTGGCCACTATCTGTTTAATGAGAACTGGAATTTTCCTTGAGCTCTTTTACAGTAAGATGGTGAGTTTTGTGCAGCAGACTCAATGCTTCCCTGTAGGCAATACTGTAGCCCTGTCTGTCAGTGAGAAAACAAAAAAAACGAAAAAACACCACATGAGCAGCAGAAAATCTCCAAGACTGGCTCTTTCTATACAGCTCAGAACCCACCTGCCAAGGGAATGTTACCACCCACAATGGGCTTTACCCTCCTTAGTCAGTGAAAAATCAAAGAAGTTCCTCATAGACATGTCCTCAGACTCACAAACCTCTGGGCAGTGCAGCTGAAGCAGGGGCATTATTGAGATAATTGGATTTTTTTCGTCTGGTGGCTCTCTTCTTTCTTGACTTAAAACCTTCTGTTTGGTTACCAGGTGGGGTAAGGGAGCCCACATAGGAAATGTACTACAGAGTCCAGGTTCACCTCTGCCTCTGGTAATTTTGTTGGCCCTGTGGGAAGCCTTAAGTTCCTCCTCTCTTTCTGTTCCCACTGTCAAACGTTATAACCACTGTGCCGTAAGCACTCTTTCTTGTACATGGAATAAGGACAGAAGTGACTGTTTCATCTTGTAGGTAATGCAGACTGTCCATCCTTATCTTGAGCCTTCCCAGGTCACTGTGGCTTACAGTGATAGAAGAGCCAGATGCTGCAAGCACAGGTTCTTGTGAATAAGTGAGGCCTCAATCCTCCCTGCTGCCCCATGAAGTCTGTTTTAGTTTACTTTCTGTGGCTGTGATAAAATGCTTGGACGGAAAGTAGTGAAGGGGAGAAAACTATTTTGACTTCAACTTTCACATCAGGGAGGGGAGTCAGAGTAGGAACTACAACAAGGTCTTGAGGTTGATGCCACCAAGGGACTCTGCTTGTTGGCTTCCTCCAGCTCAAATAGCTTTCTTATACATCTCAGAATGACCTCCCTAGGGAATGGTGCAGCCAACAGTGGGCTTGGCCCCCCTAAGTCACTGGACAATCAAGGCAATTCCTCATAGGCCTGTCCACAGACCAACAGAATAACACAATAAGACATTTGCTAACCCCCCCTCATGTGTGTGTCTTTCTGTCTGTCTGTCTGTCTGTCTTTTTCTCTCTTCAAGTGATGCTGAGTTGATCATAGGTTATACTTAACCAGTTTTTGCTAACTGCAGCATGCATCTTGCTTTCTTGATTCTGTAGACACATAAACGGTGGAGACATGTGCCCCATGGTGAATCATACCTGATTCTCACCAGGAACTGATATAGATGAGATTTTGGATTTAGGAGTGAGTCAGCACTCTAAAGTATATGGCTATGAAAATGATAAGTGTTTTGAATGCCAGAGGGTAGAATTGGATTAAGTTGGGTTCTCTTTAAAAAGATATGGTGACATCTCTTATGTAAATGGCATGGTGGGTTCCATGGGAAGAAAGAGGAAACAAATTACTCTTTAGAAAGAACTTTATGAAGAAAAAGTCAACACCACAGACATCCATTACAGCCATGACCAGGCCCTGAAGCAGCAGTGAAAAAACTCTGGTCCTGATGGGGAACTTCCTTAGGAGAAATGGTTGCCAAAGGGAGTTGTTTTTTCCTCACTCTTTCGGCTTCAGTGCCTCAGCATGGGCAGTAACAGCATTTGTTCTGGGAAAAGTGAGGTGTGACCGACTCCCTGACGTGGCCCTACTGGATCTTACACACTCTGGAAGACCAGTTTTGCAGATAGTCCTAGTTGGGCTCTGCTCCCTGCTGGGGACAGAGTCTACTGAGTGAGGCCGGAGATGTGGAATTTAATCCACCATCAATTGTTTTAGATGTGTTTTATTTTTCTCATGCATTGCTTTAGAACAGGCCTCTTTATCACGGACCACTGGTCTGTGTAATTCATCAGCAAAGGAAAATGCTCAAATGGCTTTCTTTCAGACTAGCAGGATTTTAAAAGGTGGTTATTTAATTACAGGCTACTCGTTAGAGGGACAGATAAGCCTAATAGAGCATTTTATTTAGTGGGGGATTGACACCTGAGGCACAGCATATGTGTGTGTGTGTGTGTGTGTGTGTGTGTGTGTGTGTGTGTGTGGTGACATAAGTAACACTGTCAATTTCTCCCTGTCTAGTCTTCAGGTTTGATGCTAACTTGGAACTTTTAATGTGTCTTCAACCTCTCCCCTACACCTTTGCCTTCATCTCTTTCCCTCATCCTTCTCTCCTTTTCTCCATACTACAGGGAGGGACACCAGCTTTCAGTTCACAGGGTAAGAATGCCCAAGTTTTGAAGATGCAGCCAGTCTTCTCTGTAGCTCAGAGGCTGCAATCAGAACATGTCCACCTCTGAATTAGTTCTGCTGATAAAAGAGATACTCTGTTCTGGGTGCAAGCACAGAGCATGTGGGGATGGAACCTTTTCTGTGAGAGAATATCCCTTTTGACACTGAGACACACACAGAAGAAGGCAGGGCATGAAGGTTGCGATAGACCATATCCTGATGGGGACTGGGAAGATAACTCAGTGGGCAAGAGCCTTTGATCTGCAAGCATGAAGAGTTAAAATTCTCTCTGCACCTTTGTAAAAATCCAGGCATGGCTAATCATGTCTACAACATTGTAGGATGGAGGCAGGTGGATTGCCAAGAGCATCCTGGCCAGCCACACTAGCCAAAACGGTGGGCTGGGATTCATTGAGAGATGGAGAGTAGTGTGGAAGAAAATGCACATTCTACTCATCTCTGCACGTATGTACACACGTATGTGGCCTCCCACCTGAAAACAGGCACTCAACTCATACACACAAATGAATCCCCCAACCACACCCCTGTTGAACCCAAGTTTAGCTGCTCTATAACCTATGTGACTGAGTATTCTAGCAACACGAAATTTTACATTCTAGTTGTTTTGTAAACCCCATTTTCTGTTCAGTTAACAAACACAAGAAGCTAAACTTATGATTTCCCAGGCTCGAGATGTTGTGGCATAGCTTTTGGTCTTTCTGGAACAGCATCTGTCTATCAACAAAGTGACTTCAACAGAGGGACTTTCCAACTTGTGACAAGTAGTAATTTGAGGGTTTTAACTGGGTGTGTTGTGTGCTCATTTTTCCTTTTGAGAAGTAGATAGTACAGAATGTACAACATCACTCGGTTACAGGATGAACAACACATCAGAGCCTGGGAACAGTGAATTTTTTGTCACTGGGGTCTTGTGCATGTGGCGTATGTTAGGACAGTGGATCTGAGAGAGAGAGAGAGAGAGAGAGAGAGAGAGAGAGAGAGAGAGAGACAGAGACAGAGACAGAGACAGATACAGAGAGACAGAGAGACAGAGAGAGACAGAGATTGAGCTTGATCTTAAAATATCTGTTCAATGTATAATGTGATCAGAATACTATACCTCATACTTCAAATGTATACAGTCTCCATTTGTCAAGAATACTCAATAAATCTCAAAAAGGAAGGTAAAGGGGAGTTGGGTCAGAAAGTTCTGGAAGGGGCTAGGGAGAGAGTCTAACAGTTAAGGACTCGCTGCCCAGAATCTTACATAGATGCCCCGTGGATGTGGAGACTATCCTATAATTCCAACTTGTAAGGCAGAGGCAGGATGCCCAGAGCAAGCTGTCTGGAAAGATGACCCACACCAAAAGGAGCTTTGCCTGTGAGTGGGAGTTGCTGTCACAGTGAACAAGACAGACAAGACATTAAGGATATTTCCTGAATGTACCTTGGTCTTCCACATGTGTGTGCATGCTCATGTGTTAACTGGGTGACTAATTATTTCTCTCTCTTTCTCTCTCTCTCTTTCTCTCTCTCTCTCTCTCTCTCTCTGTTACACACAAACAGAGTCTCTCTTACACACACACACACACACACAAACACACACACACACACACACACACACACACACACACACACACACACACACACACACTGAACAAAAAAGTTAAGTTCTGGAAGAGGGATGCCCAGACTGGATGGATAAAATAAGAAATAACAAATTGTGTTGGAACTCACTGTGAAGGAATAGGAGGACCAGAGGGAGAGTTGTGAGTGTGGCTGTCTGCTTGTGCCAAAGTGTAAGGCCATATAAACCCAGTGCCACCTCCTCCAGGATCCCAAAGCCATAGCTCTAGCTGAGGTATATTTAGTCAGTGATGTCGGCTGTGTGTGTGTGTGTGTGTGTGTGTGTGTGTGTGGTCAGTTTTGGGGGTGAATGTGACCACAAGCCCATGCTCATCGGTTCGCGATCCTAAAAGTGCTTTGGGCCCCATCTTAAGTCATCACTGCTCTCAGTGCATGAGGTTAATTGTCTTTCAGAAAGCATCTTAATCGGGCTAATGGTGCATTACATCACAAGGACGTTTTCTACTGTAGATAAAATAAACACATATATTTTAGAATAAACAGAGACTTGAAAAATGTAAGTGGAAAAAATATCACTACTGATTTTGCATTAAAAAACACATTTATTTTAGAATTCTCTAGGATAGTTGCAATTTCCCATATAACCTACACATGATTTCCATATATTAGCATCTTACATAATAATATGAAAATAATTAAGAGAAATTAACCTTTGGAAAAAAAAGTACATTTTTCTTCCCAGCTCCTGCTCGCACAATGACAACTCTGAAAGTAAGTATTTATTAATAAATTCCTAAGCCACAAACTTTGGCTCATTCCCGGACTTACTTATTTAACCCATTCAAATTATTCTGTGTCTTCTACATGATTATATACTGTTCTTTCATACCCTTTCTTAGTATCTTCCTCAAAATCTCCTTTAGCATCTGCCACAGCGTCCCTCCCTGGGTCTCCTTTTATACACTATTTCCCAGAATCCTCTCTTGCTGCCAGTGTTCCGCCTTCTATTTTCTGCCTCAGCTCATAGGTCATAGACTTTTTTTTTATTGACAGGTGATGCTTAGAAGAGATTCTCTCTACAAACCTTGTGCATTAACATAAACTAAATGACTCATTTTAAGTTCTCATTTTTACATTTGTCCATGGTCTTTTTTTGTGTCATGTCATGTGGCTGCAGTGCCTGCAAAGGCCAGTAGACGGAGACAGATCTCCCAGAGCCAGAGTCAGTTTTGAGGATGCTAAGGGTTCTGAGTAGCTGAGCCATATCTCCAGCCCCTAAACGACACAATTTTGTCACAGCAAGGGGAAAACTGGACACTACTACTCCTATGCCTTTTCACACTGTAGGTTCCAATCCACACTTTATTTAGAAACTAAGTGTCCTGTAAGTGTATTAAAGTTTTTTTATTACCACTTCGGGTGGTACCTATCCCTGCATTTCCCCTAGTTTTTGAAGGTTGTCAAGGTATGAATGGCCCGTTTTCCATGATCTTTGCTTATGGTCCACCTTTCTGATCTACTGAGCCTCCGTACCCGATCCTTTAGGTCCTCGATATGTGATGATACCCCCACCCTTGTGGATTCATGCTTTTGAACACTGATTTACAATTTTTCTTGTGCAGCCGTAGGGAGGTTTGGCACCAACTGATTTCATTCAGCTTGTGCTATGTAACAGGTAAAAATCCGCTGAACTTTAAAATATGCATTTGAAGAATTTAATGTTATATAGATAGTATTATGATATGGTGTGGAATTTAAATATTTCGCCACCTGGGAACTGAATTTAGGACGTTGTGTAATCTTTTAAAAACCATTCTCTGGTTTTAAATTTTGGTGTGTGTGCGTGTGTGTGTGTGTGTGTGTGTGTGTGTGTGTGTGTGTGTGTGTATGTGTGTTCATGTGTTTCACAGTGTCCAGGATCCCATCTACAAAATCTGCACAGATAAATCCCAGAATAGATGGGTGGAGACTCTGGAAGCTCCCCTACTCCAATTGAGAAACTACTGGCAACTGATGACTACAGGGCAGAAGGCCTGTTTTCTTCATGGATTTGGCTCCTGACGGCTGTCCATGCTCCCCTGGATGTCTGTACCAACCCCACACATCTAGTCAGAACGAAATGGACTCAGCAGTTTCTATTAAATGCAGATGGAATTAGGAGGGAGGAAAGGTGAGGGATTTGAAGGGAGGGGATGGGAATATATTTACTCAAACACATTACGTGTACGTACCAAGTTCTTAAGGAAAAAAATTTAAACAAAGTAAATAAATAAGTAAATAAATCTGCTCATGTTTGCACATGTGCATGGGTTTATGTGTGTGTGTGGGGGGTGGTTGCACCACCCTGCAACAAGAGGATACCATGCAGTATCTTTCTCTATGTCTTTCTGCCATTTTATTTTGATGCACTGTGGTGGTTTGAATACGCTTGACCCATGGGAAGTGCCACTAGTAGGAGGTGTGGCCTTGTTGGAGAAAGTGTGTCACTATGTAGGCCAGCTATGAGGGCTCCTAGTGTTCAAGCTCTGCCCAATGAGGAAGAGATATGCTGTTACTGGGTGACTGTGGCTGCAAGTCTCTTTCTGGGCTGCATTCGGATTAAGATATTGAACAATCTCCAGCATCATGTCTACCTGGACTCTGCCATGCTTCCCACCATGATAATAACAGACTGAACCTCTGAAACTCTAAGCCAGCCTCAATTAAGTGTTTCCTTTATTAAGAGTTGCCTTGGTCATGGTGTCTCCTCACAGCAATGTAAACCTAACTAAGACATATGGTGTCTTTGCCTGATCCCAAACTCTCATAATTTCATCCCGGCTGGAAGCCTGCAAACCTTAATGATTCTGTTGCCCCTTCCTGTTCCCAGGGTTACAGGTTTCCCCTGCCTGTTTAATGATGACTGAGATCTGAGTTCAGGTCTGCTTAGGCAGCAAGCGGTTTCAACCACCCATCCTCCTAAGACCTATCGTGTGGTTTTTAGTGTTTACAAGAGCATTACGGTCAACATGCAAACACAAATTAGAGATGGTAAGTGAATCTTGACTGCACCTTGTTTCGGTATATTTGAGTTGTTTCAGTGTCTTGATTTCACCTTGTTTCGGTATATTTGAGTTGTTTCCGTGTATTTGAATGATTGCTGAGGATTGGGAGACTTAGCATGAGATGGGAAGGAGAAAATGAGGATGCAAAGATCTATCAGATCCCTGCCACTTGCCCTTGCATTAAACATTTCATATTTAAAAACAACCACAACCACCACCAACGACAACAGTCAGCAACAAGGCATGCATGCAACAGACTGGCAGAGAAGACACTAAAGTGCATTACATACCTGTAACCTCACTTTCTCCACTAAAGCCTCATATATTGTGCTGATGGATTTTGTTGTCAAACCCTGATGATTAATCCCTAGATGGGAGCCCCCTTAACACCGAGATGAATGACACCGTGGGCGATGGGATAGGCAGAGCTTGCGATTTTCTTTCCTTGTAAAGTCAACCGAGTAGGGAACTAATAACGACAGCTCACATATATAAATAAAAGAGCCTTTCACACTGACGATTGGAATTGTTACTATATATCCCTTTTCTTTGCATTTCTTTCACTAGTGTGTTGTTTTCAGTGCCATGCTTGCTACATAGAAAACTGTGCATGTTCTACACTATGTATCTTTTGGGGGTGCACTCTATAAGCTAAAGACTAAATCAATTCATATCAAAGGGTTCCTCCCTGTCCTGTTTACAGAACTGAAATTAAACTGTTTTCACAAAACATTTCTTCACACTTGCCTGGCTCATTGTTGTTTGGGCTTGAGTGTGAAATTTCTCCAGGGTCTCAGCTGTGGGAACACTTTGTCTGAAGCTGATGGCACTGTCTAGGAAGGTTGTGGAACCTTTCAGACTGTGCCTTAGGAAATGTAGGTCACTGGCGAAGGAAGGAGGGAGCTTGCTGGTTTGGACCGAACTCTTGGCTGCCTGATACACCCATATATAAGCAGGGCTCATGCAGGCTCTCAGTGACACAGATCAATGCACTGTTGCCATGTGGTCATTGCCAGGACAGTCTGAACCCAATGACTGTGACTGTGTGCCCTAAACAAACCTCTATTCCTTTATTTTGATTGTGTCATGAATTTTGACACCTTGACATAAAAATAATGTAAGTGTACATCTGCATGTCTCTGTGTGTGTGAGAGAGAGAGAGAGAGAGAGAGAGAGAGAGAGAGAGAGTGAGACAGAGACACAGATAGATAGACAGAGAGACAGAGAGACAAGAGATAGAAAGAGACCGAAAGAGGGAGAAAGTTCATTACATTAAGTATGTATAATTTGCTCCTTGAATCATAAGGCAGTCAATTGGTTTGATTTATGTTCAATATTTGAATTCTTTAGAGCCATACAGCCTTATATTACATAGCTAAAGCTAATAGTTTAAATTTTCTATTAAGTAATAAATTGTCTTTATCCTTGAGAATATCATACATGTATACAATGAAACATGGCCATAACCTCTTCCATTTCACCCTCTGCTCTCCCCAAATTCCCTGCCAATAACCATCTCTCAAAATTCATATCCTCTTTCCCAACCTATAACCACTAAGCCTAATAAGCATTGGTTATGTACTAATTGGTATGTGACCATCTACAGGAATGTGGGAATTCTACCAGTGACCAAACCCTCAGAGAACAATGATTCTTTTACACCAGCAGCCATCAGCACCAGAAAGCTCCTCAGTAAGGGATTCTGTCTAGTTGTTGGTCCTTTATATACCTATGCAGGTGACCACAGCTGCTGTGAGCTCACAATTGCGGCACTCATGTCATGTCCTGAAGGCAGCAAACCACAGCACTTCTTCCCACACTCTTGGTCTTACACTCTTCCATGCTTCCCGAGTCACAGGAGTTAAAAGAGACTGAGTATCATCCATAACTGGGTCATCTTTATTGCTTCCCACGCTAAAATGCTCTCTTAAGAAACATTATTTTAGGGCTGGATAGATGGCTCAGTAGTTAAGAGCACTGACTACGATTCCAAAAGGCCTGAGTTCAATTTCCAGCAACCACGTGGTGGCTCACAGCAATCTGTAATGGGATCTGATGCCCTCTTTTTGTGGTGTGTCTGAAGACAGTGACAGTGTTCTCACATACATGGAATAAATAAATAAAACTTTAAAAAAATAATCTTTATTTAAATTTTTACTGGAACCAGAAACTTTTTCTTTTTAGAAACCTTTATAACATTTACACACACACACACACACACACACACACACACACACACACACTCACACACAAACACACACACAAACACACACAAGCACACACACACAGAGAAAGAGAGAGAGAGAGAGAGAGAGAGAGAGAGAGAGAGAGAGGGAGGGGGGAGGGAGAGAGATCGATCTAAAGGACTAAAATATACTCCTAAGTCAAAGATAAAGCCCAGACACTTGTCAACAGGATTGTGGAGAGTTAATGGTGGAATGACCATGGAGCCTCCAGAAGGCAGGATCCAGAGACAGTGGCTCTACCAGGTAGGACATCTACTGTTTTTTAATGCCATCATGACCAGGATTGGTGAGCTGCAGACTAGCCATGTGGGTGTTAGCCTGCAAAGTGCACTTTGTATGGAGACTGAAGTGTTCTGCCCAGGCTGCCTTGGTTCCCTCTCACGTCTAAGATTTCTAGGAGAGTAGGAAATGTTTCACCAGGTTCAGTGGTATTATACAAACTGCAGTCATGGGTCACTTTCTCTGCTGTTAGCTGTCTGTGGAGTTTGGCTCCAACATTCTTCAATAGCCTTGAAAGGGTTTCTATTTAACTCATTCTAGGCTGATCTGTCTTTGTTTTCCATAAAGGTTCTGTGAGATAGATAGTGATCTGCTCCTAGAAGTAAAGCAATGCCTTGACCTTCTGAATCTTCCCAATTGAGTCCTTGGCTGAGGTTCGTTAGAACGTCAACCTCCTCCCAACAGATATCTGTGCCTGGAAATATATCCTTTATGTAGGTCTATTCTTCTGGTGTGTGTGTGTGTGTGTGTGTGTGTGTGTGTGTGTGTGTGTGTGTGTGTGTGTGTATGCACATGATGGTATCACAGAGAAGGCTGTCGAATCTGCCATTTATTTTTTTACACTGTGTGTGGTTTCCTATTTAAACTTGTTCTTAAGTTTCGTAAGAGTTTCCGTACAATCTTCATTTTTAGGGAGAAGATCTTCCAAATGCGTCTTCCTCTGGTCTCAAGAGATGAGAATGAGTCATTAGCATGGAGGGCTGAATGAGAGCTGCTGGTTGGTTCCCAGTGATGCTGTGGGCCCTAACTTTGTAAGCTCGGCCCTGTGCGCCAGCCAGAGCCTCTGTGTTCTTTGCGCCCCTCCTTGGGAGGTGAAGTATGCATTGTTTGTACTGTTTGCCCTAGCACTGAGCCTCTTTTGAAATTGTTTTCCCTGCCTCCCTAGACACAGTGCAGTGTGAAGTCCTTCCACATGGAAAATCGCTAGCCACATTGAACAGGGGAGAAGGGAGATTCAAAATAAAATACAAATGAAGAAAGCAGAAGTGACAGCCATGTATGCGATAACCCGGCAGCTAAGGGGGTGCGGAAACGTGCAGTTGGCTGCAGAACTTGCAAAATTTGAATGGGACTCATTCCTTTACACAGCTTACATAATTTACCACGAAATATTCGGTTCCTTTGATGGCTATCTTTCTGTAAATCCTCAATTGGGCTGTGTGTCTTCGTGTATATCTCTGCATGTGTGTGTGTCTGTGTGTAAGTCTCTGTGTCTTTCTCTCCTTCTGTGTCTGTCTCTGTCTCCCTCTCTCCCCCTCCCAATTCCCTTGCCCCTCCCCCTCCCCTTCTCCTTCCCTCCTCCCTCCCTCCCTCCCTCCTTCTCTCTCTTTCTCTTTTTTTGTTTGTGTTTGTTTGTGTGTGTGTGTGTGTGTGTGTGTGTGTGTGTGTGTGTGTGTGTACGTTCAGAGATTGTCCACAGATACAAGTGGCTATTTTGCTACCAGTCTTTGGCAATTTTGCTGTGATAAACTCTGAAAAGGAGGATGATCTTCCGATCCATTCCCTGTTGCTGGTCTTTCCCGTACAAGTCTTATGAATTCTCCTTTCTTGGTTCTATAGATTTCCTCTAGTTCGTTTTACCACACCCCACCTCCATGCTTTTCTTAGTTTGCTTTCATATAGTGGGAACCTCCGAAATTTCAAACTCATTACTTTTGCGGCGTTTTTCCGCCTGAGAAACCACATAATCTGGAAGCTTGTGCTAAAACTGGACACTTAAAATTTATTCGTTATTAGAAATTGTGTTTAAATTTAAAAATCATTTCCTCATTTGTGTGGGCTCATCCGACATGTTAATAGGCAGTGGTTACTGATTGATCATGGCGCCCTACACTTCCAACCTCACACAGACTCTGACAAGGATTACTTCCGGTGCTGTGTGACTTATTTTTTCGCCTTCCAATGAAGGTGCAGACTTGAGCCATTTCCGGTGTCAGCACTTAAATCACATAGTTCCGGTTTCTCACATGCTTCCAGTATCTAGGTTGTGTCCTTTTACATGGGACATCCGCGGCACGGCACAGCATTCCCTTGGTCTGAGCAAGAGGGATCTCTGGTTTGGATTGTTTTCTCTGCCCAAAGTACATGGGATTAAATTCGCAGACCCCAGGAGTCTATAGTGGCTTCTGTGAACTCTGTGTTGTTATTATCTTTTCAAATCCTCTTAGTTCTTGGCCGAGTCGCTGACAGCTGCCTCGCTCTGTGAACTGGCTGCCGTCCTTCTATTACAGCAATTTGATCGATATGTCGCCTTCATTTTTTAGCTCTCCTAACTCCATTTTCTGAGAAAGGCTACTTCTCTCTGTGCGCATGGCCTCAGGTGTTGGACGCTACCTCTTAGGAGTTCTCAGGCCCTTCCTTTGTGGCTCTGCATCCCTGCAGACAAGGACCTAAAGTCTTTGAAACAAAATTCAGTAAGTCCACGGTGGCTTTTTCATGCCTTTTGAGAAATCCGAGGACAAGTCTTTCCACTGGCAGCTATTCACACACATTAAACTCTTAAGTCGAGAAATCCAACTTGCGTTTTAATCCTAATATCAACAAACACATGAGTTACCAGTAGATTTATTGAAAGAATCAAGTATGATTTGGACACTCCTTTGTCTCTCTCTCTCTCTGGAACACAATTTTTCCTCTTTGAAAGCTAAAATTTCTAATTTTATTCAAGTCCATTAAAAATCCACATTATTCTTAATTTTTTGATGGGAATGACTTTAGTTATCTACAGACTGACCTGCTCCACCCCCCTCTTTCCATGACTAAAAGGAAGGCTATTTTAAAAAACAGTTCTGCCTAATGAAAACCTAGTTTTTTCTTTTGTCAAATATTATTTCTTGACTTCTGGATTTTTTTTAATACCAACAAGGCAACAACTGTTCTGTAGATGTCTCCCCCACCCCCATATTACTTTATTCTTTGGTAAAGGGTGAGCCCCCTCTATGCTCATTATCAAATGCTTCTGATTCGATTTGTGGAAAAAAGCAACCTACTGTCTGTCTTTTTCTAGTGGTGTTCCTTTTCAGGGACTGAGAAATACCAAAGCCTGCCTGAGAATTAGGATTTTTCAAAAGTCTCATCTCATTTTGGATTCCAATTCCAAAGTTGACATTCATTAAGGGGAACGAATATGAACTTCCCATCACGGTTGGGATGTGTATTATTATTTCTTGTTATATTTATTTTCCCTTTGTGACTTGAGATGTAAGCTACCCACAGAAAAAAAGAGCTATCTAACCAAGTCCCCATCTTCCCCTCTCTGTAAGTTGAGATTTATAAGGCTGAAAGGAGAATAAAGGAAAATGAAGTGAGTATGTAGATGTTGTCCACGTACTTCCTAGAACAAGAAACAGACAGAGACATGTTCCATGAACACGTGTATCAGCTGGAGCAATGAAACTGCAGGATCCCTGGCTAGATCTAAAATATCTGTAAATGGTGTTTGTGTGTGTGTGTGTGTGTGTGTGTGTGTGTGTGTGTGTGTGTAAACCTGGGTGTATGTGTATATGTATATATGTATGTATGTCTTAGGGTTTTACTGCTATGAAAAGAAACCATGACCAATGCAAGCCTTACAAGGACATTTATTTGGGGCTGCCTTATAGGTTCACAAGTTCATTCTATTATCATCAAGGCAGGAGCATGGCAGCATCTAGGCAGGCATGATGCAGGAGGAGCTGAGAGTTCTACATCTTCCTCTGAAGGCTGCTAGAAGACTGGCTTCCAGGTAGCTAGGTTTAGGGTCTTAAAGCCCATGCCCACAGTGACACACCTACTCCAAAAAGGCCACAGCCACTCCAAAAAGTCCAAACCTCCTAGTAGTTCCACTCCTATTTGGCACTATTTGTCTTTAAACATGAAACTTATTCATAAAACTGTTCAATGGACAACAGGTAACTTTAATGAAATACGTACAAAAGTATTTGAAAAATAGACAGGAAGATCTGTGCCTTAGTTACTGTTCTATTGCTGTGAATAGACACCATGACCAAATCAATTTATGACAGGAAACATTTAATTGCAGTCTTACAGTTTCAGAGGGTGAGTCCATGGACCATCGTGGTAGACACCATTGCAGCATGCTGGCAGGCAAGCAGGAATGGCTGAAGTAGATCATGTGAGCTCACATCCTGCTCCCCAGATGAGAGAGAGAGAGAGAGAGAGAGAGAGAGAGAGAGGGAGAGGGAGAGGGAGAGGGAGAAGGAGAAGGAGAGGGACAGGGAGGGAGGGAGAGAGGAAGGGAGAGAGAGAGAAGCCTGGTGGGCTTTTGAAATCTCAAGGCCCCCACGTCCCACTCACCCATCTCTTTTAACAAAAACACAACTCCCAATCCTTTCTAAACAATCCACAAACTGGAAACCAAACACATTCAAGTATTTGAACCTCGAGGGTCACACTTATTCAAAATCCTGAAGTATGTTTTTTTTTTCTTTTAAAAGAAATCAAGTAATGAGTGCCCATCACATTTGGTAGTATATTTTACCATTACATTTCATTACTCAGAGGTTAGGGTTATTTGCATAACAAGTATCCAATCCAGCCATCATTCTCCCATAAGGCAAATGCATCATACCTCCCCCCTTTCTACTTGATTATCCACGTAGGGGTTACAGAAACATATCCCTTCATCCTGATTTATTTCAAAGCATGGAACGCTATTGATGTGCAATTAATTGCTATTCATAATGGGATAAAACAGAAGCCAACATGATTGAGTGTATTGTTGCTGGGAGCTGAAGATTTCCCTTCCATTTAATAAAACATGACAAATATGATTTTTAACGCAAGCCTAGAAACCCCAACAAAGCCTTTAGTTTATATTTGTTTCAATATTTCCAGATCATTCTCTGTGATACACAGCAACCTAGAGGAGGAGAATTGTGTGGAGTCACTGACACACACTCAACAAAGGATTCGTTTGCACAATAAGGAGATATATCCTGTTCTCTGAGAGTTGCCCCCAGGACTCCCAATGATCTAAAAGTACTCAGGTTCCTTGGATAAAACGACACTGCATTTGCATATAACCTATGCAAGCCTCTTGTATACTCTAGTCATATTTATATGTGTGTGTGTGTGTGTGTGTGTGTGTGTGTGTGTGTGTGTGTGTACCTGTGTGCATAAAGACATGTAAGTTCAGAGGCTAAGGGAGGGTAGAGCGTGTTCTTCTCCTTCACCACCTACTGTATTCCCTTGTGACAGGGTCCCTTGCTGAACCTGAGGTGAGGTAAACTGTGCTCCTGTTCTCATACCAAGCACTGGTTAATGCATGTGTAACCACACACTTGGCTTTACCCCTCTGCCATTTCCCCAGAACCTCCTACACTTTAAATAATCTCTGAATTACTTTTGTACTTAATGAAATGAAATCATGAGGGTCTGTTATTTAGGAGATGACAAGAAAAATTGTTTGTATGTGTTCAGTACAGATATGGTATTTTAAAAACCACTTTTATTAGTTCCTTGAGAACTTGGTACATTATATATTGCAAAAATCTACTTTTCATTTCTCTTCCTAACTCTTCCCAGATCCATCAACACCTAATCCCTTCTCCCAACTTCAAGCTCTCTTTCTGCCCTCTGTAATAACCCACTCAAATCATTTATGCTGCCCATAAATTCATGGGCATTGGGCAAGCCACTGGAGCCTGGCCAGCTTATCACCAGCTATATCTTTGTATAAAACTGACTCTCCCTTTCCTGTCTTCTAGGGCTGAGGGATAGTGGTCCTGTCGTTTATAGAAGACACTGCTTTGTTCTGGTTCTCGCTAGGAATTGTATCTTATATTTCCACTCCCTCTTCCTTGAAGGTTCCTAAGACTCAACTCCTTCACTTTTTGCCTCTCTCTGTGAGTCTGTGTATATGCATGAGTGTCTATTTTATAGATGTCCCATTTTACATTCAAACCAACACATGGAAGGGGGAGTCTTTACAATTGACTGCTTAAGGTATCTCACCCCAGACAAAATGCTGCAATGCAGACATGGTGTAGCAAGTACGAGAAAGAAATAGGAGATGTTGAGAAACCTACCCAGCTGTTTCTAGTGTGAGGTGAAGTTTAGACCTCTGACACAACTTCTGGCCCTACCTTATGGGTTTAAGATACACGTTGTCTCAGTACAATGTTCAAAGGTGGGACTATGAAAAGCAAATGGACCCTGTGGGCTGTAATCAATGAGTTCATCTGTTGATAGATGTGTATGAAGTTGGTGGGAAACTAGGAGATAGAAAATTAAGGTACTTGGTCGTTTGGAACATGTCTTGGAGGGTGTTTTTCTATCCTTGATCTCTTCCTGATTTGGTGCTTCTTGGATGCCAGTGAGGGTAGCAGTTGAGGTCTACCGTGCCCCTTTCATGGACATGTGACCATGGACTGAAACCTATCAAACCATATACCAAAATAAGTTTGTTTACTATGTGAGTTGCTAGGCAACTTGTAAGAATGATGAATGGGATTAACATGAATGTGGCCAAAAGTGATGCTGACCATACCAGTTCAGGTCCGGATTTGATGTATGAGGACCCATGACTAAATCCTTTAAACTCTTTGTCTGGAGGCTGCACGCTAAGAGAAGACCCTATGTTTCCCTAGTGGATTTATCCAGACGATTCTGCCAATGTATCTGTTGTCTTAGCAAATCAAGAACCTTGCTGCTTACAGCTCTGGTCCTTCTCCTGACTTCACTTCTGTGTTTTTAATAGACTTCTATTATGAACTAGTGGGAAATAAGTATTAAAAAAGGGAAGGCTAGCAAGCACAAGGCCGTGGGTTCGGTCCCCAGCTCCAGAAAAAAGAAAAAAAAAAAGGGGGGGGAGGAAGCTATAAATTTTGCTGTAAAATCATTACATTACACACTTAAAATAAATGGATTTTTAAAGTATGTAAATTATACTTCAATAAAGCTTGGCCAACTATGATGCTTGTCCTGTGATTTGCTATTTTTCATAGTTCCTGTGACTTTGCTCTTAATAGTAGTGGGTTTTATCACAGTTGACTCAGACACCAGTGTAACCATGCAGGGAGAACACTCCATTCCGTCAGGGAAAAAAAATCAAGTAAAATTCATTGGCTTTTTTGATGAGGGTTTTTCTGGTCACAGCTGAGTTGGATGGAAGTTGTACAGCTATTGGCTGAGAGTAAAGATGGAGAGAGCACAATGTTTATGGGGATAACTGAAGGTTGTGCTCATGAAAGGACTGAGTCACAGAGTACAGTTGCAGATACTCCAGCGGCTGATGGATCTGAGGCCTATGGACCTTGCAAGACTGCCATTATATGTTTTGTGATGTCATGCCGAGTGTGAGATAAGGCTAGATGAAGTGGAAAAATTTTGGTTTCTTTGGAAAGTCACTTGTGTCACAGGATGTTTTTCTGGAAGCTATGTTAGGAGAGGATGTTTTCCTGAAGCAGACACATGAGAAGGCATATGATATTTTGCTGGAGCACACGTTTGAAGGGGGACAGGATGTTTATGGAGAACATAAATGTAATCGCACAGAGAGGGAGAGGACAATTTAACATTGCTACACCTTGTAAGGCTTCAATGGTCTTTGCTGGACTTCATTCCATAATGAGAAATGCACAAAAGAAGCTGTGCTATTCGGGCTTCTTCTGGCTGCTTCTGCTGCTTCTTGTTTGTTTGTTAGAACCTTGTGGTCTCTGCCAGATCAAGGCACTGCTACTGCTTCGTGTTTTGCTTTTGCTAATGGGCCGTACTGCACAATGAAGATTGGAGTTACCCCAAAGAATTCCTTCTAAATAGGTCCACAACTCTCTCCTTTTCCTATCAACTTTCTCTCTCTGCTACCTCTGGATGGTGGGCTAGAAGGGTGGTTGAAGTGCTTAAGAACCCTAAATAAAGAAGGTTTTGAAAAAATCTAAGCGTACAGATAGATTCATGGGTTTTGAAAAAGGGTTATGTCTCCTGCTGAGAGGAAATGATATGTAGGTTGTGACTTTTTGGTTCTGTGGTCTACTGTGACCCATTAAATGACCAGTGACTTACAGTCTCCCAGTAAGTGTAGCATACACTAAAATGCTTTTTCTTGGCATTGGGAGCTGTAGAATGTATTCATTTCTTGTCATATATTCTCGAGTATTCATGTTGGTAAAAGTAGTTACTCTTCAGTTCTGCCATACAGGAAGTGGGTCTATACACTGAGAGAAGAGAGTGACTGGTGGTGAGTATGTAACATGGAGTAAGAGAAACATTACAGTGCTTGGTCTCTCGCACTTTTTTTTTTCCCAACTTGACAATCTGGAATCAACTGAGAAGAGAGAACAATTCAAGAACTGCCTCCATAAGATTAGTCTTTGGGTAAGCCTATGGAACATTTTCTTGATTAATGATTATTATGGGAGGGCCCAACATTGTGGCCAAGTTCATCAGTAGTGATGTATAAAAAGAATAGCCTTTTAGGCTGTAAGAACTAGCAAGGGAGCAAGCCATGGGGAGTGTGGCAATTTGAATAAGAATGTCTCCCACAGTCATATATTTGTATATTTAGTTAACAGGGAGTGACAGTATTTTCAAGGATTAGAAGCATTAAGAGGTGTGCCTCATTCAAGGAAGTGGGTGTGTCTACAAGGGTGGGGTTTGATTTTTCAAGATCCCCATGATTTCCCAGAGTTTCTCTCTCCCAATCTCTCTCTCTCCCAATCTCTCTCTCTCTCTCTCTCTCTCTCTCTCTCTCTCTCTCTCTCTCTCTCTCTCCTTACAGAGCAGAGAGTTACTCCAGTGTTATGCTCTCCCCATGATGATGGACCAGACTTCTGAAACTGTAAGGTAGCCTCCAATTACATGCTTTCATTTACAGTAGTTTCCTTGACCATGTTGTCTCTTCACAGCAACACAACAATGACTGAGACAGTGAGCAAGCCAACAAGCAGTGCCCTTGTTACCGCTTCAAGCTCCTGTTCTGGTTTCCCTCAGTGATGGTCTGTAACCTGTAAGGCAAATAACCCTTTCCTACCCAAGTTAGTTTTGACCATGGCATTCATCACAGAGAGGAGGAAGCAAACTAGAACTTCACAGGTCAGTACATGAGCAAGTCTTACCTTTAAATTAAAACAAAGTGTCTATGCCTTTCCATTTTTGGTTATGAGGTAAGAGTCTGTGGCTCTACTAGACATACTATTTCTATAAGAAATTGTCTTACTTAGGGTTCCTATTGTTGTAAGGAAACTTCGTGACCAAAGAGCAAGTTAGGGAGGAAAAGGTTTATTCAGCTTATACTTATACATTATTGCTCATCACCAAAGGAAGTTGGGACAAGAACTCAAACAGGACAGCATCCTGGAGGCAGGAACTGAGGCAGAGGCTATGCAGTGGCACTGCTTACTGCCTTGCTCCTCATGTCTTGCTTAGCTTGCTTTCTTATAGAACACAGGATCACGAGCCTAGGAATGGTGCCGCTCACAGTGGGCTTGGCCCTCCCCCACAAATCACTAAGAAAATGCCCTACACTTGGATCTTGTGGAGGCATGTTCTCAACTAAGGCGCCCTCTTCTCTGATGACTCTAGCTTGTGTCAAGTTGGCATAAAATCAGGGTGGTGGTTAGAATGTGATCATCCCATGGGAAGTGTGGCACAAGTAGGAGGTATGGCATTGTGGGAGTAGGTGTGGCGTTGTTGGAGGAAGCATATTACTGTGGGGGTGATATGTTTCTTCTCCAACACCATATCTGCCTAGACGCTTCCATGATTCCTGCCTTGATGAAAATAGACTGAACTTCTGAACCTGAAAGCCTGCCCTAATTAAATGTTGTCCCTTGAGGTTGGGGATTTAGCTCAGTGGTAGAGCGCTCTCCTAGGAAGTGCAACGCCCTGGTCCCCAGCTCCGGAAAAAAAAGAACCCTCCCAAAAAATGTTGTCCCTTATAAGTTGCCTTGCACATGGTGTCTTTTCGCAGCAATGAAACCCTCAGACAACCAGCCAGTATAAAAACTTCCAAATAGCAGAATTAATCAACAATAGAAAGTATTTTCAAGTCCTGCAATGAGAAACTTATTCTTGAGGGAAGAAACAGCAATGAAAGAGTCCAAGATAAGGTTGCCTCCAAAGAAATTCTTGGAGTGTAGATGTGGCTCAGGGAGACCCCATGGAGTGCACAGGGGCTTCTCAGGAGGAAACAGCTACATGGTCAGGAACTGCAAAACATTTTAAAGTCACGGCAAATGGCATAGGAAGGGGATCTGCACCTATGCATTGGAGGCACCGTCAAGAGTTTTCTGAGGATAAGCTTATATGTGAGTAAAAGACGGGAACTTCCTGGGGCTAGATAGGGTAAAAGGGTGCACAGGTGTGTATGAAGCCATCCATTCGAAGGAGAGCAAGGTAAGACAAGCCAGTGCAGGAGCTCTTTGAGGTTATCTAGGGGCATTGAGCAGAGAACTCAAAAAACATTACAGGATGGAACAGAGTCTACTAGTGCTCAGGGAAGCTAAACACAGGATCCACATAACACCTGACATAAGCTCACAGCATCCTCATCTTCTCTTTTAAATTACTTTTTACTGATCATACAAAATAATGGGCTTTCTGATACTTTCAGGAATCGATAGATATCAACTTAGTTTGGCATTCACTACTCTTGAGTTATCCTCGTCAAAATGTCCTCTGGGAACCCTCCACCTCACATCCACCTTCTGTAGTGATGGTTGGCTGTTCTTTAAGGAACCAAAGAGACCAATATGCATGCGGCCCAAGTTCACCTCATTTTAGACCCTTTCTGTTCTTCCTGGGTCTCCTGCTTCACTTTTGGAGAACTCCATCTTGGAATTCCCTCGTGCCTCATTGTCCTCTACTCCCTCATGTGTTCTTTAGTCTTTCTTCCACATCACCATCATTTTAATCTTTCTTAACCTCATCCTGGTCTCTTCTCTGCATGTGAAGTTGGGATTTATTTAAAAAGATGACTTTAGGGGCCTGAAGAGATAAACAATGGATTAAGAGCTCGTCTGCTTTGAAAGAGGACTTGGATTTTTCTTTGAGCTCATCCAATGGCTCCCAACCACGTTTAATTCCAGCACCAGGGGACCTGACTATTCTTGTCTCTGTGGTCTCCTGTATTCATGCCCTGCCCCTTCCCACATAATTAAAAATAATACATCTACAGATGAGAAACAGGTTTCATTATGTTTTGTTAGTCAAACAATCCCCGATCTTCTCTGATTCTGAGTCTCCTTGGATCAGTTATTGGGTTTCCCCTTGAGTTCCAAGACGACATCCCTATTACCTGCCACTCTTTCCCCAACTGCCTGTTTATCTCTTAAACTTCACCACAAAGAGTCTATCTATTTCTGGCCCCTATCCACTGGTTCCTAAACATCCATCTTTTTTTTTTCCCGTGCCATCCCTGCTCCTCTAAGCCTCATCTCCAGTTCTTTACTCTCCCTAAATACCAGACCACCTCAGTCCTGTTTGTTTTAGAGTAGTGACATTAGACTTACTGTTCACAGCCTTGACCTTTCTGGCTTCCTCTCAATGTTCCATCCACCACAGACCATCTCCTCTACCAAAGTGCTCACACACAATATGTCACACTACACATTTTAATTTTTAGAGCAAAAACAAATTCCACTGGAAAAGATACTGGGGTTGTCAAAGGTCCTTGCGTATCTGAACACAGAAAAACAAACATTTTCCCCCCCCAATACTATGAATATCCCAACTATGTCCCCCACACTTTGTGAATTTCACCTTAATGGACCTTTTCCATCAGATTATAGACATAGATGTGGACGTCGCCATCAAACTTGAAGTACACGGAAGGCTTGGCTAGAACTTGGTAAATGACTTTGCCGATCTTTTTGGACCTGTCATTCTGGTGAACTGCACCAATTGACCTGTTAGGATATCGCTGTCAACATCTGACTTCACCTCTGCTGGAGCAATCTCTGGAATGATACGGACGTTACCTTCTGTGTAATCATCTAGGAGCAGGTTGATGTATAGGTCTGGATCTTTCTCGTAGGTGATGTAAAACCAGTCCTTCATGATCAGCACCTGGGCTAGGACCACACCCCTCCAGTTGTCCTTAGAGCCATGTTTGCCCTCAAATTTATGCTCCACAGCTCAGCCAACCATGGCACTTGCGAGATGTGTGTCTTTCACTTGAGGAAACACTACTTTGTGAATCAAGACCTTAAGCTTTAAAATCCTCTCATCGCTGTGAAGTTCCAGTCCTTAGACACAGTCAATTCCATTATCCTTGACCAGATAGAGAGAGGGATTTGTTGGCAGTTGATCTAGAACGATGACCTTCCTTTGGGTGACAGGCTCATCTCCTTACTTCCATCCGTGAGAAATTCTGCAGCCCACAATATTCCCCAGGGCCTGGGGAGAAGGCCTCCTCCTCCTCCACTTCTGGAAGGATGCTATGCTCATCCTCCTCAGAGATACCCTCTTCTTCTTGACTGTAGTGTGGTATGCCACGGCACTCCTGGTCCACTGTCTTGTGGCTATCGTTCTGTGTTCAGGCTTCATACTTGCCCATCCCTGGATTTGAAGAGCTTGCCTGCTTAAACCAGACACAATGCTGTTGCCTCTGTCATATGATTACCTGCAAGAACAATGGGGTTGGGGTGTGGGAGGGCGCTGGACCAAGGCTCTTGTCTAAAAGAACTTTGGAGCAGGTGAGGAAGGCGATGGTAAACAGGTTTGAGCATCTGAATCTAATTCTGTCATAATCAGAAGTTCATAGGAGGGCTGGGCAATGGTTTAGCACACCTCTAGTTCCAGCACTCAAGAGGCAGAGGGAGGCACACCTCTGTGAGATCAAGGACAGGCTGTTCTACAGAATTAGTTCCAGGATAGCCAAAGCTACCCCCAGAAAAACCCTGTCTCAAAAATCAAAATGTAAATTTCAAAGGGAAATGAAAAAATGGTTCTCTACAGCTCAGAATAACATATTCAGACACATTTCTTCAGCCCGAGGCACTTTGCCTCTGCTGCGGAACATCTCCTTGAATGGGTAGGTCAGTGTGTGATTAAGTATCCCTGTCCCCACTTTAAGCAAGCAGAACAGAGAAAGGATAGCAAAGGAGCCAGAAGGGTGGCCACACCCCTCTTCTACCCTCTAACTATGACCTATGTGGCAACAACCACAAGTATCTGCCCAGAGAAAAAGCATACCAGTCCACTGGCTTTCTGTACTGTGCATCCTGATCCAGCCCCAGGTTAATTCCGGGAAATTGTTGCAACTTTGACCACAACAAGAGTCTTTTGTGTAGGCAACAACAGCCATTTAGAAAAAAATACCTCCTAGGGTTGGGATTTAACTCAGTGGTAAAGAAGTTCCTTAGCAAGAACAAGGCCCTGGGTTGGGACCTCAGTTCCAAAAAAAAAAAAAAAAAAAAAAAAAAGAAAAAAAAAAAAACAAAGAAATATTATCTCCTAAAATGCACAGGCACAGAGAGGAGCTTTGGCATTTTAGTAGAATTATGAATTAGATGTTGTTAGCAAAGTATATTAAACTCCGGAGACTGACTAGCCTAGACCTTCTGCCTAGCTCTCAAACCTGGAAGACATTAGAACATAAGGTTACTTGCTGTACGAGGGTAAACTTTTAGCTTTCTGGGCTACTAAGTGTTCTAGTTATCTTCATAAACGTATTTAGCAAAAGAAAATGTCCTAGTCGTTAAGAATCTGTCTTCTGAAACCGGTCAGGCACCAAAAGGCTGTTGAACAGTTGTGGAGTTCAGGAGCTGAACTGGCTTTCACACACCACTGGGAAGATAGTGAACCCACCTTCAAGGTAGTCTAGCACCTCCAAGTGGAAGAGATGCACAACCTCCTCCCTTGTGCTCTGTGACATCATCCAGGTTCTTCTTATATCATAGAAGCCCTCTCAGGCCAGTTCCTTCCCTAATTATACTGAGAAACTTCCAGCCTCCAGGTTTTAGCTTCTCATGCTGCCTCCTGGAGACTCAAAATAAAGTCCCCAATCAAATATTCTGATGACTCGAGTCACAGTCTGCCCAAGTAGCTCTTTTCATGCACTTTTTTTTCTGGAAAAGTCTCTTTTGTTTCTGAGTCACCACATCCTTGGTAATTCTTTTCCCAGCTCCTATCTTTCCTTTGGTTATCTTTAAGTCATTCTCTGTATCAGAAATATGGCTAGCCTCTCTCTCCGAGGCAGGCCACTGGATAGCACACCAAAATTAGCTTTATCAAAATCCACAATTAGAGGAGGGCCATTTTTATTCAAACAAAGCTGGAATTTAACAGGATTAAATACCTTGTATTGAAGTCAATGGCAATCATGAATTATGGATTATTTTCAAAGAGCGAGGAAAAATTAGCTCCTAGGCCTACTTCCAAAGTCAGGATAAACTGATGACAAACCCGATAATTTCCTGCCCCAAAACCTCACATTTTAAACATCATTGAAAGCCAAGAAAATAGGCACACAGATCTGTCTGTGTGAGTTACTGCCCACAATTCATTTTGTTCACCTGAACCTCAACTTTAGAAGAGTGCAAGCATTACCCACTTGAGAAATCCATTTCCTGCTCATGTTTTGTTGAAGAAAAAAAATCAATCTAAATAGAACAAAAGAGATGGAGTGTACAGGACGGGTTGTGTGTTTAGAGCTCTTAAGGAAAGCTCGCAACAAGTGGTATGTCAACATACCTCAGCTGACTCAGAAGCAAACAGGTGAGGACCATAGGAAGCCTTGGACATGAACAACAGGGATGAAGGTGTCTTTCCAAGGCAGGGAGACAGAGCAGAGAACCCTTCCGTGGTCTAGTTGAATGAGGAAGCTAGTGGTTCTCCACCTAAGTCATCGCCGTGAAGCCGGCTCGTGAAGTTCTGGAGCCATAGACTCTCCAGTGCCTGAGGTTGAAATGCAGCTACACCCCCAACCCCCATAGGAACAAGCACTTCAAGGAGAGGTACTTGAAGACTTCATTCTTTGAAGCCATCTTCTCTGAAGGGTAGGTCTCCAATTCCTTAGCAAGAAAGGCATAATGTTTTCAACCTTGTTGTCTTTCCAAATCTCCCATCTCTGTGAAGCCCCATCTTGAAGATCTTGGCCAGGGCATCTGGCTTCCTGAACTGATGTCTCCAACAGGTTTCCTAAAGTCTCATTTAAGCAGTTTTTGATGGATTACGTGTGACTTATCTAGAGTGGAAATGGGGAATGAATTCTGGCTTATCTAAGTCCCTGGAGGTAGTAGGTGCTTATAGAGATCAGGTGAAGGAATTATATACATGAAAGTGTTAATCCATTCTTCGGGTGCTACCTGTTTTGTGCACGCTGTCAGGGATCATGACAAGTGATTCCAGAAGGGGCAACATGAATGGAAAGGGCAAAGGGTGCTTATTAGTCTGTGCTGTCAAGCGCCTCTTACACCAGCATTGATGCAGAGATGTGTCTTGGAACCTCATAACCGAATTTGAAATGCTGATCCAGATACTTGCTCCTCAAAGACTGCAGGTACTAGAAAATTATTGGTTGACTGTGTTAGGGAATGAACATGTGATAGGATTTGAATAGAGCATAGAATGAATAAGATTGATATTAGAATTCCATGTGAATTTCAGCTGTTACTCTGACGCTTCTACATTGATGTCTCATTATTTTTTTTTTGTCCTAAAGCTCTTAATATTCTTTCCATGATGATATTTTTGAAATATTGAGTATGCTACACAATGGAAAGTATTTTCTCTAGTCACACATATTGAAATTCTAAATGTCTCTTGACATTTTATGCAGTTGCCTGGTCAGAAGTCCTGAGATGCGTTCAATGCTGGTAAGTTGATTGAACACAAACTGTTTGTGTTACAAGCTTTGCTTGTAAATAATTCTTTTGGTGACCCCCTACTAGATTGTACAAATTCCTCCTGCCTTTTACAGACATATCGACAACCACCCTTGCTTGGAGAAAGGAGTTAAGTGTTATGCCTTCTTTGAATGGGGAGGATGATCTAAGGTTACACTCTTCAGAGAAACAAGGTATCAGGTAATGTAGGAAGAAATATGCATCTAAGCAACAATAAATGTTCCAAGCTAAACCTCTGCAGTAAAGTAATGTATGGAAAATACCACTCCTTTTTTAGTGGTATTATTAACCATTGTAATTTTTTATATTTCAAGTATTACCCCTTTCCATAAACCCCACCTCCACATATTCCTCCTCTTTGTCTCTAAGAGGGTGACTCCATAGGCCCCATTCATTCTTTCCTCACCCCTCTAGCATCACTCTTCTCTGGGACATCAAGCATCCAAAGGACCAATTGCTTCCCCTTCCACTGATGTGAGATAAGGCAGTCCTCTGCTACATATGTAGAATAGCAGACCATGTACAATCTATGGGTGGTGGTTAGGCACACGGGAGCCCTGAGGGCTCTGGTTAATTGATATTGTTGTTAATTACAGTCTCCTTCAGCTCCATCATCCCTTCCCCTACATCTTACATTGGGATATGTAGGCTCATTTCAATGGTTGGCTGTGAATATCTGGATCTGTATCAGTCAGGTGCTGGCAGTGCCTCTCAGAGGAAAGACATACCAGACTCCTGTTCGCAAGCATGTCTCAGCATCAGCAACAGTGTCCAATTTGGTGTCTGCACATCTCTGTATGGCCTTTCTTACAACCTCTGCTCCACATTTACTCCTGTATTTTAATAGACACGGATAACTCTGATTTAATAAGAGATGGGTGAGTGGTCCCATCCTTACACTGTGGTCATATCTATCTACTCCAGGTGGTATCTTCAGGTTCAATCTCACTGTTGTTGTTGATGTTGGCTAATGTCAACACTGTTGAGTCCAGAGAACCTGTTGCATCCTTAGTATCTGGGACATTCTACAGGATACCCCCATCCTCCAATGTTCCTTCTTTGTATACTCATTCTCCTGGTCCTTTGTGCTTCTCTCCTGTCTCTTCCCACATCTTATCCTGCTCTCCTGTGTTTCCATTTAACTCCCCTCTCCCACACAGGCTCCTTCCTCCTTATGCCTCCCATGATAATTTTTCCCACTTCTAATTGGGATTGAAGCAGTCACTCTTTGTCCTTTCTTGTTGAGGTGCAGAGTGTATATGAGATTTTTGCGGATATTGTGAGCTCTTGGGCTAATTTCCACTTACAAGTGAGTGCATTCTATGTGTGTTTATTTGTATTTTTGTTACTCCCCTCAGGATGATATTTTCTCATTTTATCCATTTGCCTATGGTCTCCGTAAGGTCTCCTGTAATTGTTTAAGGGATTTTTGTGTTTCCTCTATAAGGACTTCTATCTCTTTACATCTGTTGTCCTATATTTCTTTGATGGAATTATTTATTTCCTTCTTAAAATCCTTTAACATAATAATGTCAAGTGATTTGAAGTACAAACATTTCTTTTTCTTTTCTGTTGTGTTGAGAGTATCCTAGCCTTGTGTTGGTGTGAGAAACGGGTTCTGATGATGTCATGTAACCTTGGTTTATATTGCTTAGGCTATTATACTTCCCTCTTGGCATCTCATTATCTCTGGGGTTAGCTGGTTTTACTGTCTCTGTCAGTGGATTGATCCTCATGTAATCCCATGTGTCAGGACTCCAGGGACACTTGCTCTCTCCTGAAGGATCTTGTGTACCAAGAGCTGTCGATCAGGTTCAGCGACAAGGAATAGATAGAAATCAGAAGTATCCTGTAACAGACTGCCCCTCTATTCCTGGATTTTGAGGGCTCCAGGCAGTTCCCCCTAAAAGTGGTAGTCTCTAATGTGACCTTGAGTGTGTCAGCACTCCTGGAAGTCCAACCATTTCCAGGTGAGATATGGGGAGAGAGAGATGAGGTACAGGTTCAGCTTTGTAAACGCAGCTTTGGGTCCTCTTGGTTTTTAATCTTTCACTGAAACGGCTCACAAATGAACTTTGACTCCGTGACCAGTAAGCCCCTAGGAATGATCTTCTTTTTGTATTTTCAGAGACGGGACCACAAATGATTGGCACCTGGCATTTTTACATGGGTGCTATCAATTAAAATTAGGTATCTTCTTCTTTCATGTCAATAGAATTCCTAGCTGAGATAATTGCTCAGTCATCAAAGCATTGCTGTTGAAAATGAAATAGACTATCATTGACAAATAAAAATGTTTAGGCAATGTCATCTAGGTCATTGAATTGTAATATATTGAAGAACTCACATAAATAATTCATGATGGTTTAACCAATGAATGGAATGCATATTCATTAAAACGAAGAATAGTATAAAGTTTATTTTTACAACTTACTGAATCATGTAATAAATAATACTCTCCATTAATGTACCAGGCTCCATAATAGTGGTATAGATTAGGAATGAATAAAAAGTATTATGAGCTATCTCTTATAAAAATTGCATTATGATATAAAAAAGAAAGAAATGAACGCATAAATCAGTTTGTTGTAGTTGTTTGTATGCAAATAACTGAAGAATCTATCTTAGAAATAAGGTCATGGAGATTGTCCTAAGGAAGTGACAGCTAACTTAAATTAGATGAAAAATAATTTAACTATATTTCGCGCTATATTACTATAAATATGAGGTCAATAAATGGAAAAGAGTTTGACATATACAAAAAGTAAATGTGAAAGGGTTTGTATAGATTAAGTGATAGAAGAAAGGACCAAATAAATCTGAAGCTTAGATTTCACATATGGGCTTACAGAAACACTATGAAAGATATAAATTTTTGTTTATGAAAAATGTCTAAGAAATCATGGAATAGTTTCAAATAAGTTTGTTTAACTCTATATGTACATACTAAGGCACTCTGGTAAATTATGTTATAAAACGATAAACAGAATTATTTGAAGGATGTTTTTGAAGTCAATCTGGAAGTAGTGTCAGTGATAAAGAAACAGATTCATATCAGACAGCTATGATGTATATTTATTTGTTTGGTAGTAGACTGATTATGGCGAGTGGTGGAAGAAAGAAAGATAATGTCTTGTTTTGAGCAAATGAAAATATGTTGGAGTTATTTACTGTGATGTGGAATATTTCATGATAAGTGTATTTAGGAGAATTTTAAAGGAATATATTTTAGATCGATTTACTTGGAGATGCTTGAGAGAACCTCTAACTCACTAGAAATTCCTATTTACTGTTAAAGGTTTGGTGATTTAAGCCATTACTCAGACCATGAATTAATAACTGTTATATAACAAAAAATTTACTTTATAGATGTATTTTTTCCCACTATATCTGGTATTTCTTATTTCATTAAGAGCAAACATATGCTTACATTAGATGCTTGTTTAGTACATGGGGACAAATAATTGCCCATTTACTTACTACAAACATTTGGATTGCAATTAGCATTATTCCAACTTTATGGGAGCTGACACAGCTGTTTGATTAGAATGTAATAGCTCATGAATGTGAATTTAATAGAAAGAAGTGATTTGCTCAAATTTTGTAAAGTTACAAACTCTAGAAGAGTAAAAATATTTAATAAATATCTACCTCTTCTACGTTTTCTCTTTAGTATTTTAGCGTGTTATGATATTCATGCAAAAATTCCTTATCCGATGATTTTTAACTATAATATCCAGTACTAATAAGCATACGTACACTATTTTACAACTATGAATAATATATGCTTTCAGAAAATTTTCATCAAATGAGCCAGAAATTCTTCCTGACTTCAACACAACATGGCCATTGGGAACAGAATAAACCACAAATAAGGAAATGCAGAAAGTGATTGACACACGCAAAATTCTTGGTTTTAAATTTAATAATCATGCTAGTTATTGGATAGAGCTTTGAAAATAGAGTCAACGACAAGATGAAAAACACTGAAGAAGAGTATTTAAATTGAATTTTTACTAAATAAAAGAAAACAGTGGATCTGAAGGTAAGCTACATTTAACAAAATGACCCTGTTCTTCTGCCACTATTTTTTCAATGCTTTGTTTTTTGTTCCTATATTATGTTCCAGTAACCTCTCAATGATTCTGGTTATTCTTTAATAAATGATCATGCAGTTCAGCTGATCTAATATTCCACATTATCTTATTGTTCTTCTGTATCTTTAGATATTAAAATTATAGAGAATTATTTTGGCTAGAATAAAATTTTTTTGTTTCTTTATCATAGGAGAGAAGCAATTATTTTCAGAGAATGGATACCTGATATTTTCTAAATAATGTCTAGAGTTTTAAACCACATATTTTAGATCAATCATTCATACCTTCTCCAAATGAAACTCCTTAAATGTTACTACACATATAGTATGTAAAGGGAGTGATATATAGAAATAAAAACATCACCTATGAAGCCACAATCATCTCTTATCCCCATGATGAAATCCAATACTAGTAAGAGTAGATGGTACAGACACATTGCAGGATAGATCAGCATCATTCAAAATGAAGATTTAGCTGGAAAGTGATTTGAACTAAGTATCGTTAAGAATAATGTGAATAAGCTTAATGTTAGGAGAACTAGTTTACCTGTTATGGTTGCCTTATCCCTTCTTTACTTGGGCAGTCACATTTCTGCTCTGTGGAATGAGACAGTCTCCACCTCCTCTGCCCTCATGTATTTCAGTTTGTCATTTGGTCCACAGGACATGCATATACCTGCCGATGAATTTTTCTTCTTGGAAATTCGAAATGTTCATATTTCCTGACTTCTGAGAGAGGGTTAAAATCAAACGGGAAGTGAGTTACCTACCACAACTCTTCTGTATTATTATCAAAATGTTTTTTTTTTCAGGGATGGGATACTTGAGGTGAGAAGAAAGGAAAGGTTCTGCTTTATTTGATATATTTTAATACCTCATTCTTTGCCCCTGTAAAGGACCCAGCCTTATCTGTCAGGCCTGGCCATGCTCCTGTCACTACCCCACTGCCTTTCTCATGCAGTTCTAATTCTAGCTCCTGCTTGCCACTCTAGGTTTCATCTTGAACAGATTCATCTCATTTCCCTGTGATCCTGCTCTGAAACATATGCAAGTTTTTGTTTTTGTTTTTGTTTTTTTTTTTGTTTCATTTTCAAACTTTTAAATGTTTATGTTAATTTTTGTTTAACCTGTTTTATGGAAGCCTTAGAGAGGAATTATTCATAGATGTCTGTTGTGACTGGAATGAGATAATAATGAAAAAAAACCTTTTTTATAAGTTTACAAGACATTTTCATTTCTAAGTATTTCTCTTACATAAACACACCATGCTGGTTTATCTCCCTGTCTTGTCCTGAATTCTTTCTTCCCATTGGTACTTGAAAACTGCCTCTTCTGACTTACTGCATAACCGTAGATGCTTTCATACATGAGGAAGGAGTTGATTCTTCTACACTTTTCTAACCCTTTTTTAGATGTATCTTCCTACTCTGTTGAGCTATTTGAATTAGTTTGGATCACTGTACTCAAAAGTATAGTAATATAGTGCTTGGGCCTTGAAAATATCGGTCATTATTGCCCTGTCATAGTTTTACAGCTCAGGTTTGGGCCTAGTTACATTTTGGAACTTTACTATAAGAAGTTTGTGAACTTGGAAAAAACCTAGACAGCAGCTATCAATACTGTCAAATGGTACTTTAATACATGAGGGCTATAAAAACCTTTAATAAATCATGGAAAAGCAGTCTGAGTTTTCTGTTTCTGTAAAGTACTTCCTCTACCGAGGAATATCAACATCCTAAGCTATCAGGTAAATGCAAATCAACAAATTCTGAGGTTACACAGCACACCAATCAGAATGGCTAAGAAAAGAAATTCACAACAAATTCTGGCAAGGAGGTGGAGCAAGAGGAACTCTCCTCCATTGTTGGTCAGATTGCAAGCTGGTATAACCATTCTGGAAATCAGTCTAGAATTTTTCTCACAAAGTTGGATATAGTACTACCTGAGGATACCACAATCCCATTTCTTTGATATATACCCAAAAGATGCTCCAACATATAAGAAGGACACATGATGCTACAGGTTGAGAGAAACCGTTCTTTTTTATAATATCCAGAAACTGAAAACAAACCAGATGTCCATCAACATAGTAATGGATAAATGAAATATAGTACATTTACATACCTGTGTTCTTTTAACCTATCAAAAACAATGTTTGCATAAAATTCTTAGGATAGACTAGAAATTATCATTATGTGTGAAGTAACCTAGTCACAAAAGAACACAAATGATATACATTTATTGGAAGTGTGTATCAGCCCAAAAGTGTGGAATACATAAGAAAGAATTCACATGTCATGTGAAGCCCTAGCAGGAAGAAGACCAAAATGCAGATGTTACATTCTTTCTTAGAAGGGAGAAAAAAATATTCATGGGAGGTAATTCAAGGATAAAGAGTTAAGCAGGGACTGAAGAAAGTGTCAAGCAGAGACTGCCCCTTGTGGGGATATGTTCCATATGCAGTCACACAAACCACTCACTATTGCTGATGCCACCCAGTCCTTGTTGACAGGAGTCAGATATGGATGTCTCCTGAGAGACTCTGACAGAACCCTACTGACACTGGTGAGGATGATTGTAGCTAAACATTGGATTGAACAAGGGGTATCAATGAAGTTGTTAGAGGGTATACTTAATTAGCAGAAGGTGTTTGCAAAACCGCAGGAAGAACAACAATATCACCCAACCAGACCCACCAGAAATTCGAGGGATTAAACCACCCACTAGTGAGTACAGATTGAGGGACCCATGACTCCAGCCACATATGTGGCAGAGGATTGCTCTGTCTAAATTCATTAGAAAGAAAAGCCCTTAATCCTGTGAAGGCTTGTATCCCAGATGTATGTTAATGCCAGAGCATTGAGGTTGAAGTTGATTGTTGAGAATTGGAACATCCTCACAGAAGATGGTCAGGGATGTTATGGGAGAAAAAGGAATGGAAATAACATTTGAAATGTAAATACATAAAATATTCACGAAAAATTATTAAATAAAAATGATATCTTGTCTCATTAAATTAATAATACAGTAATTATCATTTGCCATTTCTGATACTGACACAAATATTAGAGTTTGGTACTAATTTCCTTTGGTCTCTTTTGTTGTCTATATAATATTTCCTTTTCTGTTATGACTAATTTAAATAAACATGTACTTTACAATTTAAAGGAATATAGAATGAAAAAAATATTGACATAAATGGTGACTTCCCTTTGTTAAAAGTTGGACAACTCCTTGAAGAAACTTTAATGGATAATATCAAAATAAGTTTATAGAAATTGTATATCAAATATTTTTTGTTAATAGCCACATTCAGGAAATGCTTATTATATTTATGCATTATGGTATTTGATTTCGGGAATAAACTCAATGATCTTAGATTTTATAATAATGTACATAAGTCATTTATTCTTAAAATTTGTTCACAGGAAGAAGTTATCAACGAATACATATATGCAATGTAGCACATATTTCTAATATAAATAGAGCAAATTAAATATATATATATTTAACAATATATGATGAACAATCATGTTAAAAGGAAGATATAACATTGATTGTACCTACATTTGAAGTTGATATGATACATGCTTCCATGTATTTCTTTCTAGATACCTAATAAAATAAAATTAGCGTTGGAAAAAGTTGAAACTGCAATTAGAAGGCCTAATCTAGTATACATATCTAAACAATGCTTTGAAAAAATATACAGAACAAATTTTCATGTATATAAGTATATATACATATAAAGTTTATATATAAAGTATATACAAAAATTCTCAGTGTCCATAACTTATCATTATTACTCAAGCAATATCCTGGTCATATTAGAGTTTAATTATCACACACACACACACACACACACACACACACACACACACACACACACAGAGTTACCTAAAAAATTTAAACATATTAGCAAATAATATTCATTCTGATAAATCTAAGGAAAAAAAGATGAATTAAATTTACAAAATAATGTTCTCCCAAAAGTATACTTTCTAGCAAATAAATATTGCCTTATGATATGTGGAAAATCTACACAAAGGAATACTACTCAGATATCAAAAACAATGACTTTATGTAATTCATAGGCAAATGGAGGGTACTGGAATCATCCTGAGTGAGGTAACACAACCACAGAAAAACACACATGTATGCTCTCTTTGATAAGTGGCTATTAGACCAAATGATTGAATTAACCTAGATGAATAGAACACATGAAACTCAAGACCGGTGATCAAAATGTGAATGCTTCACTTGTTCTTTAAAAGGGGAACTACAATACTGTTAGCAGGGAATTGGGAGGCAAAGATTAAAACAGAGGCAGAAGGAACACCCATTCAGTACCTGCCCCATATGTGGCCAATACATATACAGCGACCCAATTAGACAAGATGGATGAACCAAAGAAGTGCAGGCTGACAGGAACCAGATGTAGATCTCTCCTGAGAGACACAGCCAGAATACAGCAAATACAGAGGCGAATGCCAGCAGAAAACCACTTCACTGAGAACAGGACGCCCGTTGAAAGAATCCGAGAAAGGACTGGAAGAGCTTGAAGAGGCTCGAGACCCCATATGAACAACAAAGCCAACCAACCAGGGCTTCCAGGGACTAAGCCACTACCCAAAGACTATATACATGGACTGACCCTTGACTCCAACTTCTTAGGAATCAGTGAATAGCCTAGTAAGTGCACAAGTGGATGGGGAAGCCCTTGGTCCGTCAAGACTGAACCCCAGTGAATGGGATTGTTGTGGGGAGGCCAGTAAGGGGAGGCAGATGGGGAAAGGAGGGGTTAGGGAGTTGTTTGCTTGGAGAACCAGAAAGGTAATAACAATTGAAACGTGAATAAGAAATAACCAATTTAATAAAGATGGACTAAAGAAAAAAAGAATACAGTACAACACAGGTAAAGAGGTAGATGCCCTTTAAGAGCAAACACAAAAATCCTTAAAGAATTACAGTACACCTAAACTGGTAAAGGAATTCAACAAAACCATCGGGAAGTAAAAATGGAAACAGAAACAACAAAGTAAACCCAAAGAAAGACATTAGGGATATAGAATACCTGGGAAAGAGAAAGAGAGTAGGAGTCGTAAATGCAACCACCAACCAACAGAATAAAAGAGTTAGTAAAGAATCTCAGGGGCAGAAGAAACCATAGAAAACATTGACACAATTGTCAAAAAATACAAAACAGAAAAAGCTCCTACCCAATCCATCCGGGAAATCCAAGACATAACGAGAAGATAAAACCTAAGGATAATAGTTATAGAAGACTGTGAAGACTCCCAACATAAAGGTCCAGTAAATATCATCAAAAAATTACAGAAGCAAACTTCCCTAACCTAAAGAGAGAGACATCCTTAAACATAAAAAAGCATACAGAATTCCAAATAGATTAGACCAGAAAAGAAATTTCACCAATCACACAATAGTCAAAACATAAAATGCACAAAACAAAGAAAATATATTAAAAGCAGTAAGGGAAAAAGGTTGAGTATTATAAAAAATCAGACCCATCAGAATTAAACCAGACTTCTCAAAAGAGACTATGGAAGCTAGAAAATCCTAGGCATATATCACACAGATCCTAAAAGAACATAAACGCCAGCCCAGGTTACTATAAAAACTATCAACTACCGTAGATGGAGAAACCAAGATATACCACAACAATAGGACATTTACATAATTTCTTTCCACAAATAGAGTCCTACAAAAGAGAATAGATGTAAAATTCCAATACAATTAGGGTAACTACACAGCAGACAAAGAAGAAATTAATTTACTTTGAAAAAAACACAAAAGAAGAGAAAGAAGATAGCTGCAGAAACAGAATTCGAATTCTAACAACAAAAATAATAGGAAAAAGCAATAATTTGTCCCTGATATCATTAACATCAATGAACTCAATTCCCCTTAAAAAGACAGACACTAACTGATAGTATATATAAACTGCATCCAGCATTTTTCTTGAAAAATAAACACAATTCAATGACAAAGACAGATAATTAGTCAGTTCGAAACGCTGGAAAACAATTTTCCATTAAATGTTACCAAGAAACAAGCTGGGGTATCCATTCTAATTTCAAATGAAAGAGATTTTCAAGCAAAAGCTATGAAAAAAGATAATGAAGGACACTTCGTACACATTAAAGAAAAAATATACCAGGAAAAACTCTCAATTCTGAATAGCAATGCCCTAAATTCAAGGGCATACACATTCATAAAAGAAACTTTACTAAAGTTCAAAGCATGCATAGTCCCTCATACAATAATAGTTGGAGACTTGAACAATACACTCTCATCAAGGGGAGGTACATAGTCCCCATCAGACAAAGAGGGCTGCAAAACTACTTCTCTTAAAGGTAATCTCAGTGATTACTCTTATTCCAAAAATGGATTAAGACATGCCCCCTCTCCACAGGAGACTTTAATACATCGACAGTTGCCAAAGCAGGACAGAGAGCTTTGTCCAATCTGAAAGACAGTCAAAGATGTCCCCCATCTCCACCAAAGTGCCTTATGCAATCTGCTTAGGGTAAAGTGAGTTTTAAACCTGATTCTGCTGACAAAGGTGATTTCAGAACTTCCCTATTAAACGTAGAGGAGCTTCAAAGTCTTCCACTATTGAAAAATGAGATTAAATCATCACTTATGATCCCAGGGGGGGAAATACAGTCACAAACCCCAAAGTCAACCTCATAACACACATAACAGCCCAAGCAGAGACAAAACTTTCTGCATGTACACCATTAGATCAAGAAGGATTGCCAGTTTCAGAAGGGGCTCTTGAGAGTTCCACACCCATACAAGATGTGTTAGAAAATTCTGAGTCCACCCACGGAAGTCTTGTGCCTTCTGCATATAAAAAATATGATCTAGCACCCTCACCCTCTCCCCCAGTACTTCCAATGTCCCTATACAACAGAGAATTATTCAAATATCCTCTACCACCAAAAAGGACCCTCCTGACTTGTCATCAGGCCCAAAAGAGCCAAGTTTATAACAACACACAGTCAATGACCATGTAGACTCCATATATATACAAAGTGCAGATAAGATACAACATCCCCTACCTCCTCAGGGCACTCTAGGTCATTCTGTCCTGTAAGGAGAGGCTCCAAAATTTTCCACATATTCATCAGAGGTGCTAGAATTTCCCAAAACTGAGCATGATTCTCTGAGTAGTACTCTATCTCATAAAGAGACTGTGGGACAAGAAACATCTACAAAAGGAGTTCTACCCACAGCCACATATTTAGAAATGGCTTGTGGATGCGACACATGTACAAAAGATGTTCTAGGACATATTCCACCTGTAGAGAAGGTTATGGATCCAACCATATGTCAACGAGGAGTAGGGAAAAATGATACACAAACAACAGTGTCTGTAACATCCTCGACATCTGAGGAAAGGGATTCAGGATTCCATTTGTGCAAAAGAATGGATATGACCTCCACAAACTTCACTGGTGTATATAGGAACTTCTTAATCGCCTCAAGATCAGCCATCTTCCCCAAATAGAGAAGATGCTCCACACCCTTGCAAATATGTGCAGAGGGTTTCCAGTGCTTCTTTATACCACAAGCAGACCCAGAATATCTGCCAAATACCCAAAAGGCTGTGGATTTTACCTTATCTCCTAAAGGGGCCTTGGAAGCCATTTTGCCTATCAAGCAGGCTAGGGAAGCTGACAGTTCTATTTGAAAGTCTGTCTCCACTTCTACAGCAGAATAACTTTCTCCTGGAACTTCCTCAAATACACAAGGATATCTAGAAAAATCCTTATCTGCTAATGAGGCTCTAAGTCCTTTAACATTTGTCCATGATGCTCTATGAGAGGTCACATCTTCAGAGGTAGCTCTAATCCCTACCCCCCATTCTGATATCACAGTCCGGATTTCTACACATATACATGGTACATTAAGGCCTTCCTCATCTGAGAAGGATGTCTTACGATCTACTGCATCTGAACAGCATGTTTTACAACTATCCCCATCTACCCAAGTAGATTTATTTCACATATCCACTCTGGGGAGAGATAGACGACATTCTCCCTCTACCATAATGGACCACAGACATCGAGTTTCTAGAAACAAAGGGTTAAGATTTGATCCTTCGGATGGGGTCTTGAGTAATTTCTCCACTAAGGAAGACAGTTTCAACCTTCTCCCTTCTGCCAAAAGGTATCTTGTGCCATCTTCTTCTGCAAAAGAGAAACCAAAAGCTACAACTACTGCTCAGGTGAGTCCCACAATTTCTCCATCTGTCTAAAGGGCCTTGGAATTTTCCATAAATGATGAAGGAACTGTGGAAAGTTGCCAATCCTTACAAGGGCATGCTGGACATTCCATATTGTCCCAGATGCTCAAGTAACTCCTCCTTCTACCAAAAAGGCATGTTCACCATCTGCCCTAGGATTTCAGGGAATTTCTTCACCCCTCTCTAGGGCTCCCGAAAGTGTTCTCCATGCTCAAAGTGATTTGTCATTGTGCAAATTAGACATCAAAAACACAAAACTTTTTTTTTTATATTTCCAAAGGTCTGAGGGAAAGTCCATATTGAAAAAAAATCATTTAGACCTTTTGCCTTTAGCCCAAGTATAGCAGAAAACTTCCATGTCTTCTAAAGCATTGAAAAATCAATCTGGCTCTAGCACTCTTCCTTGGAAACATTACAAATCATCCATAAAATCCCCAGGACCATCAACATCTAAAAAGGGGTATCCAGAAACTTTACCATGTCTCCAAAGGTCTTTAGGATGTTCATCAACTTCTCCAAGAGCTCAGTTAACCCAGAGAACAAAAGAACTAAAGCCATCTTCCCAGGGTCTTTTCCCAAGAACCACATATTTCTTCTTTTCTTTTATACCAAGAAAGAAGGCAAGCTTCCTTTTCCCCATCTCTGATCTCTTCATCCTGTTTGTTCTCCCTCCCAAATGGCTCTTTACTCTGAATTAGAGGCCAATTAATAAACCATAGTTACATGGAAGGAATATCTGAGAGACAGTTGCTGACAAGACAACACTTGTGACATAACAGAAGCAGCTAGTGCTCTCCAGGATACAAGAGATTTTTCATGGAGGGCCTAATGATGATGTCACTGAGAATTGCCATAGCCTACTTGCTAAATAGCCTTCCTTACATAGACCAGATACAAGGGTGCCCTTTCCAGGAGTGTCACCTGTAACACAATGGAAAACTTTACATGCTACATCTCTCTAAAGCTAGAGAGTTCTCTCTGCTTCATTAGTGGTCACATGCTCTGAATGGAGAAAGTTAGTCAGTGGCTTAGCATGGGTAGAAAATATCTAGGAACAAGGAGTGAAGGAGATTCTTCTGGAGATTAATTTTATTCCCAGGTCCAAACCTGTGAAATACAATTCAAAACCCTAGGTTTTCTCAATTTCCCATGTGCCAGAATTTTCCCCACAGACCTTTAATTGAATGAATATTGTGTTACATTTTTTGACTGTACATTCATTGACAGGGGACATTATATATATTCCTGCATGTGTACTCAAAAATTTCATTTTTCCAATTCCATTTTTTGCAATAAATTTGGCAACAAACTTGACCCAGCTTTAGAGTGAATATAACAGTGGAAATATTGTGTTTCTACTTCAAATGATCAACTCCCAAATCATTATTTTATCCAAAAATTAACAGATATCAGTTAAGCAAAGGACAACATTGACTATAGAATGAAGTTCTCTAGTTCTATTAGATATCCGTTCTCTAATATCTACCTTCCTGTGTTCCCAGGGCAAGACATGAGGGTTTCTTCAGTCAAAATGTCAGTTTCAGGGGGATGTGCAGTGATATGTATGGCTTGAGGTCCAGTGAAACCTCAACTTCAGCAGGTTCATAAGAACAGGAGGGAATCTATTTGGCAATGTCATTTGTGGATCCTATATTCTTGACCTAATTGCGCAGAATATATGTAAATAGTCCACCAAAATTCATAGCTGTAGGAGCCACCATATATATGGTGACATATATCAGTCACCAAAACTAGATAAGATTAATGAAGCTAAGATGTGAATTCTGCCAATAAACAGTTATAGATCTTTCATTAGAGAAACAGCCAGAGCATGTCAAATACAGAAGTGATTGCTAGTGGCAAATCAGAGAACTGGAAACAAACCCCTTGTTTGTAGATGTTGAGAAAGCATTACAAGAGCTGAATGGGCTTTGAACCCCATAAGAACAACAAAGTCAACTCACCAGAGCTTTCTGGTACTGAACCAATATTCAAAGACTGTTTATGGACAGACCTATGGATCCAACTGCATATGTGGCAGAGTATGGCGATGTTGGGCATCAGTGACAGGATAAGCCCTTGGTTCTCCTTAGTTTTTACTGCTAGTTCAAGGGAATGTCAAGGCAGACTTAAGGGGTTATAGAAGAAGGGTAAGAAGACCAGTTAGGAATCTTATGGACAAGAAACTGGGAAAGAAAATAACATTTGAAATGTAAATATAGAAATACCCAATTAAAAATGGTATAAAATTTGCTAAAAAATAAAAAAAAAGGAAAGAAAGAAGAGAAAAGAAAATTAGAAGCTAATCAGACCTATTGACTCAGTAATCCAAAGGGTCCCTGTCAGGGAATTATAGTCAGAATAATACTAGTGGAAAGATTGAGATTATGAAGTCCAAATTTGGAGCACTTCTCTCTCTTAAATACCAGTATCAGACACATACTGCTCTATATGTATCCACATAATTAAGTAGTTTACTCTGAGTTGAGGACACAATACTTGTTTTTCACTTCTTTCTTAGGACCATTTTCTTCTGGGCAAAAGAATAAACACCAGGAGTTCTAAGGAAAAGAACAGTGTCCTTCCCAACACCTGGCCTTTGGGATAAAGATATTAATGATATAAACATTACTTCCAGAAACCATTAGAAGCAGGGAAGTCCAGGTTCTTCTGAGAATCCCGTATATGGAGGGCTAAGTTCAAGTCTGTGTCTTAAGTGAATCTACTCAACTCCTACCAAGGACTCACTGAGATTTCCCATAATCCATGTATTTCTTCCTTTTTTTATACCAAGACATAAGGCCAGCTTTCTTTTCCCCATCTCTGATTTCTTCATCCTCTTTGTCCTCCCTCCTAAATGGCTCTTTACTCTGAATTAGCGGCAAATTATCAACAACTATAGGTACGGAAGGAATATTGGAGAGGCAGTTGCTGTAGCAGCAACACTTGTGACATCACAGAACAAGCTAGGGCTCTCCAGGATACAAGACATTTTTCTTGGAGGGCCTAAAGATGATGTCACTAAGAACTCCCTACCTGGGGATCAGCTTTCCTTGCATTGAATAGATTAAAGGATGTGATTTGCAGGTGTGTCTCCTGTGACACAGTGGAAACCTGTACGTACTACATCTCTCTAAGCCTAGATACTTCACATTCCTGCAAGAGTGTTTACAAGGTCTGAATGGAGAAATTTATTCAGGGGCTTGGCATAAGTAGAAAACATCTAGGAACATAGAATGGAGGAGATTCTTCTGGATCATAATTCTATTACGAGATCCATTCCTGTGAAATACAGTTCAATTTACTAGGTTGTCTTTGTTTCCCAAAGACCTGTATTTACCCTACAGACCTAAAATTGAGTGAATATTATATTTCATTTTCTAATTGAATATTCCTTGATTTGGGACTATATATATATATATATATATATATATATATATATATATTCCTGAATATGTTATGAAAAAATCTGTTTTCCAATTCCATTTTTTTCAATCATTTTGTCAACAAAGTGGGTTTAGCAAAAGAGTGAATATAACAGTGTAAATACTGTGTACCTACTTCGAATGATAAACTCCCAAATGCTTATTTTATCCAAAAAATACCAGATATCAATAAAACAAAGGACAACATAGACTATAGAATGTGGTTCTATTTCTAATTAAGTATCAGTACTCTCAGATCTACCTACTGTGTTCCCAATGTCAGTTTTGATGATTTGGGATATTTTACCATGATCATTTCTTCAGGCCATACATCATACTTAGGAGAATGGGCAGTGAGAGAAATGGCTTGAGGTCCAGTTAAACCTCAACTTCAAAGGTTCATAAGAACAGGAGTGAGATTATTTGCCATTGTCATTTGTGGATTCTAAATTCTTGACCTAATTGCGCAGAATCCATGCTAAATTTCTACCTAACCTCATTGCTGTAGGAGACACCAAATATATATATATCTATATATCTATATATCTATATATATCTATATCTATATATATCTGTATATATATATATATATATATATATATATATATATATATATATATATACAATCAAAACTAGATATGAGTGATGAAGCTATGAAATGCATGCTGCCAGGTACCGGATATAGATCTTTCCTGAGAGACACAGCTAGAGCATATAAAATACGGAAGTGAATGCTAGTGCCAAACTAGTTTCCTGACAACTGATCTGTTATTGGTTGATTTTGAGAAAGGATTACAAATGTTGTGTAAGTGAGGGTTCTGAGGGTACCTGGAAGAGAATGTGGGACAAAGAATGCGAAGAACGATGCCAAGATAAGAGTCTGAACAAGTCGTCAATTTTATTTTTCTCCAAGGCTGAATTTATTCTATAAAAGGGGTAACAGAGTGAGGGGGAACAAAGAAACATTTACGCAGGGCAAAAACACAGGATTTGTTTGGTCACGGACTGATGTTGAAAGAATGTCAGAGAGTTCGCAGGTTTGCCATATTATTAATCAGCAGGACAACATTATCATATTATTATTTTCTTTCTTTTTTTTTTTTTTGGTTCTTTTCTTCGGAGCTGGGGACCGAACCCATGGCCTTGCGCTTCCTAGGTAAGCGCTCTACCACTGAGCTAAATCCCCAGCCCCATATTATTATTTTCTTGACCACCAAATTTGTATTAGTCTTCTGCAGCCGGCTGGGGATTTTCCATACTTAATTGTAACCATAATAATAACATCTACAATGGAGGGCTTCTAGGGAATCACAACCAACATCTCCCCCTTGTATATATTCAAATGTAAAAGTGACCAATGGCCATGCGTGTCCTGGAATGAACCCCTTGGAAACTGTGTCTCTCTTAGGTTGGGGGGTTGTTTGTCACATGGCCAAGAGACCCTTGAAGCCAGGGCCCATCATGGGATAAGGCAGCAGCTGATGTCGGACCTCCTGTCTTAGGCCCTTAAGTCATGAATATATCACTCTCTTATCCATCACTGATTGTCCAGCTCAGCACGCAGGGGTGAGAATTTTTTGGTTTTTCATCAAAGGCATCTGGGCAGTAGGCAGAAAAGAATGTTGGCCTCATTTGACTGAAGGACATAAATGTCCTTTCCTGGACGGGGATGGAGATTTGTAGGTGAGTTTGACCCTCATCAAAGCATCGTCGATAGTTAGCCTATGATAATATAAGTGAATAGATTTTGTTGTTATATTATCTCCCTGTTACTTAACAAGGCTGGTTAAATGATTCAATGTCCAAGGGCCAGAATATATAAGCAAAAGACAAAGAGATAAATAGGTATCCCATGTATGTCAAAGAAGGAATAAGCAAGCCCCATATCATTAAAGTACAGCATCAATAACTGAAAAATAATGTGTTGATACACAGAAGGAAAAATAACATGCTGATTAACATTTTTTAAATTCTCAAAATAAATCAAATAGACAATACAATTTGGGTTCCTGCAACAATCATAATTGCATTATCCAAAAAGTCAAAGGTATTGCATTGTTCAAGAATACATATTTTAGCTGTCCTGGAGTGGGTTGTAGGCTTCTAATTCTTCTCGAAGTGGTGCAGTTCTTTGTGGAAGCAGGTCCTCTCACTGGAGTGCAGATTGTAGATGAAGTTGTGCGTACCTTGCACCATGTTCAGTGCCTCTCTGGGCTCCTTATTTGGATCAGTGCCCAAAAGCGGGACAGTAAGAATGCACTGTCTCTTTTAACAGTTTTATAGTAAATATAATCTCCGTATCAGCACCTGATTGAAACATTCTAAGACCCCAAGTATATCAATCTTGTTTCACACTGTGGAGGTATATTTAATATTTAGGGGGATGCACCATCCCCTTGTTTTAGAATTAGGACCTTCAGAACATGAATCTAGGACATGCATATTAGCAGGATGGGATATATTTTAAGTCATAGAACACAGTGTCTTAGGTGATAAAATTCTTAAGAACAGCGGTAAGGGGCCAGGCAAGAATGATAGGGGGTGGCCTGGTGAGAGTGTGTGGAACAACCCGATAGGTGACAAATAGCGTTCAGTCGCACAGCTAAATGAGCCTGCTTTCTTGGGCCAAAAAGGCCAGGCCATAATCGAGCACAGGCTTTGTGCCTGTGAAACAAAAAGGAGAGCAGAGGGGCAGCTGGTCTGTTACCAGCTGTCTCTCTACTTTGTCCTCAGCTCAGCTCAGCTCCTTAGAGTCAGCTCAGTGGCTCTGCCTCTCAAGAGACCCAGCCTCTGAAGGACACTAGGCTTCTAGTAAGAATTAATAACAAAAGGATAGAGAGATAGTTAAGACCTGAGTGCTAGATGCCACGTGGCTGATAAAATAATTGTATGGTTCATCTACTTTAAGGGGGTAGTTTCTTCCAGGCTGTCAGACATGCTAGATGACCTTGTGCCAAAAGACCAGGAGAAAATAGCACTTGAGAATTGAAGGGGGTGTTATCCGACTGAAGCCTCAGATATCAGAGAGTAAGCAATAGTAACAGGCAATTGGTTTTAAGGACTGTTTCTACCGCCATTCCTGAGGCAGTGGTCACGATTGCGTTGGGTTTCCTGACTCTTATAACCAAAAAATAGATTACTAACACTGGAGTACTGATCTTTAATAGAAGTATAGCCCTCCAAGGACTGCAGTAGTAGCCCTTTACCAAGCCGCCTTACTGAGTTAGAGGGCCATAGAAAATAAAACATTGATCCTGACCTTGGCCACAGCCTCCAGTTGGAGTAAGCTGAAGAGCCGGTGCCAAGTCTTTCTACTCTTGTCATCCTAGAGTAAAGCCTGTTTTGTCTGGCTCAACAAAGTTCCTTGCAGTCTGCTGCAGACTCTTTCTGAAACTATTTTCGGGACTACCCTGACCCCAACCTGGAGCATTTTGACCACAGGGGCAAGAACTGACTGTTGCAGGGATAGGATCAGAGGCACTCTCTATGTCAATGATGACTAACAAGGAAGGTGACTTAATGCTGAAGACCAACTTCACACTTGCAATAGGGCCAGCAGATAAGGCATGCTCCCTGACAGAAAACAATTTCTCTCAAAAAATTTATTTCCAAGTTAAGCACCAAGTAGACCAAGTAAAACTTATTGAGAAAGAAAGCAAACAGTTCAATGATTTCAAACACTATCATTAGTCCAAGTCCAAAAATGAAACAAAAGCCAAAAAAGACACTCGACAATACCAAAGAAAACAAAATAGACAAACGATACCAAGAAAAAGCATTCTACAAGCGAATTCCACAGATGCCTGTTACCTTCAGTACCTGGCCCAAAATGCAGCTTAACCTTAGCTGCTTCTGGGATGAGGCAGACCATCTGATCCCACCTCCCAATGGGATTCTAGAGTGTCCTCTAGATTCCTTTCTCTTCCTAGAGCATGTTCTAGGGCCTATGGCCTGTGACAACAAGCAAGTCGACCTGACACAGCCATAGTCCGCTTACAGGACCAAGTGGACTCTAAACCTTCTCCAGTGGGGACTCAAACCCTTCAGCCAATAGGGGCAGACAACACAAGTCAACATGAAACAAAGATGAAACATGACAAAGAGACAAAACAGAAAGTAACACAGAACACAAAACACAGACTTGCTCGAGCTTACCTCTGATCTCTTAGCCAATTATGGTCTGGAGGGAGCACAGTCTCTGTGATGCACCAAAATGTTGTAAGACCCCATAGTGGACCACTTCTGGAGCGCAATCATGGAGCACTGATTGACAAAGTGACCGCTGCAGTAGCATGAGGGTATAAGGTTTTTTAATCCACATACATGGGGTTGCTCATCCACACAAGGAGAGTCAACCTTGTACCCACAGTGCACATAACTTCAATTCATTATGGAAGGTACACTTCAGTAAAAGGGTTAATCCATCCATTAAACAATCACTAACTGGGTATTATCTTTTGAATCAATTGTTACCTCCTGGGTGAACTATGGACAAATATTTTTACAAAATCTAAGATTTTTTAAAAATTTTAACCCTATTCTTTGTGTCCTGAGTGACTCTCTGTGTCCTGTCACAAAAGAGGAAAGGAGAATGCTTGTCCCATCACTCAGCAAAAGCTTTGGGGGGGGGGGGTTGGGGGGTGGGAGCAAAGGCTCCAAGGGGAAGCAAAGGCTTCCAAAACAAAGATGACAAACCAGTCTATTAACAGGGAAAGGCTTTCTCATCCAGGACACCTTCAAAGAGAAACACCTTGGGTGCCTTCTGTAAGTGAGAGATATGAGGGTGCCTGGAATAGAATTGGGTACAAGGGTCGCAAAGAAGAACGTTAAGATAGGAGTCAGATCAGGGCGACAATGTTATTTTCCTCCAAGGCTGAATTTATACCATAACAGGGATAACAGAGGGAGGGGAGAAGTAAGAAACATTTACTCTGGCCAAAGATACAAATTGGAGTGGTCAGGGAATCAGCTGATGTTGACATAATATCAGAAAATTCACAAGTTTTTCATATTATTAGTCAGGAGGACAAGTTTAAAATATTATTATTTTTCTTTACCACCAAATGTGTATTAGTATTTTGCAGCTAGGTGTGGATTTTCCATGAAAATAGTGATAATTAATTCTAACCATAATAATATCATCAACAATGGAGGGAGTCAAGAGCGTCGCTCCAAACAGAACTGAAGGGGCTTTTAACTCCATAAGAAAAACAATGCCAAAGAACCAGAGATTTCTGGTACTAACCCAATATTCTGTGTATACACAGAATTATGGCTCCAACTGCATATGTAACAGAGGATGACCCTGTTGGGCACCAATAGAAGGAGAAGAACTTGGTCCATCGCAGGTTTGACTCTCAGTTCAAGGGAATGTCAAGGTGCAGAAAGGGAGGTTATAGAAGAAGGGTAGGGGAATCAGTTAGGGCTCTTATTGACAGGAAACTGGGAAATAAAATAGCATTTGAAATGTAAATATAGAAATACCCAATTAAATAAGCAATAAAATTTGCTAAAAAATGAAAAAATGGAAGAAATAAAAGAAAAGAAACTGCTAGCTAATCTCACCTATTGACTCAGAAATGTAAAGGGTCACTGTAAGGAAATGGTAGTTAGAGTCATACTACTGAAAGACTGAGATGATGAAATCTCAACTAGAAGCACTTCTCTATCCCAGATATCAGTGTCAGACACAAACAGCACTATAGGGATCCAAAGCCTGAAGGAGTTTACTCTGAGCTGAAAATACAATACTTGTTCATCCCTTCTTCCTCAGGACCTTTATCTTCATGACAAAAAGAATAAAAGTCATGAGCTCTCAGGAAACAACTGTGCCCTTCCCAATATTGGCTTGTGGAATAAAGAAATGAATGATATAAACACTCTGACTTCCAGGAACCATAAGAACAGGGAAGTCCAGATGCTTCTGAGAGGCTTCCATCTCCTGATTCCCATATGTGGAAGACTCAGATCAAGGCTGTCTCTTCAGGGAACCAACTAAAAACCTACCCAGGACTAATTTAGCTCTCCAATGGACCACGTATTTCTTCCTTTTTTAACACCAAGACAGAAGGGCATCTTCCTTCTTTCCACCTCTGATCTCTTCATCCTCCTTTTCTCCCTCAAAAATGGCTGTTCACTCTGAATTAAAGGCCAATTAGTAAGCCCTAGAGGTACTGAAGGAATATCTAAGAAGCAAGTGCTGTCACAACAACACTTATGACCTCACAGAAGGAGCTAGAGCTCTCAAGGTTACAAGAGATTTTTCAGGGAGGGACTAATGATGGTGTCACTGAGAACCTCCACATCCTACCTGCTGAACAGCTTTGCTTTCATTGACCAATTTTGAGAGTGCCTTTTCCAGGTGAGTCTTTTGTGACACAGTGGAAGCCTTTACATACTATATCTCTCTAAATCTAGAGACTTCTCTTGTCTTCAATAGTGGTTACTTACTCTGAATGGAGAAAGTTGGTCAGGGGCTTGGCATGGGTAGAAATGATTTAGGAAAATAAAGTATAGGAGATTCTTCTAGATAATATTTTTATTCCGAGGTTCATTCCTGTGACATACTGTTCTATTTTCTAGGTTTTCTCTTTTTCCCGACAGGCAGTATTTTCCGTATAGACCATTAATTTATTGAATATTATATTACACAAATGTGATCATGTTCTAGTTTTATTTTCTTGCATAGTGCTGAAAAAATGATACCCAATGCTGTATTAGAACAAATATTACATAGTACACCTAAAGAAATCAAATTCCTCCCAAGGCCAACGTAACATCATAAGTAATCAATTTCAATTTACAGAGAAATGTTTAAATATTGTATTATTTATCTTTAACAGTACTCAAGAATCTTTAAAAAAAACAGAAATCTAAATATCTGTATAAAAATGTCATATCTGCTTTAAATGATCAGAATGCACATCTGTGATTGGCAATCCTTATTAAAACCTATCAGGAACTGAGGCTAAACCTGGGACAGAAATCAGTCATCAACAGTCCAGCCTTTGTGACAGTCACACCATTAGCCTATGCCGCCATAGTTCTTGATCCCTGACCTTAAAAGGTCCCAGCCTTTCCAAACCTCAAACTGTTACATAAATTTGTTATTACCTCAGAGTCAGTAGGGACAACATCTTAGTCAGCTTCACAAGCAATTTACTTTTCCAAATGTGTTTTAAGGTTGGCGGTCGTCGCTGACCATTCTACATTTCCTCGGGAAATGATGGAAGCACTGATCTGCCCCAGAGGCAAATCCTAAAAGACCTTGACCACTGTTATTGCAAATTCCAATGGCGCTGCCCTCTGAGTGGTGTGAAGCTCCATGAGGATTTTCATGCACTTCTTAGATTAAGAGAGATATTAGTGCAAAAACCGAGTGACACTCTGCATGAAGTCCTCGTTGGGTTCCTGACTCTCCAAGGTCCAACGGGACTGGGCGGAAGAGTGGGCCATACCCCAGGATTTCTAAAGCTCTGTGTCATTCCTCCTTCACAGGCCTTGGCCATACTCCATTTCAGAACCAAATTTGAACCATGATTTTAACCTGGATAGAATTTCAAATACTATACTGAGTAGGAAGTGTGGGCATCCTTACATTGTCCTTAACTTTAATGGAATTTCTTTATGTTTCTTTCCATTTAGGTTGATGTTGCGTGCTGGCTTGCTGTCCATTGCTTCTACTATGTTTCTGCATAGGACTGGTATCACTGATCTCTCTGATGCTTTTAACATGAAGGGGGGTTGGAATATTTTTGCAAGCTTTTTCAGCACCTAATGAGATTATTATGTGATTTTTTCTTTCAGTCTCATTATATAGTAGATTATATTGATGGATTTTAAGAAATTGAACCGTCCCTGCCTCCCACTAGATATTAATAATTACATAGCATAACCTACAGAAGGGATCTCATATTCTCACGCATACTCTTACAGCTCTCCAAAACAAAAAACAAAAAACAAAAACATGCAAACAAAAAAATCATGCACCCTACAGAACAGATCTAATACTCACAAAAACACTCAAACATCCCAATAGAAAAAACAAAAACCAAAAAACATGCAAGCAAAGAAAAAGCACTGCTCCTGTAACATCAAAATAGCATGAACTAAATATCACTTCTCATTAATACCTTTAAGCATTAATGGCCTCTACTCAGCAGTAAAGGGACACAGGCTAATACAGTGGATTTAAAAACAGGATCCATCCTTCTTTTGCAATCAAGAAACACAATCTAGCAACCGAGATAGACACAACCTCAGACTAAGGGATCGGCAAAGTTTTCCAAGCAAATGGACACAAGAAACGAGATGGAGCCATTCTAACATCCGGCAAATCAGACTTTCAACCAAAAGTAATCAAAACAGATGGGGAAGGACAATTCATATGCATCAGAAGAAAAATCCACCAAGATGTCATCTCAGTTCTGGATGTCTATGTGTCAAAGACAAAAGCAGCAACATTGGTGAGAGAAATATTCCTGAAGCTTAAATATCACATCGAACCTCAAATATTAGTAGTGGGGAACATCAATGTCCCACTCTCACCAAGGACAGGCCATTGAGACAGAAACTAAAAAAATATAAATGATGTAACTAACACGGGGTTCAATTAAATTGACCTCAATGATATCTACAGAATAGTTTACTCGAACACAAAAGTACACTCTTTCTTTTCAGTACCTCATGGACCCTTATCATAAACTGACCATGTTCTCCCACACTAAACAAGCCAGATCAGATACAGAAAGACTGTGCTAACCATTGGATCTTTTCAGATCACCACGGATTAAAACTGGACTTCAACAATAAGAAAAAGTGTATGAACTCATTGAAATTAAATAGCTCGCAACTGAAAAACAACCAGTTCTGAGAAGACATGAAAAACAAAAAGGGTTCCTAGAATTTAATGAAAATGAAGGCACAGCTTCTTCAAACTTAAGGGACATAAGGAAAGCAGTGCTAAGAGGAACTTGCATATTCAGCACAGGGCACTTTCATAAAGAAACCGGAGAGACCACACACTAGCAACTTCACAGCACACCTTAAATCTCTAAAATAAAAAGAAGCAAATACATATTAAAGGAGGAGACAGCAAGAAATGATCAGACTCGGGGTGAAAGTGATCCATCAGAAACAAAGAGAATACAAAGATCAAAAAAAAAACCAAGAGTTGGTTCCTTGGAACATCAACCTGACAGACAAACACACAGACAGATAATCTAATAGGTGGAGAGAAATCATCCAAATAACAAAAGCAGAATTGAACCAGGGAGCCGTATCAATGGACACTGATGAAAGTCACAGAATCTTTAGGTCTCACTTCAAATACCTGCTGTCTCAAAAATTAGAAGCTCTGAACAAAGTGGATGATTGTGTAGACTGATTACACTGATCACAGGTAAATTCCGGTAGGATAAACTATGTAAATAGCTCTATAACACCTAAAGAGACACAAACAGTAATTAAGTTTCCCCACTGAAACAGCCCCAGATTGTTTGAGCACAGAGTCCTACCAGATTTTCAAAGAATTCTCAACCTACTCCAAAAAACAGAAACAGGAGGAAAGTAGCCAAACTGATTCCATGTCACCACTGTCACCCTGACACCTAAATCACAAACGACTCAACAAGGAAGAATTTCAGACGAATTTCCCTTACGAACATTGGTGGAAAAATTACTAGGTAAAATGTTCCAAAATAATATCCAAACGCATATCAAAACCGCCATTCAGTGCCATCATGTAGGCTTCCTCTTGAGGTTGCGGGAGTTGATCAATCTAGGAAAACCCATCAAAGTGATCCACCATATAAGCAAACAAAACTGAAAAAAAAAAATTCTACCCTCAGGATTTCCCATTAACATGCGAGCTCACTTGGAGTTAACTTTGTGGATGTTGCATAGCATGCAGTATATTTATATGTGTGTGTGTGTATATACATATATAAAATATTATGTAATAAATTAATATATTAAATTATTATATACTAACATTATAATAATATAAGTAATATTAATATACTATATTAACATATTAAATTGTTATATATCAACGTTATGATAATATATAATAAATATTACTCTAGTATATTAATATATTGAATTATATCATTATAATAAATAATAAATAAAGATATAGTACATTAATATATTAAATTATTAAATATTAATATCATGATTCAATATAATTAATATTTATATATTATGTTAGTATATTAAATTATTATATAGTAATAATACTATACCTCTCTTACCCTATTCTGACTCTCTACCTAACCCCATCCTCCACCCTCCATTATCAAATTTCCTCTCTGGCTCCCTGTCATAGGCTCTATCATTTACTGAACAATTAAAATAGACAGAAGGTTCATATGCGATCTCCTTAATACATGATAGAGGTCTAGTTAGAGGCATCCTCCTTTGAGGAAGCTGATAAATATAAGGATACAAATACCGTTTGCCGGGGAAGATCAAAACTGAATAATGACATTGCATATCTATTCAGTGGATTCTGAAAGAACGAGGAATATTCTTCCTATAGACCTAGCTGTACTACTCCTGGCCTTATGTCTGAAAAGACATCTGCCATACCGCAAAGACACGTGCTCCATCATGTTCCTAGCTTCATTCTTCATAATGAGTAGAAAATAGAAATAACCGAGATGCCCCTCAATGAGAGAATGGCTACAGAATATGTGGTTCATTTACACTATGGAATACTACGCAGCTATGAAAAATAAGGACATTGTGAAGATGCGGTCAAGTAGATGGAATGGGAAAGTATTGTTCTGAATGAGGTAACTGAGACCCAAAATAACATGTACATGATTAAATTTAAGTGATTAAAAGAGGGTATTAGCCATAAAGTACAGAATTCACACGCTGCGATCTACAGAACCAAAGAGGCTAAACATGAAGAAAGATCCACGAAAAATGCTTTGATTTCACTCAGAAGGAGGAATAAAATAATGAGAGGAGGCAGATGGAAGGAAAGGATTGGGTGGCTGAGGGGATGGGAAGGGATATGGGGTTTGAGAATCATTTCTTGGGAGAGGCGTGCAAAAGGGACAGAGAGCCAAGAGAATAAACTGAAATCAGTGACTGTCCAGGGTTGGTACTATCTCTATGATTTGCCTGCAATCTGGGATGGGTGAGGCTACACTGGTGTCCATGAGGGTGACTTTAGCTGAGACTTGTAACAGTGGGGATACAGATACTGAAATGGTCACTTTCCGTAGCCACGGAGGACCTATGGTGGAAGGTTAAGGACACAAACCACCCCCAAAATTTTGACCCAGAAATTGCCCTCTCTGTAAGAGACACAGGGACAGAGATGGAAGAGGAAATGAGGGAATGGTCAAAGGATAAGTGGCCGGATGTGAGACTTATCCTATGGGCAGACGGCAAACCCTGACATTATTAATGGTCTTTTCTTGTGTTTGCAGACAGGAGGGTAGCATTATTTTCCTCTGGAAGGCACAATGGAGCAGCCGACTGAAACAGCTGCACAGACGCACGGCCAAACATTGGATGGAGCTCAGTGAGTTCCACTGGAGAGCTGAGGGAAGGGCTGGAGAAGCAGAGGAGCTTAACGGGCTTCACGATATTCCATGACAAAACCAAATTTACACAGTATCGTTCCACATATCCAGTCCTACAAAGGATAATCAATGGCAAAGTCCAACACATGGTGGCAAGTAAAACCATAGATAAAGAAAGAAATTAAACTATTCGCAGCAAAACAGAGAAGAGAAGCACACAAACATAAACTAACTTCAAATTATGAAAAAACAGAAAGCAACCATCACTATTCCTAAATATCTCTAAACATCAAAGAACACAATTGCCCCCTAAAAAGACACAAATTAGCAAACTGGATATGGAATGAGGACCCAGCATTTTGCACTACAGGGAACACAGCTCAGAGAAAAAGACAGACATTACCTCAGACTCCATATTTACACAATGTATGGAGAAGAGTAAATATCCCCTTTCTCCACAGGGGACTCTAGGTCATACTGTCCAAAAGGAGAGGCTCCAAAATTTTCACATATACATCAGAGAAGCTAGAATTTTCCAAAACTAAGCAGGATTCTCTGAGTAGTACTCTATCTCATTAAGAGACGGTGGGACAAGAAACATCTACTAAAGGAATTCTACCCACAGCCACATCTTAGAAACGGCTGGTTGATGTGCACATATACAAAAGATTTTCTTGGACATATTGCATCTGTAGAAAACATTATGGATCAAACCATATGTGAACCAGGAGTGGTGGAACATGAAATGCAAACACTAGTGGCTGTAGCATCCTTGATATCTGAGGAAATTGATTCCTTGTTTTCCATTTGTGCAAAAGAATGCATATGACCTCTGCAGGTTTCACGGGGGACTATTTGAACTTCCTTATCTCCTCAAGATCAGGCCATCTTCCCCAAATACAGAAGATGCTACACACTCTTACAAATATGCACAAATGGTTGCCAGTCCTTTTTTATACCCAAAATCGGGCCCAAAACATCTGCAAAGTACATCAAAGACCTTGGATTTTACCTTATATTCTGAAGGGGCCTTGGACCCTGTTTTGCCTACCAGTCAGGCTTTGGAACCTGCCACTTCTACACGGAACTCTATTTCCACTTCTCCAGCAGAAGAAATTTTTTTGGAACTTCCTCAATTACGCAAAAATATCTAGAAACATCCTTATCTGCTCATGAGGCTCTCAGCCCTCTCACATATGTCCATGATGCTCTAGGAGAGGTCACATCTTCTGAGGTAGTTCTAATCCCTACCCCCCATTCTGATATCACAGTCAGCATTTCTAAACATATACACGGTACATTAAGACCTTCCTCATCTGAGAAGGATGTCTTAGGATCTACTGCATCTGAACAGCATGCTTTACAACTATCTCCATCTACCCAAGTAGATTTATTTCACATGTCCACTCTGGGGAGAAATAGTCGACATTCTCCCTCTACCAAAATGGACCACAGGCATCCAGTTTCTAGAAACAAAGGGTTAAGATTTGATCCTTCTGATGGACTCTTGAGAAATTTCTCCTCTAAGGAAGACAGTTTCAACCTTACCCCTTCTGCCAGAAGGGATCCTTTGCCATCTTCTGCTGCCAAAGAGACACCAAAAGCTACAATATTCCTCCCGTGAGTCCCACACGTTCTCCATCTGTCCAAAGGGTCTTGAAATTTTCCAAAAATGACGAAGGTATTGTGGAAATCTGCCAATCCTTACAAGGGCATGCTGGATATACCATATTGTCCCAGGATGCTCAAGTACCTCCGCCTTCTACCAAAAAGGCATGTTCACTGTCTGCCCTAGGGTTTCAGGGAATTTCTTCACCCCTCTCTAGGGTTCCAGAAAGCGTTCTCCATCCTCAAAGTAATTTGTCATTGTGAAAATTATACTCCAAAATACAATAACACTTTTTATATTTCCAAAGGTATGATGGAAAGTACACATCGAAAAAAAAATCATTTAGACCTTGTGCCATTAGCCCAAGTATATCAGAAAAATCCCATGTCCTCTAAAGCATCAAAAAATCAATCTGGTTCTATGACTCTTCCTGGGAAACATTTACCATCAGCAATAGAATCCCCAGGACCATCAAAATCTAAAAAGGGGTATCTAGAATATTTATCATCTGCCAAAGGTCTTTAGGATGTTCAGCAACTTCTCCATTAGCTTGGTTAACCCACAGAACGAAAGAACTAAAGCCATCTTCCCAGGGTGTTTTCACAAGAACCACATAGTTTTTCTTTTCTTTTATGCCAAGACATAAGGCCAGCTTCCTTCTCCCCATCTCTATTCTCTTTACCCTCTTTCTTCTCCCTCCCAAATGGCTGTTTACTCTAAATTAGAGGCCAATTAGTAAACCCTAGAGGTACTGAAGGAATATCCGAGAGGCAGTTGCTGTCAGGACAACACTAGAAACATCACAGAACCAGTTAGGGCTATCCAGGATACAAGAATATTTCAGGCAGGACCTAATGATGATGTCACTGAGAACTTCCATGGCCTACCTGCTAAACAGCTTTCCTTACATTGACCAATTTCGAGGGTGTCTTTTCCATGACTGTCTCCTGTGACACAGTGGAAACCTTTACATACTACATCTCTCCAATGCTAAGTACTTCTATTGTTTCATTAGGGGTTACATTCTCTGAATGGAGAAAGTTAGTTAGGGGCTTGGCATGGGAAGAAAAGATCTAGGAACATGGAGTGGAGGAGATTCTTCTGGATAATAATTTTATTCCCAGGTCCATTCCTGTGACATACACTTCAATTCCCTAGGTTTTCTCTGTATCTCCAAAGCAAGTATTTTCCCTACAGACCTTCAATTGAATAAATATTGTATTAACTATTTTGTCTACATTCCTTGAGAGGGGACGTTATACATATTCCTGAATGTGTACTCAAAAATTCTGTTTTCCAATTCAATATTGGCAATGACTTTGTCAACAAAGGGGGCACAGCTAGAGAGTGAGTATAAGAGTGTAAATACTGTGTACCTTCTTCAAATGATAAACTCCCAAACACTTATTTTATCCAAAAATTACCAGACATCATTAAAGCAAAGGAAAGCATGGACTATAGAATTTGGTTCCCTTGTCCCATTTGATATCAGTTATGCATTATCTACCTTACTATGTTCCCATGACAAGACTTGAAGGTTTTTGATGTTTTACCCTGATTTTTTCTTCAGGCCAAACATAAGATTCAGGAGGATGTGCAGGATGAGGAATAGAGTGAGGTCCAGTGAAACCTCAGCTTCATTAGGTTCATAAGAACAGGAGAGAGTCTATATAGAACTGTCATTTGTAAATTCTACTTTCTTGATCTTGTATCCCAGAATCCATGTTAAAATTCCATCTAACTTCGTAGCTATAATTTACATATATATATATATATATATATATATATATATATATGCGTGTGTGTGTGTGTGTATACATATAAATGTGTGTATATAGATGATATAGATATATATTTGTATATATAGATGATATGTAGATATATAGATATATAGATAAACAGATATACAGATATAGATATATAGATATATAGTTATATAGATATATGGATATATAGATATATAGATATATAGATATACAGATTATAGATATGGATATAGATATAGATAGATATATTAGCCACCGAAATAGATAAGATGGATGAATCTTAGAATTGCATGATTAGAAGAAACAAATATAGGTCTTTCCTGAGAGACACAGTTAGAGCATGTCAAATACAGAAGTGAATGTTAGTGGCAAACCAGTAAACTGAAAACGCATTTGTTGTTGGTAGATTTTGTGAAGGGTTACAACAGCTGAAGGACCTTTTAATCCTATAAGGAAAACCATGCCATCGAACCAGAGTTTTCTGGTTGTATACAAATATTCAAAGATTGTACATGGATAGAACTCTGGCTCCCACTTCATATGTAGCGGAGAATGGTTTTGTTGTGCACCAATGGAAGGAGATGCCCTTGGTCTAAACTAGGTCTTATTACCAATTCAAGGGAATTTCAAAGAGCAATAAGAGGGATTATACAAGAAGGGTAGGGGGACTGGTTAGGGATCTTATGGACAGGAAACTGGGAAAGGCAAACATATTTGAAATGTAAATATGGAAAATCAAATTAAAAAAGCAAAAAAAATCTTGCTAAAAATAATAAATATTAAATAAGTTAAAGATAAGAAAACTGCCTTCTAATCATACATATTGAATGAGAAATCTAAAGGGTCACAATCAGGCAATGGCAGTCAGAGTAATCCTAGTGGAAAGACTGATATGATGTATTATAAACATGTCTAACTCCCAAATACCGGTATCAGACACAAACTGCACCATAGGTAATCCAATAATTAAGGAGTTTACTCTGAGCTGAGGACACAATTATTTTCTTTCACTTCTTCTTTAGGACCCTTTTCTTTTGGGCAAAAAAATAAAAGGCATGAGCTCTAAGGAAAAGGACAGTGCCCTACTCAACACCTGGCTTTTGTGATAAATATATTAATGATATAAACTCTCTGAGCTCAAGGAATCACTAGAAGCAGGGAAGTCCAGTTAGTGTTGACAGGTTCTGAGCTCCTGAACCCATGTGTGGAAGGATCAGATCAGTTGTATCTCTTCAACGTACCCACAACTCCTACCAAAGACTCAGTCATATTTCCCGGGGTCGACATATTTCTTCCTTTTTTTTATACCAAGACAGAAGGCCATATTCTTTCTCCCCATCTCTGAGCTTTTCATCCTCTTTGTTCTCACTCCCAAATTGCTGTTTGTTCTGAACTAGAGGCCAATTACTAAATCCTATAGGAACTGAAGGAATATACGAGAGGCATTGCAGACATGACAACATGATATTAAAGGAGAAAATAGGGATCTCCAGGATACAAGAGATTTTTTCATGGAGGGCCTAATGATGATGTAACTGAGAATTTCCATGGCCTACCTCTAAACAGCTTTCTTTACATTGAGCAGTTTCGAGAGTGCCGTTTCCAGGTATGTCTCCTGTGACACAGGGGAAAACTTTATTACTCCGTCTCTATAAAGCTAGAGACTTCTCTTTTCTTCCATAGTGGTTACATGCTCTGAATGGAGAAAGTTAGTCAGGGTCCTGGTATGGGTAGAAATGATCTGGGAACTTGGAGAGGAGGACTTAATTCCAGGTCCATTCCTGTGATATACTGTTCAATTTTCTAGTTTTCTCTGCCTTGTATAGCCCAGTATATTCCCTACAGACCTTTAGGTGATTGAATATTGTATTTCACTTATCATTTGTACATTCCTTGATAGGGGACTTTATAAATATTCCTGAATGTGTACTCAAAAATCCTGTTTTTCTATGCCATTTTCTGCAATGATTTTGGCAATGACGTGGGCCCAGCTATAGAGTGAGTATAACAGTGCAAATACTGTGTACCTATTTCAAATGATAAAGTCTCAAATCCTTATTTTATCCAAAGAGTACCAGACAACAATAAAGCAAATGTCCACATGGACTATACATTTCTGTTCTCTAGTCATATTTGATATCGGTACCACACGATCTACCTTACTGTGTTCCCATGGCCAGACTTGAAGGCTGTAGATGTGTTATCATGATTCTTTCTTAAGGCAAAATATAAGAAACAGGAGCATGGAGGAGTTTACTCTGAGCAAGAGACACAATACTTTTCCTTCCTTTCTTCTGTAGGTCCTTTTTCTTCTTGTGAAAAAGAATAAAGGTCATTTGCTCTCAGGAAAACAACAGTGCCCTTCCCATCACTTGGCTTTTCCAATAAAGAAATGAATGATATAAACTCTCTGAATTCCAGGAACCATAAGAACAGAGAAGTCCGGATGCTTCTGAGGACCCCAGTTCCTGATTCCCATATGTGGGAGGCTCAGATCGATGCTGTCTGTTAAATAATACCACTCAAAACCTACCGTGGCATCACTGGGCTTTCCCAAGCACACATATTTCTTCCTTTTTTTTTTGAACAAGACAGAAGGGCAGCTTTCTTCTCCCCATTTCTGATCTCTTCATCCTCTTTGTTCTAACTCCCAGATGGCTGTTTACTTTGAATTAGATGCCAATTACTAAACCCTAGAGGTACTGAAGGAATACCTGAGAGGCAGATGCAGACTTGACGACACTAGAGACATCAAAAAAGAAGATAAAGCTCTCCAGGTTACAAGAGATTTTTCAGGGAGGGCCTAATGGTGATGTCTCTGAGAACTGCCATGGCCTCCCTGCTGAACAGCTTTCCTTACATTGATCAGATTTGAGGGTGCCCTTTCCTGTTATGTCTCCTGAGATTCAGTGGAAATCTTTATGTACTCCATCTCTCTAAAGCTAGAGACTTTTCTTTGCTTTATTAGTGGATACATGCTCTGAATGGAAAAAGTTAGTCAAGGACTTGGAATGGGTAGAAAAGATTTTGTAACATGGAGTGGAGGAGATTCTTCTGGATATTAACTTTATTCCCAGGTACAATCTTTGAAATACAGTACAATTTTGTAGGTTTTCTCTATTTCCCAAAGGCCAGTATTTTCCCTACAGACCTTCAATTGAATGAGTATTGTATTTCACTTTCTTAATGTACATTTATCGATATGGGACTTTATAAATATTGCTGAATGTGTACTCAAAAATTGTTTTCCAATTCCATTTTCTGCAAAGATTTTGGCAAGAAAGGTGGCCCAGTTATAGAATGAGTATAACAGTGTAAATATTGTGTAGCTACTTAAATTGTTAAACTCCAAAGTCCTTATTTTATCCCAAAATTACCAGATATCAGTAAAGCGAAGGCCAACATGGACTATAGAATTAGGTTCTCTAGTCCCATTTGATATCTGTTCTGTATTATCTACCTCACTGTTTTCCCATGGCCAGACTAGAGGGTTGTGGATGTTTTACCATGATTTTTTCTTGAGGAATAATAAGATAGAAGAGGAAGGACTGTGAGAGGAATGGCTTGAGATCCAGTGAAACCTCAAATTCAATAGGTTCATAAGAACAGGAGGGAATCTATTTGGCAATGTCCTTTGTGGATTCTACATTCTTGACTTAGTTACAAAGAATCCATATGAAAATTCCCCCTACCCAAGCAGCAGAAGGAGCCACCTACATATATATCACCAAAACCTGATAAGATTGATGAAGCTAAGAAGTGCTTTCTGCCAGGAAACAAATATAGATTTTTCCTCAGAAACACAGCTAGAGCATATTATATACGGAAGTGACTGTATTCTTGTAAAACTATAAAAATAAAAAGTAAATTTTTGTTTTATCCTGCTAACTCTGGCACCGAAGTGTCTGAAATTCTCTGCTAGATATCTTGGCATGAACACCTTCCCAGTCCTCAGCTACACAGTGTTTCATGCCGTCACACACTCTCCCATACTCAAACCCTCACATAAAAAACACACAGCACAATAATCTTTGATTTAGTTGATTAGATATATTTGCCCACTTAAACACACCACGTAGGGTACTACCCATCCCTTATGAATATTAAAAACGACTTGTTAATACACAGAGCAGAATCTTAAATTCACCTGTCATGGCTTCTCACTCTGTCATCTTACAATCCTCTTTTTCCCTCTAGTGTCCTCCTCTTCCTTCAAACATCTCTACTGACCATTCTTCCTTCTCCTCACAAACTAACCCTCCTTCTGTCCTGTTCCTGCCACTCACTTATACTTTACACATTCAATGGGGAGGTAGTTCTTGTGAAGTAACCTGAGTTCTGAGTACAGGACTATGCACCTGACTTTGGGGCAGTTGAATTAGCATCAAACACAGAAAACTGCAGGGAGAACCACAAAATGAACCCTAGTGGCAAACCAGTGAACCGAAAACGAACTTCTTGTTGGTAGATTTTGAGAAAGATTTAGAAGAGTTGAAGGTGCTTTCAAACCCATAAGAACAACAATGCCAATGAAACAGAGCTTTCTGGTAGTAGACCAATATTTAAAGAATGTACATGAACAATCCTATGGCTCTTACTGCATATGTTGCAGAGGATGGCCTTGTTGGGTGATAATGGAAGGAGAACCCGTGGTTCTGCCTAGCTTTGACTCCCAGTTCAAGGGAATATCCAGGGGCAGTAAGGGTGGTTATAAGAGAAGTGTAGGAGGACCGGTAAGGGATCTTTCAGTCAGAAAACTGGGAATGGAAATATTTTAAATGAACATTTAGATATATCCAATTAAAAAAGCAATAAAATTAGTTAAAAATTTTAAAAAAAAATGAAAGACATGAAAGAAAAGAAATCTTCCAGCTATTCACACCTATTGACTCAGAATTTTAAGGGGTCACTGTCAGGGAATGGTAGTCAGAGTATTACTAGTTGAAAGACTTATATGATGAAGTCTCATCTAGAAGCACTTCTCCCTTCCAGCTATCAGTGCCAGACACAAACTGCATTATTAGAATACAATGCATGGAGGAATTTACTCTGTGCAGAAGACAAAATACTTGCCTTACCTTTTCTGTTAGGACCTTTTCCTTTTTGACAAAAGGATAAAAGCTATGAGCTCTCAGGAAAAACTAGAGTGCCCTTCCCAAAACCTGGCTTTGGGGATAAAGAAATGAATTATATAAACTAACTGACTACCAAGAAAAATAACAAGCAGGGAAGTCCAGATGCTTCTGAGGGGCTCCCAGCTCACTATTCCCATATGTGGAAGGCTCAGATCAAGGCTATCTCTTCAGTGAACCTACTCAACACCTACCCAAGACTCAAGGATCTTTCCCATTGACCACGTGTTTCTTCTTTTTATACCTAGACAGAAGGTCACCTTCTACACCCCATGTCTGCTCACTTCATCCTCTATGTTTGCCCTCCCAAATGGCTATTTACAACGCATTAGATGCCAATTTGAAGACCCAAAGGTACTGAAGCAATATCTGATAGGCAGTTGCAGTCAGTACAACAATGGTGACATCACAGAAGAAGCGAGGTCTCTCCAGGATACAAGAGATTTTTCTGGGAGTCCTAATGATGATGTCACTGAGAACTGCCATGGCCTACCTGCTAAACAGCTTTCCTTACATTGAACAGATTTGGAGTGCAATTTCCAGGAGTTTCTCCTGTCTAACAGTGGAAACCTTTACATACTCCATCTCTTTAAAGCTAGCGATTTCTCTTTGCTTCATTAGAGGTTACATATTCTGAATGGACAAAGTTAGTCAGGGGCTTAGCACGGCTTGAAACGAATTAGGAATATAGAGTGGAGGAGATCCTTCTAGATAATTTTTGTTTCCCAGGTTCATTCCTGTGATACACAGTTCATATCCCAGGATTTCTCTATTTCCCAAAGGCCAGAATTTTGCCTACAGACCTTAACTGAATGAATATTGTATTTCACTTTCTCATTGTACATTCAATGATAAGATACTTTATTAATATTCCTGTATGTGTACTCAAAACTTCTGTGTCCAATTTAATTTTCAAAAAAGCAAAGGACAAAACAACTATGGAATTCAGTTTCTAGTACTTTTTAATATCGGTACTACACGATCTACCTTTTTGTGTTCCCATTGCTAGACTTGAGGGTCATACACTTTACCATTATTTCTCTGAAGGCCAAACATAAGATACTGCAGGATGGGCAGAAAGAAGAATGGCTTGAGAGCAAGTGAAACCTCAACTTCAATTGGTTCATAAGAACAGGAGGGAGTTTATTTGGCACTGTCGTTTCTGAACTCTATATTCTTGACCTAGTTGCTCAGAATCCATGTTGCCTCCACCCAAACACATAGTTCTTGGAGCCACCTAAAAGAGGATATATGTATATGTATATATCCTCCAAAACTAGATAAGATTGATGTCGCTAAAAAGTGCAATCTGCCAGCAACTGGACATAGATATTTCCTGAGAGACACAGGTAGATCATGTCACCTACAGAAGTTAATGCTAGAGCAAACCAGTGAACTGAAACAGACTTCTTGCTGGCAGATTTTGAGAAAGGATTACAAGAGGTGAAGGAGCTTAAAATCCCGTAAGAACAACAATGTCAATGACCCAGAGCTTTCTGATACTAGACCAATATTCAGTGAATGTACACAGACAGACCTATGGATCAAACTGCATGTGGCAGAGGATGACCTTGTTCATCATGAATGGAAGCCGAAGCTATTGGTCCTCTCTAGGTTTGTCTCCAGGTTCAAGGGAATGTGAAGGCACAGTTGGGGGGGGTTAGAGAAGAAAGGGGAAGGATACGGGTAGGAACCTTTTGGGTAGGAAAATGGGAAATGAAATAACATTAAATGTAAATATAGAAATATCAAGTTAAAAAAAGCAATAAAATTGCTAAAACATAAAAAAATGAAAGAAATAAAAGAAGAAAAAACTGACAGCTAATCATACCTATTGACTCAGAAAAGTAAAGTGGTGGTCAGTGGAAATATTAGTGGGAAGACTGAGATGATGATGTGTCACCTAATAGCAATGCTGCTTCTCAGACTGCACTATAGATATGCAAACATGGAGTGTTTATTCTGAGCTAGAGACACTACATCTGTCTCTACCTTTTTCCTTAGGACTTTTTTCTTCTTGTCAAAAAGAGTAAAGGCCATGAGCTGTCAGGAAAACAACTGTGCCCTTCACAACACTTGGCCTATTGAATAAAGAAATTAATGATATAAACTCTCTGCTTTCCAGGAACAATAAAAACAGGCAAGTCCAGTTGCTTCTGAGAGGCTCCCAACTCCTGATTCCTATAGGTGGGAGGCTCAGATCAAGGCAGTCTCTTTCTCAATCCCACTAAATCCCTACCAAGTACTCACTGAGCTGTTCCAAGGACCACTTATTTCTTTTCTTTTTTTTTATACCAAGACAGAAGGCCAGCTTCCTTTGTTCTTCCCATATCAGATCTTTTCATCCTCTTTGTTCTCCCTCCCAAAAGGCTGTTTACTCTGAATTAGAGGCCAATTAGTAAACCCTAGAGGTCCTGAAGGAGTATCTGAGAGGCAGTTGCAGACACAACCACACTTGTGACATCACAGGAGAAGATAGGGATCTCCTGGTTACAAGAGATTTTGGAGGGAGGGATTAATGATGATGTCACTGAGAACTGCCATGGCCTACCTGCTGAACAGCTTTCCTAACAGTGACCAGTTTTGAGAGTGCCTTTTCCAGAAGTGTCTCCTATGACACAGGGGAATGTTTTATGTACTCTACCTCTTTAAAGCTACAGACTTCTTTTTCCTACATTAGTGTTTTCATGCTTTGAATGGAGAAAGTTAGTCAGGCACATGGCATGGGTAGAAATGATCTAGGAACATGGGGTGGAGGAGTTTATTCTGGATAAGAATTCTATTTCCAGGTCCATTCCTGTGACATACACTCAATTTCCTAGGATTTCTCTGTTTCCCAAAGGCCATTATTTTCCCTACAGACCTTTAATTGATTGAGCATTGTATTTTATTTTCGTATTGTACTTTCCTTTATAGGAGAATTTATATATACATACATATATATATATATATGTATATATATATATACACACACATAGTTGTAGAAGACACCATATATATATATATATATATATATATTCCTGAATGTGTACTCAATAATTCCGTTTTGCAATTCCATTTTTTGCAATAAATTAGCAACAAAGCGTGACCAGTTATAGAGTGAATATAACTGTCAATATTGTGTTCCTACTTCAAATAATACACCCAAATCCTTATTTTATCCAAAAATTATGAGACATCAGTAAAGCACAGGCCATCATGTACTATAGAAGGCAGATCTCTACTCCTATTAGATATCAGTTCTATAACATGTACTTTCCTGTGTTCCCAGGGCCAGACTAAAGGGTTTAGGCAGTTTTACCACCATTCTTTCTCAGGTGAAACACAAGACTCAGAAGGATGGACAGAAAGAGGAATGGCTTGATGTCCAGAGAAACCTCAATTTCTATAGGTCCATAATAACAGGAAGGAGTTTGATTGGCATTTCTACATTTTTGACCTAGTTCTACAGAATCCATCCTAAAATTCCACCAAACCACATAGCTGTAGGAGCGACCAAATATATACATATATACATATATATATATATACACACATATATATATATACATACATATATTTAGATAGATAGATATAGATATATATATATATTTAGATAGATATAGATATAGATATATTTAGATATATATATATATATATAGATAGATAGATAGATAGATAGATATAGATATAGATAAAGATATATAAATATAAATATAGATAAAGATATACATAAAGATATAGATATAGATAACAAGAGACAGATATAGAGGTAGATAGATAGATAGATGATAGATAGATAGATAGATAGATAGATAGATAGATGGATGGATAGATAGATGGATAGATAGATCTGCCACAAAACTACATAACACTGATGACGCTAAGAAGTGGATGCTGCCAGGAAATGGATATAGATCTTTCCTGAGAGACCCAGGTAGACCATGCCAATTACAGATGTGAAGGTTATTGGCACACCAGTGGAATGCAAACAAACCTCTTGTTTGTAAATTTGGAGAAAGGATTACCAGGACTGAATGGGCTTTCAAGCCCATAACAACAATGCCAACGACCTATAGCTTTCTGGTACTAAACCAATATTCAAAGACTGTACGTGGACAGAACTATGGCTTCAAATGTATATGTAGTAGAGGATGGCTTTGGTGGATATCAATGGAAGGAGAGGCTCTTAGGCCTACCAAAGCTGGAACCCCCAGTGTAGGGGAATGTCACGGGTGCTGGGAAAGTGAGTGGTTGGTGAGGGGAACACCTTTATAGAAGAACTGGTTGGGGAAAGGATAGGAGTCTTATGACTGGAAAACTAGAAAAGTGAATAATATTTGAAATTAAACAAAATATCCCATTTTTATAAAAGGAAAAATAAAATTTTAACCAACTGAACAGCCAAAGAGGAATCTCAATCCCACTTGAACGGGAGAAGAAATGAACCTCAGGAGGGAAGAGTGAGGGGCGTGGGTGAGAAAGGAGTCAGTAAGGGAGAGGGGAACATGTTCAAGTGTTGGTGGGGAGTTTGACTGAAGTCCTGAGTGCCAGCAGAATGAATGGAAAGAGTCAACCTCATGAACTAAAAGGATGGAGGTGGGGGTGGCTCTAGAATATTCCAGAGACCTGAGATGTAAGAGACTATCAGGACTCAGTGAAATGTCCAGGAGTAGGTAGAGGGAACTTGTAGAGACTAACTCCATGAGGAAGAGAGCGCATCAAGTGAGGGATAAGGTTGCCATCCACAAATCAAAACTCTGACCCATATTTGTTGCTGTCTGAAAGAACTTAAGGGGCAAAACCAGAGAGGAGCCTGAGCAAAAGGGATTCCAGTGTCCCGCGATATCTGGGAACCAGATTAAGTAGAGGCCCCCAAGGCCTGACACTATTACTCATGCTTTGTCATGTTCACAAAACGGACCTGACATGACTGCATTAGCAAAGAAAAAACAAGCAGCTGAAAGAGTCAGATGCAGACATTGACACTCAGCCAATGAACAGAAGCTGCTAAGCCCTGTGGTTGAATTGGGGAAAAGCTGGGGGAAGCTGAGTAGGGGAGCAACGCAGTCGGAGGACCAGCAGTGTTAACTAACCTGGACCTCAGTGATTTTTCAGACACTGAGCCATCAATGCGGCATCATGCACCAGCTAATATGAGGCCTCTAAGATTGGAGTGCTGGTTCTGGACACAACAAGAGAAGATGCACTTAACCCTCAAGACACTTGAGTTCCCAGGGAGTGGAGAGGTCTGGTAGACTGAGGGTGGAGTGGGAGGCAGCTTCATTCAGTTGGGAATGCGGGGAGAAGGTATGGGATGTAGAACAGAATATGGGCTTTGAGAGGAATGAAATCTGAACTCTAAAATTTAATTAAATAAAATTTTAAAAGAGAAAATATAAACTATAATAAACACTTTCTTCCCCAACTTGCTTTTTTTCCTCCTTGGTCATGGTATTTCGTAAAAGTAATAGAAACTCTGGCTAAGACACAGTATTATGGACAAAATTGTGCAAATGCTAGTTAGAGAAGTATGACATCTCTGTGGAGTCAAGTTAGTTTATCTGATTCAAACTTCCTTATTCAGAGATAGCAACTAACAGAGAATTTCTAAGACTAAGTTTATTATCATGCCGTAGTGAACATTTTTAACCAAACCATTATGGGATCTGTGATATCCAAAAAGAAATCAAGAGACTAGGAATACTAAAAGGAATGAATCTTGTTTAAACATTCTTGGAAGAAATGAAATTCATATCTATTAGATTACCATAAAGGGATTGATGCTTTGGATTGTGGCCTGCTACCAAACACAATCCATATTCTCTTTTATTACTTTCAAAGTAATAATAGTTTAATTAATAAGATGTGAACTTAACTCCAAAGATATTACTGTATTTATGGGTGTATTTTGTTTACTACATTTATTATAAAAATAATTTGTGTAAGAATGTCAATTGGAATTGCTTGGAAAAGTTCCTTGAGTTTACAGATATGGATTTACTTAAATGAGATTTTACTCTAGCAGTGAATTCCATTTGTTTATATCATGGTTCCTTCTACATATACTGATGGAAATGACAATAGTTAGATTATTTCTGAAACACCTGGATAAAATTTCACTTACCTAAGGAAATGATTATTGAAGAAGTGCAGCAATTTTCTTTCTCACTACTGATGTACTCTCTTCATGTACATTGCTATTGGCTTCTGGAAAAAGAAAGCAAAATTCATTTTTTAATGTCTCAAGTTACCAAAGTACTTTAGAAAAAAGTCTATCTTGTCTTATAAAGGAGATATTTATCTAATGCTAAATAAGAGTAAAAAGAATAGCTTTTGGGTTCTTTTTTAACTGTCCTACAAGAAATAAAATAAAATTCTCTTAATATACCATTTTTGTATAGTGCTCAGCATCTCTGGTGTGTGTCTCTCACTCCCTCTCTTATCCAGATCTCTTTTAGTTTATGGAGCTGAGATGCCATGCATAGTAAACATCTTCATTCTCTCTCCCCCCAGGCTCCAAACCTCCTGCTTCTTACCAGTGTTGAAAAAAACTTTATATTCACTGATATATGCAGGACCAGAAAATACCTGTCTTTTTGCGGTTAACTTGGCATTCTCAGGGTCCTTCCATGCAGGATACACCAAATGCTTGAGTGATATTACACCCCAAGGAGAGCCCACAGCTGATATCTCTTCAAACTAAAACTTTGTTTTTTCCAAATATCAATATGTGCTGATGACTCTTAAAAGCTTTAACATCCTTTATAGCCCTCCTCCCACCCAAGGTAAAAAAAAGAAGGATGGAAGCATTGGGTTTAGTGGTGATGGCCCTGTTTAAATAGGTTCATTGGAGCAACTCCCATCTGTGTTGTCTGGATAGCAGAATTGCATTACACAGTTTAGCAGAGGCAGCTTGTTCCATTAGCAAACATTTCATGAATACACTAGTAGTTCAATTTTGCAGAGTTGTCATAACAAACAGGAAACAGCAGCAGTGGCAGAACCTAGTAGGACAGCCAGGCTCCTGTACGTAGCCTGGACAGAGAGAAGTTCTATGCTGTGATTCTCTCAGGGAATTGAAATCAGCAGAGACTCAAGATCCACAAACATTGTTGCTGCTTCATTTGTTTGCCATAGTCTGTGTAGCCAACTTTCCCTTGGAAAAAATAGCATATGTTTGAAATGTTTGCTGCTGCTACAAATACATTACTGTAGCTGAGTAATCCTGTACATTATTTTCTCTTCAGAGGGATTGACACTATCCAAATCCTTTACAGTTATTGCTGCTAATTTTGAAACGGGTAATCCAATATGTGATCAGTTGACAAATTCAAGACAGTGTACCTGCTTTGACCATGTTTCCAATATAAAAATTTAAAAACACTTACAACCTATGAGCTGTAATGGTACTGGAAACCCTTAACAACCACCTCAATAGCAGTTACATATTCTTACTCTTGTATAAAAAATAGAATTAATTGGCAAAAGGTGATAACAATTTGTTTTTGAATGGGCTAGCCTGTCGGTGATTTTGGTCAAGATGATAATTATCAAAAGCATGATTTCAAGCAAGTTTATAAAATAATGTGTTTAAGATATGGAGCTCATTTGCAAATTTTCCTATCCTGTTTGGCCAAATGCACATGCCATCTAGTTGTAGGGATTAGTCTGGTTTATATTGTAGAAACTCAACCTAAATATACATGTTTTTTCATGCATCTACCAGCAGGGTCACAAACCCACAGTTTTATTTCAATTGTCATCTATAAAATTCCATCCGTTACAAACAACTGTCCCATGGTTGTTGGGAATCGGTGGTAGAGTTTTTATTTTTTTTTTCTAGTTCTATGTTAAATGTAAAGATATGAAAGGTAATAAGTGTGTGGAAAAACAATTTGGAATTGTATCTTAATAATATATTTCCCTTGGATTTTACTTTGTTTTATGTTTTATTAAAAAAATTATTGAACTTGGTGACTCAAGACAGTAAGTATAATACATTTTTTCTATTACTTTTTTTCGGAGCTGGGGACCGAACCAAGGGCCTTCCGCTTGCTAGGCAAGTGCTCTACTACTGAGCTAAATCCCCAACCCCATATAATACATTTTTAAAAATGATTTTAAGCAATATATTATGTGAACTTGAATTTTAACTCCAGTACTCCTGATTCTCAAGGGGACTTTTTCACACTTTTCTTTCTTGAATTTGAAAAATGAAGTGTACTTGTACCTAAATCGAGTTTTAGAGGAGCAAAATGATATAATTTGAAGGAAATACTTAGAGTAGATTATAGGATTAATAAATAATGATATTTGACTATATCCTCCCTAGATGGTGAAGCCCTTGAAGGAAAGCAGAAACTTCATTTTTTTAAAAACCTATTTTCTAGACATGTACTGGAAACATAATAAGTAATCACTTATTTTTGGAGTAAGAGTATGAATGAGTTAGAGTAGTACATATAATCTCCAATTACCAAAAGTCAGATTTGTAGAACCATCATCATGTTAAAAAAGAAGAAATGAATACTCAAACAGAGTCATTTGACAATAACATCATTTTTCTCTTATTTGACTAAACCATATACATTATGCCTAGGCAATTTCTTTCAAAAGCAAAGTTTTTGGTTAGTAAAGAATGTATGTATGTATATATGTATATGTGTATACATTTGTATATGTGTATGTGTACATAGGGACACACACACACACACACACACACACACACACACACACATATATATATATATATATATATATATATATATATATAATTGTGTATGTGTACTTAAGGGCATATGTATATATGTTTATATGTATATACGTATATACGTGTAGGTGGACACACACATATATATATATATATATATATATATATATATTTGTTTGTATGTGTATATGTGTTTATATATATATTTATGTAACATAAAATGCACTCTACTTTCTAACTTTATGAAACTTTTCACAGCTATACATTAGTACTCAAGATTTTTAAAAGCTGTTTCATAAATTTTGATTCATTGTAAAGTTACAGTTCAGAAAAGAGATTCAAGGTAGCTAATTAATTTTTATAATATCAAATTTCCTCATCTATTTCATAAAACACAAAGATTTAGTTTGGTAATGTGACTGTATACGGGTTTTAGCATGAGACATATCTAATTAACTTTTCCATCATGTGATGTAATTTCAGGATACTAAAGGACCTATGTGAGTTAGAAAATATAACAAATGGACTGCTATATGTGATAGATCAGAATGATAGAAAGATACATACATACATACATATTTACATACATGAAAGATCACAGATAAGTAGAATAATATCACATACTCAGAATCATCAATCATGAAATAATTATTAAATGTGAAATATCTTCTTATATGAAGCACAATTTTAAATGTGAATTATGTTCATATCTTTATACCTAAAGGAACATTTATCAGCCGTAATTTTAAAATAAAATGTCTATTTAACACTTCCACTCAGGTAATTAATAGAGATGAAATACTTAGATTCCTTTACATTAATCTGTCAAATTCTCCCATCATCTCGTCTTTGTTACTTAAAGGCATAACATCATACTTTGTCTCTATTTGCAAATCTTCAGCTACTTTCCACCCTGCTCTGCATTCTACCTCAAATCTTATCACTATATTTAAGTCTCTAAGAGATCCTCATGTGCTATCATGAAATTTAATCATGATCCATCATTTTTTATCTTTACTAACATTGCTCTCATATGGGTAATTATTATTTCTCTGTCACAAATGAGATCACTACCGCTTCCGTGTTTTCAGTACTATTTTCAACATCAACCATTTTATAATTGCTTTTTAAATGAGATAATAAAATGATCTATTTTCCCCCAATAAATTTTCCACCAACAGTTTGTTCCATTGAATCTTTAGACAAGAAAAACAAAGTTGTTACAAAGTTCTAGTTCTACTCAGATTTAAAACAGAAAGCTGGCTATGTGACAGGAATCATAGGAAGAATACTTCTGGAAGAGAAAGCAGAGCTTGGAGAAGACCTCATGCAGAGAAGTGCTTCATGCAATTTTAAACAAAAAGTGTGAAAGACCTGAACTTGCATATTGAATATTATTTGTTGAAGAATATTTACAAGTGATTCTGAGTGGACTACATAAGCATGTTTATTTATAAATCCATGGTAAATGCTAAAAAAAAATGACATCGACGTGTAATAGAGCAGAAAAGGAAATAAAGTGGAAATTTGGTACAGGTTACATTATGGATGTTATCAGTTTAAACATGCTGATTTCATGTGATGAATATCACAGATATACTAACAGTATTGCATGACTCTATAGTGAAATTACACAGAGTGAGAACACTAACAATAACCTGTGACAAAAATGGCTATATTCTTTAATATTTCTTTTTGAAAACATTCATTTCAATTAAGAAAATTCAATAAAGGAACCAAAGATAACTCTTTTCATCTTTTGCATATCCAATCTTTAAACAGACAGGAGTATACTGGATGAATTTTCTTCAAGCATTTTGCTACTCCAGTTATTATTAATTTAAAACAATATGCAGATCAGGGTGTCATACTTGTGGGTATTGGTTACTAAGACCCAGTAATCTCCTCAGAAGGACATCCATATAAAGGAATCTAAAATAATTTCCATTTAAATATTAAAAATCTTAAATATGAAGACTGCTTATCATTTTCACAATACATACACCATTTGTAATTACTTCAGTTTTACGTATCAGTATCAGTCACTCTACCTCTCTTATTTTGATATATGACAAGCTTAACAAAGAGCAGACCCTGTGTTTCTCAGCAGTCCTCACATTTCACCCATTTTCCACTGCATCTGGGCCATATTACAATCAATATAATTAATATTTTCAAGTAAATGATAATGGGATACAAATGCATATTTTGATATTTCCTACAGTAAAACAAGTAAAAAGATCCAATAAAAGAATAGGTACAGAATTTGTTTATATGAAAACAGTAGGTTAATAATACCTTATAATATCCACCCTAATTCATATTGAGTCAGTGCTGAAGTATATGTGTCAGTGTTTATGAAAAGATTAAATATCTTTTATATATCTTTCTAAAAACAATTGGACATAGTCAATAAAAAAGTGTCAGGCTCAGATAAGGTTTAGAAATAATTAAAATAAGTTCCAAAAAATATTCTAAAAGACAGTTATACAACATATAAGTTTAATTCTCAGGCTCCATAACTAGATAATATAGTACTGAGCAATTGTATTCAATTTGCACATACAATTTTAATTTACATAGGAAATAAATGTTTAAAATCTCAAAAGCTATATTTATTCAACAGTAAGATTTCAGAAGTGTAAGTTTATTCTTTTTTTTCATTTTCATTAAATAGGGTATTTCTCATTTGTATTTCAAATGTTTTTATCTTTCCTGGGTTCCTCTCCATCACCCCTAGTCTCTCCCACTCCCTCATTTTAGTGATTGTCTCCTCCACATGGACACTCCCTTCCTTACTGCCCCAGACAACCAAATATCCAAACTTTTAAAATGGGTTAGAGAGCTAAACCAAGAATCCTTAACTGATGTAACTCAATATCTGAGAAACATATCAAGAAATGTTCAACATCCAGAGTTATGAGAAAAAAGCAAATCAAAATGAACCAGAGATTCTACATTACACCAATCAGAATGACTAAGATAAAAAACTGATGCAGTAGCAGAGTGGTCTAGGATGTAGACAAAGTGGATCACTCCTCCACTGCTGGTGGGATTAGTAGCTCTATAGCCACTTTGGATATCAAGGTGGAGGGTCAGAGAAAATTGCAAATAGCTTTACTGAAGACCCAGCTTTACCACTCACTTCAACACATATGCCCACACTTGATCCACATATAACAAGGACATGTGCTTGAACATGTTCAAAGCAGTCTTACTCATATTAGTCAAATGCTGGAACCAATCGTGAAATATGGCATCCCCACTGAGGAATAAATAGAGAACGTGTGCTATAATAAAACAAAGGAACACGACTCAGGTATTAAAAATGAGGACACCAAGAACACTGTACACAAAGGGAAGAAACTGGAAAATAGTGAAGTAACAGAGTACAAAAAGGTCATATCATGGAATGTACTTAGGGACAATTGGATGTTAGCCACAAAGTTAGGAATACCCAGTATTCAAATCCTTTATCACATGGAGGGTAACATGAAAGAAATCCAATTATGGATGCTTGCAACAAACTTAGAAGGCAGAGGGATGAAGGGACCTAGGTAGAGGTAGAGAAGGATAGACAAAGTGGGGAGGGGGATAGCAACAATGAAAAGAGACAAGAGAGAAATCCAGAGGAAAAGTGGAATAAATAACAATAACCATCAATGGTGGGTGGTGAACTTGGGTATCCCCAGGAAAGTCCCAGATTTCAAAAATGCAAAAGGCTCCTATACACCTACTGGGATGATAGTAGTTTAAATACTAAGCAGCAAAGAGATAGAACAACTAGAGACTGCCTCTTGTAGCTACACATGACCCAAGTGGAGGGATGGTGCTCCCCATGCTGCTCAAAATTTTTAACCTATAAATATGCAAGGCCTAAAAAAAAGTAAAAGAAAAGAGCAGAGAATGAATAAAGCCCCTTCAGAGACTACCTCACCATAAGAATCATTTCATCCACAGACCTTAAATCCTCTAACTATTCCTGATGTCAAGATGTGCTTGCAGATAAGACCCTAATATGTCTGTCCTCTGAGGGGCTCTGCCCTCACCTGACTGAGACCGATGCTGATACAGCTAAACATTTGACAGAAAACTGACAGCCACATAAGATGAGTTAGTCTAATGCCTAAAGGATCTTAAGGGGATTGGAAACAAATATGAAACACAAGAGTATCAATTAAGTTTATCCTTCAGAGTCTCAGGAAATTTACCACCGAGAGTGTACTTGGCCAGTACATGGTTACTGCTATATAGATAGCAAAGCATATGGAGAAGACAACTGTCCAATCTTTAATCTCTGGAAAGGAAGGCAATCGGTCTTGTGGAAATGTCATATCCAGAGAAGGGGGATGTTAGATGGCTAAAGTGAAGTGGGCATGTAGATGGAGGAGCACCATCATAGAAACAAACAGCATCGGAAAGGCTTGGGGGATTCAAGAAAGAAAGAAGAGTTTGGGAAATGACTTTGAAATGTAAACAAATACATAGATTATTTTGCACTTCCAATGTTTATAATATAAGATATGTATGTTTCCAACAATATAAGATATGTATGTTCACATCTCTCTCCTTAATGACTATACAGTCAGTATTTGTAACATAGGTTTACTAAAAGTTGAAATCCAAAATTGTTGTGACTAATTATTCGAATTTCACATAGATAAACCCATTCAATATTTTATCTTCTGCCCTTGTAACTATAGCAAATATTTAGTTACTTGACAGAAAATTAAAAAAAATTGTCTTTCTACTCCATTAGTTTTCCATTCAATGCCTCAAATGTCTCTCAATTTAACTGTATGTACTACATTCCCTTCATTGTTGCCCTTTTCCCTGTCTCTTCACAGTTGATATTCCTGTTCCTGACTGTGTCCTTCAGCAATACACAAGTACACTTGCACTTCTCAAAATATATACAGTCTGTTTCACTAGACTCTTACACAAAATGATCATACAGATACACAGTTTAGAGAATTAACGTTCAGATTAAAGTGAATATGTAACTCATTTTTTACTTTTTGATCTGGATTAACTCATCTAGGATGGCATTCACAAGAGGAATTCTGATTTCTTTTCATTGATATTGGGTTTAAAATACTTGTGCATTATATACTTCCTACCTTGGATTAGTCCGGCATACCACACACAGCACAGAACAAATCAATTAACTGTAGGATATGTGCATGTATGTGTCTAGGTCATTCCACAGTAACTCATGCTAAATGTTTGAGAAGGAAATCTGTTCAAAGATAGAATGACCTCCCTTTTTTGCATGTTTCTTAAACATACCAAATCACCTCACATTGCACCAATTATTTATACCTCTGGGCTACAGATTAAATTCATTATATCTACCATTAATCTCTCCATAGGGATTAAGAGCTTATTGATAAATAATTTTGTAGTCTTTAGATTAGAATTTTGCCCCAAAACTCATTAAGTATTTATTGTTCTGTAAATTCAAACCTAAGTGGTATTTCGGAAATTTGAGTTTCATGGTCAGACTTCGTCAGCTAAATGCACTCTGTCCATTGTTGGCAAGTTCAAGCTATGCTTCCTGAATGTCATGTTTGCTGTGACTTCCTAGTTGTACAGTCATGGGATACGCAAGTGAGTTCTCATATAGTTTTCTCAATACTAAATTGATCTGATCAGAATCTGTGAAGTGACGAATCAATCTCTTTGTGCTGAATGTAGGTTGCCAAACTCCCTCTGGATAATTTTTGAATAGCATCTTGTACTTATGCATATGCTTTTTAGGTGGTTTCTCATTATCTATTAACACTCCACATAGATCTGGAGCATTATATTATTGTAAGTTTCCAAGCCAAGTGATTACCTGTCCTGGATTAGAATCGTCTGTGAGTTTCTAGATCAATGTGTGTAATCCTAAGGGATTCTTCTTGATATATTATCATCTATGGATGGTGTAATATCTACAACGTTTGATACACAGCCTTTGATACACCTTCCTTCTGCTGTGTAAAATAAAATTATTTACAGCAATGGGATCCTGTAATATTTAGGCTACTACATGAATCCTTTAGTAAAATATGTCTATGCATGCTTATTCATGCCCAAAAAGATCCATGGGGAGACCAACCTGGCTAAAAATGTCAATTGCTACTCAGATGTACACTATGTATACAGTCTGAGGAAGAGTCAGTTCAGTTCAGGTGTGGAACTGAAGAATACTCAGCCATTTTCCAAACGAAAAAAAAATCAAGTGACTAAGATAAGGATTGTGGGAATGCTTTCATCTACGTAGAACATTAATTTTAGACTCACATACAAATGTGTGATGTGCAGTATTATCAACACTTTATTTCAGTAGGAATTATATACTTTTGGGTATGGTCTCTCTGGACTATTGTATGATATCAATATGGTTTGCTGTGACAGATTTTCAAGTAAATATGAAATATGAGGACTCCAGCAGAGTAACTCTTGCTCAAGTAATACCCTTCATGTTATTTGTGACCCTCACTGGGAACACTTATGCTATGTATCAGAGTTCTGATTCAATTTTAAGTCTTTTTTTTTGTTCTCATGCTAACTTTTGATGTTTCCTTTCTCCAATAGAATAGTTAGTCAATGAGCCTGTATACCAGACATCAGATGCAATATCAAGCATTGGTTGCAGCTTGCCCCTCTGCTGAATTCACAGCTATGAGGAAGTGTTTCTTATGAGAAGTAATTGATCTCTACAATGTAGATTATTGTTGTCTGTGTTTTTCTCTGACTTCCTCAGTACTCTTAAGGGTCATATGAGGGAAGAAATCACAATGAGAGTGAGAAGCGAACTTTCTGGATCCCAGGATGGACAAAATACACCAAAGTTTCCTTGCAAGATATAAGAACATAGTGGACAGGGTTTGTATTCAACTTAGTCAATGAAATGCTCTCCCTTTATACCCTGTATATGTACAAATATTTACACAATTGGATTGGCTTGTTAGCTATGCCTACTTACCCAGCCTGCCCAGTTTTCAGGCTGTGAAGAGGAGACTTTGTTCTCAGCAAGGGATCAGGTGGTGGACCAACATCTTACTCTTGCTCACTGTTTCCCTGTTCCTCCAAGTTAAGCAGCTTCTTTCAAATGGATCTCCATTGTCCATATTATCCCTGACTTCAGGTCTGAAGCTATGAGCCCAGTCAACAAGAAAATCTCCATAGCTAAGAAAAAGTAAAATTTTTCATTATTTAATGCTGAGGTCGAGGGGCAGATACTATAGTGACTTTCTTTATTCTAAGATCTTCTTGAGACAGGGAAGGGGGAAGAGCATTGGAGGAGGGTAAGTTTTGATCTATCTAGGGTTGCTTAACAATAATAGTAATAATAATAATAATAATAATAATAATAATAATAATAATAATAATAATAATAAGTAGTAGTAGTAGTAGTAGTAGTAGTAGTAGTAGTAGTAGTAGTAGTAGTAGTAGTTTAGACTAGGAAGATTATTCAGCATTTAAGAACACTGCCTGTCTTTCCAAAGGTCATGAGTTCAATTCCAAGTGTACTAATCGTGGCATCCAACCATCTATAATGTCATCTGATGCCCTCTTCTGGTGAGTCTGACAGGTACAGTATACTCATAAAAATCAAATAAAATAAATCTTTAAAATAAATAAAAAACAAAAGTTTACTTATCTAAGTTTAAGTTACTGTGCTTCTGTAGCTGACCAACTTTCTGTGTTCCTCTGAGGACAGAAAATGCATCTCTCTCTATTAAAATCCAGGATGAGAGCTCACACACTGCTTGCCATATCTCATCTGTTATTCAAACACAGCTTCTGCTTTTCTGAGAAATGAAATAGCTTCCATTACACTCCTATCCTACCTTCAAGTTCTACTTTTGAGAGGCACATAAGAAAAATGTGTTTGTGCATGAGGACCTTGGAGTTGCAGTTTCTTCTGATGGGAGAATGCTGGGTTTAACACAGAGGGGTCAAGACGATCAAGGAATGACTGGGTGTAATAACTATCTTTTGTTCAAATTCTGCTGATGCCATGGGTCAGTATTCCTGGAAGTTTACCCAACTCACAGGTTTTCTTCTTGAGCTCAATAGTCAGTTTCTCCTACTTCTTAATCTGCTGAACATGCTCATTGATGGTGGAAGGTTGGCATGATGCCTTCCCAGCAGACCCTGTAGATAAACACAAGGGAACATGCATATTAATGGCCCCGGTCACAGGAGAGACCATTCTGAGTCCCCCAACAAAGCATGAGGAAAGGGGAAATCTACAGACACTTTGAAGCACTGAGAGAGTAAGAAAGCTCTTTTCAAGTTGGACCTATTAGCTACTCTCCTGCCTCCAACGATGATTGCTAGACATATGCAGGTAAGTTCTGTAGTCCATAGTTCTTAGGACAACCAAGCCCTAATCATGTATGTTCAAGAAAAATGACTCTGAAATCTTGATACATTTCCAGGGGAGTATCCCTCTCTCTCTCCTTGTCACAACATGTCAATGAATGTACAATAATCGTCTGTAGATGAAGTCCTATACTCTACCCTGAGAGTAGAAGATTTATCTGTGTGGCTCCTATTGGATATCTTTCTCATTCAGAGTGAAATTAAGGAACTCATAGCAAACTAACTGCATGCTTGTCAATTTCTGGCCGTCTGCCAAATATTCATCAGATATTCTTGACGCTTGGTCCCTTCTTTAAAAGTCCAGATGTTTCAGACCATAAGTCCTGCTCCTAGAAGGTCTGACCCAAGCACAGCTTCTGCAGGAAGTTCCCCAGTACTGGCTCAGGGCTTACTCTCTCTGCTTTACACCAGATTATTTATTTTGCACATTTATAACAAGAAAGAAGTCCTAATATCATTTTTGTCTCTCTCTCATCTCTCCATGCATTCTGTTTTTCCTGTAAATAACTCGATAATCCTAGAAAACATGTCTGTGTCTAAAACAATAAGCATTAACAAAATACCACAAGGGCAGCTTCTGTTTCCATAACACTAGTGACATCACAAAGAATACCATGGAATTCCAGGCATGCAATAGTGTACCAGAGGAGTGTCCCCTTCAACAGTACATAACTATCTATTAACCAGATATTCTCCAAATCAACAAGACAAGTTGGCCTTTCCAGTACCTTTGCTGAGACACAAGGGAAGACTTTCCATCACTCTACCTTCTAAAAATGGAGATATGACTGATTAATTGAATTTTTTCCTACCTTCATGTACAGATATTGAAGCCTAAACTTGCAAACAAAGCTCAGAAATTGTTCATCCCGACCTTACTATGCACACTGAAAATGACAATGAAGAAAGGAAGTTGAGAACTTAGCTCAGTATGATTGTCATTTATGCAACGATTCTAAACAGTTAATCACTCTAAGCGGACATCTTCTTTAGCTAAATGATCATTTTATCCAATTTCCCCATCCATTGCTCCTCCTAACTAATGCTGGAGAGTTGGGATTATGCCTTCCTTGTAGAGCTGGTACATAGATAAATAAAAGTAAGCAAAGACTTTGGAAAGATCCACAGAGAAGTACAGTTTAGTTGAGGGAGTAAAAAAATTGGAATAATTATGTAAATTCAGGCAAAAACATTGTTCAGAGCCTCAAAAATAACATGTTTAGTCATGGGGTTCTTTATGATGTGAGCAGCAGTTCACAGATCAGGCTACAGGGGCATTGCTTAACATAGGTGCAATTTGAGACCTCAAAACAGAGGAAGCATGATGAGTCAACCTTGGAATGCAATTAAGAAGTCATGCTGTACTATGGAGAGGTATCCTGCGGAGGAAAGAGACAGACAGAGACAAAGACAGACAGACAGACAGACACAGACACAGACACAGACACACACCCACACACTCACACACACACACACACACCAAAACAAAGCATCAGTCATGGGGACAAGTATGTTGTAGATCAATCATAAGGAGCTTCACCCATAGAATAAAAGTCAAATTCTTCTGTTGGGTGCCACATGTGACAACATCTATACTCTTGAAAGGGTGTCACTACTACATTTCTGGAAAGCATCTATTAGAAACATACAGACAGGGAATGGTAAAGTAGGGTAGAGTCTAGGTATTATTAAACTATACATGTTTATTAAAGCCCCATGTAACCTTTGTCATGATGCTGGCAGTCCCAGCAAAGAGAAGCCACTCTATGGTCAGCCTGACATGCATTTCTTGAATATCTAAAAATTTTCTTTTTATACATGCGTATTGGACTCTATGCTTGTTGGGGGTTGTTGAATATTCTGCATCTTCACAGTTGTTCTTGTCTAGTAGATTTGGATGTCAACTCTATTTCTAATTGTGGTTCTCCAGAGGACTCCAAGTTCAGATTACCCTGGGGTTTATGAGATAAGGAAGGGTATAAACTGGAAAGAAATACATTAACATTAGTAAAGACTGTTGTAGGATAGAGGAAAAAAAATATGACAGAGAGGCAGAGAGAGAGACACATAGAGAGAATGAAAGAATATGCCTTAAGTACATGAAGCCAGAAAAGAATTTGTGAATCTAGAAGACAAGGTATGGTAGACTGCCTGTAAATCCCAGTAACTAAGAAAGGACCTTGGATCCAGTTTTGATATTGAGGCTTCATACAGCTTGGCCTTTGCCAATGTGAGACACACGATTTCAATGAGCAAATCCATAGACTGGAAAATGTAGTTATGGTGGTCCAGAAAAAACAACACAGAATTGTCCCCTCTGTCTGCTTCTCATTACTCTGGTCTCCCGTGTCACAGGAGGCTGAATGGTCTTCCACATACCCTCAGATGCTGCTCACAAGGAAGAGCAAATTTCTTCAACAGTACTTCATCTGAGCCTACCCTTTGCTTGTGGATGGTACTCAGGAAGTGAACTGATAGGTTATACTTTTCCTAGCTGGGTGTTAAAGTTCAGACTTGAGCATCCCACTCTGTGATTTTTCAACAGTTACATGTATCCATTGGGATGGCAGTGTCACAATGACTGCAACTGTCTTGTCACGCCTTTCACATGCTTCATGTGACCGAGTTGAAAGTCTGTCTTAGCTTATTTACAGATCCACGGGATGCAGCTTGGCTTCAAAGGCCACAAGTGTGACCACAGAAAACAAGAAAACAATGACACAGTACACAGTTATAATGTAGACATGTCGGGGTATTTCCTCCAAATTTGGTTTAAAAGCAGATTTTTTTTCTTTATTATCTTGAGCATTTCTTATTTACATTTCAATTGTTATTCCCTTTCCCGGTTTACTGGCCAACATTCCCCTAACCCTGCTTTCTTACCCCTAAACCCCTTTGTATATGGGTGTTTCCATCCCTATCCTCCCCCCATTACCGCACTCCCCCCAACAATCACGTTCACTGGGGTTTCAGTGTTAGTAGGACCAAGGGTTTGCCCTTCCACTGGTGCTCATACAAGGTTATTCATTGCTCCCTATGAGGTGGGAGCCCAGGATCAGTCCACGTATAGTCTTTAGGTAGTGGCTTAGTACCTGGAAGCTCTGGTTCCTTGGCATTGTTGTTCATATGGGGTCTCAAGCCCCTTCAAGCCTTTCCAATCCTGTCTCTCATTCCTTCAACGGGATTCTCGTTCTCAGTTTAGTGGTTTGCTGCTGGCATTCGCCTGTGTATTTGCTGTATTTCGGCTGTGTCTCTCAGGAGAGATCTACATCAAGTTCCTGTCAGTCTGCACTTCTTTGTCAAGCATATTCTTTTACTGAAGATTATGCTACTCTTTCTAGAAGGCCACTTTATGGCAGAACATTTGGATTATGCCCCATCCACACTTTATAGATTTCTTACATAGACTTCTTTCAGTGACAAGGTTTCTGTAAATTGCATACAAACTAACCATTTAAGGACACAAACACAAACACATGCACACAAAAGATACACAGGTACACAATGACACACACACACACACACACACAGTGTGCAGGAATAATTGAGATGTGCATGTTTAAAAAGTTAGGACAGTGGATCTAGAATATAAAATGTGAAGGGTTCCACTAAAATCTAAGACCATAGGATGGAGGATGGGAAAAAATTGTGAGGTGTGCTTTCCCTACAACTTGAATACATTAGCAATGAAATATGAGGCATCAGAACTGCATGGTCAAACAAAGACGAGAAACATACACAGTCAAATGAGTGCAAATACAGCTCATCTCTCTGATCTCTAATGGAAGAGTTCAGGTGTTTCCCACACATCTCCTGCATAGTATTTATTTGCAGTCCAATTCTAGAACACCAAAGGATATTCAAGAACATATAAAGAGCTGAAGCCAGAATGTCAGCATTCCCAGAGATCAGAAGAGAAGGGAGTTCTGTTTTCCTCTGCTTCCCTTAACTATGCTTCAGAAAACCAAGGAGACAGCCTCCTCAGGCATATGCACATCTGCAGAGGTTGTAATTTGGCTTTAAACATCTTAGCCTGTAGTTACACAAGCCAGGATGAAAACTACAAACTACAACAGCATACAGTTGATGTGCCCAGGATCACTCCTAAGTCTCTCTAGACCTACAAGTGTAGATAAACATGCCTTATAGGAATAGAACATGGTTGTTTAGTTCCCTCAATTACTGTTCAGGACAGGTACAGAAGACAGGAAGGAGCCAGTCCCTCTTCTATTTCTCTAATTGATATTTCTTCAATGTAGTATAAAACTGCCTGCCAAGGAGACTGTCTTTAGGACAAACAGCAGGAAACAGATTGGGAAAAGTTCTACACCAATCCTACATCTGACAGAGGGCTATTACCTAATAAAAACAAAGAACTAAAGAAATAATGATTCAGAGAGAAAATAATCCTATTAAAATTGTGCTACAGGACTAAGCAAAGATTTCTCAACTGAGGAATATCAAATATCTGAGAAGGATCTAAAGAAATGTTCGTCATATTTAGTCATTAAGGAAATGTAAATGAAAACAACTCTGAGATTCCACCACATACATGTAAGTATTGCTGAAATAAAAATTCAGGAGACAGCAGAAGTTGATAAGGATCTCAAGTGAGAGGAATGCTCCTTTTTTTGGTGGCACAAAGAACTGGTTCAACCACTCCTGAAATCAGTCTGGAGATTCCTCAAAAAATTGGAAATTGCAGTGCTTGAGGAACAGATATACATCTTTTGGCATATAACCAAAAGATGCTCCAACATACAAAAAGACACATCCTCAATTATGTTCATAGCTGCCTTATTTATATTACCCAGAAGCTAGAAGAAATCCTAATGGCATTCATCAGAGTAATTGTTATGGAAAATGTGGTACATTTACACAATGGTGTACTACTCGGCTATCAAAACCAATTATCTCAAGAAAGTCATAGACAAATGGAATGATCTAGAAAATATCATACTGATTGAGGTTACCCAATCACAGAATGGTATGAAATCACACATGTTATGAAATCACCGAAAGTGAATATTGGCACAAAAGCTCAAATTACCCAAGATGCGGTCCTCAGACAACTGGAAGCTCAAGAGAGGACATACAAAATGTGCATGCTCTACTCCTTTTTAAAAGGTGGAACAATAATATATATAAATTTAGAGCAGAGACTGAGGGAATCCCATTCAGAGCATGCCATACATGTGGAAAAATATATACACATCAGTCACCAAAACTAGAAAAGATTGATAGAGCTAAGAAGTGCATGCTGCCAGGGACTGTATATAGATCTTCCCTGTGAGACACAGCTAGAGTATATCAAATACAGAAGTGAATTCTACAGGCAAATATGTGAACTGAAAACGGACAGTAAGGGGAGTTATAGAAAAAGAGGAGTGGGGCCGGTTAGGGATCATATGGGCAAGTAATAGGGAAAGGAAATAACATTTGAAATGTAAATATAGAAATACCCAAATAAAAAGGAATAAAATTTGCTAAAACTAAAAAAATTAAAGAAATTAAAGAAAATAACAGTGCCAGGTATTCACAGCTATTGACTCAGAAATGTAAAGCTCATTGTCAGGGAATGAGAGCAGAGTAATACTAGTGGAAAGACAGAGATGATGAAGACTCAAGTAGAAACACTTCTCTGTCCCAGATATCAGTGTCAGACACAAACTGCACTATAGGGATCCAAAGCCTGGAAGAGTTTACTCTGAGTGGAGTACACAAGACTTGTCTTTCCCTTCTTTGTTAGGACCTTATTCTTCTTGACATAAAGAATAAAGGTTATGAGCTATCAGGAAATCAACTATGCTCTGCCCATCACTTGGTTTTGGAATACAAAAAAAAATGATATAAACACTCTGACTTCCAGGAACGATAAGAACAGGGAAGGCCAGATGCTTTTGAGCTCCCAGCTCCTGATTCCCATATGTGTAAGGCTCACATCAAGGCAAACTCTTTAAATATCCCACTCAATTCCTACTAAGGACTCTCTGAGCTATCCCAAGTATCACATACTTCTTCCTTTTTTTATACAAAGACAGAAGGCCAGCTTCCTTCTCCCCTTCACGGTTGTCATTATCCTCTTTGTTCTCCCTCCCATATGGGTGTTTACTCTGAATTACAGGTCAATTAGTAAACCCTAGAGGGACTGCAGGAATATCTGAGAGGCAGTTGCAGCCACAACAACACTTGTGACATCGCAGAAGAAGTTAGGGGAGTCCAGGTTACAAGATATACTTGAGGGAGAGCCTAATAATGATGTCACTGTGAACGGCCATGTCCTACCTGCTGAACAGATTTCCTTACATTGATCAGACTTGGCGTGCCCTCTCCAGGTATCTCTCTTGTGACTCTGTGGAAACCTTTATGTTGTCCGTCTCTCTAAAGCTGTAGAAATCTCTTTGCTTCATTAGTGGTTACATGCTTTGAATGGAGAAAGTTAGCCAGGGCTTGGCATGGGTATAAAAGATTTAGGAAGATGGAGTGGGGGAGATTCTTCTAGATAATAATTTTTCCCAGGATCATTCCTGTGACATACAGAAAAATTTTGTAGGTTTTCTGTTTCCCAAAGGCCAGTATTCTCCCTACAGACATTTAATTGAATGAATATTGTGCTTCACTTTCTTACTGTACATTCCTTGATAGGGGACTTTATAAATATTCCAGAATGTGTACTCAAAAATTCTGTTTTACGATTCCATTTTTTTGCAATGATTTTGGCAACAAAGAGGGCCCAACATTAGAGTGAATATAACAGTGTAAATATTGTGTACGTACCTCAAATGATAAACTCCCAAATCCTTATTTTATCCAAAAATTAAGAGACATCAGTAAAGGAAAGGACAACATCTACTCTAGAATGTGGTTCTGTAGTCCCAAAAGATAATCAGTTCTCTGATATCTACATTCCTTAATTCCAAGGTTCAGACTTGAGGGTTGAGAGTGTTTTGCCATGATTCTTTATTCAGGCCATACGTAATATTCAGGAGGATGGGCAGGGAGAGGAATGTCTTGAGGTCCAGGGAAAGCTTATCTTCAATAGTTTCATACGTACAGAATGCAATCTTTTTGGCATTGTCAAGTGTAGATTCTACATTCTTGACCTAGTTGTGTATAATCCATGTTAAAATTCCACCTAACCTCATAGGTGTAGGAGACACGAAAACTACATAAGATTGGTGAAGGGAAGAGGTGCATGCTGCCAAGAACTGGAGAAAGATCGTTCCAGAGAGTCATAGTTAGAGCATGTTAAATACAGAAGTGAGTGCTAGTGGAAAACCAGATGTTCATGATGCTTCCCCACTTTTCTTCTATTAGTTTGAGTGTATCTGGTTTAATGTGGTGGTACTTGATCCAGTTGGACTAAAGGTTTCTACAAGGCAGTAAGAATGGATCAATTTGCCTTCTTCTACATAATGACCTCCAGTTGAACCAGCACCATATGCTGAAAATGCTATCTTTTTTTCCATTGGATGGTTTTGTCTCCTTTCTCAAAAATTAAGTGACCATGGGTGTATGGGTTCATTTCTGGTCTGTAGTTCAGTTCCACTGGTTTATTTGCCTGCCTCTGTCTCAATGCCACACAGTTTTTATCACTGTTGCTCTGTAATACTGCTTAAGTTCAGGGATAGTGATTCCCAAGGAAGTCCTTTTATTGTTGAGGAGAGTTTTAGCTATTCTCTGTTTTTCTTATTCCAGATGAATTTATGAATTGTTCTGTCTAACTCTATGAAGAATTGGATTGGAAATTTGATGGGGATAGGAATGAATCCGTAGGTTGCTTTTGGTATTATGGCCATTTTTACTGTATTAATCCTGCCAGTCCATGAGCATGGGAGATCTTTCCATCTTCTGAAATCTCCTTCAGTTTCTTCAGAGACTTGAAGTTCTGCTCATATGCTCATATCTTTTACTTGCTTGGATAAAGTCACCCGAGATATTTTGTATTATTTAGGGGTATTGTGAAGGGCGTCGTATCCCTAGTTTCTTTCTCCACTTGTTTAGCTTTTGTTCAGTGTTATATTTATACCCAGCCACTTTCCTGATATTGTTTATCAGGCTTAGTAATTCTCTGGTGGTACTTTTGAGGTCTCTCAGTATACTTTCATATCGTCTAAAACAGTGCTATTTTGAATTCCTCCTTTCCAATCCAATCTAAGCAGACTCCTTTAGTGTATGCTTGCTCTGGCTAAGATGTCTAGAACCATATTGAATAAGTTGTGAGAGAGTGGGCAGCCTGTCTACTCCCTGATTTCAGTGTGATTGCTTTAAGTTTCTCTCCACTTAGTTCAATGTTAGCTATGGATTTGCTGTATATGTTTAGGAATGGGCCTTAAATTCCTGTACTTTCCAGGACCTTTATCATGAAGGGGTGTTGAATTTTATCAAATGCCTTCTCAGCATCTAATGAAACGATCATTGGGTTTTTATCTTTGAGTGTGATTACATAATGGATTACGTTGATGGTTTCCATATACAAAATCATCCCTGCATGCCTGGGATAAAACCTACTTGATCATGATGGATGATTATTTTGATGTGTTCTTGGATTCAGTTTGCAAGACTTATATAGTATTTTTGCATCGATATTCATAAGGGAAATTGGTCTGAAGTTTTCTTTCTTTGCTGGGTCTTTGTGTGGTTTAGGTATAAGAGTAATTGTGGCTTCATGAAAGGAATTAGGTAGTGCACTGTCTCATTTTTGTGGAATAGTTTGCAAAGTGCTAGTATGAAATTTTCTATAAATTTTGGATAGATTTCTTCACTAAATCCATCTGATCCTGGACTCTTTTTGATTGGGAGGCGTTTATTGATTTCTTCTATTTCTATAGACGTTACTGGTTGTTTAAATGGTTTTTCTGTTCCTGGTTTAGCTTTGGTACCTGACATTCATCAAGAAAATTGTCCTTTTCTCCAGATTTTCAAATTTTGTTGAAATTAGGATTTTGTAGGATGATCTGATGACTTTTTTAATTTGTTCTAATTCTGCTGTTTTGTCTCCCTTTTCATTTCTTATTTTGTTAATTGGGACACACTCTGTGTGCCCTCTGATTAGTCTGGCTATGGGTTAATGTAATCAGTTGATTTTCTTAAAGATCCAGCTTTTAGATCTGTTCATTCTTTGTATGATCCCCATTTTTCTACTTGGTTGATTTCACCTCTGAGTTTGATTATTTCCTGCCTTCTACTACTCCTGCATGTATTTGGTTCTTTTTGTTCTAAAGGATTTAGGTGTACTGTCAAGCTGCTCTTGTATGATCTCTCCAGCTTCTTTCTGCAGGCATTCAGAGGTATGAGTTTTCCTTTTAGCACAGCTTTCATTGTGTTCCAAAATTTTGGGTATATTGTACTTTCATTTTCATTAAATTCTAAGAAGTCTTTAATTTCTTTCTTCATTTCTTCCTTGACAAAGTTGTCATTGAGTAGAGCATTGTTCAACTTTCATGTATATGTGGGTGTGCTCTCCTCATTGTTATTGAAGAACAGACTTAGCCCATGGTGGTCTCATAGAATGCATTGGATTATTTCTATCGTTCTGTATCATTTGAGGCCTGCTTTTTGACTGATTATATGATAAAATTTGGAGAAAATGCCATGAAGTGGTGAGAAGAAGTTATATCCTTTTGTTTTATGATAGAATTTTCTAAAGTATCTGTTAAGACCATTTGGTTTATAACTTCTGTTAGTCTGACTATGTCTCTGTTTAATTTCTCTTTCCATGATCTGTCTCGTGATGAGAGTAGGGAGTTGAAATCCCCTGCTATTATTATTTCCGGTGCCATATGTTCTTTGAGCTTTAGTAAGGTTTCTATGTAGGTGCCCTTGTATTTGGCGCATAGATATTTTAGTTTTCGAGCTCATCTTTGTGGATTTTTGCTTTGATGAATATGAAGTGTCCTTCCTTATGGTTTTGATGACATTTCATTGAAAGTCGATTTTATATGATATTAGAATGGCTACTCCAGCTTGTTTCTTGCGAAATTTTGCTTGGAAATTATTTTTCCATCCTTTTACTCTGAGGTAGTGTCTCTTTTTGTCTCTGAAGTGTGTTTCCTGTAGTGCAAAATGCTGTGTCCGCATTACATATCCAGTGTGTCAATCTGTGTATTTTTAGTGGGGAATTGAGTCCATTGATGTTGAGAGATATTAAGGAATAGCGATGATCACTTTCTCTTATTTTCATAATTGGAGGATAGTTAATGTTTGTGTGCTTCCCTTCTCTTTATTTTGTTGTGAAAAGATTAATTCTTGCTTTATGATTTTACTTGCCTCCTTTTTGGGGATTTTCCAGTTAGTGTCCTTGGAATTACTGGATATTTAGAAAGATATTGTGTAAATTTGGGTTTGTCATGGAATATCTTGGTTTCTCCATCTATGTTAATTGAGAATTTTGCTGGATAAAGTAGCCTAGGAAGGCGTTTCTGTTCTCTTAGGGTCTGTATGATATCTGTCCAGGATCTTCCAGCTTTCATAGTCTAGTGAAAATTCTGGCGTAATTCTGATAGGTTTGCCTTTATATGTTATTTATACATATACTTACTGCTTTTAATATTTTTATTTGTTTTGTGTATTTACTGTTTTTACTATTATGTGATGGGAGGGTTTCCTTTTCTGGTCCAGTCTATTTGTAGTTCTGTAGGCTTTGTGTATGTTTATGGGCATCTCTTTCTTCGGATTAGGGAAGTTTTATTCTATAATTTTGTTGAAGATATTACTGTCCCTTGATGTTAGCAGTCTTCACCCTCTTCTATACCTGTTATCCTTAGGTTTGATCTTCTTGCTGTATCCTTGATTTCCTGTATGTTTTGGGCTAGGAGTTTTTTTTTTTCTTTTTTACATTATCTTTGACAGTTGTGTCAATGTTTTCTAAGGAATCTTCTGCAACTTAGATTATGTCTTCCATCTCTTTTATCCTGTTGGTGACGCTCACATCTATGACTCCTGGTCTCTTTTTTAGGTTTTCCATCTCCAGGGTTGTCTTCCTTTGTGCTTACCTTATAGTTTCTTTTCCAGTTTTAACTCCTGGATTTTTTGTTCATTTTCTTCTCCTGTTTTTTTTTTTTTCATTAGTTCTTTAAGGTAATTTTGTGTTCCCTCTTTCTGGGATTCTACTTGTTTACTTCTGAATTTTCTGTTGTCCTGTATTTTCTTAAGGGAGTTAATTATGACCTCCTTAACATCCTCCATGATCATGATAAAATGTGAACTTAAATCTAGATCTTGCTTTTCTGGTGTGTTTGGATATCCAGTGTTTGCATTGTTGGGAGATTTGGACTCTGATGAGCCCAAGTAGTCTTGATTTCTGTTGTTTGAATTCCTGTTATTGCCTCTAGCCATCAGGTTGTCTCTGGAGTTAGCGTGTCTTACTCTTTCTGACAGTGGCTTGACCGTCCTGTAGGCTCATGTGTCAGGACTGCTGTAGACTGTTTTCCTATTTTGTTTTTACCCAGTTATGGGAACAGAGTATTCTTACCTCATGCATGCAGTTTTTCCTGTCCACTGGCTTTCAGCTGTCCCTGTGGGCTGGAACCAGAAGGAACTTCACATATTTCTCTTATATCCTTCTGTGGGGGGGGGGGGGAGGACAGAAGGCACAAGGTGTTTTCCTATTGAGTCAGGAATCTGGGCAGAGAGTAGTCTCATCTGGTTTCCCAGGAATGCCCGCTCCTCTGAAGTTCTAGTTCTTCCACCTTCAGGATTTGTGTGCAGGGAGCTGTTTAATCAGTTCTGTTCAGATCCAGGCACAGTCTGGAACATGGTGCTCCTGCAGTTTTACTCCTCCTATATTCCTGGGTCCAGAGGCACTATGCTGTTTTGCCTTGGGCCAGAGATATGGGTAAAGGTGGGCAGAAGTTGTGGTCTCTGTGCCTTGTATGCTCAGTATTGCCCAGACTCCTGGGTGATCAGCTCTCTCTCCCACATCGTCTAGGAGCAGGGAGCTCTGGGCCAGGATCAGCAAGGTTCAGGAGCCAGCTAGAAACTGGAAGTGCCTGGTCCCAGAGGAGTTCTGCTTTTGCATGTCCTGAATCCACTAGTCAGGTCACTTAGTGCAGAATAGTTGTATTCACCTCTGGTCTCAGACCTGAAGTTGCTTCTTGGGCAGCCATTCAGCTCTCAATGAGAGTTGCAACCAGAAATGTCTACTAGGTCACTATGAACAGGAGGCCCAGATGGAGCTAGGTGTATTTTTTTTTTGTTTTTTTTTGTCAGGAATGTGAGCAGAGTTCTCAGGAGTTTCTGCCTTTCTGATGGTCTAAGTGTACCCCTCCCCACAGAAGATTTGTGTGTAGGATATTGTTTGGACCAGTTCCGATCCATATGCCATTTGTACTGCAGGACTCCTACAGCTTGACTGCTCCTATATTCATGTGTCCAGCGGCACTATGCAGTTTCCTCTTGGGCTAGGGATGTGGGCACATGTGGGCAGAAGTGGCAGTCTCTCCATCCCTGAAGTCTAAGTACTGTCCAGTCTTCTGGGTGATCAGCTATCTGTCCGACAGAGTTTCCAAAGGAGTTTCAAATGTTCATTCCCTATCCTACAGGTTTCCAGTCTTTTCAATTCTCCTCCAAATGTTTTGGAGAAGACATCTATTGTCAAGGTGAGGTACAACAGGCCCCATCAGACAAAGAGGGCTGTAAAATTTCTACTTTTAAAGGTAATCTCAATGATTTCTCATATTCCACAAATAGATTAAGTCCTGCCCCCTCTCCACATGTGACTTTAATACCTTCGCCAGCTGCAAAACATGGGAGAAAGCTATGTCCACTCACAAAGACAGTCAAAGATGTCCCCCATCTCCACCAAAGTGCCTTATGCAAACTGCTTCACCAACAAAACTAGATAAAAATGATGAAGCATAGAATTGCATGATTAGAAGAAAGGGATATAAGTCTTTCCTGAGAGACACAGCTAGAGCATGTCAAATACAGAAGTGAATAGTAGTGGCAAACCAGTGAACTGAAAAACAGATCTCTTGTTGGTAGATTTTGAGAAAGAATGACAAGAGCTGAAGGAGCTTTCAATCTGATAAGAAAAACAATGCCAACGAACCAGAGTTACCTGGTACTATACGAATATTCAAAGATTGTTCTTGGATAGACCTATGGCTACAATTGCATATGTAGCAGAGAACGGCCTTATTGGCCACCAATGGAAGGAGATTCCCTTGGTCTAAACTAGGTTTCATTACCAAATCAAGGGAATGTCAAAGGGCAGTAAGGGGGATTATACAAGAAAGGTAGGGGGATTGTTTAGGGATCTTATAGGCAGGAAACTGGGAAAGGCAAAAATATTTGAAATGTAAATATGGAAAAATCAAATTAATAAAGCAAAAAAATTGCTAAAAAGCAAAAAATAAATAAGGTAAATATAAGACTGCCATCTATTCACACACATTGACTGAGAAATATTAAGGGTCACTATCAGGCAAAGGGAGTCAGAGTACTACTAGTGGAAAGACTGATATGATGAAATAAAAACATGTCTCTCTCCTAAACACTGGTATCAGACACAAACTGTACGATAGGTAGCCAAATAATCAAGGAGTTTATTCTGAGCTGTGGACACAATACTTGTCATTAACTTCTTCCTTAGGACCTATTTCTTCTGGGCAAAAAAAAAAAAAATAAAAGCCATGAGCTCTAAGGAAAGAACAGTGCCCTTCCAAACACCTGCCCTTTGGGATAAAGATATTAATGATATAAACTCTCTGACTTACAGGATCCACTGGAAGCAGGGAAGTCCAGATGCTTCTGACAGGCTCTGAGCTCCTGATTCCAGGTGTGGAAGGTTCAGATCAATTCTATCTCTTCAACTTACCTACTCGACGCCTACCAAGGACTCAATGACATTCCCCAGGGTCGCCATATTTCTTCCTTTTTTTTTACGAAGACAGAAGGCCATCTTCGTTCTCAACATCTTTGAGCTTTACATTCTCTTTGGTCTCAATCCCAAATTGATGTTTCCTCTGAACTAGAGGCCAATTTGTAAACCCTATATTATACTGAATGAATATACAAGAGGCATTTGCAGACACGACAACATTTGTGACAACACAGGAGAAAATAGGGCTCACCAGGATACAAGAGATTTTTCATGGAAGGCCTAATGATGATATCACTGAGAACCGCCATGGCCTACCTACAAACAGCTTTCTTTACACTGACCAGATGTGAGAGTGCCTTTTCCAGGTATGTCTCCTGTGACACAGGAAAAACCTTTATGTACTCCATCTCTCGAAAAATAGAGACTTCTCTTCGCTTCAACAGTGTTTACATGCTCTGAATGGAGAAAGTTATTCAGGGTCCTGGCATGGGTAGAAATGATCTAGGAACGTGGAGAAGAGAAGATTCTTCTGGATAATATTTTTATTCCCAGGTCCAAACCTGTGACATACCGTTCAATTTTCTAGGTTTTCTCTCTCTTGTAAAGGCCAGTATTTTCCCTTCAGACCTTTAGATGAAGGAATATTGTATTTCTCTGTTTTATTGTACATTCTTTGATAGGTGACTTTATAAATATTCCTGAATATGTACTCAAAAATTATGTTTCGAATTCTATTTTCTGCTATGTTTTTGGCAACAAATGGGCCCCAGCTATAGAGAGAGTATAACAGTGTAAATACTGTGTACCTACTTCAAATGATAAACTCCCAAATCCTTATTTTATCCAAAGATTACCAGACATCAATAAAGCAAAGGACACATGACTATACATTTCAGTAATCTAGTCTTATTTGATATCTGTACGACACTATCTACCTTCCTGAATTCTCATGAACTGACTTAAAGATTTAGATGTGTTTCTGTGATTGTTGTTTAAGGCCAAATATAAGAAACAGGAGGATGGGCAGGGAGAAGAAAGACTTGAGGAATGGTGAATCCTCAACTTCAATACCTTCATAAGTACAGGGGGGAATCTATTTGACATTGTCATTTCTAAATTATACATTCTTGAACTATTTGTGCAGAATCCATGTTAACATTCAACCTAACCACCTAAGCAAATAGTTGTAGGAGCTACCAAAATACATATATATATATATATATATATATATATATATATATATATATATATATGTTCATATATATATGTTCATATATATATGTTCATACACACACACACACACACACACACACACACACATCAGCCGCCAAAACTAGATAAGTGTGATGAAGCTAAGAAGTGCATTCTGCCAGGAGTCAGATATAGGTATATCCTGAGAGACACACCTAGATCATGTCAAATAAAGAAGTGTATGTTAGTGGCAATCCAGTGAACTGTAAAGGACCTCTTGTTTGTAGATTCTGAGAAAGGATAACAAGAGCAGAAGGGGCTTTTAACCCCATAAGAACAACAGTCAATGAACCAGAGCTTTCTGGTACTAAACCAATATTCAAAGACTGTACTTTGACAGACCTATGCATCCAACTGCATATATAGCAGAGGAAGGCCTTGTTGGTCATTAATGGAAGTAGAAGCCCTTCGTTTGACTCCCAGTTAACGAAAATGTGAAGGGAGAGAAGAAATGGAGAGGGATCAGTTCGGAATCTTATGGGAGGAAACTCTTAAAGGAAATAATATTTTAATATAAATATAGAAATTAGTTTGTTTAATAAAACAAATAAAATTTGTAATATATATATGTATATGTGTATATATATATATATATGTATGTATATATATATATATATATATATATATATATATATATGAAGTAAATTAAAAAACTTCCAGCTAAAAACAGCTGTTTACTCAGTAATGTAATGTGTCACTGTCAGAAAATGGTAGTCAGAGACATAATAGTGGAAACAGTGAGATGGTGATGTCTCAACTAGAAGCACTTCTCTCTTGCAGATATCACTGTCAGACACAAACTGCACAGTAGATATCTAAAGCATGGAGGAGTTTACTCTGAGGTACAGATATAATACTTGTCCTTCCTTTCTTCCTTAGGGCCTTTTTCTTCTTGTCAAAAAGAATAAAGGCCATGTGCTCTCAGGAAAACAACTGTGCCCTTCCCATTACTTGGCATTTGAAACAATGAAATGAATGGTATAAACTCTCTTACTTCCAGAAACCATAAGAACAGAGAAGTCCAGAAGCTTCTGAGAGGACCCCAGCTCCTGATTCCCATATGTGGAAGGCTCAGATCAATGCTGTCTGTTCAGCAATACCACTCAGCCCCTACCAAGGAGTCACTGAACTTTCACAAGCACAAATATTTCTTCCTTTTTTTAGACAAGGACAGAAGGGCCTCTTCCTTATCCACACTTCTGATCTCATCATCCTCTTTGTTCTCACTCCCAAATAGCTGTTTCTCTGAATTAGATGCCAATTACTAAACACTAGAGGTACTAAAAGAATACCTGAGAGGAAATGCAGTCATGACAACACTTGTGACATCAAAGAAGAAGATAAAGCTCTCCCGATTACAAGAGATTTTTCAGGCAGGACCTCGTGTTGATGTTACTGAGAACTGTCATGGCCTCCCTGCTAAACAGCTTTCCTTACATTGACCAGATTTGAGCTTGCCCTTTCCACGTATGTCTCCTGTGATTCATTGGAAACCTTTATGTACTCCATCTCTCTAAATCTAGAGACTTCTCTTTGCTTTATTAGTGGTTACATGCTCTGAATGGAAAAAAAGTTAGTCAAGGGCTGAGAATGGGTAGAAAAGTTCTTGTAACATGGAGTGGAAGACATTCTTCTGAATATTAATTTTATTCTCAGGTACATTTCGTGAAATACAGTTCAATTTTGTCGGTTTTCTCTGTTTCCCAAAGGTCAGTATTTACCCTACAGATCTTCATTCGAATGAAAATTGTATTTCACTTTCTTGTTGTGCATTCCTCAATATGGGACTTTGCAAATATTGCTGAATGTGTACTCAAAAATTCTGTTTTCCAATTCCATTTTCTGCAATGATTTTGGCAACAAATGTGCCCAGCTATAGAATGAGTATAACAATGTAAATATGGTGTACCTACTTGAAATGATAAACACCCAAATCCTTACTTCATCCCAAAATTACCAGACATCAGCAAGGCAAAGGACAACATGGACTATGGAATTCACTGGTTCTCTAATCCCATTTGATATCAGTTTGGATTATCTACCTTATTGTGTTCCAGTAAAGAGACTTGAGGGTTTTGGATGTTTTACCATGATTCTTTCTTCAGGACAAACATAAGATTCAGAGGATGTGGAGGATGAGGAATAGCTTGAGGTCCAGTGAAACCTCAGCTTCATTAGGTTCATAAGAACTGGAGAGAGTCTATTTGGCACTGTCATTTGTGGATTCTACTTTCTTGACCTTGTTTCCCAGAACCCATGTTAAAATTCCATCTAAGCTCATAGCTATAGAATATATATATATATATATATATATATATATATATATAAATATAGATAGATAAATAGATAGATATAGATATACAGATATACATATACATATACATATACATATACATACACATACAAATACACATACACATACACATACACATACACATACACATATACATATACATATACATATACATATACATATACATATACATCATATACATATACATATACATCATATACATATACATATACATAGATATATTAGCCACCAAAACTAGATAAGATTGAGGAATCTTAGAAGTGCATGATTAGAAGAAACATATATAGGTATTTCCTGAGAGACACAGCCAGAGCATGTCAAACACGGGAGTGAATGATCGTGGCAAAGCAGTGAACTGAAAACAGATCTCTTGTTGGTAGATTTTGGGGAAGGATAACAAGAGCTGAAGGGGCTTTTAATCTGATAAGAAAAACAATGCCAAAAAACCAGTTTTCTGGTACTAAATGAATATTGAAAGATTGTACATGGATCGCCTATGGCTCCAACTGCATCTGTAGCAGAGAATGGCCTTGTTGGGCACCAATGGAACGAGATGTCCTTGGTCTGTACTAGGTTTTAGTACCAATTCAAGGGAATGTCAAAGGGCAGTAACGGGGATTATACAGAAGAGTAGGGGAACCGGTTAGGGATCTTATGGACAGGAAACTGGGAAAGGCAAAAATATTTGTAATGTAAATATGCAAAAATCAAATAAAAATTGCTAAAAAATAAAACAAATAAGTTATAGATAAGAAAAGTGTCATCTAATCAAACCTATTGACTGAGAAATCTAAAGGGTCACAATCAGGCAATGGGATTCAGCAATACTATTGGAAAGACTGATATGATGAACTAGAAACACGTCTCTCTCCTAAATACCAGTATCAGACACAAACTGCACTATAGGTATTCAAATAGTCAAGGAGTTTACCCTGAGATGAGCACAGAATACTTGTCTTTCACTTCTTCCTTAGGACCTTTTTCTTCTGAGCAAAAAAAATAAAAGTCATGAGTTCTAAGGAAAAGAGCAGTGCCCTTCCCAACACCTGGCTTTTGGAATTAAGATATTAATGATATAAACTCTCTGACTTACAGGAACCACTAGAAGCAGTGGGGTCCAGATGCTTCTGACAGTCTCTGAGCTCCTGATTCCATGTGTGGAAGGCTCAGATTAATTTTATTTCTTCTAAGTACCTACTCAACTCCTACCAAGGACTCAGTGAGATTTCTTGGTGTTCACATATTTTTTCCTTTTTTTTATACCAAGACATGGCTGAGTTTTACATCCCCTTCATTCTCACTCCCAAATGGCTGTTTGCTGTGAACTAGAGGCCAATTAGTAAACCCTGTAGGTACTGAAGGAATATCTGAGAGTTATTTGCAGATAGGACAACACTTGTGACATCACAGGAGAGGCTAGGGCCCTCCAGGATACAAGAGATTTTTCATGGAAGGCCTAATGATGATGTCTGTGAGAACTGCAATGGCCTACCTGCAAACAGCTTTCCTTACATTGACCAGTATCTAGAGTGCTTTTTCCAGGTATGTCTCCTGTGACACAGGGGAAACCTTTATGTACTCCTTCTCTTTAAAGCTAGAGACTTCTCTTTACTTCACTTGTGGTTACATGCTCTGAATGGAGAAAGTTCGTCAGGTTCCTGGCATGGGTAGAAATGATCTAGGAACTTGAAGTGGAGGAGATTCTTCTGTATAATATTTTTATTCCCAGGTTCATTCCCATGACATACATTTCAATTTTCTAAGTTTTCTCTGTTTGTAAAGGCCAGAATTTTCCGACCTGTTCTTTTTGTAAACGAATATGGTATTCCACTTTCTTATTGTATATTCCTTGATAGAAGACTTTGTAAATATTCCTGAATGTGTACTCAAAAATTCTGATTTCCAATTCCACTTCCTGCTATGATTTTGGCATCAAAGGGGGCCCACCAATAGAATGAGTATAAAAGTGTAAATACTGTGTACCTATTTCAAATGATAAACTCCATAATCCTTATTTTATCCAAAGATTACCAGACCTCAATAAAGCAAAGGACCACATGGACTATACATTTCTGTTCTCTAGTCACATTTGATATCTCTACTACACTATCTACCTTTCTGTGTTCCCATGGCCAGACTTGAAGACTTTAGATGTGTGACCATGATTCTTTCTTAAGACAAATATAAGAAGCAGGAAGTTGGGCAGAGAGATGAAAGGCTTGAACAGTGAATCCTCAACTTCAATACCTTCATAAGTACAGGAGGGAGTCTATTTGACATTGTTATTTGTAAATTTTACATTTCTGACCTAGATGCGCTGAATCCATGTTAACATTCCACCTAACCAAACCAAATAGCTCTAGGAGGCACCAAAAGTATATATATGCACATACTTATGTGTGTGTGTGTACACACAAACACACACACACACAAACACACACAAACACACACACACACACACACAATATATATATATATATATATATATATATATATATATATATATATATATATATATATCAGCCACCAAAACTAGATAAGAGTGATGAAGCTAAGAAGTGCAGTTTTTCTCTGTTTCCCAAAGGCCAATATTTTCCCTACAGACCTTTAATTGAATATTGGTTGAATATTGTACTTCTTTTTTGTATTGTACTTTTCTTTATAGGAGACATTATATGTATATATTCCTGAATATGTACTCAAAAATTCTGTTTTGCAATTCCATTTTTTGCAATGAATTAGCAATAAAGCCTGCCCAGCTATAGAGTGAATATAACAGTGTAAATATTGTGTACATAATTCAAATGATAATTCCCAAATCCTTATTTTATCCAGATATTATGAGACATCAGTAAACAAAGGACATCATGGACTATATAATGCAGATATCTAGTCCCATTAGATATCAGTTTTATAATATCTACCTTCCTGTGTTCTCAGCACCAGACTTAAGGGTTTTGGAGTTTTTACCAGGATTCTTTCTTCATGCCAAACACAAGAATCAGGAGGATGGGCAGGAAGAGGAATGGCTTGATGTCCAGAGAATCCTCAACTTCAATAGGTTCATAATAACAGGAGGGAGTCTGGCTGGAATTGACATTTCCTAATTCCACTTTTTTTTTACCTAGTTTCACAGAATCCATCCTGAAATTCAACCATTCAACCTAACCACATAGCTGTAGGAACCACCAAAATACATACATACATAGAGAGAGAGAGAGAGAGAGAGAGAGAGAGAGAGAGAGAGAGAGAGAGAGAGACAGATTGATAGATTAAGATAGAAAGATGGTGATATATATATAGATAGATAGATAGATAGATAGATAGATAGATAGATAGGTAGATAGATAGAAAGAACAATCTGCCACAAAACTACATAACACTGATGACGCTAAGAAGTGCATGCTACCAGGAAATGGATCTAGATCTTTCCTGAGAGACCCAGGTAGAGCATGCCAATTACAGAAGTGAAGGTTATTGGCAAACCAGTGGAATGCAAACGAACCTCTTGTTAGTAAATTTGGAGAAAGGATTACCAGGACTGAATGGGCTTCAAGCACATAAGAAAAACAATGCCAATGACCTATAATTTTCGGTTGCTAAACCAATAATCAAAGAATGTACATGGACACAACTATTGGGCCAACTGCATATGTAGCAGAGAATGGCCTGGTTATACGTCAATGGGAGGAGAAGCTCTGAGGCCTACCAAAGCTGGAACCCCAGGGGAGGGGAATGTCAGGGGGTGATGGAAAAGAGATGGTTATGAGGGGGAACACCTTTATAGAAGAACTGGTGGGGAAAGGAATAGGTTTCTTATGACTGGAAAACTGGGAAAGTGAATAATATTTGAAATGTAAACAAAAATATCTAATTTTTATAAGAGGAAAAATAAAAGTTTTACAAGCTGAACAGCAAAAGTGAGGAATCTCAATCCCACTTGAGAGGGAGAAGAAATGAACCTCAGGAGGGAAGAGTGAGGGACCTGGGTGAGAAAGGAGACAGTAATGGAAAGAGGGGAACATGGTCAGTTATTGGTGGAGAGTAGGACTGAAACCCTGAGTGTCAGCAGAATGAATGGAAACAGGCAACCTCAGGAGCTCAGGTGTTGGAGGTAGGTGGTGGCTCTAGAATATTCTAGAGACCTGAGAGGTAAGAGACTATCAGGACTCAGTGAAATGTCCGGGAGTGGGTAGAGGGAACTTGAAGAGTCTACCTCCATGAGGAAATGAGATCATAAAGTGAGGGATAAGGTGGCCATCCACAAATCAATTCTCTGACACATATTTGTTCCTGTCCGAAAGAGCTTCAGGGACAAAACCAGAGAAGAGCCTGAGTAAAAGGAATCCCAGTGACCAGCCATATATGGGAACCAAATTAAGTAGAGTCCCCTAAGGCCTGACACTATTACTCATGCTTTGCCATGTTCACAAAATGGAACTGACATGACTACCTTCTGAAATACCTAATAAGCAGCTGAAAGAGTCAGATGCAGACAATTACACTCAGTCAATGAACAGAAGCTGCCAAGCCCTGTGGTCAAACTAGGGAAAAGCTCGAGGAAGCTGAGGAGGGGAGCAACCCTGTAGGAAGACCAGCAGTGTTAACTAACCTGGACCACAGTGTTTTTTTTTTCAGACACTGTGTCATCAATGAGGCATCATGCACCAGCTAATATGAGGCCTCTAAGAAAGGAGTTCTGTTTCTGGACACAACAAGAGAAGATGCACATAACAGTCAAGAGACTTGAGTTCCCAGGGAGTGTAGAGGGCTGGTAGACTAGGGGTGGAGTGGGAGACATCTTCATTCAGATGGGCTTGTGGGTAGTAGGTATGGGATGTAGAACAGTCAGAATATGTGCTGGGAGAGGGATGAGATCTGGATTGTAAAACTCTATTAAATAAATTTTAAAAAAGAAAAGGTAAACTAAAATAAACACTTTCTTTCCCAACTTTTTTTTTCCTTTTGGTCATGGTATTTCATAACAGCAATAGAAACTCTGGCTAAGACATGATATTTTGGACAAAAGTGTGCAAATGCTAACTAGAGAAGAATGACATCTCTGTGGCGTCAAGTTGCATGATCTGATTAAAACATCCTTATTCAGAGGTAGCAACTAACAGGGAATTTCTAAGGCTAAGTTTCCTATCATGACAGTGAATCCTTTTTAATCCAACCATTATGGGATCCGTGATATCTGGAAACAAATCAAAAGACTGGGAATATTAAAAGAGAAGTATCTTGGTGAAACATTCATGGAAGATTACCACAAACTGGTTGATACTTATAAGTTCTTGTTATATGAGATAATAAAATGATCTTTTTTTTTTCGGAGCTGTGGACCAAACCCAGGGCCTTGCGCTTGCTAGGCAACCACTCTACCAATGAGCTAAATTCCCAAACCCAAAATTATCTATTTTTGCCCGAATAAATTGTGTGCCAACAGTTTGTTCCAATGAAACTTTAGACAAGAAAAACAAAGTTGTTACAAAGTGCTAGTTCTACTCAGATCTAAAATTGAAAGCTGTCTATGTGACAGAAAGCATAGGAGGAAAACTTGTGAAAAAGAAAGGAGAGTTTGTAGAAGACCTCATGCAGGGAAGTGCTTCATGCAATTGTAAAAAAAAAAGTGTAAAAGTCCTGAACTTTCATATTGAGTGAAAGTTGTTGAAGAATATTTACAAGTGACTCAGAGTGGATTACATAAGCAGGTTTATTTAAAAATCCATGGTAAATACTAGAAAAAATGGCACCAAAGTGTAATAGAGAAGAAAAGAAAAGAAAGTTGAATTTTGGTCCAGGTTACAATATGGATATTTTTAACTTGAACATTCTGAAGGTTATTGGATGATTTAATGTGATGAATGACTCAGATAAAGTAACAATATTGCATGACTCTTTAATGAAATTGCTCTATTCTGAGAACAAAACAATTATCTGTGACAAAAATCTATTCAATTATGGTTATATTTTTTAATATTTCTTTTTGAAAACATTCATTTAATTAAATAAAATTCAGTAAGGAAGCAAAGATATCCCTTTTCATCTCTGACATATCCAATCTCTAAACAGGGGTATAGTGGATGAAACTTCATACAGCATTTGCCTACTCCAGGTATCATTAATTTAAAATAATAAGCATAGCAGTGTATCATATTTGTAGTCATTTGTTACTAAGATCTAATAATCTCCTCTGAAAGACCTCCAATAAAAGCAATCTAAAATAACTTGCCCATTTAAATATTAAAAATCTTAAATATGAAGCTTGCTTATCTTTTTCACAACATATACACCATTTGTTATTATTTCATTTTTACATATGACTTTTAGTCACTCTACCCTTCTGATTTTGATATATGCCAAGCTTCACAAGGAGGAGACTGAACGCTTCTCAGCAGTCCTCATTTTTCCTCCCATTTTCCACTGCATCTGGGCCATATTACAGTCAATGAAATTAATATTTTAAATAAATGATAATGGGATGCAAATGTAGATTTTGATATTTCATACAATGAAACAAATAAAAAGAGGCAATAAACAACCAAGTACAGATTTTGCTTTTATATGAAATCAATGTTAATAATATCTTATAATATCAACCCTAATTTATATTGAGTCAATGCTGAAATATATGTGACTTTTTTTTGAAAAGATTAAGTGACTTTTCTGTATCTTTGTAAAAACAATTGGACATATTCAACAAAGAAGTGTCAGGCTCAGTTATTTTGTAGAAATAATTAAAAAAACATTCCTCAAAATATTCTAATAGGTAGATCCAAAACACAAGTTTAATTCTCAGGCTCCAGATAACCAGCTCACATAGTGCTGAGCACTAGCCTTCCCTGTGCATATACAATTTTAATTTCCATAGGAAATATTTTTTTAAAATCTCAAAAGCTATATTTACTTAACAGTAAGATTGTAGAAGAGGAAGATTACTTTTTCCATTTTTATTAAATTGGGTATTTATTTGCATTTCAATTGTTTTTATCTTTCCTGTCCACACGCCTAACCTCTTCCCCTCACCTTTTATTGTGGTTTTCCCCCCCATATTGATATCCCCTTCCTTACTGTCCCAGACAACCAAATATCCAAACTTTTATAATTGGGTAGAGAGCCAAATCAAGAATTCTCAACTGAGGTCTCTATAGCTGAGAAAGACATCAAGAAATGTTCAGCATCCATAGTTCTCAGAAAAAGGCAAATCAAAATGAGCCAGAGATTCTATATTACACAAATCAGAATGACTAAGATAAAAAAAAAACTGATGCAGTAGCAGAGTAGGCTACGATGTAGACAAAGTGGAACACTACTCCACTTGGATATAAATGTGGAGGTTCAGAGAAAATTGCATATAGCTTTACCTGAAAACCCAGCTTTACCACTCACTTCAACACATATACACAAACTTGATCCACATACAACAAGGACATGTGGTTGAACAGGTTCACAACAGCCTTACTTACAATAGTCGAATGCTGGAAACAAGTGTGATTTACCTCAACTCCACTGAGGAATAAATAGAGAAAACAAATGTGCTTTTTTTAAACAAAGGAACACTACTCAGGTATTAAAAATGAGGACACCAAGTACTTTGTAGGCAAAGGGATGTAGCTGGAAATTAGTGAAGTAACAGAGATCAAAAAGGAAATAACATGGGATGAACTTAGTGACAAGTCGATTTTACCCCATATCTCAGAATGCCCACTATACAGAGCATTTATCATATGAAAGGTAACACGTTAGAAGGTCAAATTGTGGATGCTTGCAACCAACTTAGAAGGGAGAACAAAATAATCATGAAAGGCAGAGGGATGGCGGGACTTATTTATAGGTAGAGAATGATGGACAAAGTGAGGTTAGTTGCAACAATGAAAAGAGAAACGAGAGGATTCCAGAGGAAAAGTGGAATAAATGACAATAAGTATATCAGTGGTGGGTGGTGAACTTGGGTATCCCCAGGAAAGTCCCAGGTGCCAGAGATGCAAGAGGTTCCCATAAACCTAATGGGATAATGGTAGTTGAAATACCAAGCAGCAAAGAGGTAGAACCACTAGAGACTGCCTCCTATAGCTAGACATGCCCACCTGTGAAGGAATGGTGTTGCACACACAGTTCAAAATCTTTATCCTATAAATATCCAAGGCCTACAAAAATGCAAATACAAAAACAGAGCAAAGACTGAAGGGAAGAGCCTTAGGAGACCTCCACACCATAAGAACCATTTAATCCACAGACTCTAAATCCTGGCCTTATTACTGATTTCAAGATGTGCTTGCAGATAATACCCTAATATGTCTGTCCTCTGAGGGGCTCCACCATCACCTGACCGTGACAGATGTAGATACAGCTAACCTTTGGAAAGAACCTGACAGCCAGAAATGAAGAGTTAGGGGAATGCCTGAAGGATCTGAAGGGGATTGAGCCTAAAATGAATAACAACAGGATCATTAAGTTTACACTTTCGGGGCTCAGGAAATTTATTACCAAATAGAATATACTTGGGTCAGTCAAAGGGTTCTGCTACATAGGTCGTAGAGCATATGGAGAAGACAACTGCCTCATTTGCCATATCTGGGAAGGGAGACAATTGGTCCTGTGGAGACATCATATCCCAGAGAAGGGGGATGTTGGAGGGCTAAAGTGAAGTGGCAAGGAGATGGGGGAGCACCATATTAGAAACGCAAAGGATCAGAATGGGGATTCAAGAAAAATACCAGTTTGAGCAATGACATTCAAAATATAAAAAAAAGAAGAGATTATATTACACACATACTGTTTATAATATAAGATATTTATGTTTACAATAGAGATGTTCACATCTGTTCTCCTTAAGGATTATATATTCATTATCTGTACTGTTTCAGGTTTACTGAAAGTTGAAATCCATAATTTTCATAAATTACTTAGTATTGACATTTCACAAAGATAAACAAAATTAAAGTTTTATCTTTTGTCCTTATAGCTATAAATCTTTAGTTACCTCGATGTTAAATTAAAAAAAAACCAAACAAACATATTTTGTATTTCTATCCCATTAGGTTTCCATTCCATGCCTCAAATGTCTCTCAGTCTTTGCTGTACTTCTCTATATTCCCTCCATTGTCGCCCTCTGTTTCTTCACATTTGACATTCCTGTTCCTGACTGTGTCCCTCAGCAATCCATAAGTTCATTTGTACTTCCCAAAATGGAGACAGTCTGGACCATGTCCCTTGACACTTACACTAAACTGGTCATACAGATACACAGTTTGGAGAATTAACATTCAGATTATAGCGAATTTGTATCCCATTTTTCCTTTTTGATCTGGATTACCTCATCTATGATGACTTTCACAAGATCCATTCCTATCCTGAAAATTCCATGCTTTCCTTTTTCTGATCTGGAAAAGCATCCATTTTTTTATGTCTTCATTTGTTAAGGAAGAACTTGAATATTTTCACATTATGAAGGGTCTACATACTAGGATGAATCAACATTTGGATTTATACCCTCGAGTTATATCATTAGGCATATTCATTTCCATATTGCTGAAGAAACATCATATTGATTTCAAAAGTTGTTATAGAATTTTTCCTTCCCACCAGGATAATAGGAATGCTCCTCTCTCTCCATAATACAGTAAAGATCAGTTGGCTCATGTGTTATTAACCTAGGTTTTCTGAAGGGGATGAAAAAATCTCAGAATAATTTTGTTTTGCATTTCCATAATGTATATGGATGGTACATATTTGCCATTAGATTCTTATTGATTTCAGTTCTTCAATTGTGAATTTTTTGTTTAGATATGTAGCCCAATTTAATTCAATTTCCTTGATATATAGTTCTTTAGTTTTTTATTTTGGTTTATAGAAGCTCATTGCTCAACGTGTACATGTAAACAATGCTTAGTATTTTTGAAAATAGACACTTTAATTTAAATTTGCTAAGGTCAAATCATAAAATGTGCTCCCATTAAACTCACAGAATTGGCAGATCTGTTGTAGCTTAGAAAATTCATTAAGGTCACTTTATGAAACATCCCTATATCAGAAAACATACTCTATGTACATAAAATTGTAGAATATACTTTAATTGTTTAATTTTCTGAGAATTTCCACCAAAGTATTTTGAGGACAATTTACCCATTTATTTTGTCAACATCACTCTATTTCTTTGAATCCTACTTTTCTGTAACTTCTACATTAAAATACTGTTTAATAATCCCATGATAATCCCTTACAAAAAATTTTTCAATCCTCCAACAAAAGACACTAACTGTCCACAGTGTGTCAGTTTGGAGGAACAGCTTTCAGGCATTTATACTGCATTCTGGACTGTGACTGGCTTGAAGCTGTGCAGGAAACCACAGCTGCTATGTGACATGAGAGTATCACTTCTTGTATCCAGACGACGCTCTTTATGTCTGATCCCACCCACAATTTGGGCACCTACAGTCTCTTAGCACCTTGTTTCAGGATGGCTTTTTAGTCTTGGGGTATAACATGCATATCCAACTCGTTATGGCTGAAATCAATAAAATGTAGACAACTATATAATGAATGAAAGGAAGAGGTCACTCCTGGAAAGTATTAACAAGATTGTCATAACCTCTGGCCATGTTAGGTAATGAAAGGTTTGAATTAATAAAATGAAAGAGAATATAGGAAACATGGAGAAAATACAGATTATTTAGATTTACAGTCCAAAATCTAGAATATATTTTAAAGCATTCGTGATTTACTGTGGGGAACGGGTGTAGCGGCAATCCCAAGATGGAGCCGGGACTGCTGCCCAGTCTCAAGATTAGCACCTGAAATTAAGCCACGCCCAATCGTGAGAGCTGCGCAGGCGCACCATGAGGATAGATCAGGCCATGTGACGTGGACCTATGAATGGAGGTCACGCAGACTGGACGGTTGAGGTGGTTGAGGGAGGATATAAGGGAGTGGGCTCGGGGGCTGGATGGAGGCATTGTTCCTGCTTGCAGACAAAAGGGTTCCTGAATATACTGCTTTGAGAAGAATGTGGGGTGTCACTCCTTTCCTGCTGGTCGGGGTTGGAAGTGACAATAAATACTAGATGTATTTATATACCAATATTAAATCAGCTCATTTTGCATAATTCAAAAAGCTCTATACTAAACAATTACAAAGAATAGGTTTTTAATTTCTCCCACCTGAAATATCATAGGACCACATGTATTCAGTTGAAAAGAAATGAATATACATTTAAATAGCATTTAAAGTGTCTAAGACTATTCAATAAAGTAGACAAAAGGATTGAATACATTAAAATTATATTTTGAATCTGGTATTATCTAACAATGACAGACAAAATAAGGAGAGAGAATGAGACATGGGGACAATGAGGCAAAAGGGAAGGTAATGAGAGAGGGAGAAAGAGTTACAAACGACTGACACAAAGAGAGGAAGAGAGAGAATTACACACTAATTTACACATATACACACATATTCTCAATAAAATACTTGTGAACAGATTCAAGTCAACATTAAAAATAATCTTCTACCAGATAAGCTTTCTTCAAATCCCAACAAAAAAGTTTGATTCGTCCTGGGGAAGCTGTAGATATGGAGGATATAGTTCAACATAATAAAGGCAAGGTACAAGAAGCCCAGCACAAGCATCGTGCTAAAGAGAGAAAAATTCAAACAGTTCCACCACAAGCAGGAAGAAGACAAGAATAAACACTGGTTTCACAACTATGTATTACAGTATGTGTAATTTTAGCTAGAGCAATATGACAACCGAAGAAGATCCAGGGAATACAAATGAAAAATGAAGAAATGAAAGTGTTCTCATTTGCAGATGTCATGATACCATTTTAAAAACTCTAAAAATATGTCAGTCTCTTAAGACTGAAAAATACAGTCATAATAGCAGAATATCATAGGAACACACAACATTCCTTAGCCTCCTTTATGCCAATCCAAACCATACTGTGAGGAAATATGGGTGAAATTCCCCTCACAATACTCTGAAAATATAAAACGAAATATTGTGGATGAAAGTATTTAAAATGCAAAGACCACTATGAATTAGCTAGACGTGATCCTGAATAGAGACAATTTTTCTTTAAAAGATTAAGTTTCTTAAAGCTGAAAATGCATTCATGAAATAGTAGAATTCAAAGTGAACACTCAAAACACGTTATCTTTTTGTTTTCCAATTTCAAACTATGGGCGAGTCATCAGGGAAATATTCCACTTAAACACTCTTAAAATATATATCAAATACCCTGAATTCGCATTGTTAGAAAGAACACTGTGAGTTAGAAGACATATGAAGTAACCATGATACATCCAGATTATACATAAGAACGTTCCAGCTGATGTTCTGAAGGACCTTAAAGCCTTGAATGAATCAAATCTTGTATAGTTTTAAGGATAACTAGATAGTATAATAATGTCAATTTTTGATTAATTAATAAAGTTAATGCAATAAATATTGATTAGAATATTTTACTACTACAAATCACCCACTTTTATGAAAATCAAAAATTTGACTATACTATTTCTATGGGACATAAGATAACTTAAAACGACAAAGTGCTAACATGTTTAGGGAGATAATTTTAAAGAGAAAAAATGTGGGAGGAAAAATATGAGATTAAAAAAGTAAGTTACATACACAGTGTGATTTTGTTGGCAGAGTGAATATGTCAAAAGTTTGGAGTGACTTGGATTTATTTATTAATTTAAAAGGGCAGGTTACATGCCAGCAGGAGGATGGACTATCGGATCAGATCTCAAGAAAGTGCCAAATGTTCCAGTTAGTATGACTATGTTATAGTAAACATAAAAATGCCAGTGTGGGAAATTGAAGGTTTAATTCACCTCACAAGTTCCAGTTCATAATCAATGGAATCCATGAAAAGAACACAAGGCAGCAGCATGAAAATAAAGAGGAACTCTGCTTACTAATCTGCTCAGCTACCTTTTCTCTGTAACCTCCTCAGCTTACTAGTGCTGTTACCATCCACAGTGGGCTAAGTCACCTTACATAAACTAACCATCAAGAAAATGCAAAATACTGATGCCCGCAAGCCATTCTTATGGAGTCAGTTGCTCAATAATGCATCATTTAGACAGTCACAATAAGCAATCACAGCAAGCCATAAAGCAAAATAGAAAACTTAGCCAACGAAAGATAAGAGTACCCCTTCATGAATGGAATTTGAGGTCAAAAGTGAAGTTCTATGTGAGGAAGAAATTAGAAGGAATTATGCCAGAAATCACACTTTATTTAAAATAAAAAGTGAAAAAAAGACAAAGCCACAATTAAAATATTGTTATGTTTGACACATTGAAACCTCTTCTGGATTGCAGGGTAGAGTCAGGACTTGGTTTTTGGCTGGCAGCACAATTGATAGTCCAGTATTTTGGTGGAGGATTTTCCATCAGAAGCCTTAGCTTTACCACAGAGCCTAGATCCAAGTTAAAAATCATAGTCAGTCAACAGTTTGCCAGACCTTGTGCTCCAAGGAAAGGAGCAGTTCATTTAGTGATGATTTGGTGATGACTCTAATTCATTTCAGAGTCATAGATATTGCCAGCATATAGAAAACCACAAGACCCGTTGTCAAACACCAATATTCTCTGCATTGCCCACAGTCACCATAGTAATATCAGTGTTGAGCTCTACAGTATGATTTTTTTTCTCTTTCCTGTTGTTGCAGCTTATAAACCTTGTTTCTTTGACCCACAGAGAAGTTTCAAATAAAATAATGACAAACTTTTGCATTGAAAGCTATTGGTGACTTGTAGTTGTAGTTAAAAATGAGGACCTCAAGCAATCTTCACTCAGTCCTCTTCTTTTAGGATTGGGTTGATTAGCTATTGCTTTTGCTTTTGGTTTCATTTTGGTGATTTTCTGTTTTATTTTGTTTTCTTTTTCTTTTTGTTCTTTTCTACATGCAGAGATCAAGAGTGGTTAGAAGAATTTCAAGTACAAATTCAGATGGCTGGAAAGAGACCAGTCTTTCTAACAGGTCCACATTGTTTGCTGTACTAGGGATTTTTCTCTTGCCTTTAATGTTGCCCATTTCCACTTTTTGGATCCTTTTATCCTGGCATAATTAATACTACATATATATTATAATTATTTAAATTTCAACTCTGAATCAAAGTGCTCTATCTCCCTCCCAAAACCAGAGACATGGATTGAGTCTTGTTTGCTATTGTTTTGATTCGTAGATCGGGAATCATCCTGCGAACACTGAAGGTCCTGTTCCCAAATTGATTCTCTATAGTTCAATAAATATGCTCTTGGCCAATCAGTTGTGTGGATTTCTACCAACAGGCTAGTAGACACAAGGGTGGAGAAAGGATTTAGGGTGGAGCAAGAGTTACCAGTCATGTGAGATCTAGTATGGAGTGGCCATTGGTGTAGCAGGCAGGATGTTAAAAACACAGTAAGATGAGTGCATATTTGGGGTGCTGAGCTATGACTAATGTCAATTGAGAAATTGAGTTAGGGCAGATTTAGAGGTGTTGAGAAGGGGGTAAAAAGGACAGCTTGCTATTTGGTAGAGGCTTAAAAAAACCTGACAATAGAGCTAAAGCACATCAAAAGTTCCTAAGCATATGTGGCTTTCAAGTGCATTGTAAGGGAACTTGAACAGCTCTGGTAGCTTGGAATTCCTGGAGCTTAAAGTGAGGCAGTAGGAACAACCTTCTGCAGAGTATTATGAGAGCAATCCATGACCATAAGGAGCATGTGCAAAGTCATCTTGACCATGAGAGTTAGACTGTCCCACATGTATCTTTTGATTATAACCATTTCTTCTTTGTGATCTTTTAGTGTTCCATTTGCTTAAAACTATTACTGAAAAGGGTAAAATGATTCTAAAGGCTACTCTTCAATGTCAACTATTCATTGGAGATTAATTAAACCCCAACGATAGAGGGAATATGTGAAGAATTTCTGCATAACATAAGGTCAATGTCAAATGAACTTCTTATATGTATCTTTGTGGTAGGATGTTTCAACTTTAACCTAGATCTTTATCAAGAAATATTCTTTCTATTATTTTTTCAGGCATCTGCAGATACATCCTTTTGAGGAATGAATTCTTCTTACTGGAGACTATAGAGGGGACCTGCATTTCAGTGATAATTAAACGTCACTTCAAGAAATCAAAGCAAAATATCAAAGTGAGAATGGAATAAATTTATTAAGACAGTGTTTTGCAAACAACTTCTTTCACAAACATCTTTGGCAGGAGAATTCTGAAATTTTGCATTTCCTATTTGACTTTGCTGGTCCTCTGACAGAATCAACTCTCAATTGTTTGGGACTTTACGGGGAATTAAACACTACAAACAGAGATGAATGCATCATATGCTCTGCCGTCTGTGTTAATATGGCTTCAGTGAAGAACAACTATGCTACAGCTATTCTTCTGTTTTTTCAAATATTATCCTCATACAAAGTGTGGAATCTAAGGGTTGCTGGATGGATAGGTCGAGAACACTGGCTGAGAGCTACAAATGCAGAAGTGGGATGGTACATGCTTGGGGCGTAAAAAGCCTGTGTGTAGATCATAAACAACTTCAAAATATTCATTGCTTTAATAATTACTTGGAAGTGGACTTCTGTAAAATGACTTCAGCAGACCAGCATGGTAGAGAAACAGTAACTGATTCCCTGGAGATTTAAATGCACTGGATTGTGAAACATGGACTTAGAGGTAGAGACAAGTCAGTGAATGAAGACTGGATTATCAATCCTCTGTTGTCTCTTAAGTTTCCCTGCCCCATGGTTTGAGGCCTACAGCAACAGATTTTTTGGAATGAGGAATAGAATGAAAGCCAATTTGTTGAAAATCCCAGTCATAAGAAAATACTGACATCATCTGTGACAAACATCAAGTCTCAGCATGGCTTCAGCATGTCTGAATGTCTGCTGTCAGCATGGGCTTTTACTGCCATCCCTTTAATAAATGCAGAGCTCCAATCTGCTTCAGCCACATCATCATCTCTTAATTCTGTTGCAGGTAGATTAGATCACTGTGTCTGCCTATGCAGTCTTTCTCTACATATAAGGACCCAAGGAACAATTCTCACTCCAGGGAGCTGTTGAAAGTAATCTTGAATTGCATTGGTGTTGTTAGTAGATGTAATGTCTTCAAATCCCAGAAGACCATGTTTGCAAAGGAGTTGATTGAGGAAGTCTTGGGTATTTCAGTATTAGGGGCAGGTTGGATCGATGAACAGGACCGCCTTCCCAGACTAGATCTTGCAGTTCACATACACGTGAGCCATGCTGACAGGGTGCAGCTTCCAAGAAAAGAATGTTCAGTTGAAGATATTGGTCTGTTTGAGAGTGGCAAACCCAATGTATTCTAAACCATGCATTCTATTTGAATCCCCGTAGAAAACATGGAAGAAAGAAGCCTTTACTTTTTCATTTTTGCACTCACAGTGATACCAAATCCTCATAGACATTAGAACCTGCATACTGAATATTTATCCATATGTCAATGACCAGATAAGACATCTTGCCTTTTGGACTAATAAACTAATGGATTCTAGGACTTTAAAAATAGTCAGTCATTGTTAAATTATGTGTTCCATAGTCTGTGATCATTGTGACTAGTCCGATTTCTCTGTACAGAGAGATTCATCCTTTACTGTCTGTTGGGGAACACCAACTACTACACTAGATATCTAGAGAAGACCTTTTATGGCATTTTGTCTCTAGTAAGAGTTTCAGGTCAGTTACAAATTTCCAATGGCCACATTCCCTTAGTCGGATTTTCATATGATGCTTTGATACAGTCCTTCTTTTTTTCTATAGTTCTTGGCAACATAATTAAAATAGCAATTGTAACCTATTAAAGAAATGCACAGTAATCTATTTGCATGAATGCAGCAGAGAGGATTATAGGATAAACAAGAATTGGAAAGCAAGATATCCTTCCTTCCTAGGACCAAGACCAGGAAATCTTAACTACATAAAAATCTGAGACAAGTTGTCTGAAGTTTGTTCTTTTCTTCAATCATGGGGATCCTAGTGAAGGAGCTCAAGTCTGAAGAGTTGGCAAAAATTACCTTCATTTCTGATCCAGGTCAACTGCTGAATACCTCATTCATGGACCTGAAGAAACTCTGGATCCATCCTTCTATAATGTGTATATATCAATGTATCATTCATAGAATGGACACTTTACTGTTGGTTTGAAAGCAACAATTTGTCCCTGGAGAGACACAGATTTCTTCTTTCGCACATTATTTGACAGGCTGATGGTGGGTCTCATAAGTTCATTCCGGGATTTGCTTTACAATAATCATTCAGTTATCTGGAAGAAACACTTTTTAATGTAGTGAGATCTACTAGAACAATATCAACCATCATCTTCCATTCCCAGTTTAATGCTGAATCATTCTCCACTAATTGTCTGTGGTCTCTGATGACAGCAGCATCTCCACAGACTAGTCTGAATATTGCTCTTAGCACTGCATTTAGGATACATCAATGTGATTTCCTTACCACTTTCATTCCCAGGAGAGTTTTTCAATTCATTTCATCTGATGCGTCTAATCTACATTGTCAGCCAGGATGAGTTTTGAGAGTTTTTCTAAAAAAATAAAGAAAAAATGGAAGAAATGAAAGAAAGGAATCCGGCAAGTATATCTCACCAATTGACTCAGAAATCTAAAGTGTTAGTCAGTGGAAATACTAGTGGAAAGTCTGAGATCATAAAGTCTCAACTAGAAGCACTTCTCTCTCCAAGGTATTAGTGTAAGAGAGAAACTGCACTATTGGTATCCAAAGCATGGAGAAGTTTACTCTGAGCAGAGGACACAATACTTGCCTTTTATTTCTTACTTAGGACCTTTTTATAATTGACAAAAAGAATAAATGCAATGAGCTCTCAGTAAAACATCTGTTACCTTCCAAATTCTTGGCATTTGGAATAAAGAAATGAATGATATAAAAACTCTGACTTCCAGGAGCCATAAGAACTGCGAAGTCCAGATGTTTCTGAGAGGCTCGCAGCTCTAGATTCCCATATGCAGAAGGCTCAGAACAAGTCTATCTCTTCAGTGATCCTACTCAACTCCTACAAGGACACACTGAGCTTTCCGAAGTACCATGTATTTCATCCTTTTTTTATAACAAGACAGAAGACCACCTTCCTTCTTCCCATCTCTGATCTCATCATCCTCTTCCTTCTCACTCCACAATGACTGTTTACTCTCGATTAGAGTTAAATTAGTAAACACTAGAGGTACTGAGGGGATATCTGAAGGGAGTTGCAGTCACGACAACACTTGTGACATCACAGAAGAAGCTAGTCCTCTCCAGGTTTCAATAGATGTTTCAGGGAGGGCCTACTGATTATGTCATTGTGATGTGCCATGGCTTACCTGTTAAACATCTTTCCTTACATTGACCAGATTCAAGGGTGCCCATTCCACATATGTCTCATGTGACACAGTAGAAACCATTATGTACTCCCTCTCTCTAAAGCTAGAGACTTCTCCTTGCTTTATTAGCAGTTACAAACTTGGGATGGAGAAAGGTAGTCAGTGGCTTGGCATGGGTAGAAAAGATTTTGGAACATCTAGTGTAGAAGATTCTTCTAGATAATATTTTTATTCTCAGGTTCATTCCTGAGATATAGAGTTCAATTTTCTTTGTTATCTATGTATCACAAAGGCCAGTATTTTCCCTACAGACCTTTAATTAAATGAATATTGTATATCACTTTCTTATTGTACTTTCCTTGACAGGGGACTTCATAAATATTCCTGAATGTGTACTGAAAAATTATTTTTTCCTATTCCATTATCTGCAACAAAGTGATTTTGGCAACAAAGTGTGCCCAGCTATAGAGTGAGCATAACAGTGTGAGTACTGTGTACTCACTTCAATTAATAAACTCCTATAAGCTTCTTTTATGTAAAAATTACCAGGCATCAGAAAAGCAAAGGGCAACATGGACTACAGAATTCGGTTCTCTAGTCCCATTTGATATCAAACCTGCACTACCTATTTTCCTGTGTTCCCATGGCCAGAATTAAGGGTTTTGGATGTTTTATCATTATTTGTCCTTAAGTAGCAACCTTAGATACAGGAGGATAGGCAGGGAGAAGAATGACATGTTTATCAGTCAAACCTCAAACTCAATATGTTCATAATACAGGAGGGAGTCTATTTGACATTGTCATTTCTGAATTCTACATTCTTGACCTAGTTTGGCAGATTCTATGTTAATATTCCAACGAACCACCTAGCTGTAGGAGCCACCAAAAGTGTATATATATATATATATATATATATATATATATATATATATATATATATATATATATATACACACACACATCTGGCACCAAAATGATATAAAATTGATGAACCTAAGAACTGCAATCGGCCAGGAATCATATATAGACATTTCCTGAGAGACACTGCTAAAGTATGTGAAATACAGAGGTAAATGATAGTGGCAAACCCATGAACTGAAAATGGACTTCTTGTTGGTAAATGTTGAGAAAGGATTACAAGATCTGAATGGGGCTTTAATCCCCACAAGGACAATGCCAATACACGAAACCTTTCTGGTACTAAATCAATATTCAAAGACTGCTCATGGGCAGACCAATGTCTCCAACTGCAAATGTAGCAGAAGATGGCCTTCGTGACACCAATGAAAAAAGAGGCCCTTGGTCCTCCCTAGATTTGATTCCCAGTTCAATGGACTGTCAAGAGGCAGTAAGGGGGGTTATTGAAAAAGGGGAGGGGGACAGGTTAGGGCTCTTATGGACAGGAAACTGAGAAAGGAAATTACATTTGAAATGTAAATATAGAAGTATCCAATTAGAAACGCAATAAAAATTCCTAAAGAAATGATAGAGTTAAAAGAAAAGAAAACTGTCAATGAATCACACATATTGATACAGAAATCTAAAGGGTAACTGTCAGGGAATGGTAATCAGAGAAATACTAGTGGAAAGACTGAGATGATGATGTCTGAACTAGATGCACATCTCTGTCCCAGATATCTGTGTCAGAAACAAAGTGCACTATAGGAATTCAAATCAAGGAGGAGTTTACCTTGAGATGACACGACGATACAATACTTGTTGTCCCTCCTTCCTCAGGACTATTTTTCCTGGGGAAAAAGAATGAAAGCCATTAGCTCTCAGAAAAACAACTGTAAACTTCCGAATACCTGACTTTTGGAATAAAGAAATTAATGATAAACAACCTCTGACTTCCAGGAACCATAACAAGCAATGAAATCCAGATGCTACCGAGAGGCTCCCACCTCCTGATTCCCATATGGGGAAGGCTCAGATCAAGGCTATGTGTTCAGTGAACCCTCACAACCCCTACACAGCACTCCTTGTGCTTTCCCATGTACCACATATTTCTTTGTTTTTTAAACTAAAACTTCCTAGGCCAACTTCCTTCTCCCCATCTCTGATATCTACATCTTCTTTGATCTTCCTCACAAATAGCTGTTTACACTGAAATAAAGGCCAATTAATAAACCCTAGAGGTACTGAATGAATGTCTGAGAGGCAGTTGCAGTCTGGAAAACACTGTGACATCACAGGAGAAGCTAGGGATCTCCAGTATACAAGAGATTTTTCAGGGCCAGCCTAATGATGATGTCACTGAGAACTGCCATGGCCTACCTGCTAAAGAGCTTTCTTTATATTGACCAGATTCTAAGGTGACCTTTCCAGGTGTGTCTCCTTTGACACAGTGGACACATTTATGTAGAACATCACTCTAAAGCTAGACAGTTCTCTTTGCTTTATTAGTGGTTACATGCTCTGAATGGAGAAAGTTATTACGGGTTTTGCATGTGTAGAAAAGATCTAGGAACATGGGATGTAGGACAATCTTCTGGATTATAATTTTATTCCCAGTTCCATTCCTGTGACAAACAGTTCAATTTCCTAAGTTCTATCTGTTTCCCAAAGGCCATTGTTTCCCTACAGATATTTAATTGAGTGGATTTTGTATTTCATTTTCTAATTGTTCATTCCTTGATAGGGCACATTATAGATATTCCTGAATATGTACTCAAAAATTCTGTTTTGCAATTCTAGTTTTTTGCAATGATTTTCGCAACAAAGCTGCTCAAGCTAAAGAGTGAATGTAATAGTGTAAATATTGTGTTCCTACTTCAAGTGATAAACTCCCAAATTTTTATTTTATGCAAAAATTACCTGACATCAGTAAATCAAAGGACAGCATGGACTATAGCATGCGGTTCTGTAGTCCCATTAGGTATCATTTCTGGAATATCTACCTTCCTGTGTTCCAAGGGTGAGACTTCAGGCTTTTAGATATTTTACCATGATTCTTTATTCAGGCCATACAAAAGATACAGGATGATGGGAAGGGAGAGGAATGCCTTGAGGCCCAGTAAAAGCTCAACTTCGATAGGCGCATAAGAACAGGAGGGAGTATATTTGGTATTGGCATTTGTGGATTCTCCATTCTTGACCTAGGACCTCAGAATCCATGTTAAAATTTCAACTAATTTCATAGATGTATAAGCCATCAAATATATGTACATATATATAAAAATAGATATAGATAAATAGATATAGATATATAGAGATAGAGAGGAGATAGAGCTAGAGACAGAGGCAGAGATAGATAGATAAATATATGCGTAAATAGATAGATAGATAGATAGATAGATAGATAGATGATAGATAGATGGATAGATAGATAAATAGATCAGACACCAAAACTAGATACAATTCAGATTAATAAAGCTAAGAAGTGCATGCTGCCAGTAACAGGTTATAGATCTTCCCTGAGAGACACAACTAGAGCATGTCAGTTACCGAAGTGAATGCTAGTGGCAAATCAGAGAATTATAAACGGACCTCTTGTTGATAAATTTTCAGAAAGGATTACAAGAGCTGAAGAGGCTATCAACCCCATCAGAACAATGAACAAGAACTTTCTGGTACTATACAGATAATCAAAGACTGTACATGGACAGACCTATTGCTCCAACTGCATATGTAGCAGAGGATGGCATTGGTGGACACCAAAGGAAGGAGAGGACCTTGGTCCTCCCTAGGTTTGACTCCCAGTTCAAGGAAATGTCAAGGGACAGTAAGGGTGGTTTAAATGTCAAGGAATGGAAACATTTATGTCTCTTATGGAGAGGAAACTGGGAAAGGAAATAACATTTAAATGTAGATATAGAAGTATCCAAAAAATATTAAAATTAGCTTAAATTAAAAAAAATTATGAAAGAGATAAAAGTAAATAAAACTGCAAGGTAATCAGACATATTGATTCAGAAATCTACGAGGGACACTGTTAGGGAATGGTAGTCAGCATAACACTAGTGGAAAGACTGATATGATTAAGTCTGAACTAGAAGCATTTCTCCCTCCCAGATATCAGTGTCAGACACAAACTACAGTGTAGAAATCATATACACGAAGGAGTTTACTCTGAGCTGAGGATACAATACTTGTCTTTCCCTTCCTCCTTAGGACTTTTTTCTTCTGGAAGAAAAAATAGAAGCCATGTGCTCTCAAAAAAAAAAAAAAAAAAAAAAAAAAAAAAAAAAAAAAAAGCTGTACCCATCCCAACACCTGACTTTTGGAATAATGAAATTAATGATAAAAAAAAAAAAAAAACTCTGACTTTCAGGAACCATAACAAGCAAGGAAATCCAGTTGCTACTAAGAGGCTCCCATTTCCTGAATCCCATATGTGGAAGGCTCATGTGTTCAGTGAACCCTCACAAACCCTACACGGCACTCACTGCACTTTCCCATGTACCACATATTTTTTTTCTCATTTTTTTCAAACTAAAACAGAAAGCCAACTTTCTTCTACTCATTTTTGTTATATACATCCTCTTTGTTCTCTTTCCCAAATGGCTGTTTGCACTGAAATAGAGGCCACTTAGTAATCCCTAGAGGTACTGCAGGAATATATGTGATGCAGTTTTTTGTGACATCACAAAACCTAGGGCTCTCCAGGGTACAAGAAATTTTTCAGGGAGGGTCAAATGATGATGTCAGTGAGAACTGCCATGGCCTACCTCCTAAATAGCTTTCCTTACATTGACCAGATTCGAGTTTGCCTTTTCCAGGAATGTCTACTCTGACACATTGGTAACATTTATGTACTACATCTCTCTACAGCTGGAAACTTCACTTTGCTTCATCAGTGGTTACAGGCTCTACATGGAGAAACTCAGTTAGGGGCTTGTATTGAGTAGAAAAGATCTAGGAATATGGGATGTAGGAGATTCTTTTGGATAATAATTCTATTCCCAGTTCCATTCCTGTGACAAACAGATCAATTTCCTATTTTTTCCCTGTTTCCCACAGGCCATTTTTTCTTTACAGATGTTTAATTGAGTGAATATTATATTTCATTTTCTAATTGTTCATTCCTTGAAAGGGGTCTTTATAGATATTCCTGAATGTGTACTCAAGTATTCTGTTTTCAAATTCCAGTTTTTTGGCAATGATTTTGGCAACAAACGTGGCTAAGCTATGAAGTGAATTTAACAGTGTAAATATTGTGTACCTACTTAAAATGATAAACTCCCAAATTTTTATTTTATGCAAAGAAATAACTGCCTGAGTAAATCAAAGGACAGCGTGGACTATGTAGTCCCATTAGATATGATCTCTGTAATATCAACCTTGTCGTGTTCCAAGGGTGAGATTTCAGGGTTTTGGATGTTTTAAAATGATTCTTTCTTCACGCCAAAGATAAGATACAGGAGGATTGGCAGGGAGGGAAGAACTAGAGGTCCAATGAAACCTCAACTTCATTAGGGTCATAAGAATAGGAGCGAGTCTATTTGGCATTGCCGTTTGTTGATTCTACCTTCTTGACATACCTGCTGAGAATCCATGTTAAAATTGCACGTAATCTCATAGTTGTAGGAACCACCGATATATATATATATATATATATATATATATATATATACATAATCAGCCACCAAAACTAGATAACTAGATAAGATTGATGAACCTAAGAAGCACATTCTGTCAGGAACCAGATATAGATCTTCCCTAAGTGACACAAAAAGAGCAAGTCAAATACAGAAGTGAATGTGTTGTTGCAAAAATATAAAAATAAAAAAGTTGTCTTATATCCCGCTATCTCTGGCACTGTAGTTTCCCAAGTCTCTGCTAGATATCTTGGTTGAATACATCACCACTCCTCAGCTGCCCAGTGTCTCTTATTGCCACACATGTTTTTACACTCAAAACCTCACATGAAAGAACACACAACACAATAATCTTTGACCCAATTGATAAGATATAGTAGCCCACATAAGCATACAAAGCCTGGTACGATCCATACCTTAGGGACAATAATAACAACCAGTAAATACACAGAGCAGTATCTTAAATTCACCTGCCATGGCTTCTCACCCTCTCCTCTTCCTGTCTCTCCTTTTTCCTCTAGTCTCTTCTACTTCCTTCAAACTTCATTCCTGCCCATACTTCCTTCTCTTCCAATGATAGGCCTGCTTCTATCCTGTACCTGCCCCTCACCTGTACTTCACAAATTTAATGTGAAAGCTGTTCTGTAGAATTCACCTGAGTTCTGAGTACAGGACAAGGCAGCTGTCCTTGGAGCAGTGGATTAGCATCAAAATACAGATAACTTTAGTGTAAACAACGTTTCCCCCTTTTTGTCCAGTTAAACAGACTTTTCATTTATATATATCAATTGAGTAAGATTATTACTATTCTACAATTTATAAAGCATTTGATATACTCAAAACCCAGTCTGTCACTATATCAGTTAGAAAGAGCATTTAGTTCTTCATTCCAGCTTCAGAAAGGCTTAAAATCTATATTATGTCTTGGCTAGCTTGTATACTATCTGATAACTATCCAGTAAAATATGTATATTCAGAGTTATACAGCCTGATAAGCAATGAGGCTATAATCAGTCTCCTACCCCGTCAGAAATCTGAGAGTGACCAAATATCTATACACATAGGATGTCTTAGAGGGCTTCTAGAACTGAGAGGTTGTAGAGACAAATCTCCACTAGCACAATCCCCTGTTAGCAACATGTGAGCTTAAGTCTTCAGCCTTCTGACACAAGATCAACTGACAGCCTATTGAAAGGCGGACTTGGAAGGGCTGATTACCCTGTATTGGCAGGGTTTATCCCTCAAATCCTCTGCATAATTTGTCCTTTTCTGGATAGTATTAATCTGCATATGAAACAGGCATTTTTTTCCAGTGACTGCCTAGCCACAAAGTATTGCCTCATTTGGAGGTAGAGATGTTCAAATTCTTCATTAAATTTGCCAAAGGGGAACAGTTAGGAGAAGATATGACTCAACAAAAGATAAGTAATAACTTTAAATCTCAAATTTTGTGGATTTCTTACATTTTTGAAAAGCATCTATCTATCTAAGACAATCTGGACTGTTGTCTTTATATCTTAATTTTTTCTTGATAGTACTCTTACAAAGTCAGATGCATGACTTTAATATTTCAATCTTAACTCACAGGTTTAATCAACTCAGAAGTGTGTAATGACAAAAATAATAGAACTGGCTCTTGTAATTTTAAAATTTTTTCAAATTATTTCTATACCCAAACAAAGATAAGATTAAGCTTAGTTACCAAATACGATTATGACTGTAACTAAATCTAGCTTATTCCTCCCTGCTAAATTTCAACCAATTTTCAATTCTTTATAAAAACATCTTTAAAATAACCACTTCCAGCCCCACCCCACAAATTCCAGGTAATTGAGACAACGGATCCACCATAACTTCTTCAAGTTGTACATGGGCGTTGAGATATCCTTAGGTGTAGGGGGTAGGAAAAATGAAACAAATGCGATAGCCGATATGTCCTGACAGGACCCAGCTGAAATTCACTGAAACCAGGATTCCAAGTAGGTACACTCTACAAAATACAACTCTCAGGAAAAAGGTTAAGAATCGATATATCTTTTGTTTGATTCTCCTGAATATATATTTGATAGCCGTCTACTGATATCAAACCTGATCAGTATGACTCTGTGAGGTTTCCAGAATCCTAATCACAATTTTTAAAAACACAAGGACAAAATATTTCTTCCAAAATACTCTGTTTCTTAATCTGAAACCAGAGAAGCTTGTATCTTGCACTCTCTCCCAGAGTAATAATATAAGCATAAAACTCAAAGTCACACCCATCCTGAAGATTAAACAATTTTTAAAAAAGGAATTTAAGTATAAAATGAGCCTGATATAACTCAGTACTTGGTGATATCAGGAAATAAACCCAAAGTTCCCATGGAGCCCATGTTAAGAGAATTTGAACTTGCTATTGTCGTAAATATCAAAAGTAACCACAAATCATCGCTAAGCGTCATCAACGAGCCATATAGTGGGATAATTCATAAAACTAATCAAATACCTTCTATCAATTCTAATATCAATAAGAAAACTTCAAACCAGGACTTTTGCCCAAAATATCTCAGTCTGTTAAGCTCTCTACCTGAAGCCACAGATTTTTCTTTATCGTTAATAACTTCTACAATATATGTCTGCATTCACTTTCCCTGTTGTTACAGACATTTCATCAAAACTCTCTACTTGGTAGTGCCTAATTTTTCCCTAAGTTCTGAGCAGTAGATGAAAATCCCCACCTGATTCAGGTAATCTCTCTACTCTCTTCTTTCTTAAATAAAACTTAATCACTTGTTAATAATACCTTAATAGAAGAAGTATCTTGTGTAACTAGGATTTCCACACAAAATTCCCCTGTGGAGCCTATGTTAAAAAGAAAATGTGTATCCTGAAAGACTTACTAAACAACTCTCATTAAAAAGCAGCTTTAATCTCTTAACTCTCTGAACTGCCATTACTTATCACACAGCAGGGGACCAACAGCCTGTCAGCCCTTGCTGCTTCCCCATTTTTGTTTTATATTCTGCTCTTAAGTTATCAAGAATTAATATGGCACAGGTCCTCTTACTTAGAAAATAAAAAGGTTCACTCAACTTTTTGATTACTAGTGGATTCTTGCCCATCACCTTGTTTTGCCATCTGTTGTTGTAAAAAAAAAGGAAACTTGTCTTTTACCATGCTATCACTATCACCGTAGTGTCCTAATATAATAGGTAGATATCTTGGTGAAAACACATCCCTACTCCCTGTCAGCCCAGTGTCCCTTGCCGCCACACACTTTCCTATACTCAATCCCTCACATAGAAAACACACATCACAAAAATTTTGACCCAATTGCTAAGATATAATTGCGCACTTAAATATACAAAGCCCTTTACCATCCATCCCTTAGGAACATTAATATTAACCTGTAAATACACAGACCATAATCGTAACCTCACCTACCATGACTTCTCACCCTCTCCTCTTCCTATCTCCCCTTTTTCCTCCAGTCTCCTCCTCTTTCTTCAAACATCTCTCTCACCCATTCTTCCTTCTCCTCCAATGACCTCCTTCTTTACATGGTAAAGAAAAGTTCTTTACATAGTACAAGTAAAGAAAACAAATTACTCCCAAAGCCTCCTTCTATCATGTACCTGCCCCACACCTGTACTTTACAAATTCAATGGGGAGGTGGTTTTGGTGAAGTCACCTGAGTTCTGAGTACAGGAGTAGGCAGCTGTCCTTGGGGCAGTGGAATTAGCATCAATATACAGATAACTTCAGGGCAAACCACAGCAAATAGCTTTGATATCCTAGTGAAATCTTTCAAGCCAAGTAAAACTGCAAATGTGATAATGTTCTAGTTTCTTCTCATGCTTGATGCTGAAAAGAGTGATAGTGTATGAGAAGAAATATTACATAGTACACGTAAAATAAACAAATTACTCCCAAGGCCAACAAGGCTCATAAGTAAGCAATTTGTTATAGAGTAACAAAGAGTAAGCAAAGTAGTTTTCTCATTCGGTTTCCCTTCACTGTAGGCAGCATTTTGAATTTACAGAGAAATGGTTGATATTGTATCATTTATCTTTAAAAGTACTCTAATAAGAATCTTTTAAAAAGCACAAATCTAAATATGTGTATAAAAATGTCATATCTACTTTAAATGATCAGAATGCACACCTGTGATTGTCAATCCTTATTAAATCCTATCAGAGAGCTGCGGGTACAACTGGGACAGAAATCAGTCATCAACAGTCCAGCATGTGTGACAGTCACACCATTAGCCTGTGCCACCATTGTTCTTGATCCCTGGCCTTAAAAAGTCCCTGTCTTTTCGAACTTCAAATTGTTCCCTAATTTTTTTTTTTTTTTACATCAGAGGCAGTAGTTAAAACATGTTAGCCAGCTTAACAAACAATTTTATTTTTCCAAATGCTTTTTAAGGGTGCTGGTCGTCACTAATTATTCTACATTTCCTTTGGTGATGGTGGAAGCATTGGTCTTCCACAGAGGAAATTCCTAAAAGACCTCGACCAATATTATTGCAAATGCCAATGATGTTGCTCCCTGAGTGGTGGTAAGCTCCAGGAGGATTTTTATGTACTTCTTAGAATTAGAGAGATATGAGGGGAACAACCGAGCGAAATGCTGCATGAAGTTCTCAGTACAGTTGGTCCTTGGGGCTATGACTCACCAAAGAGCAATGAGGCTGTTCTAAAGAGTGGGCCATACCCCAGGATTTTTAAAATGTTGTGCCATTCCTCCTTCACAGCACTTGGCAATACTCCATGTCAGAACCAAATTTGAACCATGCTTTTACCCTGGATAGAATTTCAAATACTATACTGAATAGGGAGAGTGGGCAGCCTTACCTTGTCCTTCACTTTAATGAATTGTTTTAAGTTTCTTTATATTTAGCTTGATGGTCATTACAGGTTTCCTCTCCCTTGCTTTTACTATGTTTCTCCATAGGAATTGTCTCCCTTATCACTCACACTCTTTTATCATGAAGTGGGGCTGGAATTGCTTTTTCTGCATCTAATGAGATTATCATGTAATTTTTTTCCTTCAGTTTCACTTATAGTGGATTATACTGATGGATTTTCAGAATTTGAACCATCCCAACCTCCGACTAGAAATTAAAAATTACCCAGCATAACCTACGGAAGTACTCGCCTGCATACTCTAACAACCCCCCCCGAAAAAAACAAAAACAACATGAAAACAAAAAAAAATCATTCACCCTACAGAACAGATTTTATACTAACATACACACTCAAACATCCCACCCCAAAAAAAAAAAAAACAAAAAACAAAAAACCAAAATACATGCAAGCAAGAAAACCCTGCACCCACAACATCAAAATAGCATGAAGTTAATATCACTGGTCATTAATACCGTTAAGCATTAGTGGCCTCTATTCAACAACAAAAGGACAGAGGTTAAAATAATGGATGTAAAAACAGGATCTGTCATTCTGTTGCATTCAAGAAGCACACTCCAGCAATTGAGATAGACATAACCTTAGACTAAGGTGTTGGGACATGTTTTCCAAGAAATAAAACAAGAAACAAGATGGTGTAGCCATTCTAACATCCAGCAATAAGACTTCCAAACAAAAGTAATCAAAAGAGAAGGGGAAGGACACTTCATATTTATTAGAGGAAAAACCCACCAAAATGGCATCTCAATTCTGGATGTCTATATCCCAAAGACAAAAGTAGCAACATTGGTGAGAGAAATATTGCTGAAGCTCAAATATCACATCGAACCTCACACATTAATAGTGGGGGGCATCAATGTCCCATCTCACCAAGGGCAGGTCATTGAGACAGAAACTAAAAATAAAACAATAAAAATAGAATATATAACTGCCAGGGGTTTCAATTAATCTGACCTCACTCATATCTACAGAATATTTCACATGAACACAAAAGTACACACTTTCTTTTCTGTACCTCATGGAACCTTATCCTGAACTGATCATTTTCACCCTCAATAAACAAGTCACAACAGACACAGAAAGACTGTGCTAACCATTGGATCTTCTCAGATCACCATGGATTTAAACTGGACTTCAACAATAACAAAAAGTCTATAAACTCATGGATATTCAATAGCTTGCAACTGAAGAACCACAAGTTCAGAGAAGACTTGAAAAAAAAAAAAAAAAGGTTCCTAGAATTCAATGATAATGATGGCATATCGTCTCCAAACTTAAGGTACATAAGGAAAGCAGTGCTAAGAGGAAAGTGCACATGCAGCACAGAGCAATTTTATAAAGAAATTGGAGAGACCCCATACTAGCAGTTTCCCAGCACACATGAAATCTCTAGAATAAAAAGAAGCAAACACATATTAAAGGAGGAGACAGATAGAAATGATCAGACTCAGGGTGAGAGTGATCCACCAGAAACAAAAAGAATACAAATATTAACAAAAACAAGAGCTAGTTCCTTGGGAAAATCAACCAGACAGACAAACCCTTAAATAGATAATGTAATACGAGGTAAGACAGCATCCAAATAACAAAATCAGAAATGAACAGGGAGACACATTGATAGACAAAGATGAAAGTCACAGAATCCTTAGGTCTCACTTCAAAAACCTGCTTTCTACAAAATTAGAATCTGTGAATTAAATGGATGTTTGTGTAGATGAATAACACTGACCACAGGTAAACTAAGGTAAGATAACCTATGTAAATAGCTGTACAACCCCTAAAAAGACACAAACAGTAATTGAAAGTTTAACCACTGAAAAATTCTCAGGGCCAGTTTCATTGAGCGCAGACTTCTACCAGATTTTCAAAGAATTCTCAACCTACTCCAAAACACAGAAACAGAAGGAAAATCACCAAACAGATTCCACGACACCACTGTCGCCCTGACACCGAAATCACAAAATGACTCAACAAAGAAAGAATTTCAGACGAATTTTCTTTACAGACAATGGTGGAAAAAATACTAGGTAAAATGCTCAAAAACAAAATGAAAAGCATTTCAAACTGCCATTCAGTGCAATCATGTAAGCTTTCTCCTGAGGATGCAGGAGTGGATCAATCTATGAAAACCCATTAAAGTGATCCACCATATTAACAAACTTAACTGAAAAAAAAATTGTGCCCTCTGCACTTCAAATTAACGTGGGAGCTCCCCTTGGATTTAACTTTTTGGTAGTTGCATATCATAATATATATTTTTTTAATAAAATACATATATATTTTAATAAAGTAACATATTAAATTGTTATATCCTAACATCATAATATATAACTAATATTAATATACTATATTAATATTAACATGTATTTATACATTAAATTATTATATGAATAAGGTAAATATAATTAATATTAATATATTATGTTACTATATTAAATTAATATATTGATATAATAATGTAACGGATATATTACATTAATATATCAAAAATAATATATTAATTATTAACATATTTAATATGATTTATTAATATTATTAATATTCACTATTACTCAATGGTGTGAAGGAGCAGAATTAAAGAAAGAAGGAAAAAATGCAAGACTATCTCTTAAATGCTGAAAATGCTTTTGACAAAATCCATCGTCGTTCCATATTTAAGGTCTCAGGGAGACCAGGGATGTCAGGCACATACCTAATGTAATAAAATACTAAAATAAATACAAAAAATATTACACAATATGCAATATAGCAAGCCAACAGTTAATATCTAAATAAGGGGTAGGGAAGCAAAAGGCAATTCTACTAAATTGGAGAATGAGAACAGACTGCACACCTCGCAGCATCCTTTCAGTAAAGTCCTTAAATTCCCAGCTAGAGCAATAAGACAACCAAAGGAGGTCAAGGGGATGATATCGCAAAAGGAGAACTCAGTGTATCGCCATTCACACATCATATAATAGTGAACATATGTGATCCAAAAGTTTTACCAGAAATGACCTACATATGAAAAACACCTTCAGCCAAGTGGATGGATGAAAAATTAAATGAAAATAATATGCCATGCAAATGACAGAGAGGCTGAGAAGAAATTATGGAAGACATGCCAATCACAATGGATATATAATTAACTCTTACCTAGCACATCAGAAGCATATCTGGTGTGAACTCCAAGTCTCTGAAAAGAGACACTGAGGAAGGTAGCAGAAGACAGAAAGACCTCCCATGCTCACAAACGGGTAGATTAAGAGAGTTAAAGAGGCCATCTTAATTTTGGGTGTAGATTCAAAGTTCCTATCTTGCAGTCAGGATGACATGGTTGCCAAGGTGCATGCAGGAGAAGAGGCAATCTTGCAGTCACATGTGGAGTCAAAGATGACATCATCTTGCTGTTTGGGTGTCACATGGTTGCTCATTGTGCACATGTGACATCATTGGCTGTGGAAGCAGGGTCAACCTGAAACATCTCTGGCTTTCTACCATGCAGATGGTGTTACAATTTCTAAATCACATCAATCACCAAAAATAACCAGGGTAAAAACCTGTGACAGAGGGATGGCAGCCATTACTGGAGAAGGAAATGGCTTTGATGTCCCTAAGAAAAAACTGCTCATGCCATGGCCATTCAGGCAAAGCAAGCATAATGGGATGAGGAGATCTAGATTTAGAGACTGAATGTTTAATGTTTTCTTGGGAAATTTTAGCCTACTCACGACGGTTCACTGTTATCAGAAAATTTTTAAAGTGGAATAATATGCAGGTATGAGCAATAAGGACATTGTGAAGCTGCGGTTAACTAAGTGGAACAAGTTGAGAAACCTGAAACTCCTCTGGGTGAGATCATTGAAAACCTTGAGAAAAAGGAACACTGGGCATGGATCACTGAAGAAACAGATATCCACAGAAAATACAAGAGACATGACTGAGGAAGAAACAGCTGTATCTACTGGACTATGGAGCAATGGTTAGAGCCCCTACAAGGGGAGATCTCTATTAACAGAAAATTTGATTCAGAAATACTGTTGAGGAAAGCTTGTTGGAATTTCCAAACCCAATGACCCATAAAGAAAACACACAATTTGGTTATTATAATTATAATCTATAAACGTGTATTGGGTAGATCCAACGTTATCATAACTTATACTCCAACCATAAAACCCCTGCTACATGTGCATTCTTCAGGCCACATGGATTGTTTCCATCATTACTTCCTCCTCTTTTTCTTCAGTCCTCTCCCTTCCCCTCTTACCCTCTTCTGCCTCTCTACCTAACCCCACTGTCATACCTCCGGTACCAACTTTCCCCTCCGGCTATCAGTAAAAAGGCTCTAGCATTTACTGACCGGTTAAAATGGGAAGAAGTTTCATATGTGATCACCAGTGTCCATGATAGAGGGCTAGTTGGTGGGGGGAGACCTCCTTTGAGGAAGCAAATAAATATCAGGATACAAATTGCATTTGCTTGGGAAGAGCAAATCTGTATAATGCTATCAATATCTGTCCAGTGGATTGTGAGAAAATGGGGAATAATCTTCCTAAAGACCCAGCTATACTACACCTGGTCTTATATCTGAAAAGGCCTCTGCCATGCAGAGAGTACATGTGCTCCATCCTGTTCCTAGTGGATTTCTTCATAATGAACAGAAAATAGAAATAAGCCAGATGCCCCTCAACCAAACAGTGGCTACAGATAATTTAGTTCATTTACACTATGAAATACTATACACATATGAAAAATAAGGACCCCAGCTCTGAAAAAAAGAAAAAAAAAAGATAAAAAATAAGGACATTGAGAAGCTGCGTTCAAGAAGATGGAGTGAGAAAGTATTATCCTGAATGAAGTAATTGAGACCCAAAATAACATGTATATATTCACTTAAAAGAGGGTATTAGCCATTAAGTACAGAATTCACACACTAAGTTCTATGGAACCAGAGAGGATAAACAATAAGAAAGGGCCAAGAAAAATGTTTGAATTTCACTCAGAAGGAGGAACAAAGTAATGAGAAGAGGCAGTTGGAAGGAAAGGAGTGGGTGACTGAGGGGATGGGAAGGTTAATAGGGTTTGAGAATCATTTCTTGGGAGAGATGAGCAAGAGGGACAGAGCGCCAAGAGAATAAACTGAAATCAGTGACTGTCCAGGGTGGGTACTATCTCTATGATTTGCCAGCAATCTGGGATGGGTGAGGATACCCTGGCGTCCATGAGGGTGACTTTAGCTGAGACTCGTAACAGTGGGGATACGGACACCGAAATGGTCAATTTCTGTAGCCACAGAGGAGCCAAGGTGGAAGGATAAGGAACCAAACACATCCCCAAAATTTTGACCCAGAAATTGCCCCCTCTATAAGAGACACACGGAGAGAGATGGAAGAGGAAATGAGGAAATGGCCAAAGGAAAAGTGGCCGGATGTGAGACTTATCCTATGGGCAGACGGCAAACCCTGACATTATTAATGGTCCTTTCTTATGTTTGCAGACGGCAGTGTAGCATTATTGTCCTCTGCAAGGCTCCAACGAGCAGCCGACTGATACAGATGCACAGGCACAGGGCTTGATATCAGACAGTGCTCAGTGAGTCTCACTAAAGAGCTGAGGGAAGGACTGAGAGAGGTAGAGGAGCACAATGGTTCTCACATGAGTTCAGTAAACCCGTCGCTTGTCTGTGGATCCTGTTCTCCTACCCGGGCTGCGTTTTCAGGACCTAGTGGGAGACGATGAGTCTAGTCCTGCAGAGACTTTATGTGCCAGGAGACGGGGTGTACCCAGAGGGGTCCTCTACTCAATAAGAGTAGAAGGGGAGAGGATAGGAGGAAGAACTGTAAATGGTGGGTGCCTGGAGGAGTCTGGTGACAGGGCAGAATTGAGAATGTTACCTGGTGAATATATACAACCATTCTAACAAGGGGCCAAGGCATGACATCATGGGGGTGGGGCATGACATCATAGGGGTGGGGGAATGACATCATAGTGGTCGAGGCATGATATCCTGAAGCCAAAGAGAAAATAGATGAAACTAGAAAAAAAAATCAGCCCAAGAGGGAAATGAGAACTAGAGACACAAACATGGCAGGCGTTTACCTATGCATGGTATCGGCTGTGAGATAAATCATATTCCATCTACAATCCACAAATGCAGAGAGGACAAAGGAAAGGAGAAGGCACATTGAGAAGAAAAGCATCGACCTATCTGAAAGGAAAAACTGGAACAGATTCTGTGAGTGAGTGAGTGCGACTGAGGACAGGAGCAGAAGTTCAGAGGGGAAGATGGAGGGATAGCGGGGTGTAGAGAGAACCGGCCAGAAATAGAGGACATACGGGTTAATGCAGAAACTCGATGGAAGCACTGGTTAATTCATGATGTCTAGAGGGCCACGTTCCTGAGGATTTATTCTGACAGAGAATGCAGAACATGAACCTGCAATCCTTTGAAATCGAGCAAGTAGGACCTCAGGGTTGGGTATGGGGCACATTTAGTGGAGTCGATTTCTGAGTAGGTAAAATGGAGATCACTGAACAACAGACCGATGCTGGGTCAGAGATTATAAAGATATAGCAATAGAGGACTTCCTGGTACCTTAAGCCTGCAACTGATGTAAGTGCACACAAAAACCCCTTCCTGCTCTCCAAGGTTCGTTTAGCCCTTTTGACCCTGAGTAAATTATATGCACACAACCATAGCGTGTCCTTGAATACCTTCTAACAGAGCTGTGACACTGAAATCCTTGGAAGACACCAAAATTCACTTGCACGCAGACCAATATTCTGCTGACTAACTGTTTCATGGGTCCACTTCATCCTTTCACACGTTTTATGCACCTGGACACTCTAGGTAGGAGACAAGAGATGAGTGTGTGTGTGTGTGTGTGTACATAAGTGTGTTTGTGTGAGTGTGTGTCTGTCTGTGTCTGTGTGTGTATCTGTATATTGGTTATCGTCTCTGTGTCTGTGCTTCTGTATATGTGTGTGTGTCTGTGTGTTTGTGTCTGTGTATGTGTGTCTGTGTGTTTGTCTGTTACTGTCAGTCTCTCTGTGTGAATGTCTGTTTGTCTAACTGTCTATGTCTCTTTCTGTGTGTCTCTGTGTATCTGTGTGTGTGTACATGCATATGTGTCTGTGTGTGTGTTTGTGTGTTTGTGTATATGTTGTGTGTGTTAGCCATGCATAAGCTAACCATCCTCACACAGAATGTCTGGATTGCTTTTCTTTATAGAATGTTGGCGAATCTTTCTCTTGTCCTAAAAGACCACTCTGGTTCTCAACTCTCTCTGTGAAGCCATGACAGTTTGAGTGATTTTCATGTGAGAGGAGTCTGTCCTATTGAAAATTGCTTTCCTGGATACAATATCACTTAAAAAAACACATCTCAACATTTATTTTCCTTATAACGTGATCCCTCGAGGGGATTTTTCCATCATCATTATCATCATCATCATCATCATCATCCTCATCCTCATCATCACCATCATCATCACTAATATTATTATTACAGGATTATTCCATTATATTGTTATCTGTGTTGTTACCAGTGTGCTAAAGTTCATTGATGGCAGAAAGAAAGATTTTGTTTCATGTGGGTCTTGGACAGCCACGATTTTGTTCTTGGAACTGAAAGATTTATTTGCATGCTCCCATGAGTAAATACATGCAAGTACAGAAAGTTCCTTGGTCTTCTACATGAGAGTGACATCCTCACATAGTCCTCAGATCTACATGAGAAACAGAGAATTTAGATGGGCAATGAAAAGTAGGGTGATCAAAAACCAAGTTGGGGAGAAATAAGACAGTTTTCCACAATGTTTCAGGCTTTGGGGATTGGTAGACATTACATAACCATCTTATTATTCATAGCAGAAATAGTCAAAATTAATAAAGGCAGAAATTTTAACAACATATTTATGCTGGCTAATTTAAATTCCCATATTTCATCTGTGGAACATTATATATTCTCTTTCAGGTTCTTCTTGAAATTATTTGAAGAAGTGAAAACTGGTATGTGTTTATCTATTCACATTCATAAAGCATCACCGTTGCTCTAGTGATGAACAGACTGCACAACTGTCAAGAGACAGACTGACTTTCTTGCCAAAGAAAAAAATCTTCACCTTCATGGAGGCAGTTTCATTCTTAGGTGCAGAAGTTTAAAATCCCCTGAGAATGCTTCCTACAGGTACCATTTCCTGTATATTGTAATATCCTAGAAAATGGGTTTCTTTTTGCATTTTATTTCAAGTGTTAAGATCTACAAACAAGTTTTGAGTGCGTGTACTATTTGTAGATGTAGTCTTTTTTCTTTCCTATAGATGGATTCTGGTTTGTGGACTTTCAGGCATTTTCTGATCCATCTCTCACAGCAGGGGCTGCAAATGAGATGAGTCTTTATCAGGAATAAAGGAAAGAAGAAAGGTAAGGTAATAGATGATGCCCTTATGTATTTAACCCCTCTGAGTCTGAGATGGCTGTTGTCATCAACCTGTATATCTAAACTTTAATTTGAAACAAAGTACACTCACATGAGTTTAAGCCTTTGTACTTTTCATTGTGTAAATATATGCAATAAAGAGAGCTTTCAAAGTAATAAAGTTGTGTGATGTGTGTTACTCATTTAACAGATGCCCTTGTATAACTTAAAAGAATATATAAATGCTTTTCCTTCATGTTGAAGGTAATGAAGACAGTGTCTCTTCTAAAAGTATATGTAGGAATTTTGACAACTATTAAATTAAATATGTTCATATCTTGACAAAACATCAACCACAATTGCTTATGGGATACTTCCTATACTTTCTCAGTGTTTTTTCCTAAATATTGACTTTAAAATGCAGTTAGCAGAATTGATATTGAGGAGGATGGCGGGAGAGAGGAAACTGAATGAGAGGGGAGGTTGGGAAGGGAGTGGCCTTTGCAGGAATTAGGTATAGGGAAAGCAGGGAAATGAGAATGGAAGATAACCTCATACTAATACTGTCCAAACTCTTCCACAAAATTGAAACAGATGGAGCACAACCACATTCCTTATATGAATCCACAATTACTCTTATACCTAGCCCACACAAAGACTCAGCACAGAAAGAGGACTTCAGACCAATTTCCCTTAGGGATATTGATGAAAAAATTCTCAATAAAATTCTTGCAATCCGAATATTACAACACATCAAAAAAATCATCCATCATGATCAAGTAGATTGAACCAAGGGATGGAAGGATGGTTTAATATAGGAAAATTCATAAATGTAATCCATCATGTAAACAAACTCAAAGATAAGGAGAGCAAGGTCATTTCATTAGATGGTGAGAAAGCATTTGACAAAATTCAACAACCCATGTGAATAAAAGTCCTGGCAAAATCACGAACTGAAGGCTCATATCAAAATATAGTGTAAGAAATATACAGGAAACCTGTAGCTAACATCAAACTAAATGGAAAGAAACTTGAAGCAATCCCACTAAAATCAGGGACTAGACAAGGCTGCCCACTCTCTCCCTAGTCATTCAAAACAGGACTCCATGTTATAGTCAGAGAAACCAGACCACAAGGGGGTCAAACTGACACAAATTGGAAGGGAAGATATCAAAATATCACCATTTGCAGATGATATGATAGTATATACTTAAGTGACCCAAAAGTACCACCAGAGAACTTCTTAACCTGATAAATAACTTCATCAAAGTGTCAGGGTATAAAATTAACTCAAACATACCAGTAGCCTTCCTCTCCTCAATGGATAAACAGGCTGAGAAAGAAAATATTGAAATCACACACTTCACAATAGTCCCAAATAATATAAAATATCTTGGTTTAAGTTTATTCAAGCAAGTGAATGATCTGTATGACAAAAGATCAAGTATCTGAAGAAAGAAATTGAATACTATCTCAGAAGATAGAAAGAGCTTACATGCTCATGGATAGACAGGATTAATATAGTAAAGATGACCATTTTGCCAATCAATTTAATTTTACACATTCAATGCAATCTCCATCAAAATTCCTACTCACTTCTTTAATAGAGATAAAAAGAGAAATTTCCAAATTTATTTAGAATAAGAAAAAACTAGAAGAGCTTAAACTATCCTCCACAAGAAAAGAACTTCTGGGGGAATCATCACCCTTGAACTCAAGCAGTATTACAGAGCAATAGTGATAAATACTGCATGGTATTGGTAAAGACACAGATGGATAGACCAGTGGAATAGAAGTGAAGACACAGAAATGAACCCACACACCTATCATTTTATATTTGGAAAAGTAGATAAAAACCATTCAAAGGCAGAAACATAGCATTTTCCAAAAATAATTCTGGTTCAACTGGAAATCAGCATGAAGAAGAATGCAAATTATCTCATTTTTATGACCATGTACAAAGCCTAAGTCAAAGTGAATCAAGGACCTACACATCAAACCAGAGGGAGAGGAGAAGGAGAAGGAGAAGGAGAAGGAGAAGGAGAAGGAGAAGGAGAAGAAGAAGAAGAAGAAGAAGAAGAAGAAGAAGAAGAAGAAGAAGAAGAAGGAGGAGGAGGAGGAGGAGGAGGAGGAGGAGGAGGAGGAGGAGGAGGAGGAGGAGGAGGAGGAGAAGAAGAAGAAGAAGGAGAAGAGGAGGAGGAAGGAGAACAGGAAGAAGAAGAGATTGAGGAGGAGGAAGAAGAGCAGGAAGAAGCAGAAGAGGAAGAAGAAGAAGGAGGAACAGGAGGAAGACAAGGAGGAGGAGACGGAGGAAAAGGAGATGAAGATGAAGAAGAAGGAGGAGAAGAAGAAGAAGAAGAAGAAGAAGAAGAAGAAGAAGAAGAAGAAGAAGAAGAAGAAGAAGAAGAGGAAGAAGGAATTTAAACAGAAAGAGAACTAAACTTCCATTCTTCCCCATTCCCTCTCTTCCTCAGCTGTTGTTTAGGCAGTTGTGTTAGTGAGACGTTAACAATGTAATTTCTGGTGTTACTTTGAGACACCAACTCATAGTAAATTTTAGTCTCTTAAAATCTTTTTTCATGAAGTAAGACACCCATGGCTACATCATTCTCTATTCTCCAGCACTTCACTTAGTTCTTTTGAATAGGCAGTGTCAATATTATATAGGGTCTGTTCAGATAGATGTAAGTATTTTGAGTTCTGGAGGGCCACAATTGTATCATGCTCAGTGGACAGCACCTCACAGATCTCCTTACCTATTAATAAGCCCTTGAAAGAACCCAAGGCCTGCATATGACCTTATCTCTAATTTGGAAGTTATCTCCATTGGATAATCATGTGAAAATGAAAACTTAGTTTTCTCCAAGGGAATATCACTGGGTACACAAACTAATTTTAAGGGTAGACTGCGTATAAAGCACTAAGGGAACTGAACATCATCTTTGGAGGATCCTTGTCTCATAATGGGTCAGGACTTTTTCTTCAGAATGTCTTTTTCATTTTGTTTTATGTTTATTTATCTATTAATATTTGCTCTGTATGTTTTGTGTATATATTTTTCCTGGTTTTATGTTTCCATGGAATTCCAGAGTGTGTGAATGGAAGTCTGGGTCTCCGTGTCTGTATCTGATTCTTGAACCTTGTTTTGGCTCTTTTCTATATGCTTGTTTTGTTCTACTCCAATTCATTAACTTTCATTTTATTTTTATCCCTTAGATGATGGTTTGTTTTGAGAGTCAGAAGGATGTAGATACAGATGACAGGAGAGGAATAGAAGGGGGGAATAGAGGGTAGAGTAATCATAATTCAAATATATTGCATGAAAAAGTCTAATTTTAAGAAAAGAATTTTAAAAACATACTTTCTGGGGCCTTTCTGCCCCCTTTTCTCAAAATCCTTACTAGTTTCATATAAAAAGTTAATGAAATATTTTAAATCTTTTCCAAGGCAAAGAAAATTGTTTGTTTACATCTGATCTGGAACTGCCACTATGGGAGTGAAGCTTCTGTGGAGTTGCAATAATGCAGTAGGAGAGTCTATAAATGCTTTCAGAGAAATCAATCCACTGAGGTTCAGCGGGAGTTTCACATGATTGATGTTACAAATTTTCAATGGGAAGATATACATTTTTGATACTTCAGTTTTCATGAAATTCTTCAAGATCAAATTAAAAGTAGTATGGAATACAATCATAAAATAGGTTTGTTCCTTTGAAAATTTCAAAATTACCCCAAATAATACTTAAATATCATTAATAAATCAGAACATATTGTATCCTAAACCCATATAAACATGACAATTATGAAATAGAAGTAGATGCGTATTAGTGGATAAAAGCTGTTTCTGGAGAGGCACTATTTTATGTCTGGGATAATTTCACTTCATTGGTAGATGGGTTAAATCAAAGTCTGATAATGAAGACCTTGCTGTAAAAGACCATTCTCTCACTAAGGGACTCTAAAACCCTGTTGTATAGAGTGCTAGCATTTCAATGTATCTCTTAATGACACTCCATTGGTTAGATGTGCCATATTTCCTGTATTCATTCCTCTGTGGAAGATCATCTGGGTTCTTTCAGCTTCTGGCTATTATAAATAAGGCTACTATGAACATAGTGGTGCTCATGTCTTTGTTATATATTGGGGCATCTTTTGGGTATATGCCCAAGATAGGTGTAGCTGTGTCTTCAGATAACTCAATGTCCAATTTTCTGAGGAACCTCTACACTGATTTCCAGAATGGTTATATCAGTCTGCAATCCCACCAACAATGGAGGAGTGTTCCTCTTTCTCTACATCCTCTCCAGCATTTGCTCTCACCTGAGTTTTTGATCTTAGACATTCTCACTGGTGTGAGGTGGAATATCAGGGTTGTTTTGATTTGCATTTCCCTTATGACTATAGTTGTTGAATATTTCTTTAGGTATTTCTCTGCCAATTGATATTCTTCAGCTGTGAATTCTCTGTTTTGCTTTGAACCCCATTTTCAAATGGTTATTTGTCTCCCTGTAGTCTCACTTCATGTGTTCTTTGTATATTTTGGATATAAGCTGTCTATCAGTTGTAGGATTGGTAAAGATCTTTTTCCAATCTATTGGTTTCCATTTTGTTCTAACAACAGTGTCCTGTACCTTACAGAAGTTTTTCAGTTTTTTTAAGATCACATTTGTTGATTCTTCATCTTAGAACATGAGCCTTTGGTGTTTTGTTCAGAAAATTTTCTCCAGTGCCCATGTGTTTGAGATGTTTCCACACTTTGTCTTCTATTTGTTGGAGTGTATCTGGTTTGAAGTGGAGGTCCTTGATCCAGTTGTACTTATACTTTCTACAGGGCAGTAAGAATGGATCGATCTGCATTCTTTTACATACTGACCCACAGTTGAACCAGCACCACATGCTGAAAATGCTGTCTTTTTTTCCATTGGATGGTTTTGACTTCTTTCTCAAAAATTAAGTGACCATGGTTGTAGGGGTTCATTTCTGGGTCTTCAATTCTATTCGACTGGTTTATTTGCCTGCCTCTGTCACAACGCCATACAGTTTTTTTTTTTTTTTTTTTATCACTGTTGCCCTGTAATACTGCTTGAGTTTAGGGATAGTGATTCCCATGGAAGTCCTTTTATTGTTGAGGACAGTTTTAGCTATTCTGTGTTTTTTTTTTTTTATTCCAGATGAATCAATGAATGTTCTGTCTAAATCTTTGACGAATTGGATTGGAATTTTGATGGGGATTGGAATGAATATGTAGGTTGCGTTTGATATAATGGCCATTTTTACTGTATTAATCCTGCCAGTCCATGAACATGAGAGATCTTTCCATCTTCTGAAATCTCCTTCACTTTCTTCAGAGACTTGAGGTTCTGCTCATATGCTCATATTTTTTACTTACTTGGATAAAGTCACCCGAGTTATTTTGTATTATTTAGGGGTATTGTGAAGGGCGTCGTATCCCTACTTTCTTTCTCTGCTTGTTTAGCTTTGTGCAGAGTTATTTTTATACTCAGCCACTTTGCTGAAATTGTTCATCAGGCTTAGTAATTCTCTTGTGGAATGTTTGAGGTCACTAAGTATACAATCATATCAACTACAAACAGTGCTATTTTAACTTCTTCTTTTCCAATCTATATCCCTTTGACCTCCTTCAGTGTCTGCTTGCTCTGACTAAGATGTCTAGAACTATATTGAATAAGTTGTGAGAGAGTGGGCACCCTTGTTCAGTCCCTGATTTCAGTGTGATTGCTTTAAGTTTCTCTCCACTTAGTTTAATGTTAGTTACGGATTTGCTGTATATGTTTAGGTGTGGGCCTTAAATTCCTGTGCTTTCCAGGACTTTTTTCATAAAGTGATGTTGAATTTTGTCAAAATCTTTCTCAGCATCTAATGAAAGGATCATGTGGTTTTTATCTTGGAGTTTATATAGTGAATTATGGTGTTTGTTTTCTGTATATTAAAGTATCCCTGCAAGCCTGGGATGAATCCTACTTAAACATAGTAGATGATTGTTTAATGTGTTGTATGAATAGGTTTGCAAGAATTTCATTGAGTATTTTTGTGTTGATATTGATAAGAGAAATTGGTCTGAGTTATCTTTCTTTGTTGAGTCTTTCTTTGTTTTAGTTATAAGAGTAATTGTGACTTCATGAAAGCAATTTGGTAGTACTCCATCTGTTTCAATTTTATGGAATAGTTTGGACAGTATAGTTATGAATTTTTCAATGAATTTTGGATGGATTTCTGCACTAAACCCATCTAATCCTGGACTCTTTTTGGGTGGGAGAGTTTTGATGATTGCTTGTATTCCTTTGGGAGTTATGGGTTGTTTAAATGGTTTATCTTTTCCTGATTTAGGTTTGGTATCTTGTATTTGTCTGGAAAATTGTCTTTTTTTTCCAGATTTTCAAGTTTTTTGAACCTAGGCTTTTGTAGTACAGTAATTTTTTTAATTTCCTCTGATTCTGCTGTTCTGTCTCCCTTTTTAATATTTGATTTTGTTAATTTGGACACACTCTCTGTATCCTCTGCTTAGTCTAGCTATGGGTTAATATATCCTGTTGATTTTTTCAGAGAATCGGGTATTGGTTCTGTTGATTCTTTGTATGGTCCCTTTTTTTCTACTTGGTTGATTACAGCCCTGAATTTGATTATTTTCTGCCTTCTACTACTCCTGCATGTATTTGCTTCTTTTTGTTCTAGAGCTTTTAGGTGTGCTGTCAAGCTGCTGATGTATGCTCTCTCCTGTTTCTTTCTGCAGGCACTCAGAGCTATGAGTTTTCCTCCTAGCACAGCTTTCATTGTGTTCCAAGAGTTTGGGTGTGTTGTACCTTCATTTTCAGTGAATTCTAAGAAGTCTTTAATTTCTTCCTTTATTTCTTCCTTGACCAAGTTATCATTGAGTAAAAAAATTGTTCAACTTCCATGTATATGTGGGCGTTCTTTCCTAATTTTTATTGAAGAACAGCCTTAGCCCATGGTGGTCTGATAGGATGCGTTGGATTATTTCTATCTTTCTGTATGCTTTGAGGCCTGCTTTTTGACTGATTATATGATTAATGTTTGAGAAAGTGCCAGGAGGCTGTGAGAAGAAGGTTTATCTTTCTGTTTTAGGATAGAATGTTCTGTAAATATCTGTTAAGTCCATTTGGTTTATACCTTCTGCTACTCTGTCTATATCTCTGTTTAATTTCTGATTCTGTGATCTGTCCAGTGATGAGAATGGGGTGTTGTAATCTTATACTATTATTTTTTTGCGGTGCAATATGTGCTTTGATCTTTAGTAAGGTTTCTTATGTGTATGTAGGAGCCCTTGTAATTGGAGCATAGACATTTATGATTTTGAGATCATTTTGGTGGATTTTTCCCTTGACGAATATGAAGTGTCCTTCCTTATGCTTTTTGATGACTTTTGGTTGAAAGTCGATTTTATATATTCTTCAGACCATTTGCTTGGAAAATTGTTTTCCAGCCTTTTACTCTGAGGTAGTGTCTGTCTTTGTCTCTGAAGTGTGTTTCCTGTAGTGCAAAATGCTGGGTCCTCATTACATATTGTGTGTCAATCTGTGTATTTTTAGTGAGGAATGAGTCTATTGATGTTGGAGATATTAAGGAATAGTGATGGTCACATTCTGTTATTTTCATAATTGGAGGTTAGTTTATGTTTGTGTGCTTCTCTTCTCTATGTGTTGTTGTGAAAAGATTAATTTCTTGCTTTATCTATGGTTTTACTTGAATCCTTGTGTTCGGTCTTGCCAGTTAGTGTCCTTTGTAAGACTAGATATGTAGAAAGGTATTGTGTAAATTTCGTTTTGTCATGGGATATCTTGGATTCTCCGTCTTTGTTAATTGAGAGTTTTGATGGATACAGTACCCTGGGATGGTGTTTTTATTCTCTTAATGTCTGTATGACATCTGTCTATGATCTTCTGACTTTCATAGTATCTGGAAAGAATTCTGATTTAATTATGATAGCTTTGTCTTTATATATTACTTGACCTTTTTCCTTACAGTTTTTAACATTTTTATTTGTTTTGTGCATTTGGTGTTTTGACTATTATGTGATGGGAGGATATCCTTTTCTGGTCCAATCTATTTGGAGTTCTGTAGGCTTTGTGTATGTTTATGGGCATCTCTTTCTTTAGATTAGGGAAGTTTTACTCTATAATTTTGTTGAAGATATTACTGTCCCTTGATGTTGACAGTCTTCACTTTCTTCTATACCTGTTAAGACTAGGTTTGATCTTCTCATTGTGTCCTGGATATCCTTTATGTTTTGAGCTAGGTCTTTTCTGTTTTACATTATGTTTGACAGTTGTGTGATTCTTCTGCTCCTTAGATTATGTCTTCTATGTCTTTTATCCTGTTGGTGATTCTCACTTCTATGACTCCTGGTCTCTGTCCTAGGTTTTCCATTTCCAGGGTTATCTTCCTTGTGCTTACTTTATTGTTTCTATTTCCATTTTTAACTCCTGGGTGGTTTTGTTTATTTCCTTCTCCTGTTATGCTGTTTTTCAAGTAGTTCTTTAAGGTAGTTTTGTGTTCCCTCTTTCTTGCATTATATTTGTTTACTTCAGTTTTTTCTATTGTCCTGCATTTTCTTAAGGGAGTTATTATTCTTAACATCCTCCATCGTCATGATAAATGTGAAATTAAATTTAGATCTTCCTTTTCTGGTGTGTTTAGATATCCAGTGTTTGTTTTGATGGGAGAATTGGGTTCTGTTGAGCCCAAGTAGTCTTGGTTTCTGTTGTTTGTGTTCCTGTGCTTTCTTGTGGCCATCAGGTGGTCTCTGGAATTAGCTTGTCTTGCTCTTTCTGACAGTGGCTTGACCGTCCTGTAGGCTCGTGTGTCAGGGCTGCTGTAGACCTGTTTTCCTGTTTTCTTTTACCCAGTTAAGGGAACAGAGTATTCTGCTCTCAGGCATGTAGTTGCTCCTGTCTACTTACTTTCAGCTGTCCCTGTGGGCGGGAACCAGAAGGAACTTCCCATACTTCTCCTAGGTCCCTCTGTGGGGGGAGGGGGCACAGATGGTACAAGGTGTTTTCCTCTTGAGTCAGGAATCTGGGCAGAGAGTAGTCTCCTCTGATTTCCCAGGAGTGTCTGCTTCTCTGAGGCTCTAGTTACCCCACCATCATGATTTGGGTACAGGGAGCTGTTTGACAAGATCAGTTCCGATCCAGGCACAGTCTGGAACATGGTGCTCCAGTAGATTTACTCCTCCTCTATTCCAGAGTCACTATGCAATTTTGTCTTGGGCCAGAGATGTGGGCAATTGTGGGCAGAAGTGGTAGTCTGTGTGCATTGTATGCTCAGTACTGCCCACACTCCTGGGTGATCAGCTCTCTCTCCCACAGTTTCTAGGAGAAGGGAGCTTTGTGCTGGAATCAGCAAGGTTCAGGAGCCAGCTAGAAACTGGAAATGCCTGATCCCAGAGGAGTTCTGCCTTTGCATGTCCTGAGTCAACCAGTGAGCTCGCTTCAAGCAGAAAAGTTGGAATCACCTCTTCTCTCAGGCCTGAACTCACTTGTTGGGCTGACTTTCAGCTTTCCATAAGGGCTGCAACCAGAAGTTTCTTGACCCTACTGCTCCTAGGTTCCTATGCACAGGAGGCCCAGATGGAGCTAGGTGTTTTTTTCTTGAGTCAGGAATTTGAGCAGAGTTCTCACGGGTTTCTGCCCCTCTGACAGTGTAATACTTCCCCACCCCTCATGACATTTGGGTGTAGAATACTGTTTGGACAAGTTCAGATTCAGCTGCAGTTTGGACTGCAGGGCTCCTGCAGATTGACTGCTCCTATATTCATGTATCCAGTGGCACTATGCAGTTTCCTTTTGGGCTAGGGATCTGAGCACATGTGGGAAGAAGTAGCAGGGTCTCCTCGCTGAGGTCTCAGTATTGCACACTCTTCTGGGTGTTCAGCTCTTGTCCCACAGACTTTCCAAAGGATTTCAAATGTTCACTCCCTATCTTACAGGTCCTCAGTCTTTCCAGTTCTCCTCCAAATTTTGTTTGAGAAGACGCCTCTGGTTAAGGGGAGGTACAACAGGCCCAATCAGAAAAAAAAGGCTGGAAATCTTCTTCTCTTAAAGGTAATCTCAGTGATTTCTCATATTCCACAAGTGGAATAAGTCCTGCCCCTTCTCCAGAAGAGACTGTAATTCCTTTGCCAGCTGCCAAAGCAGGGCAGAGAGCTCTGTCCATTCACAAAGACAGTCAAAGATGTGCCCTATCTCCACCAACGTGCTTATGAAATCTGCTTCGGATAAAATGAGTTTGAAACCTGATTCTGCTGACAAAGCGGATTGCAGAACTACCCTATTAAGCCAAGAGGACATTCAAAGTCCTCCACTATTAAAAATGCGCTTAAATCATCACTTATGATCCAAGGCGTACAAAATACAATTACAAATACCCAAGTGAACCTCATAACACACATACCAGCCCAAAAAGAGACAAAATTTTCTGCATGTACACCATTAGATCAAGGACCATTGACAGTTTCAGAAGGGGCTCTTGAGAGTTCCACACCCACGCAAGATGTGGTAGAAATTTCTGAATCCACCGATGGAACTCCTGTGCCTTCTGCACATAAAAAATATGTTCTAGCAGCCTCACCATATCCCCCACTACTTCAAATGTCCCTATATAATAGAGAATTATTCAAATATCCTCTACCACTGAAGGGACCCTCCTGACATCCCATTAGGCCCCAAAAAGCCAAGTTTATCAAAACACACTGTCAATGAGCCATGCAGACTCCATATTTATACAATGTGCAGAGAAGATAAAATATCCCCTGCCTCCTCAGGGGACTCTAAGTCGTTCTGTCCTGAAAGCAGAGGCTCCAAAATTTTCCACATATACATCAGAGATGCTAGAACTTCCCAAAACTGAGCAGTATTCTCTGAGTATTACTCTATCTCATAAAGAGACTGTGGGACAAGAAACTTCTACAAAAGGAGGTCTACCCATAGCCACATCTTTAGAAATGTCTTGTGGATGTGACACATATACAAAAGATATTCTAGGACAGATTCCATCTGTAGAGAAGTTTATGGACCCAACCATATGTGAACCATGAAATGCGAACACCAGAGTCTGTAGCATCCTCCACAACTGAGGAAAGGGATTCCTTGTATTCCATTAGTGTAAAAGAATGAATACGACCTCCACAAATTCCACAGTAGGCTATAGGAACTTCCTTATCTCCTCAAAATCAGCCATCTTCCCCAACTACAGAAGATGCTACACACTCTTCCAAATATTCAGAAAGGATTGCCATTCCTTCTTTATACCCACAAGCAGACCCAGAACATCTGCCAAATACCTCAAAAGCTCTGGATTTTACCTAATCTTCTGAAGGGGCTTTGGAGCCTGTTTTACCTCTCAAGCAGGCTAGGGAACCTGACACTTCTATAGGAAAGTCAGTTTCCACTTCTCCAGCAGAAGAAATTTCTCTTGGAACTTCCACAGTTAAAAAACAATATCTAGAATATGTCTATGATGCTCAGGGAGAGGTCACATTTTCAGAGGTAGCTCTAATACCTTCCCTACATTCTGATATCACAGTAAGGATTTCTACACGTATACACGGTACATTAAGACCTTCCTCATCTGAGAAGGATGTCTTAGGATCTACTGCATCTGAACAGCATGTTTTAGAACTATCCCCATATACCTAAGTAGATTTATTTAACATGTCCACTCTGGGGATAAAGAGGCGACATTCTCCCTCTACCAAAGTGGACCACAGGCATCCAGTTTCTATAAAAAAAAAAAAGGTTAAGATTTGATCCTTCTGATGTAGTCTTGAGAAATTTCCTCTAAAGAAGATAGTTTCAAACATCCCCCTTCTGCAAAAGGGATCTTGTGCCATCTTCTGCAGCCAAAGAGACAGCAAAAGCTACATTTTTCTCCTCAGGTGAGTCCTAACCTTCTCCATCTGTCCAAAGGGCCATGGAATTTCCAAAAAATATGAAGGAATTGTGCAAAGATGCCATTCCTTGAAAGGACTTGCTGGACATTCCATATTGTCCCAAGATGCTCAAGTAACTCCTCCTTCTACAAAAAAGGCATGTTCACCATCTACCCTAGGGTTTCAGAGAATTTCTTCACCCCTCTCTAGGGCTCCAGAAAGTGTTCTCCATGCTCAAAGTGGTTTGTCATTGTGCAAATTAGACTTCAAACATATAAAACCTTTTTTTTTTATATTACCAAAGGTCTGAGGGAAAGTCCACATCGAAAAAAAAATCATTTAGACCTTGTGCCATTAGTCCAAGTATATCAGAAAAATTCCATGTCTTTTAAAGCACCTAAAAATCTATCTTGCTCTAGCACTCGTCCTAGAAAACAATTACCTTTAGTCATACAATCCCTAGGATCATTGAAATACAAAAAGGGGTGTCTAGAAACTTTACCATCTGCCAAAAGGTCTTTAGGATGTTCACCAACTTCTCCAAGAGCTCGGTTAACCCATAGAAGAACAAAAGAACTAAAGCCATCTGCTCAGGGTGTTTTCCAAAAACCACTTATTTCTTCTTTACTTTTATACCAAGACAAGAGGCCAGCTTCCTCATCCCCATCTCTGATCCCTTCTTCCTATTTGTTCTCTCTCCCAAATCGCTCTTTACTCTGAATTAGATGCCAATTACTAAACCATAGACATATGGAAGGAGGTAGTTGCTGTCAAAACAAAACTTGTGATATCACAGAAGAAGCTACGGCTCTCCAGGACACAATTGAATTTTCAAGGAGGGCCTAATGATGATGGAACTGCCATAGCCTACCTGCTCAAGAGCTTCCTTGCATTGACCAGATTTGGTTGTGCACTTTCCAGTAGTGTCTCCTGTGACACAGTAGAAACATTTACATGCTACATCTCTGTACAGCTAGAGCCTTCTCTCTGCTTTATTAGTGATTACATGCTCTGAATGAAGAAAGTTAGTCAGGGGCTTGTCATGGGTAGAAAAGATCTAGGAACACAGAAGGAAAGATATTCTTCTGGAGATTAATTTTATTCTCTGGTCAAATCCTGTGACATAAATTTCAATTCCCTAGGTTTTCCCTGTTTTGCTGGTGCCAGAATTTTCCCTACAGAACTTTAATTGAGTGAATATTGTTTTATATTTTCTGATTGTAAATTCATTTACAGGGGACATTATATATGTTCCTGCATGTGTACTCAAAATTTCATTTTTCAAATTCCATTTTTTGCAATGAATTTGGTATCAAACGTGGCTCAGCTATAGAGTGAATATAAGAGTGGAAATATTGTGTACCTACTTCTAATGATCAACTCCCAAATGCATATTTTATCCATTAATTACAAGACATCAGTAAAGCAAAGGACAACATGGAGTATAGAATGTGGTTCTGAAGTTCTATTAGATATCAGTCCTCTAATATCTACCTTCTTGTGTTCCCAGGGATAGGCTTGAGGGTTTTGGATGTTTTACCATGATTCTTTCTTCAGGCCACACTTCAGTTTCTGAGTGATGGGCAGTGATAGGAATGGCTTGTGGTCCAATGAAACCTCAAATTCAATAGGTTATAAAAAACAGGAGGGAGTCTATTTGCAATTGTCACTTGTGGATCCTAGAGTCTTCACCTTGTTATGCAGAATCCATCCAAATATTAAACCAAAATTCCTAGTTGTAGGATCCACCAAAATTGTATATATATATATATATATATATATATATATATATATATATATATATATATATATATATATATGTATATATATGTATATATGTATATATGTATATATATATGTATATATGTGTGTGTATGTATTCACTTATATATATATGTATGTATTCATATATATATGTATGTATGTATATATATATGTGTATATATATACATATACATATATATATATATATATATATATCAGGCACAAAAACTAGATAAGATTGATGAAGATAAAATTGCATTCTTCCAATAAATGGTTTTAGATCTTTCATGAGAGACACAGCTAGAGCATGTCAAATACAGAAGAGATTGCTAGTGGCAAACCAGAGAACTGAATACAGACCCCTTGTTTGTAGATGTTGAGAAAGGATTACAAGAGCTGAATGGGCTTTCAACCCCCATAAGAACAACAAGTTCAATTAACCAGGGCTTTCTGGTATTAAACCAATATTCCATGACTGTTTATGTACAGACCTGTGGCTCCAATTGCATATGTGGCATAGTATGGCGATGTTGATCATCAATGGAAGGAGAAGCCCTTGGTTCTCCCTAGTTAAAGGGAATGTCAGAGCACAGTAAAGGTTATAGATAAGGATAAGGGGACCAGCTAGGAATATTAAGGACAGGAAACTGGGAAAGGAAATAACATTTGAAATGTAAATATAGAAATATCCAATTAAAAAAGGTATATACGGGGCTGGGGATTTAGCTCAGTGGTAGAGCGCTTACCTAGGAAGCGCAAGGCCCTGGGTTCGGTCCCCAGCTCCGAAAAAAAGAACCAAAAAAAAAAAGGTATAAAATTTGCTAAAAAAAAAAGGAAAAAAAAACAAAAGATAATTAGCAGCTAATCAGACCTATTGAGTCAGTAATCCAAAGGGTTCCTGTCAGGGATTTATAGTCAGAATAATACTAGTGGAAAGATTGAGATGATGAAGATCAAATTTGGAGCACTTCTCTCTCCCAAATACCAGTATCAGACACTTACTGCTCTATAAGTATCCAAATAATTGAGGAGTTTACTCTGAGGTGAGGAAAGTATACTTATTTTTCACTTCTTCCTTAGGACCATTTTCTTCTGGGCAATAAGAACAAAAATCCATGAGCTCTAAGGAAAAGAACAGTGTCCTTCCAAACACCTGGCTTTTGGGAGAAAGAAATTAATGATATAAACTCTCTGACTTCCAGGAACCATTAGAAGCAGGGAAGTCCAGATTCTTCTGAGAGGCTCCCAGCTCCTGATCCCATGTGTGGAAGGATCAGATCAATTCTATCTCTTCAACTTACATATTCCACTCCTACCAAGGCTTCAGTGAGATTTCTCAGGGATGATGTATTTCTTCCTTCTTTTATACCAAGACAGAAGACCAGCTTCGTTCTCCCCATCTCTGATTTCTTCATCGTCTTTGTTCTCCCTCCCTAATGACTGTTTCCCCTGAATTTGAGGCCAATTAGTAAAACCTATAGGTACTGAAGTAATATCTGAGAGGCATTTGCAGTCAGGACAACACTTATTACATCACAGAAGAAGCTAGTGCTCTCAAGGATACAAGAGATTTTTCAGGGAGAGCCTAATGATATTGTCACTGAGAACTGCCATGGCCTGACTCTAAACAGCTTTCCTTACATTAACCAGTTTTGAGGGTGCCAATTTAGGTATGTCTCCTGTGACACAGTGGAAACTTTCGTTCTCCATCTCTCTAAAGCTAGTGACTTCTGAATGGAGAAAATGAGTCAGGGGCATGGCATGGATAGAAATTTTTTAGGAACTTGGAGTGGAGGAGATTCTTCTGGATAATATTTTTATTCCCAGGTCAATTCCTGTTACATACAGTTCAATTTTCTAGGTTTTCTTAATTTTATAAAGGCCAGTACTTTACCTACACAACTTTCGTTGAATGAATATTGTATTTCACTTTCCTATTGTACATTCCTTCATAGGGGACATTATAAATATTCCTGAATATGTACTCAAAAATTCTGTTTTCAAATTCCATTCTCTGCTATGACTTTGGAAACAAAGTGGGCCCATCTATAGACTGAGAATAACAGTGTAAATATGGTGTACCTACTTCAATTATAAATTCCCAAATCCTTATGTTATTCAAAAATTACCAACATCAATAAAGCAAAGGACCACATGGAGTATACAATTCTTTTCTCTATTCACATTTGATATCTGTACTACACTATCTACTTCCTGTGTTCCCATGGCCAGACTTGAAGGTTTTAGATGTGTTGCCATGATTCTTCCTTAATGTCATATACAAGAAACAGGAGCATGGGCAGGGGGAAGAAAGACTTGAGGAACAGTGAAACCTCAACTCAATACCTTCATAAGTACAGGAGGGAGTCTCTTTGATATACTCATTTGCAAACTCTACATTCTTGACCTAGTTGTGCAGAATCCATGTAATCATTCCACCTAACCTAATAGGTGTAGGAAGCACCTAAAGTATATATATATATATATATATATATATATATATATATATATATATATATATTCAACCACCAAAACTGGATAACATTGATGAAGCTAAGAAATGCATTCTGCCAGGAAACAGATATAGATATTTCCTAAGAGACAAAGCTAGAGCATGTCAAATACAAAAGTGAATGTCAATGGCAAACCAGTAAACTGAAAATGGAGTTCCAGTTGGTAGATTCTGAGAAAGGATAATAAGAGCTGAAAAGGGTTTCAACCCATAAGAACAAAAATGCCAATGAACCAGATCTTTCTGGTACGAGACCAATATTCAAAGGTGGAAAATGGAAAGACCTAAGGCTCCAACTGCATTTGTAGTAGAGGATAGCCTTGTTGGGCACCAAAGGAAGGTTAAGCCCTTGGTCCTCCCTTGGTTTGACTTGCATTTAAAGGGAATGTGAAGGGACAGTAATGGGATGGTTTATAGAAGAAGTGGAGAGGGACCTGTTAGGGATCTTATGGGAGGAAATTCTAAAAGGAAACAGTATTTTAAATATAAATATATAAATATACATTTTAAAAAAAGAAATAAAATTTGTAAAAAATAAAAGATATAAGAAATAAAAGAAGAGAAAACTACCAGCTAATTACAGCTATTGACTCAGAAATCTAATGAGTCACTATCAGGTAATGACAGTCATAGAAATAATAGTTGAAGGACTGAGATGATGATGTTTCAAATAGAAGCTCTTCTCTATCCCAGATATCAGGGTCAGGCACAAACTGCACTATAGGAATCTAAAGCATGGAGGAGTTTACACAGAGCTAGGGTTACAAAACTTGTCCTTCCCGTGTTCTTTAAGTCCCTTTTCTTCTTGTCAAAAAGAATAAAGGCCATCCACTCTCAGGAAAACAACTGTGCCCTTTCCATCCCTTGGCTTTTGGAATAAAGAAATGAATGATATAAACTCTCTGACTTCCAGGAACCATAAGAACAGGTAAGTCCAGATGATTTTGAGAGGCTCCCATGTCCTCATTCCCATATGTGGAAAGCTGAGATGAAGGCTGTCTCTTCAGGAAACCCACTAAACACCTACCCCGGACTCACTGAGCTCTCAAATGGACCAGGTAATTCTTCCTTTTTGATACCAAAACAGAAGGGAAGCTTTCTTTGCACATCTCTGATTTCTTCATCCTCTTTGTTCTCCCTTCAAAAATGTCTGTTTATTCTGAATTAAAGGCCAATTAGTAAGCTCTAGGGGTACTGAAGAAATATCTGAGAGGCAGATGCTATCAGGACAACACTTGTGACCTCACAAAAGGAGCTAGGGCTCTCTAGGTTACAAGAGATTTTTCAGAGAGGGCCTAATGATAATGTCTCTTAGAACGCCCATGGCCTACATGCTGAACAGCTTTCCTTACATTGACCAGTTTCAAGAGTGCCTTTTCCAGGAGAGTCTCTTGTGTCACAGTGGAAACATTTACGTACTCCATCTCTCTATAAAGTTAGATACTTCTCTTTTCTTCATTAGTGGTTACATGCTCTGAATGGTGAAAGTTAGTCAGGGGCATGTCACGGGTAGAAAAGATTTAGGAAGATGGAGTGGAGGTGATTCTTCTAGATAATATTTATACTCCCAGGATTATTCCTGTGACATACAGTTCAATTTTCTAGGTTTTCTCTGTTTCGCAACGGGCAGTATTTTCCCTATAGACCTTTAATTTATTGAATATTGTATTACAAATGTGATCATATTCTAGTTTTCTTCTCTTGCTTAGTGATGAAAAAAGTGATACCCAGTACTGTATTAGAACAAACATTATATAGTACACCTAAAGAAAACAAATTGCTCCCAAGGTCAACGTAACTTCATAAGTAAGCAATTTGAATTCACAGAGAAATGGTAAAGTATTGTATTATTTATCCTTAAAAGGATACTTGTAAGAATCTTTTAGAAACAGAAATCTAAACATCTGTATAAAAATGTTATATCTGCTTTAAATGATCAGAATGCACATCTGTGATTGGCAAACCTTATTAAATCCTATCAGGAAGCTGAGAGTAAAACTGGTTCAGAAAGCAGTCATCAACAGTCCAGCATTTGTGACAGTCACACCATTAGCCTGTGCCGCCATTGTTCTTGATCCCTGACCTTAAAAGATCCCAGCCTTTCCGAACTACAAATTGTTCCATACATTGTTTTTTATATCAGAGTCAGTAGGGAAAAGATCTTAGCCAGCTTCACAAACAATTTTATTTTTCCAAATGCTTTTAATGGGTTGTGGTCCTCGCTAATCATTCTACATTTCCTCGGGCAATGATATAAGCAATGATCTACCCCAGAGGCAATTGCTAAAAGACCTGTATCACTCTTATTGCAAATGCCAATGGCACTGCCCTCTGAGTGGTAGAAAGCTCCATGAGGATTTTCATGCACTTCTTAGATTAAGAGAGAATGAGTGCAATAACTGAGCACCACTCTGCCTGAAATCCTCGTGGGGTTCATGACTCACCAAGGTCCAACGAGACTGTGCTGAAGAGTGGGCCATACCCCAGGATTTCTAAAGCTCTGTGCCATTCCTCCTTCACAGGCCTTGACAATACTCCATTTCAGAACCAAATTTGAACTATGCTTTTACCCTAGATATAATTTCAAATACTATACTAATTAGGGAGAGTGTGCAGCCTTACATTGTCCTTGACTTTAAAGGAATTGCTTTACATTTCTTTCCATTTAGGTTGATGCTGGGTACCGGCCTGCTGTCCATTGCCTCTATTATGTTTCTGCATAGGACTCGTATCCCTGATTGCTCTCACCCTTTTAACATGAAGGTGGGTTGGAATATTTTTGCAAGCTTTTTAAATATCTAATGAGATTATCATGTGATTTTTCTCTTTCAGTTTCATTATATAGTGAATTATATTGATGGATTTTCAGAAATTGAAACATCTCTGCCTCCCCCTAGAAATTAATAATTACACAGCATAACCTACAGAAAGGATCTCACATTCACATGCATACTCCAATAGCTCCCCCCCAAAAAAAAAACAAAAAATACAAACAAAAAAAATCATGCACCCTACTGAACAGATGTAATACTCACATACATACTCAAACATCCTAATCGAAAACACAAGAACCAAAAAAACATGCAAGCAAAAAAAAAAAAAAAAAAAAACCCTGCTCCCGCAACATCTCATTAATACCTTTAAGCATTAATGTCCTCTACTCAACAGTAAAAGGACACAGGCTAACACAATGGATGTAAAATCAGGATCTATCCTTCTGTTGCACTCAAGAAACACAATCCAGCAACCAAGATAGACACAACCTCAGACCAAGGGGTTGGAAAAGATTTCCAACCTAATGGACACAAGAAACAAGATGGTGTAGCCATTCTAACATCCAGCAAATCAGACTTTCTACCAAAAGTAATCAAAAGAGACGGGGAAGGATACTTCATATGCATCAGAGGAAAAATCCACCAAAATGACATCTCAATTCTGGATGTATATAGGCCAAAGACAAAAAGCAGAAATATTGGTGAGAGAAATATTGCTAAAGCGTAAATATCACATCGAACCTCACACATTAATAGTGGGTGACATCAATGTCCCATCTCACCAAAGGCAGGCCATTGAGACAGAAATTAAAAAAATAAATAAATAAATGATTTAACAAACACGGGGTTCAATAAAATTGACCTCACTGATATCTACAAAATAGTTCACACAAACACAAAAGTACACACTCTCTTTTCAGTACCTCATGGAACCTTATCCTAAAATGAACATGTTCTCCCACTCTAAAGAAGCCACAATGGATACAGAAATACTGCACTAACCATTGGATCTTCTCAGATCACCATGGATTAAAACTGGACTTCAACAATAAGAAAAAGTGTATAAACTCATTGAAATTCAATATCTGGCAACTTAAGATCCACCAGTTCACGGAAGAGATGAAAAACAAAAAGTGCTCCTAGAATTTAATGAAAATGAAGGCACAACTTCTCCAAACTTACCTGCATATGCAGCACAGGGTGCTTTTATAAAGAAACCGGAGAGACCCCACACTAGCAACTTCCCAGCACACCCTAGATCTCTAAAATAAAAAGAAGCAAATACATATTAAAGGAGGAGACAGCAAGAAATGATCAGACTCAGGGTGAGAGTGATCCATCAGAAACAAAGAGAATACAAAGATCAAAAAAACAAAAACAAAAAAAAACAAAAAAAACAAAAAAACAAGAGCTGGTTCCTTGGGAACATCAATCCGACAGACAAATCCTCAGACAGATAATGTAATAGGAGGAGAGAGCATCCAAATAACAAATTCAGAAATGAACAGGGAGCCGTATCAATGTACAATGATGAAAGTCACATAATCATTAGTTCTCACTTTAAAGTGGATGATTGTGTAGACTGATTGCACTGACCACAGGTAAATTTAGGTAAGATAAACTCTGTAAATAGCTCTACAACACCTAATGAGACACAAACAGTAATTAAGTTTCCCTACTGAAAGAGCCCAAGGGCCAGATTGTTTGAGTGCAGACTCCTACCAGGTTTTCAAAGAATTCTCAACCTACACCAAAAAACAGAAACAGGAGGAAAACGCCAAAATGATTCCATGACACCAGTGTCGCCCTGACACATAAATCACAAACGACACAACAAAGAAAGAATTTCAGAAGAATTTCCCTTACCAACATTGGTGGAAAAAATACTAGGTAAAATGCTCAAAAATAAAATCCAAGGGCATATCAAAACCGCCATTCAGTGCCATCATGTAGGCTACCTCCTGAGGCTGCAGGAGTGGATCAATCTATGAAAACCCATCAAAGTGATCCACTATATAAGCAAACTGAACTGAAAAATAAAAATATTCTGCCCTCAGCATTTCACATTAACGTGCGAGCTCCACCTGGAGTTAACTTTGTGGATGTTACATACCATGCAGTATATATATATATATATATACACATATATATTTATATTGTATATAAATACATATATATATATACATATTTATACACATATATAAAATATTATTATAATAAATTAATATATTAAAGTGATATGTACAATCATTATAATAATATAATTAATAATATACTATATTAACATATTAAAGAATATTATTATTAAAATAAATAATATAGTCATATTTTATTAATACATTATATTATTATATATTTATATCATAATAAAATATAATTGATACTAATATATTATGTTAGTATATTAAATTATTATATAGTAATGGACTATACCTCTCTTACCCTCTTCTGACTCTCTAACCACACCCTCAGTACTCCAGTATCAACTTTCCCCTCTGTCTCACTGTCATAGGCTTTAACATTTAAAGAACAGTTAAAAGGGACAGAAGGTTCATATGCGATCTCCTTAATCCATGAAAGAGGACTAGTCAGGGGCAACCTCCTTTGAGGAAGCAGATAAATATCAGGATACAAATAACATTTGCTGGGGGAAGATCAAATTCAAATAATGACTTTGCATATCTATCCAGTGTATTCTGAGAAAATGGGGAATATTTTTCCTAAAGACCCAGCTATACTACTCCTGGCCTTATATCTGAAAAAACCTCTGCCATACCGCAAGGACATGTGCTCCATAACGTTCTAACTGCTTTCTTCATAATGAGCAGAAAATAGAAATAACCCAGAAGCCCCTCAACCAAAGAATGGCTACAGAAAATGTGGTTCATTTACACTATGGAATACTACACAGTTATGAAAAATAAGGACATTGTGAAGATGCAGTGGAGTAGATGGAATGAGAAAGTATTGTTCTGAATGAGGTAACTGAGTCCCAAAATAACATGTACATACTCACTTAAAAGAGGGTATTAGCCATAAAGTACAGAATTCAAACACTAAGATCTAAGGAACCAAAGAGGCTAAACAAGAAGAAAGACCCAAGAAAAATTATTGAATTTCACTCAGAAGGAGGAATAAAATAATGAGAGGAGGCAGATGGAAGGAAAGGAATGGGTGGCTGAGGGGATGGGACGGGAAATGGGGTTTGAGAATCATTTCTTGAGAGAGACGAGCAAGAGGGACAGAGGGCCAAGAGAATAAAGAGAAATCAGTGACTGTCCAGGGTGGGTGCTATCTCTAAGATTTGCCTGCAATCTGGGATTGGTGAGGATACCCTAGCGTGTATGAGGGTGACTTTAGTTGAGACTCGGAGCAGTGGGGATACAAATACTGAAATGGTCACTTTCCATAGCCACAGAGGACTAAAAGTGGAAGGATAAGGACACAAAGCCACCCCCAAAATTTTGACACAGAAATTGCCCTCTCTATAAGAGACACAGGTACAGAGATGGAAGAGAAATGAGGGAATGGACAAAGGATAAGTAGCCGGATGTGAGACTTATCCTACGGGCAAACCTCAAACACTGACATGTTTGCAGACGGGAGGATAGCATTATTGTTCTCTGCAAGGCTCCACCGAGCAGCCGACTGACACAGAAGCAGAGGTGCACGGCCAAAGATCGGATAGAGCTCAGAGAGTCTAACCAAAGAGCTGAGGAAAGGACTGAAAGAGGCAAAGGAGCACAGTGGTCTTCACGAGGGTTCACTAAACCCGTCGCCTGTCTTTGGATCCTGTTCTCCTACTCGAGCTTCGTTTTCAGGACCTGGTGGGAGATGATGAATCTAACCCTGCAAAGACTTGATGTGCCAGGGGAGAGGGTGCACCCAGAAGGGCACTCCACTCTCTCAGAGAAGATGGGGAGAGGATAGAAAGAGGGGCTGTAAATGGTGGGAGCCTGGAGGAGTGTGGTGACAGTGCAGCATTCAGAATGTTACCTGGTGAATATATACAACCATTCTTGCAAGGGGCACAGGCATGACATCACGGGGATGGTGGCGTGACATCATGGGTGTGGCTCATGACATCGTGTAGGTGGGGCATGACATCATGGGAGTGGGGCATATCCTCATGGGGATGGGGTCATGATATCATGAAGCTTCATGGAAAATAGTTGAAACTAGAAAAAAAAAAAACAAAAACAAAAAAAAAAAAAAAAAAAAACAGCCCGAGAGCGAGCTGAGACCTAGAGACACAAACATGGCGCGTGTTTACCTATGGATGGTATCAGGTGTGAGGCAAATCATATTCTATCTACAATCCACAAATGGATAGAGGACAAAGGAAAGGAGAAGGCCGGTGAGAGGGAAAGCATCAACCTCTCTGAAAGGAAAACTGTAACAGATTCTGTGATTGAAGTGCTGACGACTGAGACAGGAGCTGAAGGTTGGTGGGGAAGATGGAGGGATAGCGCTGTGCAGAGAGAACCGGCCAGAACTGGGGGACATATAGGTTAATGCAGAAACTCAATGGATGCACTTGTTAGTTCATGGCGTCTAGAGAACAACCTCCCGAGTATTTAATCTGATAGAGAACGCAGAGTCCGAACCTTCAATCTTTTGAAATCAAGCAAGTGGAACCTCAGGTTTTGGGATGGGGCACATTCAGTGGAGTCGGTTTCTGAGGAGGTCAAATGGAGATCCCTGAATAACAGACCGATGCTGGGACAGAGATTATAAAAAGATTATAAAAGCTCAAGCAAATGAGCCCTTCTGGTACCTTAAGCCTCCATCGATGTAAATCCACCCGAAAACCCCTTCCCGCTCTTCAAGGTTTGTGTAGCCCTTGTTCAACCTGAGTAAAATATATGCACACAGCGCGTCCCTGAATACCTTCTAACAGAGTTGTGACACTGAATACCTTGGAGCAACCCCCAACTCACTTACAGGCAGACCAAGATTCTGTTGACCGACTAGTTCCAGAGGCCACTTCATCCTTTTGCACCTGGACACTCTAAGAAGCATACATCAGAGATGTCTGTGTGTGTGTGTGTGTGTGTGTGTGTGTGTGTGTGTATTTGTCTGTGTGTGTGTCTGTGTATCTGTGTGTCTGTCTGTGTATCTATGTGTCTGTCTGTGTGTCTGTGTGTGTATTTTTATGTGTGTGAGTGTTTGTGTGTGTTTGCATCTGTGTGTGTCTATCTCTGTGTATGTGTGTGTATGTGTGTTTATGTGTGTGTATGTGTGTGTATCTGTGTGTGTGTATCTGTTTGTCTGTCTGTGTCTCTCTTGGTGTGTCTGTGTGTATGTGTGTGTGTCTGTGTGTGTGTGGATATGTGTGTTTATGTGTGTGTGTGTGTGTGTGTGTGTGTATGTGTGTGTGTGTGTGTTAGTCATGCACAAGCTAACCATCCTCACACAGACTGTCTGGTTTGCTTTTCTTTTTGGAAAGTTGGCAAATCTTTCTCCTGTCCTAAGAAAAGAACACCCTGATTCTCAAATCTCTCTGTGAAGTCATGACAGGTTGAGTGATTTTCAAGTATGAGGAGTCTGTCCTAGTGAAAATAGCTTTCATGGGTAAAATAACCCTTGAAAAACATGTCTCAATATTTACTTTACTTAGTCTGTGATCCCTTGAGGGGATTATTCTATTATTATTATTATTATTATTATTATTATTAAAATAATCATCATCATCATCATCATCATCATATTATTATTATTATTATTATTATTATTACTATTCCAGGATTATTACATTATTTTATTGTCTGTGCTGTTACCAGTGTGCTAATGTTCACTGATGGCAGGAAGATTATTTTCCATGTGTGTCCCATTCGACGGCCATGTTTTAGTTCTTGAAACTGAAAGTTTCATTTACATGTTCCCAAGAGCAAATACATGCAAGTACAGAAAGTTCCTTGGTCTTGTACATGAGAGTGACACCCTCACATAGTCTTCTGATCTATTTGAGGAACAGAATTTAGATAGGCAATGAGAAGGTTGGTGACCAAAGACCCAAGTTATGGAGAAATAAGACAGTTTTCACAATATTACAGGTTTTGGGGGTTGGTAGACATTACATAACCATCTTTTCATTTATAGCAGGAAGAGTCAAAATTATTAAAATATTGTAGGCAGAAAATTTTAACAACATATTAATGCTGGCTAATTTAAATTCCTGTATTTTTTTCTCTGGAACATTATATATTCTCTTTAAGGTTCTTCTTGAAATTATTTGAAGATGTGAAAACCGGTATGTGTTTATCTGTACACATTCATATAGCATGGCCGTCACTCTAGTGAAGGACAGACTGCACGACTGTCAAGAGAAAGACTGACTTTCTTGCCAAAGGAATAAACCTTCATGTTGACGGAGGCAGTTTCGATCTTAGGTGCAGATGTTTAAAATCCCCTGAATGCTTCCTACAGCTACCGTTTCCAATATGTGGTTATAACCTCGGATGTGGTTTGTTCTTTGAATTTTTTTTTTAAAACTACAAGAAAGTTTCGATTGCATATACTATTTGGAGATGTTGTCTTTTATCTTTTCTATCGATGTACTCTGGGTTGTAGACCGTTAGGCATTTTATGATCTATCTCTCACAGCAGGGGCTGCCGATGAGTTGAGTCTTCATCAGGAATAAAGGAAAGAAGACAGGTAAGGTAATAGAGAACTCCCTGATGTATTTATCCCCTGTGAATCTGAGATGGCTGTTGTCATCAACCCGTATATATAAACTTTAACTTTACAACAAAGTATACTCACATGAGTTTAAACCTTTGTACTTTTCATTGTGTAAATATTTGCAATAAAGAGAGTTTTCAAAGTAATAAAGTTGTGTGATGTGTGTAACACTTTTAATAGATTCTCTTGTATAACTTAAAAGAATATATAAATGGTTTTCCTTCATGTTGAATATAATGTAGACAGTGTCTCTTCTAACAATATATGTTGTAATTTTGGCCTCTATAAAATTAAATATGTTCATGTCTTGCCTAAACTTCCACCACAAGTACTTATGGAATACTTCCTATACTTACTTAGTGTTTTTTCCTAAATATTGACTTTAAAATGCATTCAGCAGAATAGATATTGAGGCGGATGGAGGGAGGGAGGAAACTGAATAGAAGGGGAGGTAGAGAAGGGAGTATGTAGGAGGAATTAAGTATAGTGAGTTTGGAAGAATTAGGTATAGTGATTCCAGGGAAAAGGGAATGGAAATCACAAGTGTGGGGTGCACATCTCTAGAAATTGCCAGAGAATGGGAAAAGGCGAATCCCCAGGGTGTCTATTGGGGTGACTCTAGCAATAGAGATACAGAACCTTAATTTGCCATTTCTGTAGCCAGGCATGACTCCCAATGATGTGACATGGAAGAAAACACACCCACAAAACGTTCAAACCAAAATGAACACAGCCTACAAGATCTTCTGAGACAAATATAGATACAACAGACATGGAAGGAACGTCCAACCAATGGTTAGCATAGATTGAGAACTACCTCGTGGTCAAGCACCGATCCCTGACACTATTAATGACACTCTATTGTGATTGTAGACAGATTCCTAGCATAACTGTCCTCTGAGTGACTCCACCCATCAGCTGAGAGAAACAAGTGTAAAGATTCATGACCAAACACTAGCTGGAGCTTGGGAAATCTTAAAAAAAAAACAAAGAAAAACAGGTGAAGAATTGAGGCCCAGATGATATGAGGGACTCCATAGGAAGAACAATAGAGTCAACTCACAGTGATTCTTGTGATCTGCCAAAGACTGAACTACCAATCAGAGAGTGAAAGTGGACAGAACCTGAGCCCCCAGGACATAGGTAGCAAGTGTGTAGCTTTGTCTTTTTACAGGTGCCATCGAAAATGAGTGTTGCCATCCCATGAAGACGGAGCACCGATTTTTGGATGTAAAGTGAGTAAATAAATAAATGAATTTTAAAGAAACAGATATCCCATCAACATACAATATGTTTTGGGAAATTCCAATTCTAGTTGTTAGGTATCCACATGAAGACAAAGACTGTGGAGTGCCTATGTCCTTAGAGGCCATAATCCTTTTCATTCTATTCTTCCATCAGAATCCCCAAGCTCCAACTGTGGTTTGACTAATGAGTTTTTGCATCTGACTGAGTGAGCAGATTTGTGGAGTCTCTGAGACTAGACTCCTGTCTGCAAGCATAGCAGAGTGTCATTAATAGTGTCAAGGATCGGTGCTGATCCATGGGGGACTTCTCAATCTGTACTAACCATTGGATGACCATTCCTCACTCTCTGCTCTATGCACGGACCCTGCATTTCCTGTGGTCAGAATACATTTTGGGTCAAAAGTTAGTGTCTCTATCACTCCATTTTGGTTGCTCTCTGGCTACAGGAGGAGGGCTCTTCAGGTGGATATCACTGAGGCTGTGAGTCTCAAGTAAGGAAAAACCCATTGATTCATGGGCAACATTCTTACCCCAGGTCTAGGCCTCTTTCTGTATATGACCTCAACCTCCCCACCCCTATCCATCTAGACTGATGTGTCTGGACTCAGTGGCAGAGGATGTGACTAGCATCACAGAGACTGGACATGCATCATGAAAGAATAACCCTGTGGGGTCTGAAACTCCTTAGAGGAGAAAGGGCTGGGAGATAGATTGTGAGAAGTGTGAACTAGAGGGGGCCAGAGTGCAGTATGTAAAGTGCATAAATAAACAAATAACTATATAAATAACTAGGTCTACTTGAAGGAAGGATGCAGTTGTGTGTGTGTGTGTGTGTGTGTGAATGTGTTGTCTGTGTGAGATATATATATATATATATATATATATATATATATATATATATATGAAGGTAAGAAGCAATTCTGTGAATTTAATATTAAATTATCACATTTGAGACAACAGTGGTCTATGCAGAAGACAGGCAGCTTAGGCACTATATTTACAAAAAAAATGGCGTTTGATGAATATGAAGAAATGATTCGGTAATTAATAGCACTATCTGTACTTGCAGAGGACCCAGGGCCAATCCCCAGCTCCCATGTTACAGCTTACAGGTGGCTGTAATTTCAGCATCACGGAATCTCACATGCTCTTCAACCTCCTGGGCAGAAGGCATGCATATGTCTCACATGTAGACAAGCAGGTAATACACTTACATAAGTACAACAAAAAGTACTAAGCTGTTCCTTGTTGAAATCATTTGATTTACGTGAATATTCAAAGTGATAATCACAGTCAAATAAAAATTGTATTGATCCATAATAATCAAAGCCAGAAAAAGTTAGCAATCACCTGAGTCACTTTAAATCTATTTACTTAAAAAATTGTAATAAAAATTTGCAGTAATAAAATTTAAATTTTATTAATATACATATAATATACCTTAGTATACTCATACATAGCTGAAAAATTATACTTTCCACATATTTGTTTAACTTTTTTTTTTTGTTCTTTTTTTCGGAGCTGGGGACCGAACCCAGGGCCTTGCGCTTCCTAGGCAAGCGCTCTACCACTGAGCTAAATCCCCAACCCCAATTGAACTCAGGACCTCTGGAAGAGCAGGCAGTGCTCTTAACCACTGAGCCATCTCTGCAGCCCTTGTTTAACTTTTATAAAGGTTGCAGTTTGTGGTTAGTTTTTGTTGGATATTGTAGGTGTTTATTTTCAAGTATTAGCTCATAGAGTCTCTAAACTCATGCAGAATATATTACAGGAACTGAGGTCCTCTTCTGTTGAATCCAGGAATGCTGCTATCTGTTTTTCTTGTTGTCTGATCATTTTTCTCTATGTATATATGAACAAGGATATTCATGTTCTGGATTTCTTCCAGTTTTGTCAAGCTGATACCTGATAGCTGATAGCTGATAACTGGAGAATATATAATTTTTGAAGATCATTTTAGGAACTATTTCTGATATCTGCACTATCAATGTTGTAGACTTTCTAATACATGTTCAAATGAATGGCTATTCAGGGAGTAAACATGCCTTAGTTACTGTTGTTTTGTCTTTTTAAAAGAAGAAATGTGAAAGGGATGGGGGTTGAGGTAAGGGACTCTGAGGGGGAAAATAGGAAGGAGGGCAGCATTTGAGACATAAAGAAATTAATAAAATGAATAAATACAAAAAATAAGCAGAAGTCAAAATATACAGAAAAATATCAGATTTAATTGATAGGAAACAATGCTCTTTTGTATCGTACCCCACTCCTGAATTTTATATTACATAATCCATCTAATAACTAATTCTCAAAAATTAGATAATTGAAAAAAAACATATTACAAGTACCACAGTAGGTTGACCAAATCATAAAAGCAATGTTTGTACTACTGTACACTTTCTATATTCTATGCCCATATCCAATCCAGAAATCCATTGACATTCAATTATTACATACTGTACGTTATTCTATTCTGTGATAATTCATTACTATTTTTATCTTCTATGACCAGACCTTTGAAGAGAAATAATTACTTTGGTAGAATGTCTCTGATTTTGGATTTGCCTAGCGTTTTTTTTTCTTTTTTAGGTTGAGATTGTATGTACTTGATGCAGATACCAAAAATTGTTTCCTGCTTTTTTAGTCTCAGTTCAGCACTAGGTGGACACCTGGCATCTTAATATCGCCCCATTAGGGAGCAATGAAATTATTTTAAATTATTTTCCTTTGATAGTTAAAAAATATTTTAATGTATTTTTCTATTGGATTTCCTTTTAAACTAATAGAAGTTTTAGAAGAATTACTTAAATACTATGAAAAGACTGTGTGTCTCTTCAAAATTTTAGGCTTTGTTTTCAGTTTCTCGGTCATTTTTTTTCCAAAACTTTGGCCTTAATGGTCCTTCCTACCTCTAAGTAGACTCAAAACAAGACTTCTGAGGAAAATATAATCAATGTCTTAATGTTTGGGTGACTCATGACTCAAACAATACTTTAGTTTTAGTATCACTGTAATTTATATTTTAAAATCTTCCATATTGTCTGCACACCAAAATGGAATTCTATTTTTATTTCATTATACACATAAAGACCCAAGATTCTAATTTTATTTTATTGGGGAATAACAACCAGTATCTAATTTTCTAACACTAGCTGACCTTTTATATTAGTCTTCTGTCACTTGTAAACTCACTTATTTTCCTTTATAATGTGTGCATGCATGCAGATGTGTTTGTGTGTGTGTGTGTGTGTGTGTGTGTGTGTTTGTGTTTATCTGAAACTATGATGTTGATTTTGAGAATCACGTGGCTGAAATTCTTTTCCAACACCCTGTTAGAAATCATAAAAGGGAAGAATGATTACTCCTGTTCCAAAATCATAGGCGCTGGGTGCCCAAATCTGACATGTGGACTGACCAAATGGTACACAAAGCAGAGTCTAACAATTCACTCCCCTGAGAACTACTTAGGAGTTCCAGTCCAGTGAAATGAATTTACATGTACTGAGGAATATGGAATTGTAGCAAAATGAGCTGAGATCACTTGGAAGTATTTCTTGGAAGATCTCCAAATAGCTAAGAAAGGATACAGAGAACTTTCAAGGACCCTGAGACATTAGCATGTGGTTTAAACTCTGCCCAGATCAAAATATTTAAGTACTGGACTAATCTACTAAACTTATTTAATAGTAATCGTACTTTACCACTGTTTGCAATTAAGAATGGTGGTGAATGTAGAGAACACTCTAAAACAAAGTTATGTTTCTAAAAGTTTGTTTCAAGACAGCCAGAAAGAGCACAGTGGTTTTGTTTTCTTTCTTTCACAGACTATGCACCTTTTTGAAAAAGCACTTTGTGATCCTCAATTACCTATTTGTTATCACAACTTTCTTCAGACCCAGAGTTTTTCTCAATGCAGCCTTGACTTCTTGTTTATTTAGGCTTTAGATGATGGTGTTCAGAATGAATGTCACTGCTGTATAGACCAAGAGATTATCAACTCCTGATGGGTGATTAGATTTGGGCCTCAAGTAGTTTTGTCCCAAACCTACAGGGCATTCCATTCTCCATGAAATAATTGCCAAATGGACACACAGACCACCACTCATTTGGGTTGCATAGTGAAGCTGGGCCATACGCTGGGCAAAGGCATGGGTGCCAATATGCATCACTCAGTTATACCAAAAAGTGTGAAGAAAAACATCTGTGTGGTACATCCCTCCTGAGAGAGTCGTAAGTACAAGGCTCTCCACACCTTAGGTGTGACAAAGCCCATGTAACCAATTTCCAGGATACATAAGTTCACCAGAAAGAAGTACATGGGGGTGTGTAGAGATGGACTGGTGAAGATAGCTAAGGCAATGAGAGAAGAATGTGGGTGAACAGAAGGAAGCATTCTCCAGGGACCTCAGAGAACTTGGCATTTGCAAAGCATTTGACAGTCAAGCCCTTCTCCTGCCACAAAGAGCAATTGACATAATTGACACTCATCTCCAGAAACACAGAACAGTAAGCAATTTTTAGGATTATTGTAGATGAGAGATATTAATTTTTTAGTATTTTAAAGCCTCAGTTACTTCAGAGTCAAAGTCAGTCTGCAGTTACAAAAATCAAAGCTTAGAAAAGATTTTTTTCTCACATAATTTCATATCTTATACTTTCTCTCTTAACACCAGGGAATTTTTCAAAGTGTGCTAAGCATTGAGCCAAGTGTCCAAATATTTACAAAAGAATTTGGAAACATGTAGTCCTGGACTAATGATGCTCAGGCGGAAGATTTACCTTCGGTTTAAGTTCAGTTTCACAGGCTGTATAAGCAATCATTCAAACGAAGGAAAAGAAAACCTTGAGTGTATCTCGATTTTTACACATTCTTATCATTAACTGGTTATCAATGTTATACAGAAAAACTGATCCACCCACTCATCTCTATGCTTTCCTGATGCCACAGGTATAGTCTCTCCAACCACCCTGTGTGTGTGTGTGTGTATGTGTGTGTGTGTGTGTGTGTGTTTGTGTGTGTGTGTGTGTGTGTTGGGCCCAGATTTTTCTCTGTTTGCCATTATGAATATTCAAACCCACACAATAAAGTTATCATTTCCTCAAGACTCATCATTTTTGAAGATGAATTAAAATCAAATAATCATTGGATAAATAAATAATTACTGGTTTACATACATAAATTTAAGGGCAGTGAACATCTAGATGTCTGCACAATAATGATGTGGACAGAAACAAATCTTAAGAAGTGTAAAATGAGCCATGAAAGAGAAGAAGTATCAACCAAACAACACCATAATTCTTCATGATGCATCGTTCAATATGGCACCTGTTATCTGTAACTTAATAGTTCCAGTCTCTTTTTTTTTTTGGTTCTTTTTTTTTGGAGCTGGGGACCGAACCCAGGGCCTTGTGCTTCCTAGGCAAGCGCTCTACCACTGAGCTAAATCCCCAACCCCTCCAGTCTCTTTATAGAACATGTTTTCTTAGAGAGAGTATGATTGTGTAGGCTTTAAATTACTGTTTTCCTAATATTGTTCATGATATTCTATCAATCAGACTATTGATTTAAATTTAAAAAAAGAGAAAAAAGAGGTGGTGTCTTGATATGTATTCCAGGCTAACCTGAAATTCCTAGTTCCTCTCCCTCGGTCTCTTAAATGTGGGTATTGTAAGAGCAAGACATGGTGCCTTGCTTGATAGAAATTTCTTCCTATTCTTTCATCTCAACATCTTAAAATTCTACCAAATTGCCTGTATTTCTGTACACATAGTATCTATGCAGTTCATTCCTCTTTGCTCACTTTTGCATCAGGCAGCTGCTGTATTCTTGCTTGGTTACTTACATGGAAAACTGTTCAGTTCCAGCACAGCCTTGTCTGTTTTCAGATAACATCCTTCTCTTCTGTCTACAGTTAAACTCTGTATTTCACACTGTAACTGATAAAGTAGTTGTTAGCACTGTGGTGGTGACTACATTTCACCTTGTTCAAATTGTAGCCTTATATGGATATTGAATATGGTCTGCAAAGTTCTTATCATTATTTTTACCATACTTACCAATCTGTGAGCTCTCATGTAATGAGAATTTCCAGTGTTTAGCTTATTTTGGCTCCTTAGAGATTCTGTCGGTCCCATCCCATTATATCTTCTGAAGTTCAATCTCATGTCTCTCAAGCATTGAAGATGTGTCAAACTCATTTTTCTCCCAGTTGATATCTTTTCTCTTCAAATGACATAACCTTACCTGTTTTTTTGGGGTGTGTATGTCTTTGCTGAAGTTTGGCTTTTCTTGCCAAAAAATACTTTCTCCTTACAAAGGTAGAATAGGAGATACCACCTGCCTATTAGCTTCTCTCTCTATTCACTTGATATAATGGGATTTCAGAGATTTGTGAGTAGATCAGTCACATGGTTGATCCACAAATCAAACGTGAGTTTCAGTATATCCAAATTATATATACACATGTTACCTATGTTTACAAATACCATTTAAGACACACACACACACACACACACACACACATACACATGCACATGCACTCACATGTATGCCACATACACATGTGTGCCTATATATTCATGCAAAACACAGACACAGAGAAACAAAATAGAGAAAGAGCACATGGAGATTGTACATGAATTAAAATATTAGTATAAACAAAAATGCAGGATAACAGTATTTGTTTACATCCCATTTCACCATTAGATCACTTAAAGAAGCGACTGAGAAAAAATATATTCCCCATTGGATTGCTTCTATGTGAAATAAGTTAATTTCCCAAATCACTTAAGTTGATCTGGAGTTGAATGCTTGTCAGCTACATGAGTCAAGAGCATGTGTGCATGTCTACCCACACACATTTCAGATTTAACTTTGTGTACACTCTGTTTTGGGGAACTTCTCATCATCATACATAATTTTCGTTTCTATTCAATAATTCATCACTAGATTAATTTTCTATTGGGGATAATGAAAAAGATAGCTCCCCAAACATCAACAACAAAAGAGCAAAACAATACGTACTTTCTCATGGGGGCAGGAGACATAATCACGTATACTAGCTTATTAGATCTATTACATTAGATCTGCACCCATTCATGCAAAAGTTATAAAAATCTAAGTGTAGAGAACATGAGACAGACTTAAAGCTCTGACAATTATTAAGCAGTATGTTTGTTGTACATAGTTGACCTCTCAGTGGACTTTGCTCTTGTAGAAAAATTACTGGAATGCAGAGGATTCTATTGTGATGGATTTCACACTTATTTTGATGTTTTGTAAATATGTCTCAATTTTCAATTAAAACAAACAAATTAACAAAAACAAATAAACAACCTTCCCACAGCTAACACAGAAAATGAATACTTTTATAATTTGAAATATTTTTAAAGAAACTTCCTTTTCTTTTGTTCTGTGTGTATAATAGGGCAACATATTTATTGTTCAGAGGCATAAAGTACAGACTACTGAGAAGCTAAGATGAAATAGTTATAAACCTGTCACATTATCAAAATATTCCATTTGCATAGCAGCATGGAAAGGTCGGTATACATTGTGACCCATTTTTTTCAATTATTTTTATTTATTTAATACTTAATAATAATTCTTTGGTTAACGGGCAAACATCCCCCTCCCCCCTCCCTTTCCTTATGGGTGTTCCCCACCAACCCTCCCCCCATTGCCACACTCCCCCAAACAGTCTAGTTCACAGGGGGTTCAGTCTTAGCAGGACCCAGGGCTTACCCTTCCACTGGTGCTCTTACTAGGATATTCATTGCTACCTATGAGGTCAGAGTCCAGGGTCAGTGCATGTATAGTCTTTAGGTAGTGCCTTAGTCCCTGGAAGCTCTGGTTGCTTGGCATTGTTGTACTTTTGGGGTCTCGAGCCCCTTCAAGCTCTTCTAGTTCTTTCTCTGATTCCTTCAACGGGTGTCCTATTCTCAGTTCAGTGGTTTGCTGCTGGCATTCGCCTCTGTATTTGCTGTATTCTGGCTGTGTCTCTCAGGAGCGATGTACATCCGGCTCCTGTCGGTCTGCACTTCTTTGCTTCATCCATCTTGTCTAATTGGGTGTCTGTATATGTATGGGACACATGTGGGGCAGGCTCTGAATGGGAGTTCCTTCAGTCTCTGTTTTAATCTTTGCCTCTCTCTTCCCTGCCAATGGTATTCTTGTTCCCCTTTTAGAGAAGGAGTGAAGCATTCACATTTTGATCATCTGTCTTGAGTTTCATTTGTTTTTGGCATCTAGGGTAATTCAAGCATTTGGGCTAATAGCCACTTATCAGTGACTGCATACCATGTATGTCTTTCTGTGATTGGTTTAGCTCACTCAGGATGATATTTTCCAGTTCCAACCATTTGCCTACGAATTTCATAAAGCCGTTGTTTTTGATAGCTGAGTAATATTCCATTGTGTAGATGTACCACATTTTCTGTATCCATTCCTCTGTTGAAGGGCATCTGGGTTCTTTCCAGCTTCTGGCTATTATAAATAAGGCTGCGATGAACATAGTAGAGCACATGTCTTTTTTATATATTGGGGCATCTTTTGGGTATATGCCCGAGAGAGGTATAGCTGGATCCTCAGGCAGTTCAATGTCCAATTTTCTGAGGAACCTCCAGACTGATTTCCAGAATGGTTTTACCAGTCTGCAATCCCACCAACAATGGAGGAGTGTTCCTCTTTCTCCACATCCTCGCCAGCATCTGCTGTCACCTGAGTTTTTGATCTTAGCTATTCTCACTGGTGTGAGGTGAAATCTCAGGGTTGTTTTGATTTGCATTTCCCTTATGACTAAAGATGTTGAACATTTCTTTAGGTGTTTCTCAGCCATTCGGCATTCCTCAGCTGTGAATTCCTTGTTTAGCTCTGACCCCATTTTTTAATAGGGTTATTTGTCTCCCTGTGGTCTAACTTCTTGAGTTCTTTGTATATTTTGGATATAAGGCCTCTATCTGTTGTAGGATTGGTAAAGATCTTTTCCCAATCTGTTGGTTGCCGATTTGTCCTAACCACAGTGTCCTTTGCCTTACAGAATCTTTGCCGTTTTATGAGATCCCATTTGTCCATTCTTGATCTTATAGCATAAGCCATTGGTGTTTTGTTCAGGAAATTTTTTCCAGTGCCCATATGTTCCAGATGGTTCCCTAGTTTTTCTTCTATTAGTTTGAGCGTATCAGGTATGATGTGGAAGTCGTTGATCCACTTGGACTTAAGCTTTCTACAGGGTGATAAACATGGATCAATCTGCATTCTTCTACATGTTGACCTCCAGTTGAACCAGCACCATTTGCTGAAAATGCGATCTTTTTTCCATTGGATGGTTTTGGCTCCTTTGTAAAAAATCAAGTGACCATAGGTGTGTGGGTTCATTTCTGGGTCTTCAATTCTATTCCATTGGTCTATCTGTCTATCTCTGTACCAATACCATGCAGTTTTCATCACTATTGCTCTGTAATACTGCTTGAGTTCAGGGATAGTGCTTCCCCCTGAACTCCTTTTATTGTTGAGGATAGTTTTAGATATCCTGGGTTTTTTGTTATTCCAGATGAATTTGCAAATTGTTCTGTCTAACTCTTTGAAGAATTGGATTGGTATTTTGATCGGGATTGCATTGAATCTGTAGATCGCTTTTGGAAAAATGGCCATTTTTACTATATTAATCCTGCCAATCCATGAGCATGGAAGATCTTTCCATCTTCTGAGGTCTTCAATTTCTTTCTTCAGTGTCTTGAAGTTCTTATTGTACAGATCTTTTACTTGCTTGGTTAAAGTCACACCGAGGTACTTTATATTATTTGGGTCTATTATGAAGGGTGTCGTTTCCCTAATTTCTTTCTCGGCTTGTTTCTCTTTTGTGTAGAGGAAGGCTACTGATTTATTTGAGTTAATTTTATACCCAGCCAATTTGCTGAAGTTGTTTATCAGCTTTAGTAGTTCTCTGGTGGAACTATTGGGATCGCTTAAATAAACTATCATATCATCTGCAGATAGTGATATTTTGACTTCTTCTTTTCTGATCTGTATCCCGTTGATCTCCTTTTGTTGTCTGATTGCTCTGGCTAGAACTTCAAGAACTATATTGAATAAGTAGGGAGAGAGTGGGCAGCCTTGTCTAGTCCCTGATTTTAGTGGGATTGCTTCAATTTTCTCTCCATTTAGTTTAATATTAGCAACTGGTTGGCTGTTTATGGCTTTTACTATGTTTAGGTATGGGCCTTGAATTCCTATTCTTTCCAGTACTTTTATCATGAAGTGGTGTTGAATTTTGTCAAATGCTTTCTCAGCATCTAATGAAATGATCATGTGGTTTTGTTCTTTCAATTTGTTTATATAATGGATCACGTTGATGGTTATCTGTATATTAAACCATCCCTGCATGCCTGGGATGAAGCCTACTTGATCATGGTGGATGATTGTTTTGATGTGCTCTTGGATTCGGTTTGCCAGAATTTTATTGAGTATTTTAGCATCGATATTCATAAGGGAAAATGTTCTGAAGTTCTCTTTCTTTGTTGGGTCTTTGTGTGGTTTCGGTATAAGAGTAATTTTGGCTTCACAGAAGGAATTCGGGAGTGATCCATCTGTTTCAATTTTGTGGATTAGTTTGGATAATATTGGTATGAGGTCTTCTATGAAGGTTTGATAGAATTCTGCACTAAAATCGTCTGGACCTGGACACTTTTTGGTTGGGAGAACTTTAATGACTGCTTCTATTTCCTTAGGAGTTATGGGGTTGTTTAACTGGTTTATCTGTTCCTGATTTAACTTCGGTACCTGGTATTTGTCTAGGAAATTGTCCATTTCCTGTAGATTTTCTAGTTTTGTTGAATATAGGCTTTTATAGTAAAATATGATGATATTTTTTTTAATTTTTCTCTGAATCTGTAGGTATGTCTCCCTTTTTATTTCTAATTGTGTTAATTTGGACACACTCTATGGGTCCTCTCGTTAGTCTGGCTAAGGGTTTATCTATCTTGTTGATTTTCTCAAAGAACCACCTTTTGGTTCTGTTGATTCTTTCTATGGTCTTTTTTGTTTCTACTTGGTTGATTTCAGCTGTAAGTTTGATTATTTCCTGCCTTCTACTCCTCCTGGGTGTATTTGCTTCTTTTTGCTATAGAGCTTTTAGGTGCGCTGTCAAGCTGCTGACATATGCTCTTTCCTGTTTCTTTCTGCAGGCTCACAGCGCTATGAGTTTTCCTCTTAGCACAGCTTTCATTGTGTCCCATAAGTTTGGGTATGTTGTACCTTCATTTTCATTAAATTCCAAAAAGTTTTTAATTTCTTTCTAAATTTCTTCCTTGGCTACGTTATCATTGAGTAGAGCATTGTTCAATTTCCACGTATATGTGGGCATTCTTCCCTTATTGTTATTGAAGACCAGTTTTAGGCTGTGGTGGTCTGATAGCACGCATGGGATTATTTCTATCTTTCTGTACCAGTTGAGGCCCGTTTTTTGACCAACTATATGGTCAATTTTGGAGAAAGTACAATGAGGAGCTGAGAAGAAGGTATATCCTTTTGCTTTAGAATAGAATGTTCTATAAATATCCGTTAAGTCCATTAGGCTCATGACTTCTCTTAGTCTGTCTACATCTCTGTTTAATTTCTGTTTCCAAAATCTGTCCATTGATGAGAATGGGGTGTTGAAATCTCCCACTATTACTGTGTGAGGTGCAATGTGTGTTTTGAGCTTTAGTAAGGTTTCTTTTACGTATGTAGGTGCCCTTGTATTTGGGGCATAGATATTTAGGATTGAGAGTTCATCTGTTGGATTTTTCCTTTGATGAATATGAAGTGTCCTTCCTTATCTTTTTTGATGACTTTTTATTGAAAATTGATTTTATTTGATATTAGAATGGCTACTCCAGCTTGCTTCTTCTGACCATTTGCTTGGAAAGTTGTTTTCCAGCCTTTCACTCTGAGGTAGTGTCTGTCTTTGTCTCTGAGGTGTGTTTCCTGTAGGCAGCAGAATGCAGGGTCCTAGTTGCATATCCAGTTTGTTAATCAATGTCTTTTTATTGGGGAGTTGAGGCCATTGATGTTGAGAGATATTAAGGAATAGTGATTATTGCTTCCTGTTATATTCATATTTGGGTATGAGGTTATGTTTTTGTGCTTTTCTTCTCTTTGTTTTGTTGCCAAGACGATTAGTTTCTTGCTTCTTCTAGTGTACAGCTTGCCTCCTTATGTTGGGCTTTTCCCTTTATTATCCTTTGCAGTGCTGGATTTGTAAAAAGATATTGTGTAAATTTGGTTTTGTCATGGAATATCTTGGTTTCTCCATCTATGTTAATTGAGAGTTTTGCTGGATACAGTAACCTGGGCTGGCACTTGTGTTCTCTTAGGGTCTGTATGACATCTGTCCAGGATCTTCTGGCTTTCATAGTTTCTGGCGAAAAGTCTGGTGTGATTCGGATACGTCTGTCTTTATATGTTACTTGACCTTTTTCCCTTACTGCTTTTAATATTCTTTCTTTATTTTGTGTGTTTGGTGTTTTGACTATTATGTGACGGGAGGTGTTTCTTTTCTGGTCCAATCTATTTGGAGTCCTTAGGCTTCTTGTATGCCTTTGGGTATATCTTTTTTAAGTTAGGGAAGTTTTCTTCTATGATTTTGTTAAAGATATTAACTGGTCCTTTGAGCTGTGAGTCTTCACTCTCTTCTATACCTATTATCCTTAGGTTTGATCTTCTCATTGAGTCCTGGATTTCCTGTATGTTTTGGACCAGTAGCTTTTTCTGCTTTACATTAACTTTGACAGTTGAGTCAATGATTTCTAGGGAATCTTCTGCTCCTGAGATTCTCTCTTCCATCTCTTGTATTCTGTTGGTGAAGCTTGTATCTACAGCTGCTTGTCTCCTCTTTTGTTTTTCTATATCCAGGGTTGTTTCTATGTGTTCTTTCTTGATTTCTTCTATTTCCATTTGTAATTCCTTCAACTGTTTGATTGTGTTTTCCTGGAATTCTTTCAGGGATTTTTGTGTCTCCTCTCTAAGGGTTTCTACTTGTTTATTTATGTTTTCCTGGAATTCTTTCAGACATTTTTGTGATTCCTCTCTGTAGGCTTCTACTTGCTCTCTAAGGGAGTTCTTCACGTCTTTCTTGAAGTCCTCCAGCATCATTATCAAATATGATTTTGAAACTAGTTCTTGCTTTTCTGGTGTGTTTGGATATTCCATTTTTAGTTTGGTGGGAGAATTGGGCTCCGATGATGCCATGTAGTCTTGGTTTCTGTTGCTTGGGTTCCTGCGCTTGCCTCTCGCCATCAGATTATCTCTAGTGTTACTTTGTTCTGCTATTTCTGACAGTGGCTAGACTGTCCTATAAGCCTGTGCATCAGGAGTGCAGTAGACCTGTTTTCCTGTTTCCTTTCAGCTAGTTATGGGGACAGAGTGTTCTGCTTTCGGGCGTGTAGTTTTTCCTCTCTACACGTCTTCAGCTGTTCCTGTGGGCCTGTGTCTTGAGTTCACCAGCAGGTGACTTGCAGGGGAAAAGTTGGTCCTACATGAGGTTCCGAGGCTCAAGTGTGCTCGTGGGGTACTGCCTAAGTCCTCTCTGCGGCGGCAGCAACCGAGAAGATCTGCGCCGCTCTTTCTGGGAGCCTCCGTGCACCAGGGTTACAGATGGCGTTTGGTGTTTTCCTCTGGCATCTGGATGTGCGCAGAGTGCAGTCTCTTCTGGTTTCCCAGGCGTGTCTGCCTCTCTGTAGGTTTAGCTCTCCCTCCCACAGGATTTGGGTGCAGAGAACTGAAACTTCCTTTTCATAAGTAGTTTCTGTATTTGTATAGGTAGCTCTCTAGCTAGAGAGTAAGGCCTTTCCTCTGCCAGTTAAATATCCAGAAAATCACCTCAAGAACCAGAATGTTATATTTACATTTAAATTTGTGCAATAAAAATTATTCGCAGGAAATCTTGAGGCTGCAGGACAGGTTCACACATCGGCCCACCCCAGCCCACATCCCTGATGCAAGGAGAAATTGAACAGTGCTTCTGGACACTGGGATATAGGAACAGTCAGCTACCTGTACCCACGGTTCTGGTCTGTACCGAGGACTGCACTGAATGGCAAAACAGTTCCCTGTATCCAAATCCCATAGGGGTGAGAGTTGGACCCTCAAGAGTGTGGATTTCCTGAAAAGTCAGAGGAGAATACCCACCTTCCCACAGTACAGTCCCAAGAGTGTTTCCCACAGTCCAACTTTGGCCATGGAGGGCAAGGTCATACAGAAACAACCAGGGTCATGATCATTTGATTCCTGCCTGCAGCTAGAGCTGGACGAATGTCTCCAGGAGTGCCTACACCCATGAGAACAGAACACCTGTTCACAGGAAAGTCTAAAAGAAAACAGGAAAAAAGTTCTACAACCGTGCTGACACAGAGGACTACAGCAGGGTCAAGTCACTCTCAGAAGCAGCATGACAAGCAAATACCAGAGACAACCCAATGAAGAGGGTCAAGCATAGAAACCTAAGAAACAAAAACCAATACTACGTGGCATCAGCAGAGCCCAGTTTTCCCACCAAAGAAAATACTGGATATTTAAACACACCAGAAAAGCAAGATTTAGATTTAAAATCACAGTCATTGATAATGATGGAGGACTTTGAGAGAAACCTAAAGAATTCCCTTAGAAAAATGCAGGAAAACACAAGTGAACAAGTAGAAGCCCTTCGAGAGGAAACACAAACATCCATGAAAGAATTACAGGAAACATGACCAAACAAGTAGACGACTTGAAAATAGAAATAGAAATAATAAAGAAAGCAAAAAGTTGACAAAGAAGGAGAGAGAAAAACCAAGGAAGAGACAAGGAGCTGTAGATACAAGAATCACCAACAGAAGGCAAGAGATAGAAGAGAGAATCTCAGGGACAGGAGATTCCATAGAAATCATCGACACAACTGATGAAGATAATGGAAAACAAAAAGTTCCTGGCCCAAAACATACAGGAAATCCAGGACAAAATGAAAAGTTCAAACCTGAGGCTAATAGGTATAGAAGAAGAGATGACTCCCAACTTAAAGGGCCAGTAAATATCTTCAACAACATTAAAAAAGAAAACTTCCCTATCCTAAAAAATTGATGCCCATGAACAAACAAGAAGCCCACAGAACTCCAAATAGATTGGAGCAGAAGAGAAATTCCCCCCATCACATAATAGTCAAAACACCAAATGTGCAAGACAAAGAAAGAATATAAAAAGCAGTAAGGGAAAAAGTCCAAGTGATATATATATATATATATATATATATATATATATATATATATATATATATATATATATATGTATTCAGATCTATAAGAATTACACCAGACTTCTCACCAGAGACTATGAAACTGAGAATACCCTGGACAGATGTCAAATAGACCCTAAGAGAGCACAATTCCCAGACCTGGTTACTTCCAGTAAAACTTTCAAGTAATAGAGACAAAGAAACCAAGATATTCCATGAAAAAACCAAATTTATGAAATCACTTTCAGCAAATCCAGGCCTACAAAAGATAATAAATGGAAAACACCAACACAAGGAGAGAAAATACATCATACCGAAAACAAGAATATATTTTCTTGCAATGAAATGAAAAGAGGTAATCAAACATAATTCTACCTCTAACTAGAAAAATAAATAACTCTCAACATCAATGAACTGAATTCCCCAATGAAAAGTCACCGACTCACAGAAGGGATACATAAAGAGTATCGAGCATTTTGCTGTAGGCAGTAAACACACCTCAGAGACAAAGACGAATACGACCTAAGAGTACATGGCTGGAAAACAAATTTCCAAGAAAATTGCCTGAAGAAGCAAGCTGAAGTTGGATTATAATGTCAAATAAAATTGAACTTCAAACAAAAGTCTTTAAAAAGGTAAGGATGGACATGGCTTTCTAAGGAGGATAAGAAGGATGATGACTTCATAGTCATCAAAGGAAAAATCCACCAAGATGAACTCTCAATCATATATATCTATACTCCAAATGAAAGGGCACCTGCATTCATAAAAGAAACCTTACTAAATTACAAAGCATACATTGCACTTCACATGATACATAATAGTAGGAGATTTCAACACCCCACCCTCATCACTGGAGAGATCATGGAAATAGGTATTTGAAAGAGATGTAGAGAAACTAAATGAATTTATGAACCAGATTTATTTAACAGATATTTATAGAACATTCCATCCTAAAAATAAAATGATATACATTATTTTCAGAACCTCCTGGAACCTTCTCCAAAATTAACCATACAATCAGTCACTAAACAGGCCTCAACATATGCAGGAAGATAGATATAATCCCATGCATTATATCAGACCACCACACACAAAGACTGGTCTTCAATACTAATAATAATGACAGAAAGCTCACGTATACATGGAAGTTGAACAATGCTCTACTTTATGACAACTTGGTCAAGGAAGAAATAAAGAAAGAAATTAAAGACACCTTAGAACTTAATGAAAATGAAGGTACAACATTCCCAAACATATGTGACACAATGAAAGCAGTACTAAGAGAATAACTTATAGGTCTGAATGCTTGGGAGAAGAAACAGGAGAGAGCATATATCAGCAGCGTGACAGCACACGTAAAATCTCTAGAAGAAAAAGAAATAAGTGAACCCAAGAGCTGTAGAAGGTAGGAAATAATCAAACTCAGAGCTGAAATGAACCAAGTAGAAACAAAAAGGAGTTTACAAAGAATCAACAACAACAGAAGCTGTTTCTTTGAGAAAAACAACAAGATATATAAACCCTTAGCAGACTAACCAGAGCTCACAGAGACAGTATCCAAATTAAGAAAATCAGGAATGAAAAGGGATACATAACAACAGAATCTGAAGAAATTCCAAAAATCAGGAGATTCCAATATAAAAGTCTATATACAAGAAAACTGGAAAATATGGAGGAAATGGACAATTTTCTAGACAGATACCAGGTAGCCACGTTAAATCGGGATCAAATAAACTATCTCAACACTCCATAAATCCTAAAGAAATAGAAGCAGTTATTAAAGGTCTCCCAAACAAAACCCTGTTCCGCATGTGTTCAGGGCAGAATTTTATTAAACCTTCATAGAAGACTTCATGCAAGTACTGTGCAAACTAGTACACAAAACTAGCTGAAACGGAGTACTACCAAATTGCTTCTATGAAGCCAAATTACTCTTTTATCTACACTTCACAAAGACCCAACAAAGAAAGAGAACTTTAGACCAATTTCCTTTATGAATATTGACTCAAAAATACTCAATAAAATTCTTGCAAACCGAATCTAATAAACAATCATCCATCATGATCAGGGATGCAGGGATGTTTTAATATACAAAAAACCATCAATGTTATCCAACGTGTAAACAAACTCAAAGATAAGGACACATGGTCTTTTCATTAGATGCTGAGAAAGCATTTGACAAAATTCAACAGAGTAGGGAGCAGCGCGAAAAACAAAGATGGCAATGACATCCAGTCCTGCCTTGTAGTAAATGACTTAACGCACATGCGCAGGCTTGTCCCCTTGCCAGGGTGGCTGTAGAATAATGAGGTGATCTGGCGCCCCCCTGTGGCTAATAACAGTACTGCGCTTACACAGGTTTTGCACCTGTTGTCAGTTCGACGGGATGGTAATAAGCTAATGAGGGATTCATGCTCCGCCAATCCCTGAAGGACAAGTAGCAAGGGTGATAGTGGGGTGATTGGTGCTCCACCAATCTCTGAAGGACAATTTGCATAGCCACAGCCTGTTGTGTTTATAAAGCCAGCACTCTTGCTGCTCGAGGTCCCCATATCACCAAAGAGGTGGTCCTGCAATAAAGGCTGTTGTGAGAATCCGACTGTGTTGCGTATTCCTTGCGGTCTGATGTGGCCGTGGCAACTGGTGGCCCATGCGGACACCTGCGGACATTCTTGTGGATTCAGAACTCTTCAGTTTCAGGATGGCAACATTGGTAAATTCCCGGATAAGAGATGATTCGTTTCTCTGGAAAAAAAAAAAAGAAAAAAGAAAATAAAGAAGATGAAAGCCTTGGTATAGAGGCCGAAAGGTTTTAGAAGATGAAAGCCTTGGTATAGAGGTCGAAAACTTTGTGAAGACGAAAGTCTTGGTATAGAGGCAGAAATGTTTGTGGACTGTGGCAGTTGTAAGTAATTTATCCGCAGCTGTAAGTAATCTATCCGCAGGTGTTGCAGAAGCTTTAGACGTTCAGGGTAATATTAATAGTCAGTTGAAAACGGGAATTTTGCTGCTGTTTCAAAGGGTTGATTTGCTTCAGGAACAAGTGGATATTGTGATGGGTGTGATTCTGAGTTTTAAGGTTATATTATTACTCTGGGAAAGAGGAAAAGATTCAAGGTTTTCTGGTTTCAGACTAAGGAACACAGTATTATGGGAGAAAGACTTTTTCTTTGTGTTTTTAAAAGGTGTGATTAGGCTCTGGAAACCTCACAGAGTCATACTGATCAGATTTGATAGAGGTCGAACGTCTGAAAAATTTATTCAGGAGAATAAAACAAAAAGATATCTCGATTCTAAACTTTTGTCTTCAGAATTGTACAGAGTGTGCCTACTTGGAATCCTGGTCTCAAGAACTTTCAGCTGGGACCAGTCAGGACACATCAGCTACAGCAATCATTTCATTTTTTCTACCTCCTACCCCAGGACATCTCAACCACCATGTACAGCTTGATGGAGTTAATGTAATTGGGTTGTGAGTGGAAAAATTCCTATTGGAATCTGGGTCCCTTTGGTGGAACACCATCTAGTTCTTTTCCTCTGTGTCTATTGTCTGTCCTTGGTGCACCAAGCTGTCCATGTATGTCAATTTATATCTGGGTTTTGCTTCTTGTTGCTTGAATGTTTTGTGTTTCATGTTTAAAAGAAAAGGTTAAAATTTTAAATGCTGGTTGATTCACCCATTGATGTAGCTTTAACTCCTTTCAAGGAAGGAACCAATAAATAAAATTTCAATTGGCTTTTGGAGCCTGCATCAGTAGCTAGAAGCCTAAGTCAGCTGGGAAAGCTCCCCAGGGGCTGGCTAAATGTTTATACTAGTCGATCCTAAAGAAACCAGGAGCTTCACAGCTTCTAAGGTAATAAAACTGATGGCTGTTTCTCTTAGAAAATCTTTGTGATTATTAGACGCAACAGGTGACAAGGTGTTTCTCTTAAAATTACTGCTAGAAAAAGTAAAAATGGTGACTGATTTAAATATTAAAGGTATGTGTAGCCACTTCAATTTTGTTTCTGTTTGGTTTTAAATGTATAAATATTCTCTACAAGCCTTGGGTATGGACTATTGACTTTTAAGTTTTTGGATGTGTTAAAAAAATGTAACATTGTTAACAGAAAGTTGACATCAAACTGGTAAATTTGGAAGGAGTCATCATAGACAACACGTGGCATGAGGCAATCTAGGGAAACAGGTCTAAATTGGGATGATATTTTTATGGAAATCTTATCCTAGAAACCAGGCTTCTAAAAGATTTTAAGGCAAAGTCTCTTTGTTGCAGTATTGGAGACCGCACCATCATGCGTTCATATGTAGGAATTGGCAGTCAAACCTTGTAGTATGAAGGATAGACTCAGTGTTTTGGAGACTGGACTTGGGGATGATGAGACTGATCTCAAGGAAGAGGCTGCTCAGTGTAAGGGGGAGAGATATGATCCAGACTGGCTGCATGCTACTGCCACATGGCAACGAGGCAGACAATTAGGCAAGAAAGCGCTTATACCAAAAGCACCTCCATATAACCCTCAATATAATTTTGGATTTATCCCCATATTTCTCCTAATACGACCCTTTAATATTACGCTTCTGCTGTTGCACAGCTTGCTATGTTAGGCGTTAAATCTTGTATTCAGCATTTTGGTATTTTACCCAAGAGAATTATTATAGCATTTACAACTGCTCAGATAGAAACAATGTTTGCCTTGATAGAAGATTGGGCCATATTATTCTGTAGTTTTGAAGGAAAGAGAGTTTGAAAATATCATTATCCTAACGATCCTTGGCTATAATTTTTTTTTTTTTTGAGTTTGGGACCGAACTCAGGGCCTTGCACTTGCTAGGCAAGAGCTCTACCGCTGAGCTAAATCCCCAACCCCACTACAAATTTTTCATTGAACATCCAGTGATTTTTCCAAAGGTCACTGCATCATAGCCTTTGTCTGGAGTGTTAAATATATATAGAGATTGCTCCAAAACAGGTGATTTCGAGATCTAGGGAAGCTGTTTTGTCTTTCCACAGAATCAAGGAAATCCAATTTGGGTATCTGAATACTTGATTCGAAGATTGCCTTCTTCTCTTCCTGAAGATGAAACTATGAGCCCTACTATAACTGGGAATGGTAACCCAGGTTGTTTTACTCACCTTGTGGGACTATTGCCAGATCCTGGACAGTACACATGCCAGTTCATAGCAATTCAATTGTTTTGCCAACCTTTTTCTCTACCTCCTGTTTGCGTGATGTTCCCTGTATAGTGCCAAATGGAGAAATGCCCCAACGGTATGCCGCCTCTAACTTCTCTGTGTTGCATACCTTATGTTTTACTGTTAAGAACATAGTACCCTGCCCTGTGTATGGTGTGTAGAGCCACATTTCAACATTCAATATAATATAAGCTCTAATGTGAGCAATGTACCCATTTGGCATCTGGCCTCCTATTAGCTATTCCAAGGATAGATTTAGTTCAAGAACAAATTGAAGCACTGTGTCATATGACACAGCTGTCTTGTGTTTCCTCCCTTAGAGGTTTATGCATTACTCCTTTGCAAGCTAACTTTTCTCAGCCTTCTCAACAGAGCAAAGCAATCTTGAATTATATGAAAGGGAACTATTCCATGAAAGCAGAGCAACTATCAAGACAATTGCTGATGTAGATTGCTGCCTTAACAGCGCTAGGTTGGACCCTATCACAGATGAAGATTTTACCTCATGGATTATCAATGCTTTCTCCCTTTTTTAAGCGTGGACTGGCAGGTTTGCCTGGGGAGCTATTTTCCTCCTTCGATGGGGAGTATGTCTCTGGCTTATTGGCCATTTAAAAAGACAACATTCAAGAAACAAAGCGGTTGTTTCCCAGGCTATGTTCGTCTTTGAAAATGGTGCTTCTCCCAACATAGGGCTGGCCTCTTTAAAAGATTAAGAGTTCGCCCTAGATTATTTTTGTCACTGTCCATCCTTGTATCCAGCGATGGTCAACATTCCTCGAGTTCGGACCAACCTAAGACACGAGGTCCGGTGGTGGTATGGTTACACAACGATGAGTATGGCCGAGTGATCATCAGGAGAGACCTAAGACAGGAGCAATAAAAAGATTGGCGTGACATCCAGATCTAGACCAGTCACTTTATTAAACAAAAAAGGGGGAGAAGTGGTGAGCAGCATGGTAAAAGAAAGATGGTGCCGACATCCAGTCCCATGTGGTAGTAAAGACTTATCGCAGATGCACAAGCTTGTCCTCTTGCCAGGGCAGCCTTAGGATAATGAGGTGATCCGGAGCCCTCCTGTGGTGAACATTGGTACTGCGTACTGCACATGCGTGGAATTTGAACCTGGCATCAGTTGTATGGGACAGTTATGTGGTAATGAGGGACTCATGCTCCACCAATCCATGAAGGAAAATTAGCAGGAGTGATAGTGGGGTGATTCGTGCTGCACCAATCCCTGAAGGACAATTAGCATAGGCACAGCCTGTTGTGTATATAAGGCGAGAGCTTTTGCTGCTCGAGGTCCCTGTATCAGCAAAGAGATGGTCCTGCAATAAAGTCTGTTGAGAAGAATCTGACCATGTTGTGTATTCCTTGCCGGCCGAGGTTAATGTTATACTTCAGTATAAAAGTCTTAGAAAGATCAGGAATTGAAGACCCATTTCTAAACATAGTGAAAGAAACATACAGCAAACCTCTAGATAACAAACTAAATGGAGAGTAACTTGAAGCAATCTCACTAAAATCAGGGACTAGACAAGGCTGCCCAACTCTCTCCCTACTAATTCAAAACAGGATCCCATGTCATAGCCAGAGAAACCAGACAACAAAAGGAGGTCAAAGGGATACAAATTGGAAGGGAAGATATCAAAATATCACTATTTGCAGATGATATGATAGCATAATGAAGTGACCCCAAAAGTTCCACCAGAGAAGTGCTTAACCTGATAAATAACTTCAGCAAAGTGTCAGGGTATAAAATTAACTCATGCATACCAGTAGCCTTTCTCTCCTCAATGGATAAACAGGTTGAGATAGAAAATAATGACATCACAAACTTCACAATAGTCCCAAATTGAAGTGCCCGTCTCTACCAGCAAGGAAGAGGCAACACCCTTGGATTCTTATTTAACAGCCTTTATTGCAGGAACAACTCATTGTTGATTCCGAGGACCCCGGAGAACAAAGGCACTTGCCTTAAGTACAATACAGACAGTGACTCTAAACTTGTCCTCTGGGGATTGGTGGCGTGGACATATCTTATTAACATGCTTATCATCTTTGGCCTTGTAAAATGCCAGAAGAAAGCTAAAGACATGGCTTAATGGTTGTATACCACAAATGACCACTAGATGTCAGTGCCATCTTTAGTTGCTTCCAACATCTCCCTCTTTTATGTTTTATTTAAAAATGAATCCATTAGGTGGAGGTAGTGGTCTGGGAGAGATCAGACATGCCTATCAGAGTGCCCAGCTCAGCCATGGCAAACCACTTTTGCAGTTAGGACTTCACCCCAATGGCTAGAGATGACTTATGAACAGCACACTGTTCTGGGCTATACGTGTGTGTTAAATTTTAGTGGAGAAACTGGGCAGAGGGGCATTAGACCAGCGCAAATGTTCAAATGGGGTGTGGCCACATCTGTCTATGACTGGTCTAGATCCCGGTGTCATGTCAATATATGTCATTGCTCCTGTCTTAGGTCGTTCCTCTACAAAACTAAGCCTTACCCTTTACTGGAATTACCCTATCACCATCGGGCTCCTGTCTTAGGTTGGTCCGAGCCCAAGGAATGTTGCCTGTTTCTGGATACAATGACTTCACATGACAGAGACAAAATACGATCTAGGGCGAACTCTTAATTTTTCAAATAGGCCAGCCATACACTGGGAGAAGCACCATTTTCAATGGAAGCCATACCCTAGGAAAACAATCACTTTGTGTCTGGCATGCTCTCATGGTAAACGGCAATAAATCCATAGACATGCTCCTCATCCCAAGAGGACAATGGCTCCCGAGGGAAACATGCCAGCCCAATCTTTAAAAAAGGAGAAAGCATTGGTAATTCACGAGGTGAAATCCCCAAACGTGATGGGTTCCATTCTAGTGTTGTTAAGGACATCAATCTGCATCAGCAATTGTCTCGATAATGTTCCACTTTCATGGACCAGTTTCCTTTAAGATAATTTGTGATTTCTTTGCTCTGTTGAGAATACTGAGAAAGGTTAGCTTGCAAAGGAGTAATACTTAATCCTCTAAGGGAGGAAACACAGGACAGCTGTGTCATATGATATAATGCCTCAATTTGTTCTTGAATCAAATCCATCCATTGGTTAGCTAATAGAAAGCCAGATGCCAAGTGGGCATTAAATTCTTCTTGTATCTCCAATGCCACTGCAGTTCTTTCCACAGTCTGATTGATAGTCTCAGCAGTCTGTACCTTATTAGTCATAGCAATCGCAGCTGTTGTTGCTGTAGTGGCTGATAGCACAATGACTGACATTATAGCTGCCATAATACCAAAATTTCTTTAGGTTCTTAGTAAATAAAGTATGGGAAAATTATCTGGATTTGTTTCTAGAGGGATAGGCACAAAAGAAGGAATATTGACCATCACTGTGGTATCATTGGTGCCATCCCAGCATTCAGCTAAATAACAGACTACATTAGAGTTATACAATTTAAAGCATTATCGTTTATATTAAAGCTTATCAGAAAAAAGAAAGGTGGTCTCACACATACTGAAGCACCAATGGTAGTATCATTCGCTAAAAGGCCATTAATCTTTACATTTACTAAACTTGTTTTGTTACTGGTCTAGTGGCTGAAATAGTATACAATGCAAAATCTTCACCTAATAATCAAGCAAAAGGAATTAAAGATGTGTATGCTCCCTGCTCATTTGATAATACCCATTGATATCAGGGCCAAAAATTATGCTTGCCAGGTTTATGTCTTTCTCAATCGTACTGAACATTGCCAAGAGGAGGGGAAAATTCAAATCCCGGTAGGAACTGTTTTGATCTATGGAATGAACTCTGACATGGGGTAAATTTAGGTGGAAAGGCTTGATAAGGGGGGCAAGTAGGTAGGACTCTACAACAGGTAGAGTCATCCAGTGTGTGAATACTTTGCCCCGGGGGTGATGGAAAACTACAATTATGCATCATAATCAAGGTTGTAATGTTCAACTTAGAAGAATTAATGATTGACGTGTCTCCACTGCTGAAGAGGCTCCTTGTATAATTTGACTCAAAACAGCCAGGATGGGTCCAGTGCCCATAGCACTGTCACTCACAGGATCTAACCAATAAGCCAATATTGTCCTTCATAGCCATATATAAGGCTGGGAGGAAATTTTAAGAGTTAAAGGTATGTAACAAAGAAAGATTAGTGGCAGTATACTGTTGGGGCAATTCTCCATTAGGCACTATACAAGGAACATCATGCAAACAGGATGTGGAGAAAAATGTTGGCAACACAGTAGAATTGCTATGAACTGGCATAAGTACTGGCCAGGATCTGGCAATAGCCCACAGCATGAGTGAATCAACCTGGATTATCATTCCCAGTAGTAATAGTAGGGTTCATAGTCTCATGTTCATATAGAGCAGGAGGCAGTTTGCCAGTCAAACGTTCAGGCACCCAGATTGGATTATCTTGATTCTGTGGAAAAACACAAACAGCTCCCCTAGATCTTGAAATTACGGGATCTGGGCCACACCATTCACCAGTGAAGACATCCTTCCACTTTATTCTGCATAAGTCATAGGATTAGTAGCAGCATGGCAATCTGCAGCAGAGAGGCCATGCACATCCAAAATTAAAAAAAAATAGAGTAAAAATAGCTAAAGACAACTGTTCTATTGGTGTTCTACCATAGGCATTTCCCCCTTTTTGTTTTTGTAAGAGCTCTTTTAAAGTACGATGTGCTCTTTCCACAATTCCTTGACGTTAGGGATCGTATGGCAATCCTGTAGTATGTTTGACCTGCATTGTTTGGCAAAATGCCAGAAAAGACTTTGCAGTGTAGGCAGGTCCATTGTCTGTCTTGAGACTATCTGGCTTTCCCCAGGCCGCCCATGCCTCTAAGCAATGACTAATGACATTACGAGCCTTTTCACCAGTAATCAGGGTGGCATGTATAATGCTGGAATAGGTATCAAGAGAAACATGAACATATTTTAAATTTCCAAATTGAGATATGTGTGTGACATCCATCTGTCAAAGTTTTAGTGGAATCAGACCACGAGGGTTAATCCCCACCTGAGGAGGGTGCTGAAACTCAACACAATTCTGACAACGTAACACCACATCAGGAGCTGTAGCTCTAGAGATTTTAAATTTTTGTTGAAGAGTAAAAGCAGGAACATGAAACTTTTGATGAAATTCTCTAACGAGAGCAGCTGGAGCTGTATGAAAAATAAATTCTCTATGAGTACTAGCATCCACCAGGGCGTTATTACTGGCATGGGACCAGACAAAATAGTATGAGCTCGAATATGTTGTATGAAAAACTTATTTTTTCTGGCCCAAATCAATTTTTGTAATTATAAAAGAATTGACTCCGCAATTTTAAGTGAGCGCACAGCGTTAACTACATAAGCAGAATCAGAAATTAAATTAAAAGAATCATGAAATCTTTTAAAAACTTCCAATAGAATTTTACATTCTGTGATTTGGGGGGAGCCTGGCTTCTTGGACAAGAGTTCTATGAAAATATTATCTTAATTTAGACCTGTTTCTCTAGTTTGGCTCATGTTACATATTTTCTAGAATGACTCTATCCAAATTACCAGTTTTATGTCAATTTTTGTTACAGATGTTTTAGGTTTTTTTTTTTTTTTTTTTTTTTTTCGGAGATAGGGACCGAACCCAGGGCCTTGCGCTTCCTAGGTAAGCGCTCTACCACTGAGCTAAATCCCCAGCCCATGTTTTAGTTTTTTAACCATATCTAATAACTTAAAGGCCAATAATCTATGACCAAGACATGTAGAGGATATTTATACATTCAAAACCAGTCAGAAGCAAAATTGAAGTGGTTACACATGTCTTTATTATATAGACCAAGCACCATATTTTTCCTTTTCTAGTTGTGATTTTGAAAGAAGCACCTTGTCACTTGCTAAATCTAATGACAAGTCAGGGATTTTTCTAAGAGAAACAGCAATCAGCTCCCATACCAAGAAGCTGAGGAGCTGCTGGCGCTTTTAAGATCAGCTCTCCAGATGCTCCATTCCCCCCCCCCCCTCGGCAGCTTCTCGAGGTGACCTAGGTTCCTTGCTGGAGGTATAGGGCTCAAAAGGCTGATTGAAACTGTTTTTTATTCATTTGTTCTCAATTTAGAAATGTGTTAAAACCAAATCAAGGTGTGAACAACCGGCAGATAAAGTTTTTACCATTTTTTTTTCTTTTGATCATTAAACATAAAACATTTAAACAATGAGAAACAAAAACCACAGACATAAACTGACAGTCATGGACAGCTTTATGTACCAAGGACAGACAATAGACAAAAACGGAAAAAAACTAGATGTGTCCAACTGAAGGGACCCAGATATCCTGCCTATGGAACCCAGAACCAGAAACAAGCATTTTCTCCAATAGGAACCAGCAGAGAGGCAGGACGTCTTCGGCCTTTCTTCTGTTTCCAGGAGAGCTCTGAAAGTTTTTCTCTTTCTCCAAAGCATCTGTGGAGAGTCTGGGAGGACTGTTTTTCCCAAACCTATTCTCTCTCATATCTAGGGTGTAAACTATCTCTAGTCAGCGTCCAAAGACTGAAATATAACTGTAAATGAACCCATACACAAAAACACTTTACCATTACCTTGTCTCTTTTTTATTACAAGTTTTACTCATGCTAGCCCAAATCATCGAGGCCTTTTCCAGCCCATCTTCCCCCAATACGTCCCTGTTTTATGGCTCCAGGAGATAAGGGGATGCCAAAAGGTTTTATGGCCCCTGGTTCTTGGAAAAGAGCTACTAATTCAGGAGAAGGGTTGGATCTTCAGGTCCTCCTTATTTTTATCTCGTCTTGTCAGAGTAAAAGTTGGTCAGAGTTGATGAAACATATGCATTTGAAACACATCTGGTTAGGCTTGGGCCAACCGGTTTCCAGGAATGATCTCTGTTTTAACTTTCACCTTTGGCTGTTGGCAGTTTTGCAGTCCTCAGGGCTTCTCTGCCCCCTAACCTGGGACAGTTGGACCATAGGGGCAGGAACTGGCTGCTGTGGGGATAGGATAAAAGGCACTCTTCATATTAATGATGACTAAGGAGAAAAGTAACTTAATGCTGGAGACTGACTCCTCTCTTGGAATAAGGCCAGCAGACAAGGTAGGCTCCCTTAAATAGCTTCTCTTAATGAGCACTCTCTTTCTGTGAGCAAAAGTTGAAGGTCAGGCCTTCAACTGGCAGAACTCAAAACTTTCTCTCCTTCTGACATACTCTCTTGTTGCTCGTTAAGGATTTTCTGACCTGTCATGACAGCTTCTTCACATTGTTTATCTTCTAAGCAGGTACGAACCATACGCCAAAGCGGATTTGTCCCTGGTTTAAGCTTGCCCTATGTAGTTTCCTTATCCAGATCTTTTCCTAACTTGTTCCACACTCTGAAATTGAGCAACTCTGAAACTATAAACCACAGAGCACAACGGTTATATTCATCAAAAAAACTCAACAGGAATTTCTTTTCAATTTTAAGCTAATGCTGACTAAGAAGCTCCTGAAGAGCTGACAACAGTGGGGTGGAGTGAGAGTTTCCCATGATTTTATGACCTTATTTACGACCAATTTATGAGCAGGGCGAGCTGGCCTGTTTATTTACACACGATCTTGTGGCTCATCATTAGTGGGCTCTTCCCAGCAAATGCATTCATGCCCTGGACGGTGGCAATTCAGACAGTAGCAACACCACAACACAAAAAGAGTATAAGGCAAGAGTGTTAGTCCAACCAACAAAGGATCAAATAGGAAAGGCAACATTGCTGTGTTCCACAAACCCCTTTGCCTCTAAACCAAGGCTTTCATCATCTCTGCTTACTCCAGAGAACCTTATTGTCCTATAAGGGAAATTTTATAATCCCTTATTCAGGAGCCTTATCGTTCCGATTCTGGGAGCCTTATCATCCCAACTCCGGCAACTAATTTAACCTTATGGGAACTTACCAACATCCACAGTCCTGAGACTGAAAAAGTTCTGAATCCAAACGAGAAAAGATAATTTTCTCGGGTCCCAGTAAGGGCCACTAGTTGAAGCGCCCACCTCGACCAGCAAGGAAGACAGGACACCTTTGGATTCTTCTTTAACAGTCTTTATTGCAGGAACACCTCATTGTTGATTCCGGGGACCATGGGGAACAAAGGAAGTACAAAACAGACAGTGGATGTAAGCTTGCCCTCTGGGGATTAGTGGAGTGGAGATATCTTATTAACATGCTTATCAACTGTGGCCTAGTAAAACGCCAGAAGAAAGCTAAAGACACGACTTGATGGTTGTATACCACAAATGACCAATAGATGTCAGGGCCATCTTTAGTTGCTCCCAACATCAGGGTATAAAATTAACTCAAACATACCGGTAGCCTTCCTCTCCTCAATGGATAAACAGACTGAGAAAGAAAACAATGAAATTACACACTTCACAATACTACCAAATAATATAAAATATCTTGGTGTAAGTTTAACCAAGAAAGTGAATGATTGCATGATAAGAAGTTCATGTATCTGAAGAAAGAAATTGAGGAAGATCTCAGAAGATAGAAAGAATTTCCATGCTCATGGATTGACAGGATTAATATAGTAAAGATGACTATTTTGCCAAAAGCAATCTACACATTCAATGCAATCTCCATCAAAATTCCTACTCACTTCTTTAATAGACATAGAAAGAGCAATTTGCAAATTCATTTGGAATAAGAAAAAGCCAGGATAGCTAAAAGTATCCTCAACAATAAAAGAACTTCTAGGGGAATCAACATACCTGAACTCAAGCAGATTTACAGAGCAATAGTGATGAAAACTGCATGGTATTGGTACAGAGACAGATGGATAGACCAGTGGAATAGAACTGAAGAACCCAGAAATGAACCCACACACCTGTCATTTGATATTTGGCAAAGGAGATAGAAACCATCCAAAGGAAGAAACATAGCATTTTCCAAAAATAATGTTGGTTCAACTGGAAGTCAGCATGTATGAAAATGCAAATTATCTCATTTTTATGACCATGTACAAAGCTTAAGTCAAACTGAAACAAGGACCTACACATCAAACCAGATACACTCAAACTAATAGAAGAAAAGTTGGGGAAGAGTCTTGAACACATGTACAGTGGAAAAATTTCCTAAACAAATCCCCAATGACTTATGCCCTAAGATCAAGAATTGATAAATAGGACCCCATAAAACAGCAAAGCTTTGTAAGGCAAAAGACATAGTCATTTGGACAAAACTGCAACTGTCAGATTGGGAAAAATTTTAACCAATCCTAAATCTGATAGTGGGTAATATCCAAAATACACAATAAACTTAAGAAGTTAGACTCTAGAAAGCAAAAATACCCTATTAAAATGGGGTACAGTGAGTTGCAAAACATTCTCAGCTGAAGGTTATCAAAAGGCCAAAAAACAACTAAATAAATGTTCAATATTCTTAGTCATCAGGAAATTAAAATCAAAACAAATCTGAGATTTCACCTCCCAACATTCAGAATGGCTAATATATAAATCTCAGGTAACAGCAGATGCTGGTGAGGATGTGGAGAAACAAGAACACTCCTCAATTTTTGGTTGGATTGGAGACTAGTACAACCCTTCTGAAGGTTCCTCAGAAAATTGAACATTCCATGACCTAAGGACCCAGCTATAACTCTCTTGGGCATATCCCCAAATGACATATACAACAGTCAACATACAACAGTGAAATATATTCGACTATGTTCATAGCAGCCTTATTAAAAATAGTCAGAAGCTGGAAAGAACCCAGATGCCCTTCAACAGAGTAATGAATACAGAAATGTGGTACATCTTCACAATATTACTCAGATTCAAATAATGACTTCATGAAATTCATAGGCAAATTTTATGAACTAGAAATTATCATGCTAAGTGAGGTTACTCAATCACAGAAAAACACACTTGGTATGCTTTCATTGATAAATAGATATTATTCGAAAAGCTTGAATTACCCATCATGCAATACACAGACCACATGAAACTCAAGAAGGATGAACAAAATGTAGAAGCTTCACTCCTTCTTTAAAAAGGGAGCCAAAATGCCCATGGGATGGGATAAGAGGAAAAGTTTATAACTGGAAAGACCTGCTGTTCAGAGCCTGGCCCACATGTAGCCCATACATATACAGCACTAAAACTAGATAAGATGGATGAAGCTAAGAAGTGCAGGCTGACAATGACTGGATATTGATCCTTACTTAGAGACATAGCCAGAACATATCAAAAACTGAGGCAAATGCCATCAGCAAACCACTGAACCAAGAATCAGACCCCAGTTGGAGGAATTAGAGAAAGGATTGAAAGTGCTGATGGGATTAGCAACCCCATAATAATATCAATGCCAACAAACCAGAGCTTCCAGGAACAAACCACAACAGAAGGAATATACTTGGTCTGACCCATGGTTCCAACTGCATGTGGCAAAGGATGGGCTTGCTGAGAAACAATGGAATGAGAAACAATTTTTCTTCTGACAAGGTTGGACCCCAGTGTAGGGGAATGTGCGGAGGTGTGGGGAGGCTGTGGGTGGAGATGTGTACTCCCTTATAGAAGGGTAGGGGGAAGGGTTAAGGGGCTTGTGGACTGGAAACCTGGAAAGGGAAATAACATTCGAAATGTAAACAGGAAATATCCAACACAACAATGATATATATATATATATATATATATATATATATATATATATAAAGATAGAGAGAGAGAGAGAGAGAGAGAGAGAGAGAGAGAGGTGGAGGAGGATGAGGAGGAGGAAGAGGAAGAAGAAGGAGGATGAAGGGGAGGAGGAGGTGGAGGAAAAGGAAGAGGAAGAAGAAGGAGGATGAGGGGGAGGAGGAGGTGGAGGAGGGGGAGGAGGAGGAGGAAGAGGAAGAAGAAGGAGGAGGGGGGGAGGAGGAGGTGGAGGGGGTGGAGGAGGTGGAGGAGGGGGAGGAGGAGGAGGAGGGGGAGGAGGAGGAGGAATTGAAACAGAAAGAAAACTAAACTTCCATTCTTCCCCATTCCCTCTCTTCCTCAGCTGTTGTTTAGGCAGTCATGTTAGTGAGATGCTATAAGTGTAATTTCTGGTGTTACTTTGAGACACCATCTCATAGTAAACTTTAGTCTCTTACAATCTTCTTGCCCCGTCTTCTGTAATGTTCCTCAACCTTGAATCAAGTGACATTTTGTAGATAGAGCCATTGAGACTGGGCTTGAAATTTCTATCCTGCATTTTGAATGGCTGAGATTTTAACTGTGATCTTTGTTTCAGAGACTGTAATTAATACTGTATATAAGGACACATGGCTATGATTGTTGTTAGGTATGATACTGGTGTAATTGGTAAGGGGCTGTATATTCTTCCCCATAACCACAGCTTCAATAGACTTATACATGTGGCTAAATTACCAGTACCATCCATATTCATTGAACAGGACTTAAGCAAAATTAGAGAGCTGTTGGCTATCACCAAGCTATTTATACCACTGCACTGCACTTTGGTTATGCTGCCATGTTGATCATTCTTTTTTACAGGCATGATGTGAACAGTCACTTGAAACTGACAAGAATGATGATTGTAATTACATGTTGTACTAGAAATTCGACCTGTGCGTGGTACATCTTTCTCTATAAGAATAGTGACTTTCTGATGGGCTGGAGAGTGAAAAAGTTAAATTTAGTCTTAACCGAACAAAAGGAAATTAAACTTTTTCCTGCTATAGCGTGTTTAATTAATTGAGGCAAAATAAATCTATTTATTTGATTTTGGGGAAATATAATTTAATAATATAATCCTAACTCCTGTTAAGTGAATAAATGTCAAATGTAGTTGGTAGCTGTCATAGTGTGTAAAATTGGCATCAGGATTGTAGCAATGAAATATTCTCTGCTTTATGCAAATGCATAGGAATAATGAACAAAATTATGTACCAAGCTTCATGATTTAGGTAACTAATTGCATTTATTCAATTGTATCTAAGGTTATTTCATATTAACTAGGTCTAATATACACAATAGTTATGATAAAATTATTAATTAAATATTAAAATATTTGGGTTATCAAGTATACATGCAAAATAAAATATATAAGAATAACCAAATTATTTGTGAAAAGAAAATGATGAAAATATTGTCTACATAAAAGCAGCCTGGAGCTATATGTCATCTTAAATTTTTATAGTGTGTTCTAGTGAGGTGTCCAAGCAGATAAAATTTCATGCCTTGAAAAACCAAGAAAGGGTTGGGGATTTAGCTCAGTGGTAGAGCGCTTGCCTAGCAAACGCAAGGCCCTGGGTTGGATACCCACCTCCGAAATAAGGAAAAAGAAAAGCAAAAAAAAAAAAAAAAAAAAAAAGAAAAACTAAGAACCTAAATTTGATACCTACACTTATATGTTTGAATACTTCAATATCCACTACAACACATGCACACATAAAAGGTTACACAGAATATTAATAATGAGACTAATCAGAACTATAATAAGAAAGGAAAAAAAAACAAAAGTCTAAGAACATTTTAAAGAAATAATGTATTGTATTGGCCTTAAATAGGAAATTCAACACATTTTCTTAGTACATTAATTACTCAAAGAAAAACTAAAAAGCTTTTACTTCATTCTATATGAAAGCAAAAACACATGAGATGGATTGTGTAAAGAAAGAGAGACCTGGAAAGTGTAAAATTAATATAGTTAATTGCAGAGGAAAGAAACCGATATTTACCCTAGGTTCTATAAGTAATAATTTGAAAGAATTACTGCATAATATTAACATATTTAATCCAATGCATCTTACTATGATAAAGGAAAGAAAATTGGAAAAAATAATGCCTGAATGTAGTCTAAGCACCTAGAAGGTGGCAAGATGTCTCAAATTCAAAGATACCTTGAAATCCATGAGAAAATGATAGGTTGATTTTATTATGAAATAAGTATTGTAGTATTAGCTTAATAGTTAAGAGCACTTACTACTATTTAGAGCAAACACGTTCAGTTTCCAAGACCTATGAAGCCACTTGCAACCAGCTGTAAAAGCAGCTACAGGGGATCTGACATCTCCTGGTCTCCCCAAGTGCCTGTGTTCATGTGCACAAATCTATACATAGACGTTCACACATAACAGATCATTAAAATAAAAAATCATGAATGTATTTTCTGCACATATTATGAATACTAAGCATACTACATATCCAAACACAATTGATGTAAAGTAATAAGAATAGAGAAAATCGCAAATAGTATGAAGAGTAAATTAAGGATTAATGCTTACACCGTTCACTAAGCAAAAACACTAAATTTCACGATTGAATTGCAATGTATATGTTAAAAAGAAACTAGCATTTGAATTTATGAGTGAAACTATTTTAAAAATTAATTTATTTATTTACATTCCTGCCATTGTGCCTTTTCCCTCCCACAGTTCCTCATCCCATTCCACGTCTTCCTCCCTGACTCAAAGAGGATGCTCCCCATACCTTGCCAGGCACCATAAACCCTGGGGCCTCAAGTCTCTCAAGGATTAGGCCAGACCAGGCAGTCCTCTGCTATACATGTGTCAGGGCCTCAGATCACCTTTTTTGTCCTGCCTGATTGGTGGCTCAGAGTCTGGGAGATCTTAGCATTCCAGAGTAGTTGTGACTGCTTGTCTTCCTATAGAGGTTGGCCTCTTCTTCAACTTCTTCAATCCTTCCCCTAATTAAAGAACTGACAGAAGCAGAGACTGATACCTTTTTAAAATATGTCTACCATTTAATTTTGAATGGTATAGTATGAGTTCTCATATAAAATTGTTAGCAATATATATTATTAGAGTCTTCTGAGATGGAAATTTGGCAGTATTTATACAAGTATTACATTACTTAACAGCCTTGACATCATTCCAACAATGTGTTTTGTAATTTACACAAAATAAAATGTTAATAATCACCATTGAGTACAGTGCCTGAGTCAGTGTCCATGCTGATTTTCTGTAGCAAACTTTATTTAATGAAAATGAAAATAATCTGAACGGCACAACTAGATTATTATTTAAAGAAATGAGTATACTACCATTTATGAAATGCAATATATTCCATGATGAAATTCCGCATGCACATGTATTAAAGATATATTGTTAACTGAAAAACAAATGACAGAATAATGCATTATGTAATCAAACTTCAACAACAGAAGATTTACACATATTCTATAATTTTGGCAATGTTGAGTAAACCTGCTACAAGTGTAGGGGATGAAGGAGGATGAAAACTAGCAGTTCTGTGGTAATTTGAGCTACACAATGAGACCCAATTTTTAAAACAAATAGAGCAGAATTGAAAGAATATCTTCCAAATATTCTTGGTGGTTACATTTAGAAGTTTCAAGAAAGCAATTTATTCTTTGATAATTCCATACATGCATAACACATGTATGGAAGCCCTCTACACTCTAAACCTCATCCTCCCCAACCAACATAACCTCTTTGGACTAAACCCTGATATCGCGTGGATATCTTTATATTTTGCTTCATGACCCCCTGGGTATAACCTGAGCCTTTTTGGTGAACAAGGGCATGATGCTAAACATTTAAACACTAGTAAGACACCAGTGGCTACATCATCTTTTATTGTCCAGCACTGTCCTTAGTTACTGTGAATATGCAGGGTCAATATAATTTAGGGCCTGTTCAGATAGATGTGACTATTGCGACTTCCTGAGTCTCAAAACTGAATGCTCAGAAGACAACACCTCTCAGATCTCGTTACCTATTAATTAGCCCATGAAAGAAGCCAAGCCCTGAACATCACCTTATCTCTAAACTGGAAGTTATCTCCAATGGGTATTCATTTGAAAATAAAAACTTACTTTTCTCGAAGGGACTCTCACTGGGTACACAATTCAATTTTAAGGGTAGACTGCATAAAAAGCACTAAGGGTACTCAAAATTATCTTTGGAGAATCGTCTCATAATCCGTTAGGACATTTCCTTCACAATTTCTTTTCCTTTTTTAATTTGTTTAATCATCTATTAATGGTTACTCTGTTTGATTTTGTATATATTGTTTCCTGGTTTTATGTTTCCTAAGAGTTCTCTAGTATGTTAATGGAAGCCTGGGTCCCTGTGTCTGTACCTGATTCTTTTGCCTTTTATTGGCTCTTTGCTATCTGCTTGTTTTGTTCTACTCCAGTTCATTAACATTTACTTTAATTTTGACCCTTGGATGATTTTTAGTTTTCTACTGAGAGTCAGAAAGAATGTAGATACAGGTGACAGGAGAGGTATAGAAGAAGGGGGAGAAATAGAGGGAAGAAGAACCGTAATAAAATATATTGCATAAAAAAGTCTAATTTAAAGAAAAGAATTTTAAAAACATACTTTCTATGGCCTGTCCTTTCCCTTTTCTCAAAGTCCTAACTAGTTTCATATCAAAAGTTTTAATCACTTTCCAACTCTCAGAGAGTGATTTGTTTACAGCCAATCTGGAACTGCAACTATGTGGGTTAAGTTTCTGCACGCTTAAAGTAATGCAGTAGGAGAGTCTTTAAATGCTTTCAGAGACATCAATCATTGAGGTACACTGGGTATTTCACATGATGCATGTTACAAATTTTCAATGGGAAGATATACATTTTTGATACTTCAGTTTTCATGAAACACTTCAAGATCAAATTAAAAGTTGTATGGGATATAATCATGGAATAGGTATGTTCCTTTGAAATTTTAACAATTAACCAAATGATACTAAAATGCCATTAATAAATCAGAATATATTGTATCCTTTCAGTATAAAGACCATGCTGCAGATAGACGTGTTTCTGTTTTTTTTTTTTTTTTTTTTTTTTTGGGAGTTGGGAACCGAACCCAGAGCCTTGTGCTTGCTAGGCAAGCACTCTACCACTGAGCTAAATCCCCAACCCAATATATTGTATCCTAAGCCCATGTCAACATGGCAATTAAGAAATAGAAGTAGATGTGTATCATTGGATAAAAGCTGTTTCTGGAGAGGCATTATTTTATTTCTGGGACAATTTCACTTCGTTGGTACGTGGGATAAATCAAAGTCTGTTAATAAAGGTCTTGCTGTAAAAGACCATTCTTTCAGTAAGGGACTCTCAAAACCTGTTGTAAAGAGCGCTAACATTTCAATCAATCATCTGAAGCAATTTTGGCAATGTCTTTATAACACTAAAATGACTGCACAGGAGTTAGTGTTCATCAATATCTCTGCTTCAAGCAGAATACTCATTTCATTGTTGGCATAACAAAATTTCAAAATCAGTTTCATGTAAATTAGATGATGATGATGGTGGTGGTGGTGGTGGTGATGAATTTGATGAAGAAGAAATCAAAAAAGAACTTTTGGTACAGAAAACAAAGTCCATCCTATTTTCAGTGTTTTTCCTATCTTTAGTGTATATAAGATCGACAGTAAAAAATAATCTATAGTAAGTTCTATGTTGAGAAGGAAGAGGTTTAAGCTCATCAATAGTCGACAAACCACCAGAAGAGAAAGCAAGTTTTGTCATGAGGAATTTATAATTATTCTACAAGAAATCATTATCATAACCATAGCAATGAATCAGTTCAATTTTGTAAGGCAGCAAACTGACTTTCAGTGTTTAACTAATATACATAAAGTTATCATGGACAGAGTGCAATCCATGGCTGTCAGGACCAAAGCCCATGGATTTTAGATCTTGGTGTCCTAGGATATTTAAAATGAATGACATAATGAAGGCAATGTACAACCCTGAATGTCTTGCCATATAAGTCACAAAGACGCCATCCTATATGTTGTGTATCAGGTTAGACCTTTTTTATTCACATGTATTCAGAGTTTCAAAGATTAAAATGATTGAGGTTAAGAAGAGGACATTTTTCAAGCTGTATTTACCTCTCTAGTGTGCAGTTTGGTTTTGGTGGATCATTAAACACTGTTTAATTTTATTTTATTTGTACAGGTGATAAAATTGAACTGTACATATTAATGACCCTCAGTTGGATATTTCCATAATGAAGACACCATGCACTGAACTAGTGTAACTACCTTTTTCATTGACTTTCCTACAACTAAGCAAAAGTTAGGATACTCTATTCTATTTTTAGGGGTAAAAAGTGACTTGCAGAGGATACAAAAAATCTTAATAGATTTTCAGAATTTTTTTATTTTAGAATTTTTATTTTATTTTATTTATTCTTCATACATATATACAATGTACCTTGATCACACATATCCTTAGCTTGGTTCTACTCTTTCCAAATACATTCTCTTTCCAGTTTCATGTTCTTTATATTTTCCATTAATCTTTTCTTTCTAATCCATTGGTTCACTGAGTACTGCCTACTGACATGTTCCCTAATCTTGTTGTCTTAATCATGTGCAGGACTTGTGCATACAAGTGTAGATGCACTGAGGCCATAGGTCCAATTACTGTGTCATGTCCAGATTGCTTTCTCTCTCTCCTCCCGTTCTTCCATCTCTTTTTCTTCAATGTTTCCCCAGCCTTATGCTCAGCATTCTTCTTCTAACGGTCTTAGCACTTGTACCCGTATCTGCAGTAATTGCTGCACAGTACACCTATACATTTGTCTGACCACAGCTCATGTAAGCTGTAATCTATGGACAGAAACAGTAAGAATTGGAAGGCAGTTTGACAACATGGCTATTTAGCAAAACAGGAATAGTAGGATCTTCTCTCTGGCCATCGGAGCAATGGGAAAATTTGACCGTGTTTATACTATGACATCTGACTTTCCTTCTATAGAAGAGGCTTAAAATCAAACAAATAGTAGTCTCCTATTTTCATAAGATTTAGATATTTGTCTTCATAATTCTGTTTTTTCAATCGGGACAATGATAACTAGCTTTATCAATATACATGACAATGTTGAAATTTTGCTCTTTTCATGCTTAAGTAAAGATCTAGTGTCAGTATATGTTATTCATCCCATTTTGTAACATGGATATTGTGAAAACTTAGAAGATAATTCATTTAATGAAGGTATCACAGGAATATACACATAGATTCCTTCAGGTACATATTTCATCAGTGGTACTATTGAATCACAAGTGATTTCAGGTTTTAATTTTTATATTGATTTCTATAATAGCTATATTAAAATTTAGTCCAAGAAACTGTATACTAAGTTTCTTTTTTCCAGCGACACAGTATAAGTATTGTCATTTGTGTTTAAACTTCACCAATGATTTGTGTGTTTAGTATTTTTCATGTACTTTTTGATAATTATTGTGAAATTATTTTAACCATTTATTCAAATGTGTAACATATTTCTGGAGAATAAGACATATTGGGTCTTATGTTATGGATATGATCGCTATGTCCGATAAAGATTTGGAAAAAAACATTCTTTTATCATGAGGTAAATTGCACCATCATTGCACTGATTCTTCTGCTAAGTAGTTTCAAGTGCTGTTCATATATATATATATATATATATATATATATATATATATATACATATACATATATATATATATATATTAGGAATATTTATGGGAAATTGAAGGAGAGGAAAATGTATGACCAAAACTATGTTATATGTTAAATATATGGAATCCTCTGTTCCTGTATTTGTTCATGACAAAAAGCATGTTATTAAACGGGAATTTACTTTTATGTTCCCTAATATAGATCAATCCTCAACACTCAGTCATATTTCAATTGCCTGCTGTCCTAGTGTATGATACATCTATGCCTGATTTCTGAAGAAAATTGCATTCCCAACCACTTATTTATGAACTATCCAAATAGAAGTCCACCAGTAGAGATTGGATTTAAGAGCACAGTAATAATTTAGAGTGAGACTGTAATCTAGGAGATTACTGTAAAAGAAATAGCAAATTTAGTAATTATGTTTCTTAATTTACATGCCTAACTTTGCCCTCTCTATTGCCCCTTCCTCCCAGAGTCTCTGACACAATCATCTTCTCTCCTAAGATGATGACATGCCTAGGTTGCTCAAACTCTGAAATATCAAGTCTCTTCAGGATTAGGCACATCCTCTCCAACTGCAGTCAGATAAGCTAACTTTGTTTGGGAACAGATTCCTCAGTCAGGCTACAACTTGACTACAACAGGACATCCCCCACTCAAGTTTTTGTGGAACCCACATGAAGATTGATCTACATGTCAGCTCCATATGCACTAGGGCTTAGGTCCAGCCTGTGCATGATTTTCGGTTGGGGTCTCAGTCTCTAAGAGCTCTCAGTGGTCTAGGTTCATTGACACTGTTGTCTGCCTGGTGCTTTCCCATGGGATGGGTCCCTATTTGCACTGGCAATTCACTCAGTCCCTGATTTTCTTTTAGACTTGACAAAATGTCTGTAGAAAGTTTTGTGAGTGTACTTGTTTCTTTATCCCTCCACTGTTGGTCCTTCCTGACTAAAGGAGTTGGCCTATTCATGTTCCATATCACCAATGTAAGTGACATCTTAGGTCACCCCATTGATTCATTGGTACGTTCCTTATCCTAGGTCTCTTTCTCTTCCTGGAGATTTCCCCTAACTCCTCATCTCCATAAGTTCAAGATTTCCATTACTTCTCTTGCCTATATCGCCATATCTTCTGTCCCTTCCCACACGTAATCCAATCTCCACTCCCTTCCTTCTCCCATCCATTTCCTTCCCTCATTCTGCCTCCAAGACTATTTTATTCCCCATTCTAAGTGAGAGTCAAGCATCTGCACTTGGGCCTTTCTTCTTGTTTATCTTCTTTGGATCTATGAGCTTTGTGGAGCGTATCCTATAGTTTATGGATAATATTAACTTGTAATTGAGCAATTTCAACAACCCTGAAGAATTATATTTTTATAGTAGTATTCGACATTGAAATTTATAGTTCAGTATGAGTGAATGTCAGGAAGGGCAAAAATTAAGCAAAAGGCAACTTAAAACATAGATCAAATCACAAATTTTACCAGTTGATACTCTTATAATAATACTCTACTACCATAAGTAATTATTATCTTACAGGTGATTTTTTAAATGATACCAAAACTTGGCAGGCAAGTGATGTTTCTACCAAATAATTATGGATAGTATGACTAAGATTAAATAAGTTAAATATATTGTTTTCATTTTCATATCACTTTCTGGCATTTTTCCTCAAACATGATGTATATTACATTAAATATTAAGGTATTAATTTTAAATTTTAATATTTATTTTAACCTAACCTATAAAGTAACTGGTTGCCTTATGTCATGTTTGTAAACATTCAACTTCATCCTTCTTTCCTCAGTACTTTTTCCCCACCACCACTATGTCCCTAAAACTTGCACTATTCTGTCTGTGTTATTCTTACTTCTACATTCATACCCCACATGTTCAATAACTGCCAACCTATACTGTTTAAAACACTACTTTCTAATTCATGAGACACATTCCAGTTTAATGAACTCAAACCACTCACAGCTTCACATAAATACAAGTATATGAAAATGAGATTCTATTATCTACATGAGAAAGAACACATCGTATTTCCCTTTCTGAATCTTTGTTACCTTACTCGGAATATTTTCTAGTTTCATCTATTTTCCTGAAAACATCATAGTTTCGTTTTCCAAGGGGTGAATGAAATACCATTGTGTATATTGTGTTAGTCTTTCCTTTCTACCTATCAATGAACATTCCTTACTATTCTCAATAAAAAAGCAATAGATTTCCTTAGGAATAATGATGAGAAAGCTCAGATACAGAAGTCAAGATTTATTACTTACAAACCAAGAAAAATTTTTTCAAAGATAAAATAATAACATATTTGTGTTTATAGTAATTAGAGATGTGTATTTTCATAAATGTTATTGTATTCATAATACTGTATACTAATTAATAATGGAAAATATTTAATAATTTAGAGAATGTTTGTGAAATTGACAATCACTAAGTGATATTTCCACTAAAAATTAATCTTTTTATAATATATATATATATATATATATATATATATATATATATTTAATTTACTTTCAAAATAAAGCTCATGAAGAAGTTACTGGAATAAAATTCAGTAACACAACCAAAGACCTGTTATATGAATGAAGAGCAGTTTAGGTGTTATTGAATACCTCTCCAGTTAAATTAAGAGACTTAGAAGGAGTTAGCATTTTAATAGAAATTCACATGTCAAACAAGATACAATAAAATCCTGAAACTCTAGCCAGATGGTTACTATGCATTCCTATTTGCAAAGGTTTCTTCACACACATGGTACATGAAGAGTATGTATATATGAGAAATATATAATCATATTATCATTGTAACTTTCTTCATAAACCCAAGCAGACATGAATCTATTTTGCGGCTTAAAAAGTATGTACAAAGTACGGCTTTTGATAATAACACTAATATTTCAAAACTATCATGTAAACATGCTAAGACCTTAATACAAAGGACAGAGGTTTCAGAGCAACCATAATTTTTTTTTTTTTATCAACTTGAGTATTTCTTATTTACATTTCAAGTGTCATTCCCTTTCCCGCTTTACGGGAAAACACCCCCCTAATCCCTCCCGCTCCCCTTTGTTATGGGTGTTCCCCTCCCCATCCTCCCCCCATTGCCGCCCTCCCCCCAAAAATCTAGTTCCCTGGGGGGTTCAGTCTTAGCAGGACCCAGGGCTTCCCCTTCCAATGGTGCTCTTACTACGATATTCATTGCTACCTCAGAGGTCAGAAACCAGGGTCTCTTAAGATGAAAAAAAATTTTTTTCTAGGTACACAGATATGCATAATGAAATCCCCAGCTAACCAATACCAGAGGGGTAAAATTTATTGTCCTATATATTCCATAGAATACTCTCTCCCAGTCCGTTGTCCCTTAGCAGACTTTTTTCCTTATCTTTCTGTTTCTTATCTTCTCAGAGGAGGTTGTATTTCTCACAAAATTTGTTCAAATCATCAGATCTGGACTTCAATAAAAAGAAGCTGTATACTTTAGAGGAAAACCAATTAAAGGTTCTCATTTTTTATTGTGCAACATTTTAGATTAGATTTTGTATGCTTAATATACATCTATACCTTAGTCATTACCTTTCAAGATTGACCTGAAATCCACCATTCTAAATTAACAATGTGAAATCCCTTTAGCTAATCACAGAAAAACTTTCAAACTGTATTTACATAGGTTTATTTAATAAAATTTCAGCTTGTAGTTTAAGGAGAATAGTGATGGAAAACATCTTTTCATACATTTTAAGTGCCTTCACATTATTTTAAAGCTAAAATATTGCATTAGACTCAAGATAAAATTATTAACATCTTACTAAAATAAAATGAGTTTTTTTTCTTTGTATACTACAGAAGTTGTAACTGAACTTTTTTCGAGACAGTGTTTCTTTTATATCCCTGGCAGTACTAGAACCATATCTTTCCGTTTCTCTGTAGACCAAGCTGGCCTTGAACTTAGAGTTCTACTGCCTTCCTCTTCTTACCCAGTGCTAAGATAAAAGGCCTGTGTCAGCACACCCAGTGCTTTCTTCATCTTTAACAAGGTCTTATTTGATTATATTCCAAATCATATGAAGTCACTTCCCTAGAAATATCTAGAAGAAATCAAATACCAACATCATATTTTGCACACCTAAATCCCTCATCCCGAGTTCCTGATTGGTCTAGTAACCTAGCAAGCTCTCTGAGGGAACTGAAAATAACAAGTATTTGCTTTCATTACAGGAATAAAGAAAAGGCCGTCTCACTGCACAATCTCATGATATCATGGAAGAATTCTTCCAACATTACAAAGAGAAATCTCATAAGGAGCCCTGTATCTGAAGCCACAGTTCCTTATCTTGTGTTTGGTTTTGTACACTGTGACCACCATTTCATTATAACCAGGTTGAACCCAAAGGTATTCTCTGCCCCAAGGATCCATTTCTATCATATTGTCATATTCAGCCATATTCAGTTAAATTTAACCATCGACCACACCAAAGTGAGGATTTATAAAATACCCAACAGAAACCTGGGAAGAAATGCTACAAAAATAAATTCATGCCTAACAAATAAACAAAATATCTCTTACTTGTTGTAACACAGCGTCTATCCATTTTCATTGTTTTGATTGGTTCTGGATATATTCACAAGCCAAGAAAATTGTATTTAAGCCAGGAAACAACTTGTGAGATTTAGTTCTCTCTGTTTATTATATAGACTATTAATACTAAACTTAGATATCAGTTCTTAATAGAAAGCAATTTTACATGTTGTGTCATTTCACTGTTTCTCAGATTTTTTTGTATAATTGAAAAAGTAGAGCTGAAGCCTGTTATTTAATATTTTTCTCACTACATTTCAATTTCTACTCTAATCCTGAATGCTAAGTCCAACTGGGATCTGATTAAGTTTATTGGCCCCATACTTATTTTTCTTAAAATCATGAGGCAATAATTTTATATGCTAGAAAGTATACTTTTGGGAGGACAATTTACTGTAAATTTAGTTCATCCCTTTTCATTAATTTTGTCTGAATGACTTTATTATTTACAAAACTGTTTTAAATTGTTAGAAGTATTGTGTGGTTTTGTGTGTGTGTGTGAGTGTGCCTGTGTGTGGATAAATACCTACATATGTATATTTGATAATTCAAATATAATATGACAAGAGAAAGTTGCTTGAGTGTTATTGATAATTTATGGACACAGTGAATTTTGTTTATGCTGTATATATAACCTTGAAAGTATGTACTGTATAATTTTTCAAAAGCAATGTTTAAATATGTATACTACATGAAGCATACTAATTGCAGTTTTAGCTATTTCCACACTAATTTTATCTCTTTAGATGTCTAGAAAGAAATACACGGAAGCATGAATCATCTCTTAACTCCAAATGTAGGTAGACTCAATGATATATCTTGCTTTTGCACATGATTGCTCACCTTTAGTTCATAAGTTATATATTTAATTTGCTCTATTTATGTTAGAAAGTTGTGGCACATTGCTTTTGTAATGTGTGGCACATTGTATATATGTATTCGTTGATAACTTCCTTCTGTCAACAAACATTAAGAACAAATAATTTTTAAACATTATTACAAAATCTAAGATCATTCAGTTTCTTCCATAATCAAATAATAAAATGCATAAATATCAGAAGCATTTCCTTATTTTGACTATTAACAGAAGTATTTAATGTACCATTCCTATAAACATATTTTGATATTATCCATTAAAATATCTTCAAGGAGTAGTTTAAATATTAATGAAGGTAAGTATAATCAAATTGTTAGTATATTTGAATCACAAATGATGTCAGTATTTTACATACCCAAATATGCATAAACATGTAATTTTAAAACTGGATTCCATAAACGTGAATTTATATATTTCCATTCAAAATCACCTGCGCCTAACTTACACGCATTCTCACAATTACACTCTTACACACACAAACATCCATACATTCTTGTAATTACATACTTACACAGATATTCTTACTTACATAAGCATAGGGAGCAAATGACCAAGCACCAGTGCAGAAAGATGAGCTCCAATCTTTATTACATAAAGAAAAAAATCACTTCGACCCTTTTAATGCTAAGTGAATTAAACCCAAGTGTGTAAGAGAAAAGCCTTGTTCCTTTTGATAAGAGTAAGCCTGCATTGCTATTAAGAAATGACCTGTTCTGTCCCATGGTAAGGAGAAACCAGACTGCACCTTCCGCTCTTTCCAGCTTCTTCTGTTTTCCTCATCTCCTCTGCATTCTGCAGATTGCCCTCTTATGTTACTTATAGTATCTACATTATACCTCTCTACATTTCTTCTCAGCCCAGATATTTTTGGCTCTGTTCTACTAAGCTCCGTTCTCCTTAGCTCAAAGCTGACTTTTCAGCTCGGCCCCACTCAAGCTCAGTCCATCTGTCTCTGTCCTTCCAGTTCAGTCCTTCTCTCTCAGTCCTTCTTTGTGTTTATTTCTTTCTACTCAGCATTTAAACATATTTCAGAATACATGATCACATGTTACAAAGTTCATCTCTAGTTCATATGAAAGATCAAAGCATAAATTGAAATACAATTTACAACCGAGAATTTTTACATGAATATTTATCAGGAGTAATTATCAGGCTAAACATTCATCACCAGTGTCAGCTCTACAGGTTCACTGAAGGTCTAAAACCATAGTTGATAGAGAAGTTATTTACAGATAAACCCAGTCAATATCTTATCATCTGTCCTTGCACCTGTAACAAATCATTTCTTCTCTTTTATGACTCTTGATAACTGTTTTACAACCTTGTTAATGGGTTCTGAATAGGAGAAAGTCTGTTTACTATCTCAGAAGAATTAACTGGTGACACCTGGTAGACTGGCAGAGTTCTCACTGCAATTTTGACTATAAAAAGAGACTTCTAGCAGTCCCACTATAAAAGAGCTTAATAACCATTGATATAATATTAAAAATTATTGTAGGATCATTATTAAGGGTAAAGAATTCATCTATTTGTCTGTATAGCATCACTACAGGACAGTACAACTTCGTAGCTCTGCAGAGATCTCCTCCAAAGGGGTGTGCTCTTACTCAATAATTGTTATATATTTCTAATAATAACAACAGTAATAGCATTTCAATAGCAGGAAAATTTCCCAAAATTTATCCCTTACAGCCTTGCTTAATAAGGGCAAACAAGTTGTGGACTATAAAATAATCCAAGGCTGTCCATCTGAGGATGACCACCTGCTAGTTATTAGCTTGTCCTCTTATGGCTCCTGACACTTTCTTCTCAGTCCCACATGGTACCTTCTCCAAAACTGACAATAACATCCATCACGAAACATGCCTCAACAGATACAAGAAGATTGAATTAATTCCATGCATCCTACAAGATCATTACAGACTAAAAATTGTCTACAGTAACAACAAGAACAACCAAAGACCGACTTATACATGGTAGCTGAGGAATGATTTACTCGAGGAGAAGTTATTCAAATAGAAATAAAGAAAAAAAAATTAAAGACATTCTTGAATTTAATGAAAATGAAGGCCTAACTTGAGAATACAAAAAAGCAATGCTAAGAGAAAAACTGATAGCTTTGAGACCCTCAACAAAGAAACAGGAGCTATGATACACTAGCAGTTTGACAGAACACTTGAAATCTCAGAACTAATAAAATACAAATACACCAAGAGGACTAGACAATAGGAAATATTCAAACTCCGGACTGAAATCAACCAAGTAGAAACAAAAGGAATTATATAAAGAATCAAGAAAACCAGGAGCTGGTTCTTTAAAAAAATCCAAAAGACAGGTAAATCCTTAGTATTCAAATTAAAAATAACAAAATCATAAGTGAAATAGAGATATAACCATAGAAAATGAGAAAACTCAAAAAATTATCAGAACCTACTATAAAAGCCTATACTTAATAGAACTGGAAAGTAAGGATTAAATGGATAATTTTCTAGACAGATACAAGGTACCAAAGTTGAATCACGATCAGATAAACCATCTAAATACTCCCATAACTCGTAAAGTAGTAGAAGCAGTCGTTAATTGTCTCCCAACAGAAAGATCCCTGGACCAGGAAGGTTTAGTACAGATTCTCTCAGACATTCATAAAATACCTAATACCAATATTCTCCAAACTATTCCACAAATTAGAAATAGAAGGAACACTACACAATTCCTTCTCTGACGCCACAGTTATGCTTATAAGTAAAGCAAACAAAGACCCAACAAAGAAAGAGAATTTCAGATCATTTTTTTCATGAATTTCCCTGCAAAAATTCTCAGTAAATGTTTTGCATGCAAATTCCAAGAACACATCAAAACAATGATCCATCATGATCAAGTATGCTTCATCCCAAAGATACAGGAATGGATTAATATACAGAACCTAATAACCAATCAGTCTAATCCACTACAAAAACAAATCAATGAAAAAAAAAAACAAGCAATCATCTCATTAGATGCTGAGAAAACATTTTATAGAACCTAACCCTTCATGGTTAAACTCTTGGAAATATCAGAAATTCAAGTACCATACTGAAGAACAGTAAAAGCAATATACAGGAAACCAGTAGCTAACATCAAACTAAATGGAGAGAAACTTAACACAATCCCACTGAAATCAGAAACTAGACAAGGACACACACTCTCTCCCTACCTTTTCAATATAGTATTTGAAGTCCTAGCCAGAGTAATTAGACAACAAATGGAGGTAAAGAGATAAATATTGCAAAGGAAGTATTCAAAATGTCACTATATGCAGATTATGTGGTAGTATATTTAAGTGACCCCACAAATTCCACAAGTGAACTTCTAAGCCTGATAAACAACTTTGGCAGAGTGACAGAATATAATATTGATTCAAACAAATAAGTAGCTTTCCTCTACTCAAAAGAGAAATAGGCTGAGATAGAAATTACGGAAATGACACCCTTGACAATAATAAAGAAGCTTATAAAATAACTCAGATTCACTCTAACCAAGCAAGTGAAAGATATATATGACAAGAAAACAAGTCTCTGAAGAAAGAAATTGAAGATCTCAGAAATTAGAAAGAACTCCCATGTTCGTGTATTGGCAGGATTAATATTGTAAAAATGGCCATTTTACCAAAAGCAACCTATAGATTGAATGGATTCCCCATCAATATTCCAAATCAATTCTTCACAAACATAAAAGTGAAAGTTTTCAAATTTATTTGCAATAAAATAAATCACAGGATAGAGAAAATTATTCTGAAAAAAAAGCATTTTGGAGAAATCACCATCCCTGAGCTCAAGTTGTATTACAGAGCAATCGTGATGAAAAATTGTATTTTATTGGTATTGAGACAGGCAGGTAGATCAATGGAATAGAATTGAAGATGCAGAAAAGAACCCGCACAACTATGGCCACTTCATTATTGACAAAGGATCTAAAATCATTCAGTGGATAAAAATTGTGCTGTTTCAACTGAAGGACAGAATGTAGGAGAATGCAAATCAATACATTCCTATCTCCTTGTACACAGCTCAAGTAAAAGTGGATTAAAGACCTCCAAATAAAACCAGAGAAACTGAAACTAATTAAAGAAAAAGCAGGGAAAACCTTGAACACATTGGTACTGGGGAAAATTTCCTGAATAGAACACCAATTACTTTTGCTCTAAGATCAAGAATCGACAAATAGAACTTCATAAAATTTCAAAGTTAGTGTAAAGCAAAGACCACTGTATTTAGTTTCATACAGCAACATACAGATTGGAAAAAGATTTTACCAATCCTACATCTGATAGAGAGCCAATATCCAATATTTACAAAAAACTCAAGGAGAAGATTTACTCCAGAGAATCAAATAACACTATTTAATAGTGGGCTACAGTTCTAAACAAAAATTCTCAACTGATGAATATTGAACAGCTGAGAAGCACCTAAACTAATATTCAACATCCTTAGTCGTTGGGGAAAAGCAATTTAAAACAATCCTTAGATTCTACCTCATACCAGTCAGAATGGCTAAGATAAAAAATCAGTTGACAACAGACTCTGGCAATGGTGTGGAGAGAAAGGAACACTCTGTCACTGTTGATAGTGCAAGCTCTTAAAACCACTCTGGAAACCAGGCTGGAGGTTCTGCAGAGAATTGAACATAGTATTTACTACCTGAGGACCCAGCTGTACCATTCGATGGCACATACCCAAAACTTGCTCCCACCTACAACAAGGACACGTGCTCCACTATGGTCATAGCAGTCTTATTTATAAAAGAGAGAAGCTGGAAAGAACCCAGATGTCCCTCAAAATAGAAACAGATTCATATAATGTGGTACATTTACACAATGGTTTGATACTCAGCTGTTAAATGGAATGACTTCATGAAATTCATAGGCAAAAGGATGAAATCAGAAAATATCATCCTGAGTGAAGTAACCCAATCACAAATAAAGGCACATAGCATGTACTCACTGGTAAAGGGGTACTCTCTAGAATGTCCCAGGTACTAGGGATGCGACAGGTTCCCCGGACCCAACAGTGATGACATTAGCCAACATACACAACAGTGATATTGAACCTGAAGAAACCACCTGCAGTAGATAGACATAGCCCCCAGTGCAAGGATGGGACCAGTCACCCAGCTCTTATTAAAGCAGAGTTATCCCTGTCTAATGAAAAGGCAGGGGCAAAAATGGAGCAGAGGCTGGAGGAAAGGCCTTCCAGAGATCTGCAGACACCAAACCGGACACTGTTGCTGTTGCTGAGATGTGCTTGCAAACAGGAGTCTGATATGCCTGTTCTCTGAGAGGCTTTGCCAGGAAAGCCAACCATTGAACTGAACCTAGAGATCCCAATGGACGAAGTAGGGGAAGGGATTTAGAATCTGAAGGGGATTGTAATTAGAGGTAGAACAATGATTTCAATTAACCAGACCCCTCAGAGTACCCCTGGCCCTAACCACCAACTATAGAATATACATTGTCTGGTACCCTACATATGTAGCAGAGAACAGCCTCAACTCACATCAGTGGAAAGGGAAGCACTTGGTCCTTTAGATGCTTGATGTCCTAGAGAAGAGCAATTCAGAGAACAGTGATTCTAGATGGGTGAGGCAAGAATGATTGGGAGAGTTGGGGAGGCACCCTCTTAGAAACAAAGAGGAGGATTATGTGGTGGATGGAGTTTATTAACAGGATCTGGAAACGGGTTAATATTTGAAATGAAAACAAATACAATGGTTAATAATAATAATAATAATAATAATAATAATAATAATAATAATTAAGAGTGGTATTTTCCATACATTATTTTACTGCTCAGGTTAGCTTGGAACACTTATTGTTCCCTAGATGCATATTTCTTCCTACAGTTCCTGATTGCTTGTTTCTCTGAGGAGTGTAGCCTTAGATCTTTCTCTTCATTCAAAGAAGGCATGACACTTAACTCCTTTCTCCAAGCAAGGGTGATTGTAGATATGTCTGTAAAAGGCGGGAGGCATTTGCACAATCTAATTGGGGATCACCAAAAGAATTATTTAAAAGAAAAGTTTGTAATGTAAACAGTTGTATTCAATCAGCTTACCAGTATTGAAAGCATCCCAGGATTTCTAGCCAGGCAACTGCGTAAGATATCAAGAGGCATTTAGAATTTCAATACATGTGACTAGAAAAAATACATTCCATTGTGTAGCATACTCAATATTTCAAAACTATCATATTGGAAAGAATATTAAGAGCTTTAGGACAAGAAAAAATAGTGATACATCTAGGCAGAAGCATCACAGTAACACCTGGAAGTCACATGGAATTCTAATATCAATCCCATGCATTCTATGCTCTATTCACATCCTCACATGTTCATTCCGTAACACAGTCAACCAGTGATTTTCTAGTCCCTGCAGTCTCTGAGGAGCAAGGGTCTGGATCAGCCTTTCCCATTTGCTTATGATGTTCCAAGACACATCACTGCACCACTGATGGCCTCCAGTTAGAGCGATTTATCCTGTTGTAATATTCGCTTGACCGCACAATGTCCTAAGCACCCCTTTCCCTTTCCATTCATGTTGCTCCTTCCAGAATCCCTTATCTCGGCCCCTGACAGAGAGCAGATAGCACTCTGGACTCAAAGGAAGAGAGTCGATAGGGTTCCTCCTCAATCAGAAAGCTTGGATGATTGCGCCGCTACTACAAATACTGACAAGTGAGGCAGCTCCTGACTAGTCCGTGCAGACCTCGCGACTGCAACGTGCAGACCTCGCTATTGCCCCACGCAGACCTCGTGACTGCCCCAGCAGACCTTGTCACTACCCCGTGCAGACATCGAGACTGCCCCTTGGAAACCTCGCAACTGCCCCATGCAGACCTTGCGACTTCCCCGTGGAGACTTCGCAAGTGCCCGGTGCAGACCTCGCAACTGGTCCGTGCAGACCTCGCTACTGCCCCGTGCTAACTCGAGGACAGCCCCTATCCAACTTTGTTTCCTGAGATCAAGGTTCACTCGAGATTCCCCTGCTTTTCTTTCTGGACTTGTCCACAGTTCTCAGGAGAGAGACACATACTCAAAGGATACAGCTCAACTGATGTTCACCAAGACTCACCTCTGGGCAAGTACATTCACTGCCCCTTACGTGGTAGTAGCCCATTCACGATTTCTTGTTCAATTTTCTTAACGACTAAACAGCCAGATGTGTGGAGAGAGGCCAGCGAGCCTCATCCGGGACTTTACCCTCTGACCATGCACTGCCGATTTCCCAGCCTCCACAGCCTGGAAGCCCCTTCAGTGTCCCCCCAAGCAGATTATAACACCGGACTCCAATGGGGGAAGCACTTGAAGGGTTCCCAGCCTACGTCACCTGAGACCGCCTTCAGTGTCCCCGAACCAGATTACAACATCATTCCTCAATGGGGGAAGCACTTGAAGAGCAGAGACCCGAGCAAGTTTGCACCTCCAGGACTACTTACATGGACTCGGGACAAGTTCAGATGCCCAAAACCCTATGAAGACCAGAGATTCAAAAAACCTGATGCTCGTGTTACAGAAAACCTACAGAAACTCAAAGATCATATAAAGGCTTCAGTCAGTAAGAGGGCCCTAGACCCCAAGAGGTAACTGACTGAGAACAAGAAATGGACAGTTCCACTTCCTCTGAGGGTTCCTTGGGGCATGAGTAATCCACTGACCAAGGATAGCAGATCACTGAGTAACACACTGACCAGGGATACCAGAAGATCTGCTTTACATCCTGCTACTAGAAAAAAGAGTGGCCTCATCTTTAGTGCCCATTCTTGGGAAGATGAAAAAAAAAAGCGGGTTATGTCTACTGGGTTTGAAAAAATCTGGACTTTGACGAGTTGGTAGCCAGAGTGCCTGCAACATCTACAAACCACAGTGCTGGAGAGAACAGTGAAAGTTTCAGAGAAAACCACACTGTACCTGGGCCACCTTCTGCTGACTCTTCTACTGACAAACTGGGCCAGGTAATATTCACACACATTCCAGGTTCCCAACATCATTCCCTATCTAGACATGGAGAACTTGGATCTCCCATTTTTCCCCAAGATGTTCCTATCCACCCAGGACTTTCCGGAAATAACCAAATGTTTCCAATATTCAATAGGGTTTTTCAACATTTGTCCAGGTGTCCAAAATTCTTCCCATTGATCCTTAACGGAAAATCATATGTTCTCCTCTTCCAGAAGGAGTGTTTTTTTTCTTCTATTTTCATTAACTTGCAAATTTATTATTTACATTTCAAATGTTATTCCCTTTCTAGGTTATAGGTTAACATTTTCCTAGCTCTTCCCACTCAGCTTCTATAGGGGTGTTCCTAACCCGATCCACCCCCATATTACTTTCCTTCACTGGGGGTTTAGTCTTGGGAGGACCAAAGTCTTCCCCTTCCACTGGTGCCACTACTAGGCATTCAGTGATACCAATGATTTTGGAGTCCCGGGTTAGTTCATGTATAGTCTTTGGGTAGTAGCATGTAACCACTAATGAAGACAAGACAATTCTCTAGATTTAGAGAGATGGAGTATGTAAAGGTTTCCACTGTGTCACAAGAGACTCTCCTGGAAAAGGCACTCTTGAAACTGGTCAATATAAGGAAAGCTGTTCAGCAGGTAGGACATGGAGGTTCTCAGTGACATCATCATCATTAGGTCCTTCCCGAAAAATCTCTTGTAACCTGGAGAGCCCTAGCTCCTTCTGTGAGGTCAGAAGTGTTGTTGTGACACCACCTGCTTCTCAGATATTCCTTCAGTACATCTAGGGTTTGTAACTGGCCTTTAATTCAGAGTAAACAGCCATTTTTTAGGGAGAGCAAAGAGGATGAAAGGATCCGAGATGAGGAGAAGGAAGCTGCCCTTCTGTCATGGTATAAAAAAGGAAGAAATACATGGTCCACTGGAGAGCTCAGTGAATCCTGGGTAGGTGTTTAGTGTGTTCCCTGAACAGAAAGCCTTGATCTGACCCTTCCACATATGGGAATCAAGAGCTGTGAGCCTCTCAGAAGCATCTGGACTTCCCTGTTCTTATGGTTCCTGGAAGTCAGAGAGTTTATATCATTAATTTCTTTATTCCCAAAGCCAAGGGTTGGGAAGGGCACAGTTGATTTCCTGAGAGCTCATGGACTTTTCTCTTTTTGAAAAGAAGAAAAAGGTCCTAAGGAAAAAGGGAGTGACAGGAATTGTGTCCCTAGCTCAGAGAAAACTCCTCCATGGTTTGGATACCTATATTGCAGTTTGTGTCTGACACTGATATCTGGAAGAGAGAAGTGCTTCTAGTTGAGATTTCATCATCTGTCTTTCACTAGTATTACTCTGATTACCATTCCCTTACAGTAATCCTTTAGATTTCAATAGGTGAGATTAGGTAGCAGTTTCTTTTACTTTTTCCATTTTTTTTTTATTTTTTGGCAAAATTCATTGCTTATTTAATTGGATATTTCTATATTTACATTTCAAATGTTATTTTCTTTCCCAGTCTCCTGTCAATATGAGCCCTAACTGACCCCTCTCCCCTTCTTCTATAACCTCCCATACTGCACCTTGACATTCCCTTGAACTGGGAGTCAAACCTGGAAAGACCAAGGGCTTCTCCTTCTATTGGTGCCCAACAGGGTCATCCTCTGTTACATATGCAGTTGGAGCCATAATTCTGTCCATGCACAAAATATTGGGTTAGTACCAGAAATCTCTGGTTCTTTGGCATTGTTTTTCTTATGTAGTTGAAAGCCCCTTCAGTTCTGTTTGGAGCGACACTCTTGATGCCCTCCACTGTTGATGATATTATTATGGTTAGAATTTACTATCACTATTTTCATGGAAAATCCCCACCAAGCTGCAAAATAGTAATACACATTTGGTGGTAAAGAAAAAATAATACTATTTTAAAGTTGTCCTGCTGACTAATAATATGACAAACCTGTGACATTTCTGATACTTTGTGAACATCACCTTATTACCTGACCACACCAGTATTGTATGTTGGTCCTGGGTAAATGTTTCTTACTTTTCCCTGCCCTCTGTTACCCCTGTTATGGTATAAATTCAGCCTTGGAGGAAAATAAAATTGCCGCCCTGGTCAGACTCCTGTCTTAACGTCATTCTTTGTCCCAAGAACCCTTGTCCCAATTCTATTCCAGGCACCCTCTGATCTCTCACTTACAAAAGGCACCCAAGTTGCGGCTCTTTGAAGGTGTCCTGGAGGAGAAAGTCTTTCCCTATTAATAGGCTGGTCTGTCTTCTTTGTTTGTGGAAGACTTTGCTCCTTCTTGGACCTTTGGCTCCCACCCCTAACCCCCTCCCAGAGCTATTGCTGAGTGATGGGACAAGCATTCTACTCTCAACTTTTGTGACAGGACACAGAGAGTCATTCAGGACACAAAGAATAGGGCTATGGGGTCTTAAAGCACTTTGGTGCATCACAGGGACTGTGCTCCCTCCAGACCACAATTGGTTAAGAGATCAGAGGTAAGCTTGAGCAAGTCTGTGTTTTGTGTTCTGTGTTACTTTCTGTTTTGTCTCTGTGTCATGCTTCGCCTTTGTTTTATGCTGACTTGTGTTGTATGCCCCTGCTGTCTGAAGGGTTTGAGTCCCAACTGGAGAAGTTTTAGAGTCCACTTGGTGGTCACTATTGGTCCTGTAAGGGGCTTATGGCTGTGACAGGTCGACTTGCTTGTTGTCACAGGCCATAGGCCCTAGAGGATGCTCTAGGAGGAGAAAGGAATATAGAGGACACTCTAGAATCACATTGGGAGGTGGGATCAGATGTTCTGCCTCATCCCAGAAACAGCTAAGGTTAAGCTGCATTTTGGGCCAGGTATTGAAGGTAATGGGCATCTGTGGAATTCACTTATAGAATGCTTTTTCTTGGTCTTGTTTGTCTAGTTTTTTTCTTTGGTATTGTCGAGTGTCTTTTTTGGCTGTTGTTTCATTTTTGGACTTGGACTGATGATAGTGTTTGAAATCATGGAACTGTTTGCTTTCTTTCTCAAGAAGTTTTACTTGGTATACTTGGTGCTTAACTTGGAAATAATTTGCTTGAGAGAAATTGTTTTCTGCCAGGGAACCTGCCTTATCTGCTGGCCCTATTGCAAGTGAGGAGTTGGTCTTCAGCATTAAGTCACCTTCCTTGTTAGTCATCATTGACATAGACAGTGCCTCTGATCCTATTCCTGCAGCAGTCAGTTCTTGCCCCTGTGGTCAAAATGCCCCAGGTTGAGAATCAGGGTAGTCCCGAAAATAGTTTCAGAAAGAGTCTGCAGCAGACTGCGAGGAACTTCTTTGTGCCAGACAGAAAAGGCTTTACTCTAGGATGACAAGAAGAGCACCGGCTCTTCAGCTTACTCCAACTGGAGGCTGTGGCCACGGTCAGGATCAATGTTTTCTTTTTCATGGCCCTCTAACTCAGTGAGGCGGCTTGGTGAACGGCTACCACTGCAGTCCTTGGAGGGCTATACTTCTATTAAAGATCAGTACTCCAATGTTAGTAATCTATTTATTGGTTGTAGGAGTCCGGAAACCCAACACAATTGTGACCACTGCCTCAGGAATGGTAGCCGAAAGCGTCCTTAAAACCAATTGCCTGTAACTATAGCTTACTCTATGATATCTGATGCTTCAATCGGATAACACCCCCTGGGCAAGCCCCCCTTCAATTCTCAAATGCTATTTTCTCCTGGTCTTTTGGCACAAGGTCATCTAGCATGTATGACAGCCTGGAAGAAACTTCCCCCTTAAAGTAGACGAACCATACAATTATTTTATCAGCCACTTGGCATCTAGCACTCAGTTCTTAACCATCTCTCTATCCTTTTGTTATTAATTCTTACTGGAAGCCTAGTGTCCTTCAGAGGCTGGGTCTCTTGAGAGGCAGAGCCACTGAGCTGACTCTAAGGAGCTGAGCTGAGCTCAGGACAATCAAAGTCCCGAGAGACAGCCAGTAACAAACCAGCTGCCACTCTGCTCTCATTTTTGTTTCACAGGCACAAAGCTTGTGCCTGATTATGGGCTGGCCTTTTTGCCCCAAGAAAGCTGGCCCATTTAGCTGTATGACTGAATGCTATTTGTCACCTATCTGGTTGTTCCACGTGCTCTCACCATGTCACCCCCTAGCATTCTTGCCTGGCACCTTACCGCTGTTCTTAAGAATTTTATCACCCAAGACACTGTGTAATTTGACTTAAATATATCCCATCCTGCTAATATGGATGTCCCAGATTCACATTCTGAAGGTACTAATTTTAAAACAAGGGATGGTACATTCCCCTAAGTATTAAATTGATATACTTGGGGTCTTAGAACGTTTCAATCAGAGGTTGATACAGAGATTATAATTACTTTAAAATAGTTAAAAGATACAGTGCATTCTTACTGACCTGCTTTTGGGCACAGATCCAAAGAAGGAGCCCAGCGAGGCACTTAACATGGCGTAAGGTACACACGACTTCATCTACAGCCTGCATTCCACTCAAAGGACTTGCTTCCTCAAAGAACTGCATCGCTTCAAGAAGAATGAGAAACCTAACACCCACTCCAGGACAGCTAAATTATGTATTCTTCAAAAATGCAATACCATTCATAGGATTTGACTTTTTGGATAATGCAATTATGATTGTTGCAGGAACCCAAATTGTATTGTCTATTTGATTTATTTTGAGACTTTAAAAAATGTCAATCAGCATGCTATTTTTCCTTCTATGTATCAACACATTATTTATTTTTCAGTTAATGATGCTGTACATTAATTATTTGGGGTTTGCTTATTCCTTATTGGACATGCATGGGATACCTATTTATCTCCTTGTCTTTTGCTTATATATTTTGGCCCTTGGACATTTAATCATTTATCATCCTTGTTAAGTAACAGGGAGATAATATAACAACAAAACCTATTCACTTATATTATCATAGGCTAACTATCGACGATGCTTTGATGAGGGTCAAGTTCACCTACAAATCTCCATCCCAGTCCAGGGAAGGACATTTTTGTTCCTCAGTCAAATGAGGCCATCATTCTTTTTTGCCTACTGTCCTGATGCCTTTGCTGAAAAACCAAAAAATTCTCACCCCTGCGTGCAGAGCTGGACAGTCATTGATGGATAGAGAATGATATATTCATGAATAAATGGCCTAAGACAGGAGGGCCGACATTAGCTGCTGCCTTATCCCATGATGGGCCCTAGCTACAAGATTCTCTTGGCCATGTGACAAATAACACCCCAAGTTAGACAGACGCAGTTTCCAAGGGGTGCATTCCAGTACATGCATGGGCACTGGTCACTTTTACATTTGAATATATGTAAATTGGAGATGTTGGTTGCAATTGCCTTGGAGCCCTCCATTGTAGATGTTATTATTATGATTAGTATTAAGTATGACTGGGTTCATGGAAAATCCCCAGTCAGCTGCAGAAGACTAATACAAATCTGGTGGTCAAGAAAATAAAAATATGGTAATGTTGTCCTGCTGATTAATAATATGACAAACCTGTAAACTCTGTACCATCATTTCAACATCAATCCGTGACCAAACAAATCATGTGTTTTGCCCTGCGTAAATGTTTCTTAGTTCCACCTCCCTCTGTTAACCCTCTTATGGTATAAATTCAGCCTTGGAGAAAAATAAAATTGACGCCTTTTTCAGACTCTTGTCTTGGCATCCTTCTTTGGTCCTTTGTCCCACATTCTCTTCCAGGTACCCTCAGAACCCTCACTTTCACAGCATTTGTAATCCCTTCTCAAAATCTACCAACAACATATCAGTTGTCAGTAAACTAGTTTGCCACTAGCATTCACTTCTGTATTTGATATGCTCTAGCTGTCTCTCTTAGGAAGGAGCTATATCCGGTACCTGGCAGAATGCACTTCATAGCTTCATCACTCATATCTAGTTTTGAATATATATATATTCAAATATATATATATATTTGGTGTCTCCTACAGCAATGAGGTTAGGTAGAATTTTAGCATGGATTGTGCGCAACTAGCTAAAGAATGTAGAATCCACAAATGACAATGGCAAATAATCTCACTCCTGTTCCTATTGAGGTTGATGTTTAACTGGACCTCAAGCCATTCCTCTCACTGCCCATCCTCCTAAGTATGATGTATGGCCTGAAGAAATAATCATGGTGGGAACACAGGTAGGTAGATATGAGAGAACTGATACTTAATTGGAAATAGAACCACATTCTATAGTCAATGTTGTCCTTTGTTTTATTGATATCTGCTATTTTTTGGATAAAATAAGCATTTGGGAGTTTATCATTCGAAGTAGGTAGACAATATTTACATTGTTATATTCATTCTATTGCTAGACCCACATTGTTGCCAAAATCAATGAAAAAAATGGAATTGGAAAACAGATTATTTGATAACACATTCTGGAATATATATATATATATATATATGTATATATATATATTCCAGAATATATACACACACACATGAATATATATATATATATATATATATATATTCCAGAATATATATAGATACATACATATATATATATATATGTATGTATAAATTCCCCAATCAAGGAATGTTCAAATAGAAAATGAAATACAATATACACTCAATTAAAGGTCTGTAGGGTAAATACAGGTTTTTGGGAAACAAAGAAAACCTAGGAAACTGAACTGTATATCACAGGAATGGACCTGGTAATAGAATTATGATCCAGAAGAATCTCCTCCATCCTATGTTCCTAGATGTTTTCTACTCATGCCAAGCCCCTGAATAACTGTCTCCATTCAGACCATGTAAACACTAATACAGGAAAGAGAAGTATCTAGACTTGGAGAGATGAAGTTTTTAGTACGTACAGGTTTCCACTGTGTCATAGGAGACACACCTGCAAATCACATTCTTGAATCTATTCAATGTACCTCTCCAATATTCCTTCAGTACATATAGGGTTTACTAATTGGCTGCTAATTCAGTGTAAAGGGCCATTTAGGAGGGAGGACAAAGAGGATGAAGAAATCAGAGGTGTGGAAAAGAAAGCTGGCCTTCTGTCTTGGTATAAAAAAAGGAAGATATGCATGGATTATGGGAAAACTCAGTCCTTGGTAGGAGTTGAGTATATTCACTTGAGACACAGACATGACCTTAGCCCTCCACATACGGGATTCAGGTGCTGGAGCCTCTCAGAAGCATCCTGACTTCCCTGCTTCTAATGGTTCCTGGAAGTCAGAGAGTTTATATCATTAATATCTTTATCCAAAAGGCCAGGTGTTGTGAAGGACACTGTTCTTTTCCTTAGAACTCATCGTTTTTATTCTTTCTGCCCAGAAGAAAATGGTCCTAAGGAAGAAGTAAAAAAACATGTATTCTTTCCTCAGCTCAGAGGAAATTACTCAATTATTTGGATACTTATAGAGCAGTATGTTCTGATACTGGTATTTGAGAGAGAGAAGTGCTCCAAATTTGGACTTCATCACCTCAGACTTTCCACTAGTATTATTCTGACTATAATTCCCTAATAGGGACCATTTGGATTACTGAGCCAATAGGTCTGATTAGCTGCTAATTTTCTTTTCTTTTCTTTCTTTAATTTTTTTTTTGTTTTTTTAGCAAATTTTATAGCACTTTTAAATGGGTATTTCTATATTTACATTTCAAATGTTATTTTCTTTCCCAGTTTCTGGTCCATAAGATTCCTAACTGGTCTTCTTACCCTTCTTCTATAACGCCTTTACTGAGCCTTGACATTCCCTTGAACTAGCAATAAAAACTAGGGAGAACCAAGGGCTTATCCTATCACTGATGCCCAAAATCACCATACTCTGCCACATATACAGTTGGAGCCATAAGTCTGTCTATAAACCGTCTTTGAATATTGGTTTAGTACCAGAAAGCTCAGGTTAGTTGAAATTGTTGTTCTTATTTGGTTGAAAGTCCATTTAGTTCTTGAAATCCTTTCTCAACATCTACAAACAAGGGGTCTGTTTTCAGTTATCTGGTTTGCCACTAGCAATCACTTCTGTATTTGACATGCTCTGGCTGTCTCTCTAATGAAAGATCTATAACTGTTTATTGGCAGAATACACATTTTAGCTTCATCAATCTTATCTAGTTTTGGTGCCTGATTTTATATATATATATATAAAATGGCTCCTACAACTATGAATTTTAGTGGAATATTTACATGGATTCTGTGCAATTAGGTCAAGAATATAGGATCCACAAATGACAATGCCAAATAGATTCCTTCCTGTTCTTATGAACCTGCTGAAGTTGAGGTTTCACTGGACCTAAAGCAATACATTTTGCTGCACATCCCCCTGAAACTGACGTTTGGACTGAAAAACTCTCATGTCTTGCCCTGGGAATACAGGAAGATAGATATTAGAGAAAAGATATGTAATAGAACTATAGAACTGCATTCTATAGTCATTGTTGTCTTTGCTTAACTGATGTCTGTTAATCTTTGGATATTATAATGATTTGGGAGTTGATCATTTGAAGTAGTACACAATATTTCCACTGTTATATTCACGGTATAGCTGGGTCAAGTTTGTTTACCAAATTTATTGCAAAAAATGGAATTCGAAAAATGAAATTTTTGAGTACTCATGCAGGAATATATAGAATATCCCCTGTCAATGAATGTACAATCAAAAAATGTAACAAAATATCCACTAAATTAAAGGTCTGTAGGGAAAATATTGGCACATGGGAAACTGAGAAAACGTAGTGATTTGAATTGTATTTCACAGGATTGGACGTGGGAATGAAATTAATCTCCAGAAGAATCTCCTTCACTCCTTGTTCCTAGATATTTTCTACCCATGCTAAGCCCTTGCCTAACTTTCTCCATTCAGAGCATGTGACCACTAATGAAGCAGAGAAATCTCTAGCTTTAGAGAGATGTAGCATGTGAAGTTTTACCCGGTGTCAAAGGGGACACTACTGGAAAGGGCACACTTGAAACTGGTCAATGTAAGGAAAGCTGTTTAGCAGGTAGGCCATGGCAGTTCTCAGTGACATCATCATTAGGCCCTCCATGAAAAATCCCTTGTATCCTGGAGAGCCCTAGCTTCTTCTGTGACGTAACAAGTGTTGCTTCGTCAGCAATTGTCTCTCAGATATTCCTTCCATATATCTATGGTTTACTAATTGGCCTCTAATTCAGAGTAAAGAGCCATTTGGGAGGGTGAACAAACAGGATTAAGAGATCAGAGATGGGGAGAAGGAAGCTGGTCTTTTGTCTTGGTATAAAAGAAAAAAGAAACGTGGTTCTTGGGAAAACACCCTGGGAAGATGGCTTTAGTTTTTTTGATCTCTGGTTTAACTGTGATCTTGGAGAAGTTGCTGAACATTCTAAAGACCTTTGGGCAGATGGTAAAGTTTCTAGATACCCCTTTTTTATTTCATTGGTCCTGGGGATTGTACGGCTGATGGTAAATGTTTCCCAGGAAGACTGCTAAGCCAGATTGATTTTTGGATGCTTTAGAAGACATGGAATATTTCTGATATACTTGGGCTGATGGCACAAGGTCTAAAAGATATTTTTCGATGTGGACTTTCCCTCAGACCTTTGAAAATATAAAAAAAGCTTTTGTAATTTTGAAGTCTAATTTGCACAATGACAAATCACTTTGAGCATGGACAACACTTTCTGGAGCCCTAGAGCAGTGTGAAGAAATTCCCTGAAACCCTGGGCAGACGGTGAACATGCATTTTGGTAGAAAAGTGAGTTTCTTGAGCACCTTGGGACAATATGGAATGTCCAGTATGCCCTTGTAAGGATTGGCAACTTTCCAAAATTCCTTCGTCATTTTTGGAAAATTCCAAGGGCCTATGGACAGATGGAGAATGTGTGGGACTCACCTGAGGAGTAGTTGTATCTTTTGGTGTCTCTTTGTTTCCAGAAGATGACACAATATCCCAATTCACAACTGTCTTCCTCAGAGGAGAAAGTTCTCAAGACTCCATCCGAAGGATCAAATCTTAACCCTGTGTTTCTAGAGACTGGATGCTTATGGTCCACTATGGTAGAGGGAGAATGCAATCTATTTCTTCCCAGAGTGCACATGTGATATAAATCTACTTGGGTAGACAGGGATAGTTGTAAAGCATGCTGTTCAGCTGCAGTAGATCCTCAGACATCCTTCTCAGATGAGGAAGGTCTTAATGTATCATGTATATGTATAGAAATCCTGACTGTGACATCAGAATGGTGGTTAGGTATTAGAGCTACCTCTGAAGATGTGACTTCTTCTAGAGAATCATGGACATATGTGAAAGATCTGGGAGCCTCATGAGCAGATAAGGATGTTTCTACACATCGTTGTGTAATTGTGGAAGTTCCAAGAAAATTTTCTTCTGCGGGAGAAATGGAATCAGACTTTCATATAGAAGTGTCAGGTTCCCTAGCCTGCTTGATAGGCAAAACGGCTTCGAAGGCACCTTCAGGAGATAAGGTAAAATCCAGAGCCTTAGAAGTATTTTGCAGATGTTCTGGGTCTGCTTGTGGGTATAAAGAAGGACTGGATACCCTTTGGGAATATTTGGAAGAGTCTGTAGCGTCTTTTGTGTTTGTGGATGTTGGCTGAGCTTGAGGAGATTAAGAAGTTTGTATAGACACCTGTGAAGTTAGCAGAGGTCATATCCATTCTTTTGCACAAATGCAATCCAAGCAATCCCTTTCCTCAGCTGTTGAGGATGGTACAGACACTGGTATTTCGTTATCATGTTCCCCCACTCCTGGTTCATATATGGTTGAATCCATAACCTTCTCTACAGATGGAATATGTCCTAGAACATCTTTTGTACATGTGTCACATCGGCAAGCCATTTCTACATATGTGGCTGTGGGTAGAACTCCTTTTGTAGATGTTTCTTCTCCCACAGTCTCTTTAAGAGATAGAGTACTACTCAGAGAATTCTGCTAAGTTTTGGGAAATGCTAGCATCTCTGCTGTATATGTGGAAAAATTTGGAGCCTCTCCTTACAGGACAGAATGACCTAGAGTCCCTTGAGGAGGTAGGGGATGTTGTATCTTCTCTGCACTTTGTATAAATATGGAGTCTGCATGGCTCATTGACTGTGTGTTGTGATAAACTTGGTTCTTTTGGGCCTGATGACAAGTCAGGAGGGACCTTTTCGGTGGTAGAGGATATTTGAATAATTCTCTGTTGTATAGTGACATTGTAAGTACTGGGGGAGATGGTGAGGGTGCTAGATCATATTTTTTATATGCTGAAGGCACAAGAGTTCCTTTGGTGGACTCAGAATTTTCTACCACATCTTGCTTGGGTATGGAACACTGAAGAGCCCCTTCTGAAATTGTCAATGGTCCTTGATCTAATGTTGTACATGCAGAAAGTTTTGTCTCTGCTTGGGCTGGTATGTGCGTTATGAGTTTCACTTTGGGATTTGTGACTGCATTTTTTCACTCTGGACCATAAGTGATGATTTAATCTCATTTTTAATAGTGGAGGGCTTTTAAGTTCCTCTTGGTTTAATAGGGAGGTTCTGAAACCCCCCTTTTCAGCAGAATCAGGTTTAAAATTTGCTTTACCCTAAGCAGATTGCATTAGGCACTTTGATGTAGATTGGGGACATCTTTGACTGTCTTTCGGATTGGACATAGCTCTCTGCCCTGCTTTGGCAGCTATCAACGGTATTAAAGTCTCCGGTGGAGAGGGGGCATGTATTAATCCATTTGTGGAATATGAATAATCACTGAGATTACCTTTAAGAGAAGTAGTTTTGCAGCCCTCTTTTTCTGATGGGGCCTGTTGTACCTCCCCTTGACCAGAGGGGTCTTGTCCATCACACTTTGGAGGAGAATTGGAATGATTAGAGACCTACAGGATAGGGAATGAACATTTGAAACTCCTCTGGAATCTCTGTGTGACAGAGAGCTGATCACCCAGAAGAGTGGGCAATCCTGGCACCTCAGGGAAGGAGAGACTGCCACTTCTGTCCACCTGTGCCGACATCCCTAGCCCAAGAGGAAACTGCACAGTGCCTCTGGATACATGAATATAGTAGGAGTCAAGGTACAGGAGCCCTGCAGTCCAAAATGCATCTTTATCTGGTTTAGTCCAAAATGCATCCTACACCCAAATCTCATGGGATTGGAAGACTTAGAGCATCAGAGGGGTGGAAACCCCTGAAAACCACCTAGCTCCAACTGGGCCTCCTGTGCATAGGGACCTAGGAGCAGTAGGGGTAGGACATTTCTGCTTGTGGCTCTCATAGAGAGCTGAAAGTCAGCTGTGGAATGACTTCTGGCCTGAGACCAGTGGTAAATCCAACTTTTCTGCTCTAAGTGACCTGACTGGTGGACTCAGAACAAGCAAAGGCAGAACTCTGCTGGGACCAGGCACTTCCAGTTTCTAGCTTTCTCCTGAAACTCGTCATCCCGGCCCAGAGCTCCCTGCTCCTAGACGCTGTGGGAGAGAGAGCTGATTATCCAGTATTGTGCACAATACTGAGCCTACAAGGAAAAGAGGCTCCCATGTCTTCCCACTGTTACCCACATCTCTGGCCCCAGACAAAAGAGCATAGTGCTTCTGGACCCAGGAATATAGAGGAGTAAAACTGTAGGAGCACCATGTCCCAGACTGTGCCTGGATCTGAAATGAACTGGATGAATAGCTCACTGCACACAAATCCTGAGGGTGGGGGAACTATACTTTCAGAGGAGCGGACACTCCTGGGAAACCAGAGGATACTATTCTATCCCCAAATTCCTGTCTCAAGAGGGAAACACCTTGTGCCTTCTGTGCCCCCACCCGCACAGAAGGACCTAGGAGAAGTATGTGAATTTCCTTCTGGTTCCTGCCCACAGGGAGAGCTGAAAGCCAGTGGACAGGAGAAACTACTCAACTGAGAGCAGTATACTCTGTTCCCATAACTGGCTAAAAGAAATCAGGAAAACAGGTTTACAGCCGTCCTGACACACGAGCATACAGGACTGTCAAGCCACTGTCATAAAGAGCAAGACAAGCTAACTCCAGAGACAACCTGATGGCTAGAGGCAAGAACAGGAACTCAAACAACAGTAATCTAGACTACTTAGGCTCATTCAGAGCCCAAATCTCCCACAAAAGCAAACACTGGATATCCAAACACACCAGAGAAGCAAGATCTAGATTTAAGTTCAAATTTTATCATAACCATGGGGGATGTTAAGAAGTTCATAAACAACTTCCGTAAGAAAATACAGGACAGTAAAAAAATACAGAAGTAAACAGGTAGAATCCCATAAAGAGGGAACAAAAAGGTACCTTAAGAACTACTGGGAAAACAACAAAACAGGAGAAGGAAATGAACAAAACCATCCCGGAATTAAAAATGGAAATAGAAACAATAAAGAAACACAGAAGAAGACAACCCTGAAGATTGAAAACCTAGGAAAGAGACCAGGAGTCACAGATGTTAGAATCACCAACAGTATAAAAGAGATAGCACACATAATCTAATGAGCAGAAGATTCCATAGAAAACATTGACACAACTGTCAAAGATAATGTAAAACCGAAAAAAACTCCTAGCCCAAAACATACAGGAAATCCAGGACACAATGAGAAGATAAAACCTAAAGATAACAGGATGGAAGAGAGTGAAGACTGCCAACATCAAGGGACAGTAATATCTTCAACAAAATTATAAAAGAAAACTTCCATAATCTAAAGGAAGAGATGTCCATAAACGTACACAAAGCCTACCGAACTCGAACTCCAAATAGACTGGAATGGAAAAGGAAATAATCCAATCACATAAAAGTCAAAACACCAAATTCACAAAAGAAATATAAATATTAAAAGCAGTAAAGGGAAAGGTTAAATAACATATAAAGGCAAAGCTGTCAGAATTCCACCAGAATTCTCACCAGAGACTATGAAACCCAGAAGACATTGGACAGATGTCATACAAACACTAAGAGAACATAAAGGCCAGCCCAGGTTACTGTATCTAGCAAAACTCTCAATTAACATAGATGGAGAAACCAAGATATTCCATGACAAAACCAAATTTACACAATATATTTTTACATATCGAGTAAGACAAAGGAAACTAACTGGTAAACCCCAATACAAGGAGTCAGGTAAAATCATAGATAAAGCAAGAAATTAATCTTTTCACAACAAAACAAAGAGAAGCACACAAACGTAAACTAACCTTCAATATGAAAATAAGAGAAAGTTACCATCACTAATCCTTAATATCTCTCAACTTCAATGGACACAATTTTCCACTAAAAATACACAGATTGACAAACTTGATATGTAATGAGGACCCAGCGTTTTAAACTACAGGAAACACACTTCAGAGACAAAGACAGACACTACCTTAGAGTAAAAGGCTGGATAAATACTTTCCAAGCAAATTGCCTGAAGAAGCAAGCTGGAGTAGCGATTCTAATATCATATAAAATCTATTTTCAACCAAAAGTCATTAAAAATCATAAGGAAGGACACTTCATATTCATCAAAGGAAAAATCCACCAAGATGAACTCTAAATCATAAATATCTATGCTCCAAATACAAAGGCACCTACATACATAAAAGAAACCTTACTAAAGCTCAAAGAACATATGGCACCGCAAATAATAATAGCAGGTGATTTCAACGCCCTACTCTCATCATTAGACCGATCAGGGAAACAGAAATTAAACAGAGACATAGACAGATTAACAGAAGTTATAAACCAAATGGACTTAACAGATATTTTAGAACATTCTATCATAAAACAAAAGGATATAACTTCTCACCACTTCATGGCACTTTCTCTAAAATTGATCATATAATCAATCAAAAACCAGGCCTAAAAGAATATGGAAAGATAATAATAATCCAATGAATCCTACCAGACTCCATGGGCTAAAACTGTTCTTCAATAACAATTAGGAAAGAACACACACATATACATGGAAGTTGAACAATGCTCTACTCCATGATAACTTGGTCAAGGAAGAAATGAAGAAAGAAATTAAAGACTTCTTAGAATTTCATGAAAATTAAGGTACAATATACCCAAACTTTTGGGACTAATATAAGCTATACTAAAAGGAAAGCTCATATCTCTGAGTGCCTGCATATAGAAACAGGGGAGAGCATACAGCAGCAGCTTGACAGCACACCTAAAACTCTAGAACAAAAAGAAGCAAATATTCACAGGTGTAGTAGAAGGCAGGAAATAATCAAACTCAGAGCTGAAATCAACCAAGTAGAAAAAAAGGGGACTATACAAAGAATGAAGAGAACCAAATGCTGGTTCTTTGAGAAAATCAACAGGATACATTAACCCATAGCCAGACTAACCAGAGGGCACACAGAGTGTTTCCAAAATAACAAAATCATAAACGGAAAGGGAGAAATAACAGCAGAATCAGAGCAAATTATAAAATTTATCGGGGGTTGAGAATTTAGCTCAATGGTAGAGCACTTCTGTAGCAAGCACAAGGACCTGGGTTCGGTCCCCAGCTCTGAAAAAATAATTTAAAAAAAAGTTATCAGATTGTCCTACAAATGCCCATATTCAAGAAAACTTGAAAATATGGAGAAAAAGTACAATTTTCTCGACAAATTCCAGGTACCAAAGCTAAATCAGGAACAGAAAAACCGTTTAAACAACCAATAACTGTTAAGAAATACAAGCAATCATTAAAAGCCTCCCAACATAAAAGGAGTCCAAGATCAGATGGGTTTAGTTCAGAAATCTATCCAATATTCATAGAACATTTCATACCAATACTGTCCAAACTATACAACAAATTTGAAACAGGTGGAGCACTACCGAATTCCTTTTATGAAGCCACAATTACTCTTATACATAAACCACACAAAGACCCAACAAAAAAGAAAACTTCAGAGCAATTTCCGTTATGAATATTGGTGCAAAAATACTCGATAAAGTCTTGCAAACTGAGTCCAAGAACACATCAAAAAATCATCCATCATGATCATGTAGGTTTTATCCCAGGCATGCAGGGATGGTTTTGTATATAGAAACCATCAACATAATCCACTATATAATCACACTCAAAGATAAAAACCCAATGATCCTTTCATTACATGCTGAGAAAACATTTGAAAAAATTTAAAACTACTTCATGATAAAAGTCCTGGAAATTATAGGGACATAAGGACCGTTCCTAATCATATACAGCAAACCAGTAGCTAACATTAAATTAAATGGAGAGAAACATGAAGCAATCCCACTAAAATCAGGGACATGACAAGGCTGTCCACTCTCTCACAATTTATACAATGTAATTCACGATGTCTTAGCCAGAGGAAGCAAACAACAAAAGGAAGTCAAAGGTATATAGACTGGCAAGGAAGAAATAAAAATAGCACTGTTTGTAGATGATATGATAGTATATTTAGTGACCTCAAAAGTTTCACAAGATAATTCCTGAGCCTGATAAACAATTTTAGCAAAGTGGCTGGGTATAAAAGTAACTCTACACAAAAGCTAAACTAGCAGAGCAAGAAACTAGGCATATGACAACCTTCACAATAGCCCCAAATAATATAAATATCTCAAGGTGACTTTATCCAAGCAAGTAAAAGATATGAGCATATGAGCAGAACCACAAGTCTCTGCAGAAAGTGAAGGAGATTTCAGAAGATGGAAAGATCTCCCATGCTCATGAACTGGCAGGAATAATATAGTAAAAATGGCCATTATACCAAAAGCAACCTACAAATTAATTCCAATCCCCATCAAAATTCCAATCCAATTCTTCGTAGAGTTAGACAGTACAATTCATTATTTCATCTGGAATAACAAAAAACACAGAATAGCTAAAACTATCATCAACAATAAAAGGACTTCCTTGGGAATCACTATCCCTGAACTCTAGTATTACAGAGCAACAGTGATAAAAACTGTATGGCATTGAGACAGAGCCAGGCAAATCAACCAGTAGAATAGAATTGAAGACCCAGAACTTAAACCATACTCCCATGGTCACTTAATTTTTGAGAAAGAGCCAAAACCATCCAATGGAAAAAAAGATAGCATTTTCAGCAAGTGGTGCTGGTTCAACTGGAGGTCAGTATGTAGAAGAAGGCAAATTGGCCCACTCTTACTGCCCTGTAAAAAGCTAAAGTCCAACTGGATCAAGGACCTCCACTTCAAACCAGATAAACTCAAACTAACAGAAGAAAAAGTGGGGAAGCATCTGGAACACATGGGCACTTTAGAAAATTTCCTGAACAAAACACCAAAGGCTCATGTTCTAAGATCAAGAATCAACAAATGCCATCTCATAAAACCGCAAAGCTTCTGTAAGGCAGAAGACACTGTTCTTAGGACAAAATGGCAACCAACAGATAGAAAAAAGATCTTTACCAATCCTACAACAGATAGAAGGGTAATATCCAAAATATGCAAAGAAAACAAGAAGTTAGACTGCAGGAGACAAATAACCCTATTGAAAAATGGGGTTCAGAGCAAAACAAAGAATTCACAGCTGAAGAATATCGAATGTCAGTGAAACACCTAAAGAAATATTCAACATCTTTACACACAAGGGAAATGCAAATCAAAACAACACTGAGATTTCACCTCAAACCAGTTAGAATGGCTACGATCAAAAACTCAGGTGACAGAAGATGCTGGCGAGGATGTGGAGAAAGAGGAACACTCCTCCATTGTTGGTGGGACTGCAGACTGGTAAAACCATTCTGGAAATCAGTCTGGATGTTCCTCCGAAAATTGGACATTGAACTACCTAAGATACCAGCTATACCTCTCTCGGGCATATACCCAAAAGATGTACCTTCATATAACAAAGACACATGCTCCACTATTTTCATAGCAGCCTTATTTATAATAGCCAGAAGCTAAGAACCAAGATGCATTCAACAGAGAAATGGATACAGAAAATGTGGTACATCTACACAATGGAATATTACTCAGCTGTCAAAAACAATGTCTTTATGAAATTCATAGGCAAATGAATGGAACTGGAAATATCATCCTGAGTGAGGTAATCCAATCACAGAATCACATACATGGTATGCACTCATTGATAAGTGCTATTGGCTCAAATTCTCGAATTACCCTAGATGCACAGAACCAAAATGTGAATGCTTCACTCCTTCTTTAAAAGGGGATCAAGAATACCCTTGTCAGGGAATAGGGAAGCAAATTGTAGAACAGAGGCCGAAGGAACACCCACTCAGAGCCTGCCCCACATGGGGCCCATACATATACAGCCAGCAAACTAGGTAAAAAGGATGAATCAATGAAATGCAGGCTGATAGGAACCAATGTAGATCTCTCCTGAGAGACACAGCCAGAATACAGCAAATACTTAGGCAAATGTCAGCAGCAAACCACTGTACTGAGAATGCGACCCCTGCTAAAGGAATCAGAGCAAGGCCTGAAAGAGTTAATGGTCTTGAGACCCCATCTGAACAAAAATGCCAACCAAACCTAGGTTCAACCGACTAAGCCACTACCCAAGCCTATACATGAACTGACCTGAACTCCAAATTCACAGGTATCAATGAATGCCTATTAGGGGCACCAGTGGAAGGGGAAGTCTTTGGTTCTCCCAAGAATGAACCCCCAGTGAATGGCATTTTTGGGAGAAGGGCAGTAATGTGTGGGTGGATCGGGAGAGGAAAACCCCTATAGAAGGGGAGAGGGAGGGGCTAGGAAAATGTTAACGGGGGAAACTTGGAAGGGGAATAACATTGAAATGGAAATAAGAAATACTCAATTTAATAAAGATGGAAGAAAAAAAGATACTCCCTCTGGAAGAGGAGAATGTATGATTTTCCTTTCAGGATCTGTGGGAGGAATTTTGGACACCTGGGCAAATGTGGAATAACCCTATAGAACATTGGAACCATTTGGTTATTTCCGGAAAGTCCTGGGTGGGTAGGAACATCTTGGGGAAAAATGGGAGATCCAAGTTCTCCATGTCTAGATAGGGAAGGATGTTGGCAACCTGGAATGTGTGGGGAAAGTACCTGTCCCAATTTGTCAGTATAAGAGTCAGCAAAAGGTGGCCCAGGCACAGTGTGATATTCTTTGAGTCTTTCACTATTCTCTCCAGTATTGTGTTTTGTAGATGTTACAGGCACTCTGGCTACCAACTCGTCCTAGTCCACATGTTCCTCAATCCCAGTAGACATAACCCGCTTTTCTTTTCTTTACTTTTTTTTTTTCATCTTCCCAAGAACCAAGAATGGGAACTTAGATGAGGCCACTCTTTTTCGGGTAGCAGGATGTAAAGCAGATCTTCTGATATCCCTAGTCAGTGGGTTTCTCAGTGATCTGCTATCCTTGGTCAGTGTATTACTCATGCCCTCAGAAACCCTCAGAGTAAGTGGAACTGTCCATTTCTTCTTCTCTGTCAGTTCCCTTCTGGAGTGTAGGTCCCTCTTATTGACTGAAGCCTTTATATGATCTTTGAGTTTCTGCAGGTTTTCTGTAACATGAGCATCAGGTTTTTTGAATCTCTGATCTTCATAGGGTTTTGGGCATCTGAACTTGTCCCGAGCCCTTCTAAGTAGTCCGGGAGGTGCAAAGTCGCTCGGGTCTCTGGTGTTCAATTGCTTCCCCCACTGTGGTAGGAAGTTATAATCCACTTGGGGGACACCGAAGGTCTTCCAGGCTGTGGAGGCTGGGAACCCTTAAAATGCTTCCCCCATTGGAGTCCGGTGTTATAATCATCTTGGGGGACACTGAATGGGCTTCCAGGCTGTGGAGGCTGGGAATCCTTCAACTGATTCCACTGTTGCACTCAGGTGTTGTTGTCATCTTGGGGGACACTGAAGGGTTCCCAGGCCGTGGAGGCTGAGAAATCGTTGGTGCATGGTCAGAGGGTGAAGTCCGGGATGAGGGTCGCTGGTCTCTCTCCTCACATCTGGTCGTTTAGTCTTTAAGGAAATTGGACAAGAAATCTCGAATGGGCTGAATGAGGGCCAGTGGTGACTCAGTGGTGATCACTGTATATTAGTTAGCTATCCTCTGAGATGGCTCTCTATCTTCCAGAATTAAATTGAGGCATTGCAGGGAAATCTCGAGTGACCATTGATCTCCTGAAACAGCCAAAGCTCGAGAGGAGCTGTCCTCGAGTTTGCACAGGGAAGTAGCGAGGTCTGCATGGGGCAGTAGCGAGGTCTGCAAGGGGCAGTCGCGAGGTCTGCACCAGGCAGTCAGGAGCTGCTTCACTTGTCATTTCTGCTTGTAGTAGCGGGGCGATCATCCAAGCTTTCTGAATGAGGAGGAACCCTGTCGAATCTCTTCCTTTGTGTCCAGAGTGCTATCTATTATGCCCCACTGTCAGGGGCCAAGACAAGGGATTCGGGAAGGAGCAACATGAATGGAAAGGGCAAGGGGTGCTTAGGACACTGTGCGGTCAAGCGACACTTACAACACGGTAGATCCCTCTAACCAGAGGCCATCTGTGGTGCAGTGATGTGTCTTGGAGCCTCATAACCGAATGGGAAAGGTTGATCCAGACCCTTGATCCTCAGAGACTGCAGGGACTAGAAAATCACTGGTGGATTTTTTTAGGGAATGAACATGTGATAGGATTTGTATAGAGCATTGAATGCATGGGATTGATATTAGAATTCCACTTGAGTTCCAGATATTACTGTGATGCTTCTGCCTTGATGTATCACTATTTTTTCTTGTCCCAAAGCTCTTAATATTCTTTCCGTGATGATATTTTTGAAATACTGAGTATGCTACACAATGGAAAGTATTTTCTCTAATCACATATATTGAAATTCTAAATATGTCTTGATATCGTATGCAGTTGCCTTTATTATTACTATTATTAACAATTGTATTTCTTTGCATTTCAAATATTGCCCCCTTTCCGGTCCGCCTCTATAATCCCCACCACCACATACTCTTCCTCTTTGTCTCTAAGAGCGTGTGTCCTTAACACAATATATTCTGAATTATTAATGGTATTTTAGTATTATTTGGGTTAATTGTGTGAAAATTTCAAAGGATCCCATACCTCTTCCTTGATTGTATCCCATACATTTTAATTTGATCTTGAAGAGTTGCATGAGAACTGAAGTATCGAAAATGTATATCTTCCCATTGAAAATTTCTAACATCCATCATGTGAAACTCCTGGACTTCGTGGATTACAATATCTCTGAAAGCATTTAAAAATTTCCCTGTGTGCAATGTGCAACTCTACAGAAGCTTCACTCCCATAGTTGCAGTCCAGATTGGCTGTAAACAAATAATTTTCCTTGCCCCAGAAGGGTTTAAAATATTTTTATTAACTTTTAATATAAAATTTGTTAAGCCTTTGAGAAAAGTGGGCAGACAGGCACTAGAAAGTATGTTTTTAAAATTCTTTTCTTAAAATTTGACTTTTTCTGCAATGTATTTGAATTATGATTTCCCTTTCCTCTATTCCCTCCTTCTTCTATTCCTCTCCAGTCATCTGTATCTACATTCTTCTGACTCTCACTAGAAAACAAACAGTCATCTAAGGGATAAAAATAAAATGAAAGTTCATGAATTTGAATAGAACAAAACAACAGATAGAAAAGAGCCAATGCAGGCTACAAGAATCTGATACAGACACAGAGACACAGACTTCCATTCACACAATCAGGTATTTCACATGGAAACAGAAAACAGAAAAGAAAAATATATACACCAGTAGCCACAGAGTAAAAATTAATAGATAAATAAATAAATAAATAAATAACAAAAGGAAAAAGACATTCCGAATAAAAACTCCTGTCATATTATGAGACAAAGGATCCCCCAAAGATGTTGTTCAGTTCCCTTATTTCTTTATACGAATTCTACCCTTAAAATTAGTTTGGTTACCCAGTGAGATTCCTTGGAGAAAACTAAGTTTTCATTTTCAAATGATTATCCACAGATAACTTCCAGTGTAGAGATAAGGTGATATGCAGGGCTTGGCCTCTTTCAAGGGCTAATTAATAGGTAAGGAAATCTGTGAGGGTGCTGTCTTCTGAGCTTGATACAGTTGTGGCACTCAGGAACTCAGAATACTTACATCTATCTGAACAGACCCTATGGCTATATTGGCCCTGCCTATTCAAAGGAACTAAGCGAAGTGTTGGAGAATAGAAAATGATGTAGCCACTGGTGTCTTACAAGTTGTTAAGTGTATAGCTTCATGGTCTTTTTCACAAAAGTGACTCAGGTTAAATCCAGGGGGTCATGAAGGAAAAATAAAATATGCATGTGCTGAGGGGATTTGGTCTAAAGAGATATGTTGGTTGGGGAAGATAAGATATTGGGAGTGTAGTGGGCTTCCATACATGTGTTGTGCATGTATGGAATTGTCAAAGAATAACTTGCTTTCTTAAAACTTCCAAATGTAACCACTAAGATCGGTTTGGCAGATATTCTTTCAAATCAGATCTATTTGTTTTTAAAATTGGATCTCATTGTGTAGCTCAAAATGACCTAGAACTCCCAGTGTTCTGTCTACTGCCTCCATGCTCTTGTATCAGGTTTACTCTACATTGACAAAATTATAGAATATATGTTAATCTTCTGTTTATAAAGTTTAATTACATAATGCAATATTCTCTCATTTGTTTTCATTTAACAATATATCTTGAATACATGTGCATGAGGAATTTCTTCATGGAATATCATGCATTTAATAAATGGTAGATTACTCATTTGTTTAAATAATAACCTAACTTTGGCATTCAGATTATTTTCATTTTCATTAAGTAAGGATTCGCTACAGAAATCAGCATGGACACTGACTTTGGCACTGTACTCAGTGGTGATTATTTACAATATATTTTGTTTAAATTACAAAACACATTGTTGGAATGATCTCAATGCTGTAAAGTAATGAAATACTTGTATAAATACTGCCAAATTTCCATCTCTGAAGACTATAATAAATACATAATGCTATCAATTTTTTGTCAAAGAACCCATAGTGTACCATTCAAAATTAAATGATAAATATATTTTAAAACGGTAACAGTCTCTGATTTCTGTCAGTTGTTGGATTAGGGGAAGGATTGACGAAGTTGAAGTGGCGGGCAACCTCTATAGGAAGACCAGCAGTCTCAACTATTCTGGACTGTTGATATCTCCCAGACACTGAGCCAACAACCAGGCAGCATACACTATCTGCTCTGATGCCCTGTACATGTATAGCTGACGACTGCCTGGTCTGACCTAATCCTTGAGAGTTTTGAGGCCCCAGGGATTATGTGGCCTGTCAGAATCTGGGGAACATCGTCTTGGAGTCAGGGAAGGAAGAGGTGGAATGGGATGAGTAACTGTGTGAGGGGACAAGGAGATTGTACAATGGAAGGAATGTATTTAAATAAAATAATTTATAAAATAGTTTTACTCATAAATTCAAATGTTAGATTTTTAACATCCACATTGCAATTCAATAGTGAAGTTTAACATTTTATCCTTACTGAACTGTGTAAGCTTTAATCCTTAATTTTCACTCTTCATACTATTTGCGAATTGTCTTCTTTCTTATTATATTGTAGCAATTGTGTTTGCATATGTAGAATGTTTACTATTCATAATATGTGCAGAAAATACATTCATGAATCTTTTATTTGAGTGATCTGTTATGTGTGAATGCGTATGAATAGATTTGTGCACATGGACACAGGCACCTGGGGAGACCAGGAGATGTCCAGATCCCCTGGAGCTGCTTTTACAGCTGGTTGCAAGTGGCTTCGTGGATGTTGGAAAATGAATGTGTTTGCTCTTATGAGTATAAGTGCTCTTAACCACTAAGCTAATATTACGATACTTATTCCATAATAAAATCAACCTATTTATCATTTTCTCATGTATTTCTGGTGTCTTTGTATTTGAGACATCTTGGCACATTCTAGGTGCTGAGACCACACTCAGCCATTATTTTTTCCAGTTTTCTTTCCTTTATCATTGTAAGATGTGTTTGATTAAATATGTTAATATTATACAGTAGATCTTTCCAAAATTTTCTTATAGAACCTTGGATAAGTGTCTGTTTCTGTCCTCCCTGCACAATCGATCTCATGTGTTTTTGCTTTCATATAGAATGAAGTAAAAGCCAGTTAGTTTTCCTTTGAATAGTTAATGTACTAAGAAAAATGTGTTTAATTTCCTATTTTGAGACAAATACAATATATTATTTATTTAAAATGTTCTATAGTTTTTCTTTTTCTTATTATTACTGTTCTCATTAGTCTCATTATTAATATTCTGTGTAGCCTTTTATGTGTGCAGGTGTTGTGGTGAATATTGAAGTCTTCAAAACATATATGTGTAGGTATCAAATTTAGGTTCTTGGTTTTCAAGGCATGAAATTTTATCTGCTGGGACACCACACTGGAACACACTATAAAATGTTTTAAGGTGACAGATAGCTCCAGGCTGCTTTATGTAAACAATATTTTCATCATTTTGCTTTTAATAAATATTTTTGGTTATTCTAATATATTTTATTTTCCATTTTACTTGGTAACCCAAGTATGCTTATTTTAATATTTAATTAATAATTTAATCATAATTATTATGCACTTGAAACCTAGCTAATATTATATAATCTTATATACAATTGAATAAATGCAATTATTTACCTAAAGCATGAAGCTTGGTACATAATTTTGTTCATTATTCCTATGTATTTGCATAAAGCAGAGAATATTTCATCTTTACAATCCTGATGCCAATTTTACAAAGTATGACAGCTACCAACTACATGTGACTTTTAATCACCAAAAGGTGTTTGGATTATACTATTAAATTATATTTCCCCAACATCAAGTAAATATTTATTTTGCTTAATTTAAAAAATGCTCTATAGCAGGAAAAGTTTAATTTCTTTTTGTTAGTTTAAGACTAAATTTAACTTTTACATTCTCTGAAGTATCAGAAAGTAACTATTAAAGAGAAAGATATGCCGGGCACGGGTCTAATTTCTAGTATATCATATAATTACAATCACCAGTCTTGTCAGTTTCAAGTGATTGTTCACATCATACCTGTAAAACACAATGATCAACATGACAGGATAAACATAAGGGCAATTACAGTGGCATAAACCCAGCAGTGATAGCCAGCAGTTTCTCTAATTTTGCTTAAGTCCTGTTCAATGAACATGGATGGTACTGGTAATTTAGCCACATATATAAGGCTATTGCAGCTGTGACTATGGGGGTATATACAGTCCCTTACTTACTTAAGCCAGTATCATACCTAACATCAATCAAAGTCATGTGTCCTTATATGCAAATTAAGTACAGTCTCTGCAACAAAGATCACAGTAAAAATCCCAGCCTTTCAAAATGCAGGACAGAAATTTCAGGTGCAGTCTCAATGCATCTATCTATAAAACGTCACTTGATTCAAGGCTGAGGAACATTACAGAAGAGGGAAGAAGATTGTAAGAGATTAAAGTATACTATGAGATGGTGTTCCAAAGTAACACCAGAAATTACATATAGCATCTCACTAGCTTATGACTGCCTAAACAGCAACTGAGGAAGAGAGGAAATGGGAAGTATGGAAGTTTATTTTTCTTTCTCTTTTTTCAATTCCTTCTTCTTCTTCTTCTTCTTCTTCTTCTTCTTCTTCTTCTTCTTCTTCTTCTTCTTCTTCTTCTTCTTCTTCTTCTTCTTCCCCTCTTCCTCTTCTTCTTCCTCTTATTCTTCCTCCTCTTTCTCTCTCTCTCTCTCTCTCTCTCTCTCTCTCTCTCTCTCTCTCTCTCTCTTTCTCCTTCACTCTCTTTCTCTCTCTCACTGTTGGATATTTCCTGTTTACATTTCGAATGTTATTCCCTTTTCCAGGTTTCCAGTCCACACAAGCCCCTTAACCCTTCCCCCTACCCTTCTATGAGGAGTTCACCTCTCACCCACAGCCTCCCCATACCTCCCCACATTCTCCTACACTGAGGGGTACAACATTGTCAGAAAAAATTGTTTCTCATTCCATTGTTTCTCAACAAGACCATCCTTTGCCACATGCGAGGACCATGGGTCAGTCCATGTATAGTCTTGCTGTTGGAAATTTGGTCCCTGGAAGCTCTGTTTGTTTGAGATTATTTGTTATTAGCAGTTCTTTCAATCATTTCTCTAATTCCTCCAACTGGGGTCTGATTTGGCTTCCAGTGGTTTGCTGTTGCCATTTGCCTCTGTATTTGACATTTTCTGGCTGTGTCTCTCAGGAGGGATCAATATCCAGTTATCGTCAGCCTGCACTTCTTAGCTTCATACATCTTATCTGGTTTTGGTGACTGTGTAATAGCTGCAAACTCTGTGTGAGCCAGGCTCTGAACGGCAGGTCCTTCAATATCAGTTATAAACTTTGCCTCCTTATCCCCTCCCATGGGTATTTTGTTTCCCTTTTAAAGAAGGAGTGAATCATCTGCATTTTAATCATCCTTCTTGAGTTTCATCTAGTCTGTGTATTGCACGATGGGTAATTCAAGCTTTTTGGATAATATCTACTTACCAATGAATGCATACCAAGTATGTTTTCTTTGATAGAATAACCTCATGTAGGATGATATTTTCTAGTTTATTCTATTTGCCTATGAATTTCATGAAGTCATTGTTTTGATAGCTGAGTAATATTCTACTGTGTAGATGTACCACATTTTCTGTATCCATTCCTCTCTTGAAGGGCATCTGGGTTCTTTCCAGCTTCTGACTATTTTAAATAAGGCTGCTATGAACATATTCGACTATATTGCACTGTTGTATGTTGGAACATCTTTTGGTTATATGGCCAAGAGGGATATTACTGGGTCCTCAGGTAATGGAATGTCCAATTTTCTGAGGAAACTTCAGATGATTTTCAAAAGGGTTGTACAGTCTGTAATCCCACCAACAATGGAGGAGTGTTCCTCTTTCTCCACATCCTCGCCAGCATCTGCCATCACCTGAGATTTATATCTTACCCATTCTGACTGGTGTGATGTGGAATCTCAGATGTTGTTTTGATTTGAAGTTCCCTGATGACTAAGAATGTTGAACATTTATTTAGGTGTTTTTTGGCCAGTTGAAAACCTTCAAATGAGAATGTCTTGTAACTCACTCTACCCCATTTTTAATAGGGTATTTTTGCTTTCTAGAGTCTACCTTCTTAAGTTCTTTGTATATTTTGGATATTATCCACTGTCAGATATAGGATTGGCAAAAATCTTTTCAATCACGTTGGTTACGGATTTTGTCCTAATGACAGTGTCTTTTGCCATACAGAAGCTTTGCTGTTTTATGATCTCCTATTTGTCAATTCTTGATCTTAAAGCATAAGTCACTAGTGTTTTGCTCAGGAAATGTTCTTCAATGCCCATGTGTTCAAGATTCTTCCCACCTTTTCTTCCATTAGTTTGAGTGTATCTGGTTTTATGTGTAGGTCCTTGATTAACTTGTACTTAAGCTTTGTACATGGTCATAAAATTGGGATTATTTGCATTCTTCTACATGCTGACTTCCAGTTTAACCAGCACTATTTCTGGAAAATGCTATGTTTCTTCATTTGGATGGTTTTATCTCCTTTGCCAAATATCAAACGATAGGGTGTGTGCGTTCATTACTTGGTCTTCAATTCTATTCCACTGGTCTATCCATCTGTCTCTTTATCAATACCATGCAGTTTTTATCACTGTTCTCTGTAATACTGCTTGAGTTCAGGGGTGATGATTCCCCAAGTTCTTTTATTGTTGAGGATAGTTTTAGCTACATAGCTTTTTTCTTATTCGGAATGAATTTGCAAATTTCTCTTTCTAGCTTTATTAAAGAAGTGAGTAGGAATTTTGATGGAAATTGCATTGAATCTGTACATTGCTTTTGGCAAAATAGTCATCTTTACTAAATTAATCCTGTCAATGCATGAGCATGGAATCTCTTTCTATCTTCTAAGATCTTCCTCAATTCCTTTCTTCAGATACTTGAACTTCTTGTCATACAGATCATTCCTTTGCTTGTTTAAACTAACACCAGTTATTTTATAATATTTGGGACTATGGTGGAGTGTGTGATTTCATTATTTTCTCAGCGTGTTTATCCATTGAGGAGTGGAAGGCTACTGGTCTGTTTGAGGTAATTTTATACCCTGACACTTTGTAGCAGTTATTTATCAGGTTGAGAAATTCTCTGGTGGAACTTTTGGGGTCAATAAGTATATACAATCATATCATCTGCAAATAGTGATATTTTGATATCTTCTCTTCCAATTTGTGTATCTGGTTGAACCCCTTATGCTGTCTGATTTCTCTGACTGTGGCATGGAGTCCTGTTTAGAAAGAGTAGGGAGAGAGTTGGGCAGCCTTTTCTAGTTCCTGGTTTTACTGGGAATGCTTCAAGTTTCTTTCCATTTAGTTTGATGTTAGCTACAGGTATGCTGTATATTTCTTACACTATGTTTTTTTTTTTTTTTGGTTCTTTTTTTCGGAGCTGGAAAGAACCCCGGGCCTTGCTTCCTAGGTAGCGCTCTACCACTGAGCTAAATCCCCAGCCCCACACTATGTTTGATATGAGCCTTCATTTCTTGATTTTTTTTCCAGGATTTTTAGCCAAAGGGTTGTTGAATTTTGTCAAATGCTTTTATACCATCTAATGAAATGTTCATGTGCTCTTTAATTTTGAGTTTGTTTGTGATGGATTGCATTCACATGGATTTTCCTATATTAAACCATCCTTCCATTCCTGGGTTCAAGTCTCAGTCATGATGGATGATTTTGATGTGTTCTTAGATTCGGTTTGCAAGAATGTTATAAGTATTTTTCATCAATATTCATAATTCATCAATATGAAATATTCATATTTTCATCAATATCATAAGGGATATTGGTCTGAAGTTCTCTTTCTGTGCTGAGTCTTTGTGTGGGTTAAGTATAAGAGTAATTTTATGGATTCATGTAAGGAATGTGGTAGTTCTCTGTCTGTTTCAATTTTGTGGAGGTGTTTGGATAATATTTGTATGAGGTCTTCTAAGAAGGTCTGATAAAATTCTGCAGAACCATCTCTACTTGGGCTCTGTTTGGTTGGGAGATTTTCAATATATGCTTCTATTTCTTTAGGAGTTATGGGGTTCTTTAGATAGTTTATTTGTTCCTGTTTAACTTTGCTACCTGGTATCTGTCTACGAAATTATCCATTTCCTCCAGATTTTGTAGTTTTATTGAATATAGGCTTTTATAGTAAGTCTGATGATTTTTTTTTTTACTTTCTTCAGATTCCCTTGTTACGTCTCCCTTTTCTTTTCTGATTTTGTAGATTTCGATACAGTCTCTTTTACCTCTGGTTGGTTTGGCTAACGGTTTATCTATCTTATTGTTTTTGTCAAAGAAACAGCTCCTGGTTTTGTTGATTCTTTGTATGGTGCTTTTCATTTCTACCCCTTCATTGATTTCAGCTCTGAGTTTTATTTCCTGCTTTCTACCCCCTTGGGTTTACTTAGTTCTTTTGTTCTAGAGCTTTTACATGTGCTATCAAGCTCCTGATATATGCTCTCTCCTGTTTCTTTTCACAAGAACTCAGATCTATAAGTTTTTATTTTTAGTTCTGCTTTCATTGTGTCACGTATGTTTGGGAATGTTGTGTCTTCATTTTCATTAAGTTCTAAGAAGTCTTTAATTTCTATCCTTATCTCTTCCTTGACCAATTTGTCATGAGTAAAGCATTTTCAACTTCCATGTATACGTGAGCATTCTGACATTATTGTTATTGTTGAAGACAAGTCTTAGTGTGTGGTGATCTTATAGAATGCATGGGATTATTTCTATCTTCCTGTATCAGTTAAGGTCTGCTAGGGGACCGATTGTGTGGTCAATTTTGAAGAAGGTTCCCTGACGTATGAGAAGAATGTATATCCTTATATTTTTTAGGATGGAATGTTCTATAAATATCTGTTAAATCCATTTGGTTCATAACTTCTATTATGTTCTCTACATCTCTGTTTAATTTCTGTTTCCAAGATCTCTCCAGTGATGAGGATGGGGTGTTGAAATATCCTACTATTATCATGTCAGGTGCAATGTGTACTTTTGGCTTTTGGTAAGTTTTCTTTTATGAAACCTCAGGATTTCTCGTGAGTCATTTTTTACTGCACAAATCCAAATGTAAATACAACATTCTAGTTCTTGAGTTAATATTCTGGAAATTTACCTGGGAGAAGAAGGCCTCACTCTCTAACTAGAGAGCTAACTTTCTAAATACAGAAATTACTAATGAAAAGTAAGTTGCTGTAAAAATATTTCAAATTAAAATATAGTCATTCTCTGTGTTGGCTGTGGGAAGGTTGTTTATTTGTTTTTGTTTTGTTCTTTGTTTCTTTTATTTTAATATGGACAAATATTTACACTACATCAAAATAAGCAAAATGCCTAACAATAGAATCCTATGCATTCCAGCATTTTTTTTTCTACAAGAAGAGGTACACTGAATGGTCAAGTATGTTCAACAGCACTCTCGCTGTAATTCTCAGAGCTTTAAGTCTACCCTATGTTCTCTACACTTAGATTTTTATAACTTTTATATGAATGGGTCAGATCTAATCTAATAGATCTAATAAAGTATTATACCTGACTATGTCCCCTGCCCCCACAAGAAAATCGTGTATTGTTTTTCTTTTTTTTGTTGTTTTTGTTGTTTTGGAGAGCTGTGTTTTTTTCATTAACCCAAATAGAAAATTAATATAGTGATCAATTATTGAACAGAAACGAAAATTATGTATTGTGGTGAGAAATTCCCCAAAATAGAGTGTACCCAAATGCAAATCTAAAATGTTTGTGGCTAGACATGCACACAAGCTCAGGACTCATGTAGCTGACAAGCATTCCACACCTGATCAACTTTAGTGATTTGATGTATTCATACAGAAGCAAACTCATGAGAATGCTTTTTTTCTTAGCCGTGTTTATAAGTGATCAAATGGTGAAGCAGGATGTAAACAAATACTGTTATCCTTCATTGTTGCTTATTTTAACAGTTTAATTTATGTACAACCTCTACGTGCTTTTTTCTATTGTGTTTCTCTGTGTCTCTGTCTCTCCATGAATATATAGGCATACAAGTGTGTATGTGAGTGTGTGTATGAGTGTGTGTGTGTGTGTGTGTGTGTCTTATATGGTATTTATAAACATAGATAACATGTTTATTTATTTAAAATTTGGAAATACTGAAGATCACATTTGATTTGTGGATTAACCATGTGCTGATCTACTCACATATCTCTGATATTTTATTATATCAAGTGAATAGAGAGAGAGCCAAGAGGCTGGTGATATCTCCTACTCTACACTTGTCAGGAAAAAGTGGTCTATTTTTTGTCAAGAAAACCCAAACTTCAGCAAAGACATATACACTCCACAAAACAGGAAAGGACATCTCATTTGAAAGGAAAAGTTATCAGAGTGTGAGAAAAATGAGTTTGCCACATTCCAATATTTGTGGGACATGAGACTGAACTTCAGAAGATATAATGGGAAGGGACAGGCAGAATCCCTAAAGACCAAAGTACGCTTAGCACTGGAGTTCCTCATTACATGAGAGCTCAGATATTGGTAAGGATGGTAAACATAATGATAAGAACTTTGCAGTCCATACTCAGTCTCCATATAAGGCAACAATGTGAACAAGATGAAAAGTAGTCACCACTACAGTACTAACAGCTACTTTAGCAGTGGTATTGTGAAAAACAGAGTATAACTGGAGAGAGAAGAAAAGGTAGATATTTGAAAACAGACTAGGCTCTGCTGGAACTGAACAATTTTCCATGAAAGTAACCAAGCAATCACACCACAGGTGCCAAATGCAAAAATGAGCAAAAAAAGATTAACTGTATAAATACTATGTGTACAGAAATACAGGTAGTTTGTTGGAATTCTATGATGTTGAGATGAAAGAATAGGAAGGAATTTCTATCAAGTCAGGCACCATATCCTGTTCTTAGAATACTCACATTAAGAGACTGAGACAGAGAAGTTAGGAATTTCAGGTTGTGAACTACATATCAAGACAATACATCTTTTATTCTTTTTTCTTTATTTAAATCAAAAGTCTGGTTGATAGAATATCACGAACAATATTAAGAAAATAGAAATTTAGCCTATGCAGTGATACTCCTGCTAAGAAAACATGTTCTATAAGAAGACGTTAATTATTAAGTTACAAATACCAGCTGTCATATTGAAGGTTGTGGCATGAAGGGGTATGGTGTTGTTTGGTTGATCATTCTTCACTTCCATGTCTCATTTTACACATCTTAAAAAGCTTCTCTGATGACCTCCTTACTGTATAGACATCGATATGTGCCTTGCCTTTAATTCTATGTATTAAAACCAGTAATTTATTTATCAAATGACTATTTGATTTTGCATTATCTTCAAAAATAATGGGTCTTGAGGAATTTACCTTTATTGTGTGGGTTTGAATATTCATAATAGCAATCAGAGAATAATCGGGGCCCAACACACACACAGGGTTTTTGGAGAGACTATACCTGTGGCAATACGAAAGCATAGAAATAGAGTAGGTTGATCTGTTTTCTGCTTAACATTTATAACTAGTTACTGATTAGAATGGGTAAAAAGTTGAGATACAGTCAAGGTTTTCTTTCCTTAATTTCAATGATTGCTTATACAGCATGTGAAACTGACTCACCCCTGGTAAAATTTCTGCCTGAACTGCATTAGTGCAAAGACTACAAGTTTGCACCAGCTTTGTAAATATTTGGACACTTGACTCAATGCTTAACACACTTTGGAAAATCCGCTTGTGTTAGAGAGAAAGTATTAGATATGAAAATCTGTGAGAATAAATCACTCCTAAGCTTTGATTTTTGCGACTACAGAGAAAGACTTTGACTCTGATGTAACTGAGTGTCTAAAAGTATTAAAAAATCAATATCTCTTATCTGCAAGAATCCTTTTAGTGGCTTACTGCTCTGTCTTCCAGAAGATGAGTGTTAATTGTGTCAATTGCTCTTTTTGGCAGGAAAAGGGCTTGTCTGTCAAATGCTTTTTCAATCGCCAAGAAGTTTGAGGTACCTGGAGAATGCTTCCTCTGTTCATCCTCATCCTGCTCTCATGGCCTTTGTTATCTGCACAGTCCATCTCTACACACCCCATGTACATTTTTCTGATGAACTTTGCATTATCCTGAAATTTGGTTACACTAGTTCTGTCATATATTATATGGAGAGACTTGAAAGTGAGATCTGAGGAATCTCTCAGGAGGGGGATGTGCCACACAGACGTTTCTTCACACTTTTGTATAATTCAGTGCTGCCTATTGCCAGCCATGGCCTTTGTATCCACTGTATGGCCCTGCTTCATTCTGCAGCCCAAATTGAGTAGTGAGGTATGTTCCCACATGGCAAGTGTTTCCTGGGGAATAGGTTGCCTTGTAGAACTGAGGAAAAAACTACTTGAGATCCAAATCTAACCACACACAAGGAGTTGAAAAATTATTGGTCATCTTCCATACCACAGTGATATCCATGCTGAACCCATCATCTTTGCTTAAAGTATGAAGAAGTCAAGACAGGACTGAAAAGAACTCTGGGTCTGAAGAAAGTTCTGATAATAAATAGATAATTAAGGATCCCAAGTGATCTTTCAAAAGATTACAAAGTCTGTGAAAGAAAAGAAAAAAATAATAACTGTGTGTTTTCTTGCTGTCTTGAAACAAACTTTAAGAAACATACCTTTCTTTAAGTGTTCTCTTTATTCACCACCATGTATTGCAAACAGTTGTAAAGTATGCTTGCTACTAAGTGCTTTAGTAGATTAATCAATGTAAGTGGTTCTGAATGAGTTTAAACCACATGTTAATGTCTCTGGGTGCTGAAAATTCTCTGTATCCATTCTTAGCTATTTGGAAATCTTTCAGAAATTGTTTGTATGATCTCAGCTCGTTATGATACAATTCCATATTCTTCAGTACATGTAAATTCTTTGCATTGGATGGAACTGCTAATTACTTCTCAGGAGAGTGAATTGACAACCCCTGCTTTGTGTACCATTTGATCAGTCCATACTTCAGTTCTGGTCACCCAGTGTCTATTATTTTGGAACAGGAGTAGTCTTTCTCCACTTTTGAGATTCTAAGGCTGTGGAGAAAGAATTTCAGCCAGGTGATTCTCAACATCAGCATGGTTTCCCTTATAAACACACACACACGTACACACACACACAGACACACACACACACACACACACACACACACATACACACATGCAAACACACACATACACACACAAATATGCATTCACATACAGGAACTGAAGTGAGTTTACAGTGACAGAATATAAAAATAAAAGTCAGCTAGAGTTATGTAATTAGATTCAGTTGCTAATGTAGAAAATAAAATAATATACAATTAGAATCTTGAGTCTTTATGAGTATAATGAAACAAAAATAAAATTCCATTTAAGTGTGCTGAAAAATATGAGGGCACGATGTGACAAATTACCATGACACCAAAACTACACAGTATTGTTTTAGGCATGAATCACTTATACAGAAGGGCAATGTTATATTCTCTTCAGACTCATTTGTTCTGAGTTTTCTTACATGGAGTAAGGATCATTCCAGGTCAAAATGTTGGTGAAAAAATGACAGAGATGCTAGAAACCAATCCTAAAGTTTTGAAGAGACACACAGTCTTTCCATAGGCTTTAAGTGATTCTCCCATAACTGTTACTTTAAAAAATACAAAAAGAAAAATACATTAAAATATTTTAAATATGAAAGGAAAACTAATTTAAAATAATTTCATTGCTTCATATTTGGTTCTTGTTAAGATGACAGATATCCTCCTAATGCTTACTGCGATAGCGAAGCAAGAAGCACTTTGTGGTATCTGTGTCAAGTACATATAATCTCAACCTAAAAGGAAAACTATAGACCGTCAAATTCAGAACATTCTGCAAGGTAAGTAGTTATCTTCAAAAGTGTGGTCACAGAAGATAAAAATAGTAATGAATTATCACAAAACTGAATGACTTAAAATATGTAATAAGTAAATGTTAACTGGATTTCTGGATTGGATATGGGCATAGAAAGTGTACAGTTCTAGAAACATTGTTGATATGATTTAGTGACCTACTGTGTTACTTGTAACATTTTTTTTTCAATTTTCTGATTTTTGAGAAATTAGTCATTAGATTGCTTAAAGAAGTATATAAAATTCAATTGAGACCGGCTGAAAACCATACTGTTTCCTAGCAATTAAATCTGTTTTTCCTGTATGATTTAATTCTTTTTATTTTTTGTATTTATTTATTTTATTAATTTATTTATGTCTCAATGCTGTCCTCTTCCTGTTTTCCCCAGAGTCCCCATAAAACAAACAGCATCCCTTTCTGATTACTTCTTTCAAGGAGCTTAGTAGCAGTAGTTGAAGTCATGTTTAGTCCCTTGATAGCTGTTCCTTTGGCCACACATTTAAAGAAAATATATCATTGATAGTACAGACATTAGGAAATATCTTCAAAAATGATCTTCCAAAATTAAATATTCTCCAGTTATCAGCTATCAGCTATCAGCTTTGACAAAAGTGGAAGAACCCATGAACAAAAATATCCTTGTAATGTCAGTAGAGAAAATTGATCAGAGAAAGAGGAGCCATATATAAACCTTCTGGATTCAACACAATAGAGCCTACATTCCTGTAGTGTATTCTTCATGAGTTTATAGAGTTTATGGGCTAATACCTGAAAGAACTCCTACAAAGCCCAGCAGCAAATTAACCACAAACTGCAATATTTATACAAGCCAAAAGAAATATGTGTAAAGTATTATTTTCATTTCTATGAGAATATTAATGTTTTAAATTCATATAGTAATAAAATTTTATTTCATTTCTGCAAATTTTTATTGCAATTTTTAATAAATAGATTTTAAGTGACTCATGTGATCATTAACTTTTAGTGGTTTTGATTGCACTATAGAACAATAAAGTGTTTATTTGACTGTGATCATTACTATGAATATTCACGAAAATCAAATTATGTCAGCCAGGAACTGCTCTTCTGTTTTTATACTTTTTGTTGTACATATGCTTGTTCACATGTGCAACACATGCATGCCTACTGTCCAGGAGGTTGAAGAAGGTGTGAGGTTCCGTGATGCTGAAATTACAGCCCTTGTAATTTTATTAACCAGGTTCTCTGGAAGAACAGATAATGCTATTAATCACCGAATCATTCATTCATCTGCAGGAAACACCATTTTTTGTAAATATAGTGACTAAATTGTCCTTTCTTCTGCATAGACTACTGTTTTCTCAAATGTGATAATTTAATATTAAACATACACCCACCTATTCTTAACTTCATATATATATATATATATATATATATATATATATATATATATATACACACACACACAAATGCACATACACAGCCACACACACTCACACTCACACACACACACACACACACACACTGCTCTTACATTCAAGTTTGCACCCACCAACACACACACACACACACACCTGCTTCTTACCTTCAAGTAGACTTAGTTATTTTCATAGTTATTTGTTTATTTATTCACTTTGCATGCCACCTGCCCCCTCCAGTTCACCCCTCTCACAATCCTTCCCCCAGCCTTTTCTCCTCTGAGCAGGAGGGGAACCCTCGGGTATCTCCTCACCCTTGCATGTCTAGTCTCTGTGATCACACCATCTGCTAGTGAGGACAGACACAGCAGCCTAGATGAATGGGTTGAGGAGGTAGGGGTCATATCCAGAAAAAGGCAGAGAGCTGGGGTAAAAGATGCCCATGAATCAATGGGTGTTTCCTTAGATTGAGACTCACAGCCTCAGTGATATGGACCTGAAGAAGCAATCTCCGGTGGCTTAGAAGGCAACCCAAATGGAGTGATAAGAATTTTTCTACTTTTGACCCAAAATTTATTCTGACCACAAGAAATGAAAGGCGCCGTGCATAGAACAGAGAGTGAAGTTCAACCAATGGTTAGTGCAGATCGAGACCCATCCCAGGGATGAGCACCAATCCCTGACACTACTACTGACACTCTGTTATGCTTGAGAGAAAAGGTCATGGCTTCCCTCTGAGAGACTCCACTAAGCTGCTGACTCAGACAGAAGCAGACATCCATTAGCCATGCCAGGGTGGTGCTTGGGGACACAGATGGAAGAACAGAATGAAAAGGATTATGGCTCTCTAAGGATGCCAGGCAGTCAGGCTTTTTCTTCATGTGGGTACCGAACAACTAGGGTGGGTTTCCCCAAAACATGTTGTATGTAGATGGGACATCTGTTTCTTTAAAATTCATTCATTTATTTACTCATTTGCATCCAAGATCGGTGCTCCATCTTCAAGGTACGCCAACACCCATTGTCAGGGGAACCCATAAGACAAAGCTATACATTTCTACACCTGTGTCTGTTGGCTCAGGCTCAGTCCATATTCACTCTCTGGTTGGTGGTTCAGTCTTTGAAAAACCCCAAGAGTCCCCATGAGTTGATTCTATTGATGCTCTCTTGGTCCCTCCTGTGTCTGGGCCTTGATTCTTCACCTGTTTTTTTAAAGACTCCCCAAGCTCCAGCTAATGTTTGGTGGTGAATCTTTACACTTGTTTCTCTCAGGTATAGGGTGGAGTCACAGAGAGGAAAGTTATACTAGGAATCTGTGTGCAAGCATGATAGAGTATCTTGTCATATCAGAGATAGGTGATTGCTCATGCGGTAGGTCTCAATCTGTAATAACCATTGGTTGGACATTCCTTCCATGTCTGTTTCTATCTTTGTCTCTGAAGATCTTGTAGGCTGTGTTCACTTTTGATTGAAGGTTTAATGGGTGGGTTTTTTCCCTTGTCACATCACTGTGGTCATTTCTGGCTACAGAATTGGCAAATTAAGGATCTGTACCCTCATTGCTACAGTCACCCCAATAGACATCCTGGGGACTCGCCTTTCCCAGTTCTCTGGATCTTCCTTGAGATGTGCACCCCACACTTGTGATTTCCATTCTCTTTTCCCTGCTTTCCTAGCAACTAATTCCTCCAAAGCCTACTCCTTCCCTACCTCCCCTCCCACATTCAGTTTCCTCCCTCCCTCCATCCTCCTCAATATTATTACATGTTAAATGCATTTGAAAGTCAATATTTGGGAAAAAAGCACTTTGAAAAGTGTAGGAAGTATCCCACTCACATGTTGCTAACAGTGGACTGTGCTGATGGAAATTTGTCTCTACAACCTCTCAGTACTAGAAGTCGTCATAGGCTTCCTATGTGTATAGATATTTGGTCTTTCTCAGATTTCTGGCGCATTTGGAGACTGATTATCTCATTGCTTATCAGGCCTAAATCTGGATATAGATGTTTTTTGGATAGTTATCAGATAGTATACAAGCTAGCCAAGACATAATATAGATTTAAGCCTTTCTCAAGCTGAAATGAAGAACTAAATATTATTTCTAACTGATATAATGCAACAGACTGGGTGTTGAATATATCAAATGCTTATAAATTGTTGAATGATAATAATCTTACTCAATTGATATATAAATGAAAAGTCTGTTTAACTGGACAAGGAAACATTGTTTACACTGAAGTTATCTGTATTTTGATGTAATCCACTGCTCTAAGGACAGCTGCCTTGTCTGTACTCCAGAACTCAGGTGAATTCTGCAAAACCACTTTACCATTAAATTGCTTAGTACAAGGTGAGGGGCAGGTCCAGTATAGAAGGAGGCCTATCATTGGAGGAAGGAAGGATGGGCAGGAAAGAAGTTTGAAGGAAGTAGAGACTAGAGGAAAAGGAGAGACAGAAGAGGAGAGGTGAGAAGCCATGGCAGGTGAAGTTAAGATTCTGCTCTGTGTATTTACTTGTTGTTATTAATGTTCCAAAGGGAATATGGATGGTACCAGGCTTGGTATGCTTAAGTGGGCTATTATATCTTATCAATTGGGTCAAAGATTATTTTGTTGTGTGTTCTTTGTGTGAGGATTTGAGTGTAAGAATGTGTGTGGCAGTAAGAGACACTGGGCAGATGAGAGTAGGGCTGTATTCAACCAAGATATCTAGCAGAGGCTTGGGAAACTACAGTGACAGTGTTAGCGGGGTAAAAGACTACCTTTATTTTTATATTTTTGTAACTTTGTTCACTTCTGTATTTGACGTGCTCTAGGTGTGTCCCAAGGAAAGATCTACATCTGGTTCCAGACAGAATGTGCTTCTTAGGTTTATCAATCTTATCTAGTTTTGGTGGCTGATTTTATATATATATATATATATATTTAACATGGATTCTGAGCAGCTACGTCAAAAATGTAGAATCCACAAATGCCAATGCCAAATGGGAATCTGCTCCTGTTTTTTGAGCCTATTAAATTTGAAGTTTCACTGGACCTCAAGTTCTTCCCTCCTGTCAATCCTCTTCATCTTATCTTTGGCCCAGAAGAAAGAATCATTTTAAAACATCCAAAATTCTTTTGAAATATCACCCTTTGGAACACAGGAAGGTAGATATTACAGAAATGATATCTAATGGGACTACAGAAACATTTTCAATTGTCCCTGCTCTCCTTTTATTTACTCAGGCAGCTATACTTATATCCACCAAATAGAAAATTTGATAGTTTATCATTTTAAATGGTACAATATTTGCCTGGTCACTTTATAGCTTGGCCACCTTTGTTGCCAAAATCATTGCAAAAATCTAGAATTGGTAAACAGAATGTTTGAATACACATACAGGAATATCTATAAAGTCCCCTAACAAGGAATGAACAATTAGAAAATGAAATACAAAATTCACTCAGTTAAATGCTGTAGAGAAAAAAAATGGCCTTTGAAAGGGGAAAATCATAGAAAATTGAACAGTTTGTAACAGGAATGGACCCAGGTAATGAGGTTATTATCCAGATGAATCTCCTACAACCCCATGTTCCTAGATCTTTTCTACCTAATACAAGCCCTAACGGACTTGGTCCATTAAGAGCCTGTAACCACTGATGAAGAAAAGAGAAGTTTCCAGCTGTAGAGAGATATAGTACAAAGGTTACTGTGTCACAGGAGACTCTCCTGGAATAGGCACCCTTGAATCTGGTCAATATAAGGAAAGCAGGTAGGCCATGGCAGTTCTCAGTGACATCATCATTTGGCCCTCCCTGAAAAATTTATTGTACCCTGGAGAGCACTAGCTTTTGTGATGTCACAAGGAACTACATCACAGATATTCCTGCAGTACACCTAGGGAATACTAAATGGACTCTATTTCAGTACAAACAATCCATTTTGGGAGGGAGAACAAAGAGTATGTACATAACAGAAATGAGTAGAAGAATGTTGGCCTTCTGTTTAGTTTAAAAAATGAAATATGTGGTACATGGGAAAGCACAGTGAGTGCTGTGTAGGGGTTAATGAGGGTTCACTGAACACATAGCCTTGATCTGAGCCTTCCATATATGGGATTCAGGAAGTGCGAACCTCTCAGTAGCATCTGGTTTCCTTGCTTGTTATGGTTCCTGGGAATCAGAGATTTTTTATCATTAATTTTATTATTCCAAAAGTCAGGTGTTGGGACAGGTATAGTGTTTTTTTTTCTGAGAGCCCATGCCTTTTATTTTTTCCCCAAAAGGAAAAGACCTAAGGAGGAAGGGAAAGACAAGTATTGTATGCTCAGCTCAGAGTAATCTCCTCCAGCTTTGGATTCCTATAGTACAGTTTCTGTCTGACACTGACATCTGGGAGAGAGAAACGCTATTTGACTTCTCACCTCATTCTTTCCACTAGTGTTATGCTGACACCACCCATTTCCCTGACAGTGTCCCTCTAGATTTCTGAATCAATATGTCTGATTACCTTTTGGTTTTATTTACTTATATTTCTTTGATTTTTAATTTTTAAGTTAATTTTAATACTTTTTGGATATTTCTATATCTACATTTTAAATGTTTTTCCTCTCCCAGTATCCTCTCCATAAGAGACCTGAGCGTTTCCCTTCCTTTACATTTAAGCCCCTTACTGCCCCTCTGACATTTCCTTGAACTGGGAGTCAAACCTAGGAGAACCAAGGGCCTCTCCTTCCTTTGGTGTCAACTTATTTAATCCTCTGCTGTATGCAGTTGGACCCATAGGTCTGCCCATGTACAGTCTTTGAATACCTGTATAGTACCCAGAATGTTCTTGTTCATTGTCATTGTTCTACTGATGGGGTAGAGCATCTTCAGCTCTAGTAAACCTTTCTCAAAATTTACCAAGAAGAGGTCCATTTACAAATCTCTGGTTCCCTGGCACTAGCAATATGTAAATAACATGCTCTAGCTGTGTCTCAAAATATATAACCTGTCCTAGATCATGCACTTCTTAGCTTCATTAATCTTAATCATATCTAATTTTGGTGGCTGATCTATCTATCTATCTATCTATCTATCTATCTAGTTATCTATCTAGATACATCTATCCTTGTCTCTGTCTCTGTCTCTGTCTCTCTCTCTACATATATATATATATATATATATATATATATATATATATATTTGGTGACTTCTACATCTATGAAATTATGTGAAATTTTAATATGGATTCTGTGCTCTAGAGTGAAGAATGGAGTATCCACAAATGACAATACCAAATATACTCCCTCCTGTTCTTATGAGCCTATTGAGGTTGAGGTTTTACTGGAACTCAAGCCATTCTTCTCCCTTCTCATCATCCTGTATCTATTGTTTGGCAGAAGAAAGTATCATTGTAAAACATCCAAAAGCCTGAAGTCTCACCCTTGGAACACAGGAAGGTAGATATTAAAGAAATAATATCTAATGTGACTACAGAACTGCATTCTATAGTCCATGCTGTCCTTTGATTCACTGATGTCAGGTAATTTCTGCATTAAATAAAAATTTGGGCGTTTATCATTTGGAAGTAGGTACACAATATTTACACTGTTAAATTTACTCTTTAGCTTGGCCAGCTTTGTTGCGAAAATCATTGCAAAAACTAGATTTGGGAAAACAGAATTATTGAGTACACATTCAGGAATATCTATAAAGTCCCCTATCCAGAAATTAACAATTGAAAATTAAATACATAATCACTCATTTTAATATCTGTGAGGAAACAATGCCCTTTGGGAAACAGATAGAACTTAGGAAATTGAACTGTTTGTCACAGGAATGGACCTGGTAATAAAATTATCCAGAAGGCTCTCCTACATCATATTTACTAGGTATTTTCTACACATACCCAAGACCCTGAATAACTTTGTCCATTTATAGAGCAGGTAACCACTCATAAAGCAAAGGGAACTCTCTAGCATTAGAGAATCTATATAAATGTTTCCACTGTGTCAAAGGAGACACTCCTGGAAGGGGCACCCTAGAATCTGGTCAATATTAAGAAAGATCTTTAGCAGGTAGGCCATGGCAATTCTCAGGGATAATGTCATTAGGCCGTATCTAAAAAATCTCTTGCAACCTAGAGAGCCTAGCTTTTTCTGTGATATCAAAAGTAATGTCGTGACTGCAGCTGCCACTCAGACATTCCTTTAGTACCTCTAAGGTTTATTAATTGGCCTTTATTTTAGTTTAAACAGCTATTTAGGAGGGAGAACAAATGGGATGTAGATATCAGACATGGGGGAAGGAAGTTGGCCTAATGTTTTAGTTTAAAAAACGAAGAAATACATGGTACATGGGAAAGCTCTAAGGTACTGTGTGAGGGTTGTGAGGGTACATGAACTACATCCTTGTGATCTGAACCTTCAACATATTGGATTCAGGAGGTGAGAGCCTCTCAGTTGCATCTGCATTTCCTTGCTGGTTATGGCTCCTGGAAGTCAGAGATTTTTTATTATTAATTTCTTTATTCCAAAAAGGCAGGGGTTCGGAAGGGTTCATTTGTTTTTCTGAAGGCTCATGACTTTCATTATTTTTCTCCATGAAGGAAAAAGTTCCTAAGAAGGAGTGATGACAAGTATTGTATCCTCTGCTCAGTGTAAATTCCTCCTTGCTTTGGATTCCTATAGTGCACTTTGTTTCTGACACTGATATCTGTGACAGAGATGTGTGCATCTAGCTGCGACATCATCATCTCAGTCTTTCCATAGTATTACTCTGATTACAATTCCCCTGACAGGTACCCTTTAAATTTCTTGGTCGATACGTATGATTCCTTGACAATTTTCTTTTCTTTTGCATATATCATTTTTAAGCAATTTATTGCTTTTTTTAATTGGATACTTCTATATTTTCTTTACAAATATAATTTCCTTTCCCAGTTTCCTCTCAAAGAGCCTGACCTGTCCAATTCCCCTTTTTCTATAACCCCCTTACTGCCTCTGACAGTATAGTTGAACTGGGAATCAAACCACAAGGTGGACAGGGGCCTCTTCTTCCATTGTTGCTCACCAAGACCATCTTCTGATACATATGGAATTGGAGCCATTGGTCTGTAATGTGCAGTCTTAGTTATTTGATTTAGTACCAGAAAGGTTTCGTTCATTGGCATTAGTGCTTATGGGGATTAAAGCCCCATTCAGATCTTGTAATCCTTTCTGAACATTTACCAACAAGAGGTCCATTTTCAGTTCAGGTTTTGCCGTTATCTTTTAACACTGTATTTCACATACTCTAGCTGTGTCTCTCGGGAAAGGTCTATATCTGTTCCTGGCATAATGCACTTCTTAGCTTCATCAATTTTATATCGTTTTGGTGGCAGATATATATATATATATATATATATATATATATATATATATATATATATATATACTTTTAGTGGCTCCTACAACTAGGTGGTTAGGTGGAATGTTAACATAGAATCTTCCCAACTAGGTAAAGAATGTAGAATTCAGAAATGACAATGTCAAATGGACTCCATCCTGTATTATGAACATATTGAATTTGAGGTTTGACTGGTGGTAATGCCATTCTTCTCCTGCCTATCCTCCAGTATCTGGAGTTTTTACTCAAGAAAGAATAATATTAAAACATCCAAAACCCTCAAGTCTGGCCATGGGAACACAGGAAGATAGGTAGTACAGAATTAATATCAAATGGGACTAGAGAACCGAATTCTATAGTCCATGTTGCCCTTTGTGTTGCTGATGTCTGGTAATTTTTAGATGAAATAAGCATTTAGGAATTTATCATTTGAAGTCAGTACACAGTATTTACACCATTATGCTCAGTCTATAGCTAGGCACAATTTGTTGCCAAATCATTGTAGAAAATGGAATTGGAAATCAATATATTTGAGTACCATACCAGGGAATATTTATGAAATGCACCCTGTCAATGAAAGTACAATAAGAAAGTAAAATATAATATTCATTTAATTACAGGACTGTAGGGAAAATACTGGCCTTTGTGATACACATAGATAACCAGAAAAATTGAACTCTATGTCACTGGAATGAACCTGGGAATAAATATTATCTGAAGAACCTCCTACACTAGATGTTCCTTAAACTTTTCTACCCATGCCAAGGCCCTTATTAACTTTTTCCATCCCAAGCATGTAACTGCTTAAAATCAAGAAGAGAAATCTCTAGCTTAAGAGATGGAGTATGTAAAAGGTTTCCACTGTGTCACAGGAGACATACATGGAATGGGCACCCTCGAATCTGGTCTATGTAAGGAAAGCTGTTTAGCAGGTATACCATTGAACTTCTCAATGACATAATCATTAGGCCCTCCCTGAAACATCTCTTGTAACCTGGAAAGCCCTAGCTTCTGTGATGTCACAATATTGTTGTGACTGAAACTCTATCAGATATCACTTCAGTACCTCTAGTGTTTACTAATTGAATTCTAATTCAGAGTAAACAGCCATTTTGGAGTGAAAGCAAAGAGGATGAAGAGATCAGAGATGGGGAGAAGGATGCCTTCTTTCTTGATATAAGGAAGAAATACATGGTCCTTGGGGAAAGCTCAGTGAGTCATTGGTACAGATTGAATGGGATGGCTGAGAAGAGACAGCCTTGATCTGAGCAATATAAGGGTAACAGAAGCTGGGAGCCTCCCAAAAACATCTGGACTTCCCTGTTATTATAGTTCTTGGAAGTCAGAGAATTTATATCATTTATTTCTTTATTTCAAAAGCCAAGTTTTGGGAAGGGCACAGTTGTTTTCCTGAGATCTCATAGCCTTTATTCTTTTTGTAAAAAAGAAAGTGTCCTAAGGAAGATAGGATTGACAAGTATTGTCCTCTTCTCAGAGTAAACTCCACCATGCTTTGGATACCTATGCTGCCGTTTGTGTCTGACACTGATATCTGGGAGAGAGAAGTGCTTCTGTTTGAGACTTCATCATGTCAGTCTTTCCACTAGTTTTACTCTGAATACCACTTTGGATTTCCGAGTCAATATATGTGATTAATTGTCAGTTTTCTTTCTTATCTTTCATTATATTTACTCTTTAGCAAATTTTATTGTTTTTTAACTTGTTGTTTCTATATTTAAATTTAAAATATTATTTCCTTTTCCAGATTCCTGCCCTTAAGATCCATATCTGTTCCCTTTCCTTGTTTTCAAACCCCCTTTTCTGCCAATTGACATTCCCTTGAACTTGGAGACAAAGCTAGGGAGGACAAAAGGCTTCTACTCCCATAATTGCCCAACAATGATGGGGAGAAGGAACCTGGCCTTCTGCCGTGGTATTAAAATAAGAAAAAATACGTCATCCTTAGGAATGCTAAGTGCATACTTCATACGTGTTGACTGGAGTAACTAAAGAGATAGCCTTGATATGAGCCTTCACCATATAGAATCAGGAGCTGAGAGCTCTCAGAAGCATCTGTAATTCCAAGTTCTTATGGTTCCTGGAAGTCAGAGTGTTTATATCATTCATTGCTATTCCAAAAGCCAAGTTTTGGGAACAGTACAGTTGATTTGCTGTGACCTCATGGCCTTTATTTATTTATTTTTTTTTGTCCAAAAGAGAAAGACGTCCTAAGGAAGAAGGGAAAGACAAGTATTGTGTCCCTAGCTCAGAGTAAACACCTCCATGCTTTGGATTCCTATAGTGCAGTTTTTATCTGACTCTGATATTTGGGAGAGAGATGTGCTTCTAGTTGAGACTTCATCATCTCTGTCTTTCCACTAGTATTACTCTGAATACCACTTTAGATTTTTTCAGTCAATGGGTTTGATTAGATGACTGTTTTCTTATCTTTTATATCTTGAGTTTGTCTTATTTTTTAGCAAATTTAATTGCTTTTTTTTAAACTAGATGTTTCTCTATTTACCTGTAAAATATTATTTCTTTCTAATTTTCCTTCTTATAAAATCCCTACCTATTACTATCCCTTCTTTAATGACACTTTCTGCCCCTTGACAATCCCTTGAACTATAAGACAATTCTGGGTTGGATCAAGGGCTTCTCCTTCCATTGGTGTCCATTAAGATCATCATCTGCCACATATCCATTTAGAGGTGGTCTGTCCATGTAAAGTCTTTTAATATTGGTCTAGTACCAGGAAGTTCTGGTTCATTGGTACCGTTGTTGTTATGGTGTTGAAAGCACCTTCCAACTCTTGTAATCCTTTCTCAAAATCTACCAACAAGAGGTCCGTTTTCAGTTCACTGGTTTGCCACTAGCATTCACTTCTGTAATTGACATTCTCTAGCTATGTCTCTCAGGAAATATCTACATCCAGGTCCTGGTACAATGCACTTCTTAGCTTCATCAATCTTATTTAATTTGGTGGCTGTTATATATACTTTTGGTGACTCTACAATTATAGAAGTTAGGTGGAATTTTAACATGGATTCTGCGCAAATAGGTCAAGAGGTAGAATCCACAAATGGCATTGCCAAGTAGACTCTCTCCTGTTCTTATGAACCTATTGAAGTTGAGTTTCACTGGTCCAGAAGCCATTCTTCTTTGTGATCATCCTCCTCTACCTTCTGCTTGGCCTTAAGAAAGAAACATGTTAAAACATCCTAAACAATTAAATCTGGGCCTGAGACACTAGAATGTAGATATTTTTGCAGATGATATCAAAAGTGACTAGAAAGAAAATTCTATGCTCCATATGGTCCTTTTTTAACTGATATCTGGAAATTTTGGATAAAATATAATTTTGGAGTTTATCGTTTGATGTTGCTACCTGTATTTACACTGTTATACTCAGTCTATTGCTGTGCGCCTTTGTTGAGAAATCATTGCAAAAATGAGTTAGAAATTAGAATGTTTAGTACACATTCAGGAACATTTATAAAATCACCTATCAAGGAATATACAGTAAGAAGTGAAATACAGTATTCATTAAAACTAAAGGTCTGTAGGGAAAATACTGGCCTTTGTGATACAGAGAAATCTAGAATTTGAACTGTATTTCACAGTAATGTACCTAGGAATAAAATATTATCTAGAAGAATCTCCTACACTCCATGTTCCTAAATCTTTTCTACCCATGCCAGGTCCCTGACCAAATTTCACCATTTAGAGCATGTAACCACTAATGAAGCAAAGATAAGTTTGTAGATTTAGAGATGGGTTCGTAAAGGTTTCCATTGTGTCTGAGACATAACAAGAAGGGCACCCTTGTATCTGGTTCATGTAAGGAAGCTATTTAGCAGGTAGGCTTTTTCTGTGATGTCACAAGTGTTGTTGTGACTGCAACTCCCTTTCAAATATTCCTTCAGGACCTCTAGAGTTTACTAACTGGCCTGTAATTCAGAAAAACGAGCCATTGGGGAGTGAGAAGAGAAAAGAGGATGAAGAGATCAGTGATGGGGAGAAGGAAGCTGGTCTTCTGACTTGGTGTCAAAAAAAGGGAAAGAAATATGTGGTCCTTGGGAAATCTCAGTGAATCCTTGGTAGGGGTTGAGGGAGGATCACTGAAGAGATAGATTGGATCTGAGCCTTACACATATGGGAATCAAGAGCTGTGAGCCTCTCCCAAAACATCTGGACTTCGCAGTTCTTATGCCGCTGGAAGTCAGAATTTTATATCATTCATTTCCTTACTCCAAAAGCCAAGTATTTGGATGGTCACAGATGTTTTCCTGAGAGCTCATGGCATTAATTCTTTTAGTAAAATTAAAAGGTCCTAAATAATAAGGGAGAGAAAAGTATCTTGTGTCCTCTGCTCAGAGCAAACTCCTCCATGCTTTGAATACCAATAGTGCAGTTTTGTTTCTTACACTAATATCTGGGAGAGAGCAGTCCTTCTAGTTGAAACTTCATCATCTCAATCTTTCCACTAGTATTTCCACTGACTAACACTTAAGTTTTCTGAGTCAATTGGTGAAATAAGCTTGCATTTTTCCTTTCTTTTCTTTCTTTCTTTTTTAAAAAATTTTTAGCAAAACTCTCAAATATCATCCTGGGTGACAATGTAGATTAGACCCATCAGATGAAATGAAGAAATTAGAAAAACTCTCCTGGGGATGAAAATGGTAAAGAAATCACATTGATGTATCATAAATGCAGTGCCAAGAGCAATATTAATACTAGTCTGGGGAGATGCTGCCTTTATCAGAGACCACAGACCTTTAGTTTAGAATGATTCCATTTTAAACTGAATGGAAAATGATGGTTGATATGGTTCTAACAGATCTCATAACATTAAAAGAGGGTCTCTTCCAGATCAGAGAATGATTATTGTAAAGCAACTTCCAGAATAAACTTATGAGACCCACCATCAACCTGTGAAATAATGTGCGAAAGAAGAAATTAGTGTCTCTTCAGGGACAAACTGTTGCTTTCAAACAAACAGTAAAGTGTCCATTCTATGAATGATACATAGATATATACACATTATAGCAGGATGAATACCAGAGTTTCTTCAGGTCCATGAAAGAGGTATTCAGCAGTTGACCTGGCTCAGCTAAAGTTATTTTGCCAACTCATGAGACCTGAGCTTCCTTCACCTAGGAGATCCATGATTGAAGGAAAGAACAAACTTCAGACAACTTGTCTCAGATTTCTATGTAGTTCAGATTTCCTGGTCTTGGTCCTCAGAAGGAAGGACATCTTGTTTTTCAATTCTTGTTCATCCTATAATCCTTCTCTCTGATGCACTAATGCAAATAAATTAGGTGCATTTCATTGATAGATTACAATTGATATTTTAATTCTGTTGCCAGGAGAACTATAGAAAATAAGAAGGGCTGTATCAAAGCATCCTTTGAAAGTCAGACTACGGGAATGTGTCCATTGGAAATTTGTAACTTAGCTGAAACTCTTACTAGAGACAAACTGCCATAAAAGGTCTTCTCTAGATACCTGGTGTAGTAGTTGGTGTTCCCAACAGATAGTAAAGGATGAATCTCTCTGTATAGAGGAATCTGATTGTTCAAAATGATCACAGACTACGGACCACATAATTTAACAATGGCTGACTATTTGTAAACTCCTAGAATCCATTAGATTATTAGTCCAAAGGAAGCATCTCATCTGGTCATAAGTATATGGATAAATTTTCAGTATGCAGGTTCTAATGTATGTGAGGTTTGGTAGCATTGTGAGTGCAAACATGAAAAAGTAAAAACTTCATTCTTCTATGTTTTCTATGGGGATTCAAATGAAAGGCATAGTTAAGAATAGACTGGGATTGCAATTCTCAAACAGACCAGTATCTTCAACTGAACATTCATTTCTGAAGCTGCACGCTGTCAGAATGGCTCAGGTGTATATGTGACTGCAAGATCTAGTCTGGGAAGGCATTCTGTTCATCAATCACACCTGCCCCTACTACAGAAACACCCAAGACTTCCTCAATCAACTTTTTTGGACACATGGTCTTCTGGGATTCGAAGAGATTAGATCTACTAACAACAACAATGCGATTCAAGATTACTTACAACAGGTCACTGGAGTGAGAATAGTTCCTTGGATCTTTAAAGGTGAGAAAGACTGCATAGGTAGTCACAGTGATCTAATCTCCCTGCAACAGAAAGAGAATATAATGATGTTGCTGAAGCAGTTTGGAGCTAGCAGTTATAAAAGGGATGGCTGTAAAAGCCCATGCTGACAGCAGACATTCAACCATGCTGAGAGTTGAAGTGCGTCACAGATGACTTCAGTATTTTCATAGGACAGGGATTTAGAACAAATTGGCTTTTATTCTATTCCTCAGTGCAAAATCTTGTTGCTGTTTGCCTCAAACCATGGGGTAGGGAAACTTAAGAGGCAACAGAGGTTTGATTTTCCAGTCTTCATGTTCTGACATGTCTCTGCTTCTAAGTCCATGTTTCACAAGCCAGATCATTTAAATCTCCGGGGAATCAGTTACTGTTTGCCTACCATGCTGGTCTTCTGAAGTCATTTTACAGAGTCCACTTCCTAGTAATTATTAAAGCAATGAATATTATGAAGTTGTTTATGATCTACACACAGGCCTTTCATGCCCCAAGCATGTACCATCCCACATCTGCCTTGGCAACTCTCAGCCAGTGTTTTAACCTATTCATACAATAACCCACAGAAGTCCACACTTGTATGAGGATGTTGTTTGAAAAACAGATGAATAGCTTTAGCATGGTTGTTCTTCACTGTAGCCATATTAACACAGACGACAGAGTATATGATGCATTCAGCTCTGTTTGTCGTGTTTAATTGCCCATAAAGTCCCAAACAGCTCTGAGTTGATTGTGTCAGAGTACGAGCAAAGTCAAATATAAAATGCAAAATTTCAAAAAACTCTCCTTCCAAGGCTGTTTGTGAAAGAAAGTTGTTCGCAAAGGCACTGTCTAATAAATTTATTCCATTCTCACTTTGATATTTTGATTTGATGTCTTGAAATGACATTTAATTATCAATTATCATTGAAATGCAGGTTCTCTCTATGGTCTCTAGTGAGAAGGATTCATTTTTCAAAGGGATGTATCTGCAGATGCCTGAAAAAATAAATATAAAGAATAGATCTTGATAAAATCCTAGGGTAAAGATGCAACATCCTACTCCAAAGATCCATATAAGAAGCACATTTGACATTGACCTTATATTATTAAGAAATTCTTACATATTCCCTCTATCATTGGGGATTAAATAATCTCAGATGAATAGTTCACAAACAAGAATAGCCTTTAGAATCATTTTACCCTCTTCACTAATAGTTTTTAGCAAATAGAACACTAAAAGATCACATAGAGAAAATGGTTATAATCAAAAGATACATGTAGGTCACCTCTAACTCCTCATGGTCAAGGTCAATTTGGACACGCTCATTGTGGTCATGGATTGCTCTCATAAGACTCTGCAGAAGGTTTTCCTATTGCCTCAGTGTAAGCTCCAGGAAGACCAAGCTACCAGGCCAGTCAGGTTCCTTAGAATGCACTTGAAAGCCATACGCTGAACTTTGATGTGCTTTAGCTCTATTGTCAAGTTTTTAAGCCTCTAACAAATAGCAAGCTGTCCTTTACTCCCTCCTCAACACCTCAATGAGCCTTAGCTCAATTGCTCAGTTTCATTGGTCATAGCTCAGCACCCCAATATGCCCTCATCTTACTGTGTTTCTAACATCCTGCCTGCTACACCAATGGCCACTCCATACTAGATCTCATGACTGGTAGCTATTATGCCATAAATCCTTTCTTCACCCTTGTGTCTACTAGCCTGTTTGCAGGAATACTAGATATTCACACAACTGATTGGCCAAGAGCATCTTTGTTGAACTATACAGAATCAATTTTGGAACACGACCTTCAGTGTTTGCAGGAAGATTCCAGAATCTAAGAATCAAAACGTAAGAGCCAAACAAGACTCAATCCATATCTCTGGTTTTGGGAGGGGAGATAGAGCAAATAGAATTTCAGAGTTGAAATTCAAATAATTATAATATATTTATAGTATTAATTATGCCAAGATAAAAGGATCAAAAGTGGAAATGGGCAACATTAAAGGCAGAGAAATTCCCTAATTGCAACCAAACAATGTGGACGTGGTAGAAAGACTGGGTTCTTCCACAGCCATCTGAATTTGAACTTGAGAAATTCTTCTGATCACTTCTTGATCTCTGTGTCTTTCAAATAACAAAAGAAAAGAAAACATAATTAAACAAAAAAAAACAAACAAATGAAACTAAAAGCAAAAGCAAAACCGAATCAGCCCCAATCCTAAAAGAAGAAGACCGAGTGAAGATTGTTTGGGGTCCTCATTTTTAACTACACTACAAACCTGTGGCTTTCAATGCAAAAATTGTTCATTATTTTATTTGAAACTTCTCTTTGGGTCAAAGACAAAGGTTTATAAGCTGTAAAACAGGAAACAGAAACAAAAATGTACTGCTTAGAGCTCACCACTAGTGTGTGCACTATGGTGACTGTGGGCAATGCACGGAAAATACTGCTGTTTGACAATGGGTCTTATGGTTTTCTATATGCTGGCAATATCTGCATGACTCTGAAATGAGTTACGTTATGCCAAATCATGAATAAATGAACTGTTCCTTTTGTTTGGATTACAAGATATGGCAATCAGTTGACTGACTATGATTTGTATTTTGTACCTAGCCTCTGTGGTAAAGCTAAAAACTTCTGATGGAAAATCCTCCACCAAATACTCGATGTTCAATGGTGCTGCCAGCCAAAATCCATTTCCTGAGGCTACTTTTCAATCTCCAGAAGAGGTTTCAAAATGTCAAACTTAACAATATTTTATTTGTAGCACATCTTATCACTTTTATTTTAAATAATGTGTGATTTAGCATAATTCCTTCTAATTTCTTCCTCACATAGAACTTCTTATGACCTCCAAATTCCATTCCTTGAAGGAGTACTCTTACCTTGCATTGACTGAGTTTTCTATTTTCCTTTTTATGGCTTACTGTGATTGCTTATTGTGGCTGTCTAAACAATGCATTATTGAGCAACTGACTCCATCAGAATGGCTTGTAGGCATCAGTGTATTGCATTTTCTTGATGGCTAGTTTATGTATGGGGACTTGCCCACACTGTGGATGGTACCAGAACTAGTAAGCTGAGGAGGTTATAGAGAAAATGTAGCTGAGCAATTAATAAGCAGAGTTCCTCTTTCATTTCATGCTACCTTGTGTTCTTTTCTTGGATTTATTAAATTCATGAACTGGAACTTGTGTTGTGAATAAAACCTTCAATTTCCCACATTGGCATTTTATATTTACTAAAACATGATAGTATAACTTCAAACATTTGGCATTTTTCTTGAGATCTGATCCAGGTAATTCCATCCTCCTGCTGGTATGTAACCTCACTTTTAAAACAATAAATCAATCCTGGACACTCAATCTTTGAAATGTTACTCTGCCAACAACATCATATGTATGTAACTCTTACTTTTTTTTAATCTCATGATATTTTCCTCCTCTTTGTTCTCTTTAAAATTATCTCCCTAGACATGTTAGCACTTTGTATTTTAAAGTTGTCCTCTGTCCATAGCAGAATAATTATAGTCAAATTCTTGAGTTTCGTAAAAGTAGGTGATTTATTGTAGTAAAATTTTCTAATCAATATTTATTGCATTAACTTTTAATTAATCAAAGACAAGCATTATTATATTATCTACTTATCATAAAACTATAAAAGATTTGATTTATTCAAGTCTTTAGGGTTCTTCAGAACATCAGCTGGAACGTTCTTATATATATTCTGGATGGATCATGGATTACTTCATATGTCTTCTAACTAATATTATGCTTTAAAACTATGCTAATCTGCAGTATTTGTTATATACTTTAAGAGTGTTTCAAGTGAATATTTTCTTGATTTCCCTCCTATGGTTTGAAATTGGAAAACAGGAAAGATAACGTGTTTTCTGTGTTCACTTTGAATTCTATTTTATGAATGTATTTTCAGCTTTAAGAAACCTAATCTTTCAGACAATTGTCTCTATTCAGGATCCTTCTAGGTAATTCATAATTGCTCTGCTTTGCATTTTAAAATATTTTATCCACAATATTTTATTTTATATTTTCAGATTATTGTGAGGGAATTTTACCTATATTTTCTCACAGTATGGTTTGGATTGGCATAAATGAGGCTCAGGAATTATGTGTGTTCGTATGATATTCTACTTTTATGACTTTTCAGTCTTAAGAGACTGACACATTTTTAGAGTTTTTAAAATGGTATCATGACATCTGCAAATGAGACCAATTTGATTCTTGTTTTTCTTTTGTATTCCTGGATCTTCTTCAGTTGTCATATTGTTCTAGCTAAAATTACAAATACTGTAATATATAGAACCGTGACAATTGTCCACTTGTCTTCTTCCTGCTTGTAGTAGAACTGCTTTGAATTTTCTCTCTTTAGCACGATGCTTGTGGTGGAGGGCACCTTTTGTACCTTGCCTTTACTATGTTGAACTATATCCTCCATACTTATAGCTGCCCCAAGACTAATCAAACTTGTAAGTCTGGGAATTGGAGAAAGCTTACCTGGTTAGAATTATTTTTTAATATTTGTCTTGAATCTGTTCACAAGTATTTTATTGAGAATATGTGTGTATAGGTGCAAATTAGTGTGTGATGTACTTCCTCTCTTTCTGCCAGTCTTCTGTAACTCTTTTTTCCTGTCGCTTCCAACCCCTGACCAGCAGGAAAGGTGTGACACAATGATGTTCTTCCCAAAGCAGTTTATTCAGGAACCCTTTTTCTGCAAAGCCAGAACAATGTCTCCATCAGCCCCGAGCCCACTCCCACTTATATGCGCCCTCAACCACCTCAACCGTCCAGTCTGCATAACCTCCATTCATGAGTCCATGTCCATGGCCGGATCAATGCGTCATGGTGCACCGGTGCAGCTCTCATGATGAGGCGTGGCTTAATTTCACGTGCTGGTCGGAGACAGGAGTGGCAGTCCCAAGCTCCATCTTGGGATTTCCGCTAAACTCGCTTCCCACAGTAAATCACGAATGCTTTAAAAATATTCTAGATTTGGGACTGTAAATATAAATAGTCTGAGTTTTCTCCATGTTTCCTATATTCTCTTTCATTTCATTAATTCAAACCTTTCATTACCTAACATGGCCAGAGGGTATGACGATCTTGTTAATACCTTCCAAGAGTGACCTCTTCCTTTCTTTCATTATATAGTTGTCTACATTTTATTGATTTCAGCCATAATGAGTTGGATACACATGTTATACCCCTTCCCCAAGGCTAAAAGCCATCCTGAAACAAGGTGCAAAGAGAGTGTAGGTGCCCAAATTGTGGATGGGATCAGACATGAAGCGTCTTCTGGATACAAGAAGTGCTGCCCTCATGTCACATAGCAGCTGTGGCTTCCTACACAGCTTCAAGCCAGTCAACAGTCAAGAATCCAGTGAAAAGACCTGAAAGCTGCTATAACTACCTGACATACTATGGACAGTTAGTGTCTTCTGTTGGAGGGTTGAAAAATATTAGTAAGGGTTTATCATAGAGTTATTAAACACTATTTTAATGAAGAAGATATACACAGGTAGGATTCAAAGAAATAGAGTGATATGTGTAAAATAAATGGAAAAATATCAAAATTCATTGGTGGAAATTCTCAAGAGTAAAATATATAAACTATATTCCTCAATATTATGTATATAGAAAATGTTTTATTATATAAGGATATTTAATGAAGCTACGTTATGGTTTCTGTTGGTTACAACAGATCTGCCAATTCTGTGAGTTTAATGAGTGCATTTTGTAATTTTATCTTAATAAGTTTAAAGTGGTTTTTTCAAAAATAGTAGCTTTTATTTCCATGTACATGTTCAACAACGGGCTTCTACCATAAATCATATTATAAAAACCAAAACACTATATATCAAGAAAACATAATTATATTGGGCTACATATCCAAACAAAATATACAAAAGTGAAGAAATTCAAGTGACTAAGAATCGAAAGTGAAATATTTATCATCCTTATACATTACTGAAATGCAAATCAAAATTATTCTGAGATTTTTTTTTCCTCCTTTCTGAAAATTTAGTTTTATAACACATGAGTCAACTTTTGTTTCTTGTTGTGGAGGGGAGTGGAACATTCCTATTCTCCTGGTAGGATGAAACTTGTAGCAACTTTGGAAATCAATATGATGTTTCTACAGGAATGCAGAAATGGAAATAACTCAGGGAAAATATATCCAAATGTTGATTCATCCTAGTATAAAAACCCTTGAATATTTGGTAATGTTCAAGTTGTTCCTTAACAAATAAATGCATAAAGAAAATGTGGGTGCTTTTAACAGATTGGAATGGGAAAGCATGTAATTTTCAGGACAATGAATGTATTTTGTGAGAGTCATCATAGATGAGATAATCCAGATCAAAAAAGAAAATGGGATACATTTTCACTTTAATCTGAATGTTAAGTCTCCACTGTATTGCTATGATTACTTTATTGTAAATGTCAAGGGATGTGGTCCAGACTGTCCTCACTTTGGCATTTACAAATGTGCTATGGATTGCAGAGGAACACTGTCAGGAGCAGAATATCACATTTGAAGAAAAGGAAGAGGATGACAATGGAGGGAATATAGAGATGTACAGTTAAATTAGGAGACATTTGAGGCATTGAATGGAAACCTAATGAAACAGAAATAAAAAATATTTTTTATTTTTTTGTCGAGGTAACTAAAGATTTATAGCCATAAGGACAGAAAATAAAACATTGATTGGGTATATCTATGTGAATTTTCAATAATAAGAAACTCACAAAAAGATTATGGATTCAAACTTTCAATAAACCTATAGTATAGATAATGAAATATATTCCTTAATGAGACAGATGTGAATATCTCTGTTGTAAACATAAATGTATTATATTATATACATTATATGTGTAAAATAATCTATTTTATTTTACATTTCCAATGCATTTCCCAAATTGGTCTTCCTTTCTTGAAACCCCTAAGCTATTCTGATCCTCATTTTTCTAATATTGTGCTACCCCATCTACATGACCACATCCCCCTTCTCTGGGATATAGAGTCTCCACAGGACCAATTACTCCTTCCCAGATATGGCAGATGAGGCAGTTGTATTCCACATATGCTCTGATATCTATGTAGCAGAAGTCTTGGATGGACAAAGCATACTCTAGGAGATGGAAAATTTCCTGAACATCTGAAGAGAAAACTTAATGGATGCTTTTGTTCTTCATATTGGGTTCCAATCCACTCCAGATCCATAATTCATTCCCCTAACTCTTCTTTTGTGGCTGTCAGGTGTTGTCAAATGCTTAGGTTTTCTGCATCGGTCCTGATCAGGGAGATGGCAGAGCCCCTCAGAGGGGAGACGTATTAGGGGTCTTAATGCAAGCACATCTTGACATCAGGAATAGTCTGAGGATTTGGAGTCTGTGGATGAAATTGATCTTCTGGTTGGGTGGTATCTGCATTGCCCTTTCCTACAGTCTCTGCTAATTTTTGTATTTAGATTTTTTTTTAGATTTGACATTTATAGATAAAAATTGTGAGCTGTGTGGGCAGCACCATCCCTTCACCGGTGGGCATGTCGAGCTACAGGAGGCAGTCTCTAGTTGTTCTATCTATTTTCCTGCTCGGTATTTAAGCTACCACCATCACAGTAAGTTTCTGGGATATACTTACATCCCTGGCATCAGGGATTTTCCTGGGGATACCAAGTTCACCACCAACAACTGATGCTTATTTTTATTTACTCCACGCTTCCTCTGAATTTCTCCACTGTCTCTTTTAATTGTTGCAACTCCCACCACTTTGTCCATCATTTCCCACCTCTAGCTACTCTCTCTTCCTGCACTCCTCTGCCTTCCATGTTTATTTTGTTCTCCCTCCTAAGTGGATTGCAGGCATCCACAATTTGGCCTTCTAACATGTTACCCTTCATGTTATAAAGCATTTGTATGGCCAAAATTATTCTGTTAGCAGGGCTAAGATCTGCTTGTCATTGAGTGCATCTTATGCTTGGTCCTTTTCGATCTCTGTTACTTCACTATTTTCCAGTTCATCCTTTGTCTACAAAGTTCTTGGTGTCCTCATTTTTAATACCTGAATAATGTTCCATTGTTTAAATATAGCATATTTTCTGTATTTATTCCTGAGTGGAGATGAGGTATACCATGATTGTTTCCATTCAAATATTATAGTAAGACTGCTGTGAATATCTTCAATCACATGTCCGTGTTATGTGTGGATCAAGATTGAGTCTATTTGTTGAAGTGAGTGGTAAAGCTGGGTTTTCAAGTAAGCTATGTGCAATTTTCTCTGAACCTCACTTAGACATCCAAAGTGACTATCCAGCTACAAATCCACGAGCATTGTAGGAGTGTTAAGCTTTCTCTACATTCTAACCCACTATGCTACTGCATGTGTTTTTATTTTAGCCATGTCGATTGTTTTAACAAAGACTCTTGTGTTCATTTTGATTTGCCTTTTTGTGAACTAAGGATGTTAAACATTTCTCGATATGTTTTTCACTTACTGAAGCTACCTCAGTTGAGAATTCTTTGTTAGCTCTGTAATCCAGTTTAAAAGTTGTGTTGCTTGATTGTCTGGGAGTTTACATTTCTGAGTTCTTTCTATATTTTTGGTTTTGGCCCTCTCTCAGATGTATGGTTCATAAAACTCTTTTCCAAATGTGTAGGTTGCTGTTTTCCTATTGTCAGTGTACTTGACTTTAAAGAAAGTTTTCAGAATGATGGGATTTCGTAAATTGATTGGTGCTCTTAGAGTCTGAACCTTTGGTGTTCTGTTCTTAAAATTTCCTCCTGTATGCAAATGTGTTCTAGGCACTTTCTGGCACTGTCCCTTCTATTGGCTTCTGCATATCTGATTTTGTGGGGATTTCATTGATGTTCTTGGCCTTTAACTTTGAAGGACAGAGAAATGGATCACTTGGCACAGAGATATATCTGGACACCAGTTAGGAGAATATCATTTCTTAGAACGCTTTGTGTTATGTATAACATACTTAGTCATCACTGAAATGCAAATAAAAACAACCGTGAGATACCTCCTCCCTGCATCAGTCAGAATGACTAATGTCAAAATTCAGGTTACACCATATGCTGTCAAGTATCTGGAGAAAGAGGAACACTCCTCCATTGTTGTTGGGATTGCAAACTGGTAAAACCTCTCTGTAAATCAGTCCTGAGTTTTCATAAAATTGCACTTGCTGAAGACGTAGCTATACCTTACCTGGGCATATACCCAAAAGATGCTCAACATACAACAAGGACACATGTTACACTATGTTCATAGCAGCCTTATTCATAATATCCAGAAGCTGAAAGAGCCCAGATGTACTTCACCGAAGAATGTATACAGAAAATGGCCTATATTAACACAATGGACTAGTACTCAGCTATCAAAAACAATTAGTGCATGAAATTCATAGGCAAATGGATGGACCTACAAATTATCATCCTGAGTGAGAGTTACCCAATCACAGAAAACAAACAAAGTATATAATCATTGATTATTGAATATCAGCCTAAATGTTGTAATTAGCTATGATACAATGCACAGACCACATGAAACTCAGAAGGAGGAAAAATGCACATGATTCACGCCTTCATGGAGTAAATAAAATATCCATAAGAGGGGTAAGGAGGCATTCTTCTTAAGGGACTGACGAAATGGCCATTCAGAATCTGCTAGACTTTTGGCACACACACACACACACACACACACACACACACACACACACACACACACACACACACACACACACACACACACACATATATATATATATATATATATATATATATATATATATGCACCAAACTATTTTGGATTAAATAAGGATTTGAGAGTTTATCATTTGAAGTATGTCCACAATATTTACACTGTTATAGTTACTCTATAGCTGGGCCCCCTTTGTTGCCAAAATCATTCCAAAAAATTAAATTGTAAACCAAAATATTTTGAGTACATAATTAGAATATTTATAAAGTCCCCTATCAAGGAATGTACAATAAGAAAGTGAAATGCAATATTTATTCAATTAAATATCTGTACGGAGAATACTGGCCTTTAGGAAACAGAGAAAACCTAGAAAATTGAACTATATATCACAGGAATGAACATGGCAATTAATTATTATATAGAAAGATTCTTCTCCACTCCATATTCCTAAATCATTTCTATCCATGCCAAACCCTGAGTACATTTCTCCATTCAGAGCATGTAACCACTAATGAAGCAAAGAGATTTCTCTAGCTTTAGAGAGATGGAGTACGTAAAGGTTTGCACTGTGTCACAGGAGACATACCTGGAGAGGGCACTCCAAATCTAATCAATGTAAGGAAAACTGTTTATCTATTAGGCCATGGCAGTTCTCAGTGACATCATCATTAGACCCTGCTTCAAATATCTCTTGGAGCCTGGAGGCCCTTAGCTTCTTCTGTGATGTCACAAGTATTGTCGTGGCCTGCAACTGCCTCTCATATATTCCTTCAGTACCTTTAGGTTAAACTAATTGGTCTCTAATTCAACGTAAACAGCCATTTGGGAGGAGAATAAGAGGATGATGATATCAGTGATGGGGAGAAGAAAGTTGGCCTTCTGACTTGGTGTAACAAAAAAAGGAAGAAATATATGATACTTGGGATAGCTCACAGAGACTTTAGTAGGGGTTGAGTGGGATCTCTGAAGAGATAGCCTTGATCTGACCCTTCCATATGGGAATAATGAGCTTGGAGCCTTTCAGAAACATATGGACTTCCCTGTTCTTTTGGTTCCTGGAAGTTAAATTTATATCATTAATTTCTTTATTCCAAATTCCAAGTGTTCAGCAGGGCACAGTTGTTTTCCTGAGAGCTCATGGCTATTCTTTTTTTGTCAAGAAGAAAAAGGTCCTAAAGATGAAGAGAAAGACAAGTATTGTGTCCTCCTCACAGTTAACTCTTCCATTCTTTGGATTCTAGTGCAGTTTCTGTCTGACATTGATATCTCAGAAGAATGATTCTAGTTGAAGTTTCCTTATCTCAGTCTTTCCACTAGTATTGCTCTGACTACCATTCCCTGACAATGATCTTTTGATTTCTGAGTTAATAGCTGTGATTACCTGGCAGCTTTCTTTTCTCTTATTTCTTACATTTTTTAATTTTAAGCAAATTTTATTCCTGTTTTATTCGATATTTTTATATTTACATGTCAAATCTTGTTCCTTTCCCAATTTCTTGCCCAGAAGATCTCTATCTGGTCCCCCTCCTCTTATATAACCCCCTTACTGTCCGTTTTCAGCCTCCATTGATGTGCCACTAGAATGCACTTCTGTATTTGATGTGCTCTAGCTGTATCTCACATGGAAGATCTATATACAGTTGCTGTCAGCATGCACTTCTTAGCTTTATCAAACTTATCAATTTATCTATTCTAGTGAGTGATATATATATATATATATATATATATATATATATATATATATATACATACATACATATTTCTGCCACATGTTTGGCATGATCTGAATGGGATTCCATCAGTCTCTGCTATTAATTCATAGATAGTATCGTTCCACCTTTTAAAGAGGTGAACCATGCACATTTTGTGTGTACTTTTCTTAAGCTTCCAGTTATCTGTGTACTGCATCTTGGGTAACTTGAGCTTTTATACCAATATTCACTTTTCAGTGATTTCAAACAATGTGTATTTTTCTGTGATTGCATTACCTCAATCAGTGTGGTATTTTCTAGTTCATTCCATTTGTCTATGTCTTTTTTGAGATCATTGGTTTGATACCTAGTAGTACACCATTGCGTAGATGTACCACATTTTCTGTATTCATTCCTCTGATGAATGCCATTAGGGTTCCTTCTAGGTCCTGGGTATTATAAATAAGGCTGCTATGACCATAGTTGAGGTTGTCTCTTTTTTGTATATTGGAGCATCTTTTGGTTATATGCCAGAAGAAATATATCTGGGTCCTCAGGTCGTGCAATTTCTAATTTTCTGAGGAATCTCAGACTGATTTCTGGAGTGTTTTAACCAGTTTGTAATCCCACCAACAAAGAAGAGGCATTCTACATTTGACATCCTTATCAACATCTGCTATCTCCTGAGTTTTTATTTCAGCCTTTCTTACATGTGTGAGGTGGAATCTCAGGGTTGTTTTCATTGTGCATTTCCTAGATGACTAAAAATGATGCACATTTCTTTAGATGCTTCTCAAATATTTGATATTCCTCAGTTGAGAAATCTTTGTTTAGTTTGGACCACAATTTTAATAGGGTTATTTGTCTCTCTGAAGCATTACTTCTTGAGTTCTTTGTATGTATTCGGTAATAGCCCACTGTCAGGTGTAAGTTGGTGTAGACCTTTCCCCAATTTGTTTCCTGTCATATATATATGACAAAGTTGTTCTGAACCTTGACACCCACTGGCAAGTAGTCCAATAAGGTGTACAACAACAAGGAGTTGGTGAGCAACATTCCTCTATTAGTGGCTTTAGCAAGCTGACTGATCCCTCCGGCCTCCGTATGTGCTGGGTCAGGAATACCTGGATGTCACACTGTTATTTAGACAGACTACACCAAAAGCATCATATTATTTACACAGTACAGTATTGAAGCCTCTCCACATCACATAAATGGGATACTGATGTTAATATTCTACAGAGATGACAGCAATCTCTCCCTACTCTTGTCAGAATTTATTCTTCCATAAGGAAAATCAATGTGTATTGTTATGTTTCAAAGCCTGAACTAAAAAGGTCTGATCATGAAAAATCGTTTTTAAAGTTTTTAAAGTTCATCCTGGTTTTCATTTGAGATTTTGGATAGGCAGATGTTTCCCAATAGTGTTTGCGATATATAATAAGTACACAGTGAAATGTGTCGGCTGAAGAATAACACCGTATACAACAGAGTACACGATGCCTGCTGTATAGGTAATTCTTTCTCACAGGAGAAAGTTTATGTATCAAAGGAGATGTGGATTAAATGCAGCAACTGCTGACAAGTTTTGAAGAAGCATTGCTGAGGGGGCTACAATGGATTTTCAACACCGTGATATGCCATGGCCAGTAGGGACTAGCAATTACTTGGTTTGGAAACATCAGATAATGTGATGTTTGACAGCTAGGTTGGATGATTCTGGATTATTGTTAATTAACAAAAGCATGTAAATACAAGATGGCATTCCAGAGCAATGAAGAGTCATTGTGGGGACCTTCACCCAGAACAAAGAAGTTGATTCCCAGATCCATAGATTGTGATCAGATCCAAATGACTATAAATAAATATGGGAATCACTTGTTCATCAGAATTGTTACTTATTAACTATTTCCGTTTTGTCCTACTGTTCTGTGCTAAACCTTAGCTCTTCATTACTTGTTCTTAAACAAGTGTTAATATGTGTTGATTACCCACATGCTATTTAGCAGAAGGAATTCAGGAAAAATATTTATTCCTGCTTTCTCTGGCAAGTCAGCCAGGAGCCTCTCCCCTGATTGGGAGCTCCTTAACTGTTATTGAACCTCATATAAAAGGGAAAGAAAGACATCTCCCACTGATATATATATATATATATATATATATATATATATATAATCAGATGAACCAAAAAAAAAAGCTGCACAACCTTTTGTTTAGTGCTTTTACCTTTCATAGATTTTAGACAATATTCTCTCTATGCAAAAATAATTCCATCTAGGTAAAATGTTCCAAAGGTTATTCATTAAATACTTTACATAGGATAATACTTAGACTGGTGTACATTTTTATATATAGTCATTCAGTCAACAGCTGATTCATCCACAGGTGTTCTGCATACTTAAATGCATACAAATATACCTCCATGTATGTGGATATTAAACGTAGAGGACCTACCAATACATTTGGGTGGATCGATGGATCGATGCAAGGATTGATAGGGTAGAGAAAGAGTCCCCCAAAGCACCAAACTTATTTCTTTTCAATGGCATTTTATTGTCTCCTTAACGAAATGATCTTAAAAATTACCTCAGATATAAAATATTACAAATCATGGGAGTTATAGAAGGATGTTGTTCAAGGGTTGTTCATTCTATATGTTCTTTATAATTTGAAAGAAACAGTGTCCTATGGCATTGCCTAAACTTCATGCACAGTGACTTAAGCCGTGGTCCTGAATATTTACCTTGAATACAAATTCGTCCCCAACTTATTTCTCTTTATGGTAATAATGAAATACTTTTATGTTATCATTATATATAGCCTTTATTTACTATTAAGTGGAATGGTCTCATTCTATCCTTTAGTTTTACTTCATTACATCTTTCTAGCAAACAACTAAAATCATATCTTTAATCCTAATTTCTAAGATTATCTGAAGCAAATAAGGAAGTCTATAAAATGTTAATTCATCTAACCAACATTATATGAAAGCTTATCTTTATGTTGATCTGCAGGACAGATACTCAGTGGGGACTGTTGGGGGACAGGGCAATGCACAGCAATTCTTGTGCTTGTAAGTCTGAGAGGAAAAGGCAAATTAGGTGCAAGAAGCAATCCCCAGATGAAGTCTCTTGACCCTTTGGAACTCTAGCTCATGCATCTTAGTCCACGCAAATGGTCAGAGAAATCAAGGAGGGTCACACCATTAGCCTGAGCCTTTTCCTAAGATTGCTCCAGACAAAAGGAGCCACTTTTGTCTGTTTGTCTGTCTTTGTGTTTGTTTTGTTTTTTTTAAACAGTGTTTTATTTGTATTGCCCTGGGTATCATGGTACTCACTACATAGACCAGGCTGGCTTTAGTTCACAGTTACACCCACCCATTATCAGGTACTGGAATTAAAGGCATGAACCAACACTATCAGGCATCTGAGGACTCTTAAAAATTTCTACATAGCCATACAACTTGTATTTAAACAAATAGTATCTGAATTTATAACTAACATGTAGACTAAACTTAAGAAGCTTACAAATTCAAATGTAATTTGTTCGTGATATATTTTGTGATTTCATTGTCATACAAATATGAGGACCACCAATTTTGAATTCCCAACATGTATGTAAAAAGCCACCAGTTGAGAACAGAAATACTTTTTGATTATTAAACTCATCTAAGAGCGCTGTTCAAATGAGTTATGAGTTCTCTTTTTATGTTCAAAGTTTGTTTGTGTTTTAACCATGTGAATGTGTGCATGCACCCACACACACACACACACACACACACACACACACACACACACAAATACACACACACAAACTCACAGGCACATACATATATACACACACACAGGTATGTGTGATGTTTGAAGAAGCCAAAAGGGATAGGAAGACTTGAGGCTGAATTTACTGTCAAGGGTGGGGAGGAAGGCATATTAGACCCAGAAGAGAAAACAGAAAGTGAAAAGAGAAGGAACAGGCAATGGTTGATGTTTAAGCATCTAAGGATTCTTTGAGTTATCTCATTGTTCCTCGTTTATGTTTCCCTTCATTTCTCTATTTTGTTAGTTAGGATAGTGTCCCTCCATGTTTGAATTAGATTAGCTAACTTGTTAATTTTATCAACTCTTGGGATCCTTGATAATATTATTGTGTTCCTTTTTTCTAATTTACTGATTCCAGCCTTGAGTTTGATAACTTCCTTCTGTCTCCCTCCCTTTTTTCTTTTTTTTTTTTTCTTCTAAGATGTTTCCCCTGTGTTTTTAAGTTGCTGGTACGTGATCTCTCTGATTGGACTGGAAAGGCCCTTTTTGAAGTGAACTCTCCTCTTTGCAATTCTCATTGTTTCTCATGAGTTTCTGTATGCTACTCCTTCATTTTCACTGAATTTTAGAATGTTTTTAATTTCTGTATAATCTCTCGAGGCCATCAGTCATTTGGTAAAGAGTTGTCTAATTTATATGAGTTTGCAGAGACTTTTCCTTGATTTTAATCCTAGCTTTAATCCATGGTGATCTTTTCCTATATCTGTGTTCTCTATTGTATGTAGACATCTGGCTAGGCCTTTCTGGCTTTTAGACCTTCTGCTGAAAATTAATATAATTTTGTTAAGTTTGCCTATGTTTGTTTCTTGGGCTTTTTGCCTTGTACCGTTTAATATCCTTTTTCTGTAGATTAGAGGTTTTGATTATTATGTGGACACATTTGTTTGATTTCTTTTCTTTTAGTCAAACATATTTCTTGTTCTGTAAACTTCATGTACATTCATGGACATCTTTTTCCCTTAGGTTAGGAGAGGTTTCTTCTATTACTTTGTGGAAAATAGTTCCTGGAATTTTGAACTGAGATCTTCTCCAACTATTACTATTGCACTTAGGTTTGTTTGTTTGTTTTACTTTTTCCATGGTGTCCCATATTTCTCGGAGGTTTTAGATTTACTATTTTTCTTTACTGATAGATTAATTCCTTCTGTCTTCTATGGCTGCAATTGCCACTCCCATCTCTTATATTCCCTTGTTGATGTTTTGCGTCTATAGTTTTCTGTTCTCTTACCTAGGGTTTCTGTTTCCAGGGTTTCTTTATTTTATGTTTTTATCATTTCTTGTATTTTTCTTTTCAGGCCTTGTACAATCTTATTCATTTTTCTTCACTCATTTGATCGTCTTTTCCTATATTTATTTACAGGTCTTATTCATTACTTTTTAAAGTTCTCCATCTTCATAAGATTAGATTTAAGGTCATTTTCTGCTGCAGCTGTGATTTAATATTCATGACAGGCTGCTTTAGGATAACTAGAACATGGTTTTACCAATTGCCCTGGAGTTATTGATTGTGATCTTATGTTGGCCTTTAGCTCTCTTGGTTTTGCAGTTATTATTGATTTACATGATGATTTCTGAGATTATCAGTGTTGGAAAAGTGCTTTTGGATGCCCCACACCATTGATTCCTGTTTTCTCTAACTTCTAGTGAGTGTCCCAGAGCACCAGTTACTTGCAAAAGTTCAAACCCAGTAGGAGTCTATCCACGGATGTTTATGGCCTATGTGGCCTATTGGGTTTTGGGTGCTTAACTTGTTTCTATGGTACCTAGTATAAGTTTTGATTGGGGACCCTGTTACCAAATTAATCTAGAACAAAGAGGTGGAAGTTGTTCTCCAGATAATGGACCCTAGGGATTGGGATGCTATTTAAGGCTCCTGGGTGTGCTTTAAGGGGTCTTGTTACACAAGGAATTGGGGCAGGACCTTATGTGGTTGGTCTAGTCACAGCTGGTCTCCATGAAAGCAGTCAGAGTTGTGCATCAGAAAATGGAGTGCAAGATTGAGGGTGTAGTTTACTCCTGCAGAGTGTGCTTTAAGGATTTGACTGGCAAGTGCTTGAAGCAGTGTCTTCCCGGTTGTCCATTGAACATGTAGGCCTCAGGGAAAAAAAAGGAGAGTTTTGAGCCGTGAAACATAGTGCTAAAGATGGAGTCTAAATGCATGAAGTTTAATTGAAACCAAAATTCTTTATTGGCATTCTTTATCTTTTTTCTTAAGATACCTATAAACTCTCGCACAGTTTTGTTTTATGTCCTGTTTAACTGAATACTAATTATGGAGGAAGTTTGCTTCCCACAGCAGTAACAGATATCTTGGATTGAGAAGAATTAAGCACCAAATCCCTGTGACTTGGTTGGAGGCACACCTACTCTATCCTGGGTCTATACCAATTTGACACAACCTAACATTAATGTTTGTGTCTATTTATATGTCTAGGTATCTAGGTATCATGGTAGGTAGATGAACAGATGAGAAGTATAGATATATATATATATATATATATATATATATATGTGTGTGTGTGTGTGTGTGTGTGTGTGTGTGTGTGTGTGTGTGTGTGTGTGTGCCTGTATTGGTTTGTGGACATATGGGGTGAGGAGAGATTTATTTCAGTGACTTACAGTCTCTGGTCCAGTTAATCCAACAATGACTGGCTGTGAAAGTTAAGTTCAAGAATCTTATAGTTGCACCATCACCAAGAATGATGTCTTAAGTTGTCTTCTGTGGTTTTGGAATTCTTTTAAATTAAGATTTAATGCCAGTAATGAAATAAACTTTCTATCAAGACAGAACAAGCAGGATAAGAACAAACACCTCTTTCTTCCATGTCCTCATATAGGCTTCCAATAGAAGGAATTGCTCTTTGTAGCAGAATTAAATATCTGGATTCAATGTGTTTTTTGTATTTTTACATATTCAGACTAAGAAGTAGATCTTTTCACATTGAATGAAAGCAGAATTCCTTCAAAGATATGCCCATTATTTTATGGTTTTATATATAATTCCAGTTTGTAATCAAGTAGGCAACCAAATTAGCCATGCGAGTCTACTTCTTGTCAACTTGAGACAACATCATACTTCCTTATATTGTGAATAATTTGTAAATACAAGTGTATGACCAGATTATAATGGTACCTTGATATAGTAGAATGATGCTACATACAAATCGAAACGAATTATATATTAAACCAGGTCATAGTTATATAGAATGCTATAATTATCAATTCCACAATGTCAAACATGTTATAGATTTAGAATAGGTGAAATGGGATTTATGGCACTTTCTTTATTATCTCAAATTTGAAATGAATATGAAAATGATTGTATTGTCTTAATTGTTATTATATTGCATGGTACAGTAGTTGATGAAGAAAACACAAAAATCTATAGAAACACTTTGTTAACAAAATACGAAGCAATTATTGATTTCAATTATTAATCATTTTCTACAACTAGTTATGGTTATTTAGACAACCATGTGTAAATACAACCTTAGGTTATATTTATAAATACCTTCTTCACTACCCTGTTTTTATTTTCTTCACCCATTAGAAGCACCTCATTAGATACCAATCTCCATGCCTGGTGGTTTTGTACCCTTTGTCATTCTGCATTAGTTTGTCTATTTTCTTTTCACATTGGCTATGAGGACAAAGATCCCTCCATCTTTCCTAAGCTCAAGCTGTTTCGCGATTCTACCCCTGGCCTGATAAGTTTTATGGCAGAACACCCAACACTCTTCCAAAGGAAACTGAGAAGATGACATAGCTAACCACATGTTCTTGACTCTTGTTAGACTTTGCTTTCTTGTTTCCCCTTCAATAGCCAAACAGGATATGTGTCTTTAAAACTCAATCTGGCAATTTGCATTTGGAGTTAGTCTATTGAAAATGTTTCCCTCCAAGCTTTGGTCATTCTGAGGTGTCTGTCGATTTTACCCTGTAATATCGGGAAGCCTTAGATTTATCTTTTGAAATTGTAACCAGTTTGAGCAACTTATACATTTCATCATGGACTATGACCTGATATCTGAAGAAATTCTTTCAAAGTGCAACCTGAGGCATTCAACAGGGAACCAAGACAAAGGCTCAAAAGAGTTGTTCATTCACCTATAACGTACCTGGTCTAAATTGCCTATAGAAATTGTCATTTATCTTGCCACTTCACTACTCGATATAACACCTTCTGTTGAACATAGTGATGGCCATTTTTTTGCTTCTGGTAACAGACATCAAGATTCTAGTGAGATGTCTCCAAATGACCCTTTTCGGAAGTGTATGATTGTGTTGTAGCCACCATTAATTGTCTCCTTATATACATTTGTTTATGTGTTGTCTATCTCTGTCTCTTCTGAACATTCTGTTGTTTGTCATTGTGAGTTGAGAATTTTGTATTAAAACTAATAAGCAGTTCTCTCCTTGGGGATAATATCTTTATTATTTCCTGAAGACTTATAAGACAAGGATGTGTGTATGGATTCTTTGAGTTAGAATGGCCTTCCTTTAATGTTAAATGGCTGAGTTCAGTGACAATAAAACACTGGAAATCTGGAGAAGTATGGTTGGGCATCCATAAGAACTACTGGACATTCTAATTAGTTTCCTTCAATAGATGTGTGCTTATGTTTATAACAACATGTTCCTCTCTGCTTTGCACCGGTTTCTTAAAATTATATCTGTGACAACTTTAAAAATATCCTTCCCCTAGGAAATAACAGGGACAAAACTACAATCCCAAGAGTACACAGGGATTTACCTATAACTCTAGCCATATATGTAGCAGAGGATGGACTTGGAAGGAGAGGTCCTTTGTCCTGTCAAGTCTCAATGTCCCAGAGTAGGGGAATGTCAGGGAATGGAGGTTGGAGGAGGTAGGTGGTAGGTGTATAAGGAGCTCCATCATAGAATCAGGGGAAGAGGGATGGGATAGTTTGTTCCTGGAGGTGAAACAGAGAAAGGGAATAACATTTAAAATGTAAATAAAAATAAATAAATTATGTCAATCTTTCCGTAACCATGCGTGGAGAGAAAAAACATTAAAAAAATTATACACATTTATTAAGATGAAGAAAGACACACCAACCTTCTTTATTTTTAGTATTGATGACATCATGCTGTGCATGTACCATGCCCAAGTGCCCTTTCCTCTTCTTCTCCCAAAATCATCTCATTGCATACCTAGGATTGATCCAATTAAGTTCCTTGTGTCCTCAACAGTCAGATATGACTAGAATGTGCAGCTCCTGCAATTATTTTCCTACAGGTAACCTCTGATCTTTCTCCTTTGGGAAGAAAAGATCTGAGTAAAGAGCCTCTATCCAGAGTTATGATAAGCGTTTCCTTAAGATCAGTGAACAATACAAATAGAGCACAAAGAGCCTCTTCCTCAGAAAAACTCAGACATTCATCTCTATTTTATAGAATGTTTTTAAAGTTAATCAACCCAAAGGCAATGCAGGCAAACCAATGCTGGCCACCCTGTTCATATCAAAAAAGAGGGACTGAAGATAATTTGGAAAATAAAAACCAAGTTCTGGGTCCATTTATGGATCTCTGACTGATAACAATAATAGTATTGAGAGTCAGTTTCCATTCCACACACCTTCCTTAGGATTCTGACCTTGACCAAGGTACTGTGGTTCTAGGCATCTAATTCCAGACTTTCTGGCTGGGCTACAAGCAACAGCTCAGAAGCCAGAAAACCTATAAAAATGCAGTGACTTCACCCAGGGTACCTCAGGGCATCCTTCTTTTCTAAAATAGTTTTTATGGACTTATCATATCTCTACTCCAATAGTCCTAGATGCCCCTGGGTCTCATTCAGATGTTGAAGTGTGCTTTTGTCACTCAGTTCTTACAAAGATATTTGATTTAAAAGATTAGAGGGATGTGGAGGTATTGATGAGTCTCAGTGGTTAGTAAATATGATTTAAATTAGTGTGAAAATAGAAATCTGAATGAAAGCCAGGAGGACAGGAGATTTAAGAAGGCCATTAGTGGTAATCCGAAGAGTAAATCTGAATAATAATAATCAAGTCTGTTAAAACAAATATGAAAGGGCTAGAAGAGAGCAAGCAACCGTTGGAGCAAGACAAATATGCCTTTCTTGAAAATGAAGTGAACATTGGAAAATTAGTATTGTAATTGGAAGTAAAGGTACAGCAAGTCCTACAGTTAGAACAGTGATGGGGCCCAGGGTGCTGTACTCCAGGAGCCTATGGTAAAACTTAAGCTTGTGACAGAGAAATTGATTTCCTGTGGTCACTGTACCTACATATTCATTCCTCAATAATGTACTATGACAATTTTCTGATCAAAAGATAGCATTCACAGTAGCAAAAGTAAAACTTCCTTAATGTCTCTAAAGCAGCAAACATGCCATTGACATAGTTTGGCGTGATGTTACACTATGATCCTGGCACTTAGGCAGGAGAATTTCAAGTTAGAGGTCAGCTGGGCTACATAGTGAGTTCTGTCTCAACCTATTCTCCTTAAGAGAATTGTTATAAGAATTGAGCTATACCATTCAATAAACTCTAAGGGAATATATTGCATGAGTTAGTTGCTTAAAAAAAGATTTATCATTATATTCAGAATAGTGGTCAGATGTGATTTTGTGGAAATTTTAAGGCGAACACGGTCATTACCATTTCATTAGTGAAATCAATATTATATAGTCTGTAGGTGCAGTCAAGTGGTAGGTGCATACATCATGTGCATAAGACCCTGGGCTTGAAACCCAATGCTCTAGAGTGTCATTTAGTTTAGAGAATGCAACAGGCCTTAGATGGTCACACTCCTGCCTGTTTTTCTCTCCCTGATTTTCTGAGACAGGGTTTCTGTGCAGCTGTCCTACAGCTCACATTGTAGACCAGGCTGGCCTAGAACAGAGATCTGCCTGCCTCTTCCTCCCTGTTTTGGGATTAGAGGCATGAGCCCCACTGTCTGACCTTCATGTCTTTTATAGGCAAAGCAGAGATTTGTAGTCAACCAAGTGCTCCCCTGTCCAGCAAATGCTTTGTACCCTAACAACAGGTTGCCTATTGTGCTTCCATCACTTATTTTTTCTTGAAAGGGTCTTACTCCGTAGCACAGACTAGCCTCAAACTTGTTGCATTGCTGCCTCAGCCTTCTAAGTGAAGGCCTACAGGAACGAACCACTATGGCTAGCATATTCTCCCTCCCTTCCTTCCTCCTTTCCTCAACAACAACCACACACTCATCCACTGTTTACCTTCCAATTTTGCATTCAACTCCTTCCTAGCACACTACTTTACCCACCCTCGTTGTCTGAGCTTTGTGTATCTGTGTGATTTATTGGTTTCCTTTTTTCCAGCAGTCACTCTGAATGGTCAGCCTTGAACTAGAGAACTGTTTCCTATGTTTTCTCATTTTTTTCCTTTCTTTTTCTCAGTATCAGTATTTACTGCTCCCTTCCATTAGGTAGGCTTGAGAAATTTCTGGTTGGCTGATCAGATGATCAGCCTGTCAGTGATTCACATGGACCTGGAATATATAGTCTGTTTTAACAATTAGAACTAAAATGGAATGAGAGGCGAGGCCGGTTGTAAATGATCCACAAGTTAGTGTATAATTTTGTATTCACACTAGTGAATTGCCAGCATAAACAAAGAACTATTGGGAATGATAACTATGACAGTGACAGAGTCATGATGAAAACTCATCCAACAGCATTGCACATCTAATTAAATGTGTTTGTCACCCTGTTAGCAATCTCCTTATCTGAAATCATTTATTTGGCTTTTAGGTTGTGTTATGATTTTAGTCAACCACTTGCCAATATATCTAAAACTTACACTTAAAGAATTCAGCAGTAATCTCTCAACCTTCATATGTGTTGGGAGCTGTATCACAACTGCTAGAGTGCCAGCAACTTGTCCTCATAGAAATGCTCAGGATGCCATTGTAGGTGCCAGTGGTCCATGTACTGATTGCTTAGAATCATGTCAGATGCCGTGAAAGAACATCCTGGTCAATTCAGAAGTCTTGACCTTCTTCTGGCTCTTTACTCATGCTTAGGTGATGCCAAGTTCATTTGGTTAGGAATTCTGCATTAATAACAAAGATCTAATGGAGACAGATCTAGCTTGTACTCAGAAAAGATCATGATGAATTGGGTGTGGCAGGCCACCACGCCCCTGCAATCCCCCTGCAAAAGGAGGCTGAAGCCATAGGATGGTCGGTCATCCTGGGGCATAAAATGTAATCCCTGTCCCCCCAAAATAAAAATTACTGCAGAGCAGCAATAAAAAACAATAATGAGCCATAAGCATTCTATGATTATGAGGAGGCCATAGAGGCGTGCTCTGGGTGTATGTTTATAGTAACTTGCCACTTACAAAGTTGTCTCAGTGCCCGTGATATTTCTACATTTTCCTATGTTTAAGTCATAGAACAAAGCCTTCATGTTTTTCTTCCTTTTGTCATAGACTCTTTTCCTATAATTTTATTCCAACTGAAAAAGTACAAAATTGTTTGAATTGGTTCTAGGATATTCCGAAATCAAAAAAGCATTGCCCAGTAGTCACCTCAGCTTCTCCGGTTTCTCATCCACTAAAAGAGGTCGAGCAGTGGTGTGTCTGCATAGGAGAAAGTGACTGTGAACCCACCGGTTAGGGTTTTACGGATATGTTGATGGTTACCTGTACTGTGAGACTAAATGGTATGAACAGTTAATTTATTTGAATTGTGATATTGTTTTCCTTCTTCTTTGAAATCTTCACAGAACCAGAATTTTGCCACAGATATACATACGGAGTGCGAGCCACTGTTCAGTGCATTCTGCTTGGCTTTATTTCATTCAGTGCCTGTGCTGGTACTGTGACACAAGAAGAGCCTTTTCTCATCCAGTAAATGCTGCCTGGCAATGCTTTCTACGACTTTCTTCATCGTGGCAATTTCCAGCCCTTTACAGCACCCACAAAGGTAGGCTGAGGTCTCCCATCTGAGCCCTTACTACTGCAATCTGTTTTGCCCTGGACTCTGCCATCCCTGCCGTTGGTTCTGCTGAGGCTCAGACCCGGGTTATCTCAGTTTGTGCTGAATACAGTTTTTATCTCATTTCAATTAGCAGTTATTATCAGTAAGACTTGCAGTCAGTTGGTAAGAATTGTGATGCTGTTTCACCCTGTCTGTTGCTCAGTGGCTGTAAACGTATAGCTGCCTGGGGTTTTAATTTAGTTCATTAGAGTGTTTTTTTGTTTTTTGTTTTGTTTTTGAGCATGCCCCACACATTGTTTTTTTCTTGGGGGGTTTGGGGAGGTTGAAATTTCCTTGTTTATTAATGAGGTTAAGAAATGGTTAGGTGCATAAAAATCCCTCTCGCAACCAAGTTTATTTTTAATCATTTTCTTTGATGAACTTGTAAAATTGTTTACAGTCCATTTAATTGCAAATTGAGTTCTCTGATCGCTCCTGTTTCTCATCTCCAAGGCATCCTGCTATGATGACACTCCTGCTCTTCTGTTGGGAATAGAAAAAAAAAAAACTTTTAAGTTCAGAACCAAATGCAGACGCTCCTTTTGAATTTTTAACCTTTTTTCCAAGAACTGTAATCAGTGATATCCCATCCTTGCACTAAAATGCATTCTTTGTCTGCTGAGTACAGGGCATCGGCCCACACCTTACACAGTGCAAAGAGCTGTGACTAATACAGATTAGTAAAGTGCTTTTAAATACTCACGTAAATTGTTCTCAGTAACCTTTTCTGTGTGGCTCAATTGGGAGACATATTCCGAAGTACAAAACTACTGTTGCTCTAACATGTATCTGATGCTATGTCAGATGAGGGCACTGTTAGTACCATGATATTGGTGTCCCTGAACATTCATAGTATGACATAGGGTCTATGCTAGAATAGTATTGAAAATGTATCCATTCTTGTTAAGTGATAGAATTTAATTTAGTACCTCAGTGAAGGAAACACATCCCCATGAATTCCATAATTTTAGTTCCTCCTAAGGAATGCCAGTAGTCAATACCAGTATGCACCTTGATTTATAGAATTGACAGTTGATTTGGTAAAAGATGCTATATGGCTTCTTTACTAAATAATCAGAAACATCTGCCTCCTGTCTCAGATATAAATGAGTATTGGGATAAATTATACTAGTAATATATTCATTAGGAAGTTAAAATTGCTGGTAGGTGCTATTGACACAAAATACAGCACTCACCCAGGAAATAAGAGATAGTTAATTCTTGAGGAAAACCTAAGTGTAGCCTGGGAGCACAGACTCAGGTTATAACCACTGAAATTTGATATAATATTTTTATTTGTTGATACAGAAAAAAAAACATAAATCAGTGCATTTATCACATTGGTGGTCACTGCAAATAAGCAGGCTGCAGCAAAACAAGGGAACTCTGTGTAGATCTGTGATGTCTGGTCACATGTTTAGCTTTCAGATTGGTAAGGGTGGTGCCCTGCTAAGCATACATTTTAGGGCTGTAGTGAATTTGGTCCCTAACACCCATGTAAAGGCTGTGGAAGGCAGCAAACACCTATAACTCCAACTCTGGGGAGATAGACAGTGTGACCTTTCCAGTCATATTATGGTGTCATTGAGCTGCAGGTTCAATCAGAGACCTTGTCTGAAAAAATAAGGTAGAAAACGCCTGGAGAAGACACTGATGCCAAGCTCCCCACACACAGAGAACACATTTGACAGATTTGGATAGTCACAGGCATGTTCAGACTCAGGCGTGAACAGTGAGTGACTTTCAAAGGGACAGTCTAAGGTAGTCGGCTTAGGGTCTTCACACCATTTACAATCACGAAGCTCAGCATTGAGAGGACTCAGCCTTGAGAACTTATGTTTACATAAAGAACTTTAACAACACAAAGGATTACAAGTCAAGGCCTGTCTTATTTACAGAGTGAGTTCAGAAAAACTTGGCATAATAAGATCCTGTCTCAAAATAAATAATATAGCTTACCTGTCATTCATGGAGCTCTGTGGTCATTCCTTAGCACGATGTAGAAGAAATACAATGAAGGTTGGGATGGGCCAGCAAAATGGCTTCACAAGTAAAGGCACCTGAAGCAAAACTTGACAGCCTGAGTTCAGTCCCTGAGCACCCATGGTAGAGAAAAAAGACCTGCCTCCCATCAGGTTGATTTCTGACCTCTGTGTTTGAACAGTTGGCTTATGAGGAAATGGATGCTTTGTCCCCAGTATCACAGGAGCTAGGGAATGTGAACAGAGTTTGAGCCAGCAAATTTATTTATAAATGAAGCAGTTCTGTACTAATAAATATATATATTTCCTATTTAACTATAGTTTAATGTGGTAGAGTTTACATTAATATATTTGATGCATTGATTACTTATCTACTGCATATGTATGTAAACTGATAGTAGACGCTATATTCTTTTCATAAAGAAAACAAAACAATGTGAGATTACATTATTATTATTTCCTTATATCTGATTTAAAATAATAGAGCTTTGTTTAACTGTATATCATAAGGAATGGTTAAAGTAGTAAATTTGTGGAGGTTTAAAACCAAATATTTTTGAAAGGCTTATATTATACTATTTTTGTGAGCAGTGATTAGTAAAACCCTTATAGCACAAATCTCTCACACATCACTGCAAGACCACAGATAAAAGATGACATTCAGACGACATGCAGCTGAGAATGACCGTGAAGGTCTGGTCACCTCCCTGCCATAACCACTCAAGTTCTGGGTTTACAGAAGTGAGTAGCCCTGTCTCGCTCCTTATTTTATTTACTTACCTTTTGATACCAGGCTCGTGCTCAGGATCCTGAGTGTGGTGTGCCATGTGGTCACTGAGCCACAGGGCTCATCCAGTCTCACCTGGCAGTGTAAGGGGTAATTCTGTTTCCTTCTTCTGTTTCCCTTGACCCCATTTGTCACGGCTGTTTTGTCTTACCGCTATATCTTTAAAGTGGAGATAATAATACCTATATCTATTTACTTCCTTAGAATCATTGTAAAGAATCGTCCTGAAAACATGGTATAGACTTTATAGGTGTGCTTGCTGCATGAATGCCCTGGAGAGAAAAATGGAGAGAGTAGCCGTTTATTAATTTTGTTGATCATATCAAAAAGTTTTTTTAAAAAATTGAATATTGCTGCATATCGGACACATAAATAATTTTTTGTACCAAAAAGTCTAGAACTTGGCATGGCAAATTTGTCGTTGAATTATTTCAGGTTTCATTTCCCTTCCTTCTTTTCTTCCTTCCATTCTTCCTTCCTTCTTTCCTTCCTTCCTTCCTTCCTTCCTTCCTTCCTTTCCTTTCCTTTTTTCTTTCTTTAAGATTGGGTCTCATGTCAGGTGGTAACAGTGCATCCCTTTAATCCCAACAGAGGCAGGTAGATCTTTGAGTTTAAGGCCACCCTTGTCTATAGAGTGAATTCTGAGATAGCCAGAGTTACACAGAAAAGCACTGTCTTGAATGAGAAAACAAAAAACGAACAAACAGAACAAAACAAAACAAAAACTACAAGTCTCCTATAAAAATTAAAAAGACAGGGCTAGGCCACACATAGGTCTGACTAGCTTCAAATTCATTATGTAGCAAACTTGACTTTGAACTTCCTACTCCTTTGCTTTCTGTTTCCCTCTTAAGTGCTGGGATTAGGAATGTGCAACAACAACAACCAGTATTATGTGGTGATGGACATCAAACTCAGGGCATCAGTTTGCTAGGCTGATGCCCTACCAATTGAGCCATTGCCCCAGCCCTAGTTAGGTTATTTTATTGGATAGTGTCCTAAAAACAAAATTAACTTTAGAAATAATTACTGGGACAAAAGAAGGTAGACAAAATGACTAATTATGTGGTATTGTTCTATTGAGGCTTTTACCCAAAGAAAGATTAGAAGGAAAGTAGAGTAAAAGACCATGACATGATCTTGTTTAGACTCTGATGTGATTCTTTCAAACTAGTCTGCCTGGGTTACCATAGTAACAGCACTGTATTAAGTGCACTTTCAAAATTGATACAGTGAAGTGGTTGTTTTATTTTATGCTGCATGATTTGTTAAGATAGAGGTGGATGCATTAACTCTGCACTTAGAATCATTGTGGGTGAGCATTTAGGCACCTATTTAGGAAGACTAATTATGATAATATTTATTTGGCCTCTTATGTTATATTAAAAAAATAAACATATTTGATATTAGTTATTTGCTATCATTGATATTTGGAGACAAAAAGATTCAGCTAGCAGCCAATCTCTGTGTTCAAAGATTCATATTTCATTCATGAACACATTTGAAACAAAATACCATTTGTGTGTGTGTGTATCTATACCTCTCTCTCTCTCTTCTCTCTCTCTCTCTCTCTCTCTCTCTACAGGTTCTTCTGGAACTGGAGCTGCACACAGCTGTGAGCTGCCATGTGAGTCTAGGAATTAAACCCGGATCTCCAGAGGAACAGCCAGTGCTCTTAACATCGAGCCATCTGTTCTGCCCCAATAAAGTACATTTAAAGGACGTATTGAAAAAAATTAGGAAGTTGGCTAATTATGCTAATAAATAAAACATGTCATATATATATACGTATATATATACATATGTGTATATATATATATATACATATATATATATCTTAAAATGTAGTGGACAAAAATGTGCACACATTGCACATACACATGTTGGGGATTTACAATAAAGCCTTGAGCATGATAAGCATATCCTTATACTCAGCTACACCTTGGCCTCCTCAGTGATACCCTAAATAGTATGCAGTATATGGTTTTCATTGAAATATGGAAAGAAAATTTGTTTCATACAGTAAAATATTGCTTCCGTTCTATTTAGTGGAAAGAAAAAAAGAAAATCTAGTCATCACCTAATATTTCATCGAAACAGCATTTCATTTGATTCAGGCAGGCTTCTCAGTGCTTGGTACATATTTTTTAATGGTTTTAAAGGAGATCAAGAGCTTATCTTCTTTAAAGGCAAAAATTTTACGTGTTTACATAAGGGGAATCAACATTTACCAAATAAAGTGAAACAAACTATAACCTACTCAACATATCTCATTTCTGGTACAGAAAGACTAAAAACAAAGAAAACTGTACAAAGTGTAGAAACTGCTGGGTGGTCCTTCTTTTTCCCTGACACTTACACAAACACTATTCTGTTTCCTATATCAAGAACTTCACAGCTGAGTTTGGTTATAGCTCAGTAATCCCAGCACTTGAGAGCCTGAGTCAGGAGGATTTTGAGTTTGAGGACAGCCAAAGTTATGCAGTAAGACCCTGTATCAAAAACCTCCCCCACCCCAATTCTTCCTCTTCAAACAAACACTACTTAAAAGATTCTAATTGTTTTCTTATTAATCCCCCACATAATTTTTCATTGCCTACAGTAAGGTTTCATACCTCCCTCACCAATTTAACCAAGTCCTCTGCCAAGAAAGAATTTTAAAGAAACATTTGAGTGAAAAGCCTTGGTATGTCAAGAGCTGGGTGCTGCCTTGGAAATATAATTTGGTAGGGGACCTTGGCTTGCTTTTCTACCTATGAACTGTGCTACACTGAAAGAGGCACTCATCTAAATTATAGGTTTATAAGTGTAAAATACAGTTCCTTTGTTACCTGTAAGGTTTACCTTCTGTGTAAGACTCCTGTGTCTGAGTTTGGTTGGTTGAGCTCCATGGTGTGACAGAAACATGTAGAAAGCACAAGTGAAATACTAGAATATCTCTCTTCCTCTTAATATTTTTATGAATGTGAACATTGAGCATGCATGTATGTCTGCACCATGTGTGAGCCTGATGTCCTTAGAAGTCAGAAGAGGGTATGGAAACTTCTGGAATTGGGTTTTAGGTAGTTGGCAGAAGAAACATATGGATGCTGGGAATTAATCCTGGGTCCTCTGGAAGAACAGCTAAACCATCTCAAACACTGACCCAGTCCCAGAAAGGAGCTTTTGTCTACTTTTTAGCACACTTCTGGAGAACTTCAGTATATCAGAGGTCGCTTCAGTTTTCATCTGTCACTCTGTAGAGCAATTTGCAAGCACATGTGCCACACTGCTAGATGATTAAATTGGAATGTAGTCGTTTTCATTTGGAATTTCTTGTTTCTTGATGAATTATCAGTGTATGTTTTTTCCAATCCACCCTTCGTTGAATTTCCTATTAGTTTTTTTTAATTTGTTGAGTTCTTTACATATTAGGTAGAATTCATCTAGTGAGTTTTTAAAATCTGGTAGTTTTTATAAGAAAATATTACCCCAGTCATGCAGTCGTGGCCATCCTTTAATCCCTGCACTAGGGAAGTGGAGGCAGGTGTATCCCTGAGTTCAAATCAGTCTGGTCTACAGAGAGTTCCAAGTTGGCAGGGCTACACAAAGAAGCATCCTACCATGGCCTTTAACAATCAAAGTTTAGTTTATCAATATTTCCTTGTATGAAGACTCTTTACCAAGGCCTTGGTCTGAAGTTTTCTTTTTTTTTTCTTTTCTTTTTTATCTCGGTCTTCACGTTTTAATTGGTGTCCTATTTTCTTGTTTTACAGGTAAGTCCATGATCTATTTTGATTGAATTTCTATGTAAGTTTTGAAATAGTCAAATTTTTATTATATCTGGCTGTCAGGTTTGGAATAACACTAGTGTTATTGAAAAGAGCTGTCTCTGCTCTATTGAACGTCAATTGGAAAAATGAAATGAAATTTTTTAGTACACATGCAGGAAAATATAAATTGTCCCATGTGAATGAATGTATAATCAAGAAAATGTAGCACAATATTCACTCAATTAAAGGTCTATAGGGAAAATACTGGCACCTGGGAAACAGAGAAAACCTAGGGAATTGCATTTTATGTCATAGAATTGGACCTGGGAATAACATTAATTTTCAGAAGAGTCTCCTTATCTCCGTGTTCCTAGATCTTTTCTCCTCATGCCAAGCCCCTGATTAACTTTCTCCATTCAGAGCATTTAACCAGTAATGAAGCAGAGAGAAGTCTCTAGCTTTAGCGGTGATGGAGTACGTCAAGTTTTCCACAGTGTCACAGGAGACATCCTGGAAAGGGCACCCTTGAATCTGGTCAAAATAAGGAAATCTGTTCAGCAGTCGGACTATGGCAGTTCTCAGTGACCTCACCATTAGGCCCTCCATGAAAAATCTCTTGTATCCTGGAGAGCCCTAGCTTCTTCTGTGACATCCACAAGTGTTGTTTGGCAACAACTGCCTCTCAGATATTCCCTCTGCGTAACTATGGTTTAATAATTGGCCTCTAATTCAGAGTAAAGAGGTATTTTAGAGGGAGCACATATAGGATGAAGAGATCAGAGATGGGGAGAAAGGCTGGACATCTGTCTTGGCAAAAAATAAAAGAAGAAATGTGTGGGTCTTGGGAAAATACCCTGGGAAGATGGCTTTAGTTCTTTTGTTCTCTAGATTCACCGACCTCTTGGAGAAGTTGCTGAACCTCCTAAATAGCTTTGGTCAGACGGTAAATTTTCTAGATACCCCTTTTTAGATTTCGATTGTCCTGAGGTTTGTATTGCTGATGGTAAATATTTGCCTGGAAGAGTGCTAGAGCCAGATTGATTTTTAGATGCTTTGGAAGATATGGAAATTTTCTGATATACTTTGGCTAATGGCACAAGGTCTAAATGATGTTTTTCCGATGTGGACTATCCCTCAGACCTTTGGAAATATAAAACAAAAATAGGGTGTTTTTTAAAGTCTAATTTTCACAATGACAAATCACTTTGAGCATGGAGAACACTTTCTGGAGCCCTAGAGTGGGGTGAAGAAATTCCTGAAACCCTAGGACAGATGGTGAACCTGCCTTTTTGATAGAAGGAGGAGTTACTTGAGCATCTGGGACAATATGGAATGTCCAGCATGCCCCTGTAAGGATTGGCAACTTTCCACAATACCTTCTTCACATTTTTGGAAAATCCAAAGACCTTTGGACAGATGGAGAAGGTGGGAGACTCTCATGAGGTAATTGTAGCTTTTGGTGTCTCTTTGGCAGGTGAAGATGGCACAAGATCCCTTTTGGGAGAAGGGGTAAGCTTCAAACTGTCCTTCTTAGAGGAGCATTTTCTCAAGACTACATCAGAAGGATCAAATCTTAACATTTTGTTTCTATAAACTGGATGCCTGTGGTCCATTTTGGTAGAGGAAGAATGTCAACTATATATCCCCTGAGTGGATTTGTGTGAAATAAATCCATGTGGGTAGCTGGGGATAGTTGTAAAGCATGCTGTTCAGATGCAGTAGGTCCTTAGCCATCCTTCTCTGAAGAGGAAGGTCTTAATGTACCATGTATATATGTAGAAATCCTGACTGTGACATGAGAATCAGGGGAAGGTATTAGAGCTTCCTCTGAAGATGTACAACTCCTAGAGCATCATGGACATATGTGAGAGATCTGAGAGCCTCATGAGCAGATAAGGATGTTTCTGGGTATTGTTGTGGAATTGTGGAAGTTCCAGGAAAAATATCTTCTGCTTGAGAAGTGGAAAAAGACTTTAGTATGGAAATGTCAGGTTCCCTTGCCTGCCTGATAGGCAAAAACAGGTTCCAAAGCCCCTTCAAGGAATGAGTAAAATCCAGAGCATTTGTTGTAATTGGCAGATGTTCTTGGTCCACTTGTGGATATAAAGAAGGGGCAACCTTTGGCACATATTTGGAAGAGTGTGTAGCTTCTTCTGCAGTTGGGGAAGATGGCTGATCTTGAGGAGATAAAGGAAGTTGCTATAGCCTCCTGTGAGAGTTTTTTCAGGGTCATAAGCATTCTTTTGCAAAACGGGCATCCTAGAAATCCCTTTCCTGAGATGTCGAGGATGGTACAAACACTGAAGTTTGCATATCATGTTCCCCTACTCCTCGTTTGCATATGGTTGGATCCATAACCTTCTATACAGATGGAATATATCCTAGAACATCTTTTGTATATGTGTCATATCCACTAGTCATTTCTAAAGATGAGGCTGTGGGTAGGACTCCTTTTGTAGATGTTTCTTGTCCCACAGTCTCTTTATGAGATAGAATACTACACTCAGAATCCTGCTCAGTTTTGGGAAATTCTAGCATCTCTGATGTATATGTGGAAAATTTTCTAGCCTCTCCTTTCAGGACAGAGACGCCCTAGAGTCCCCTGAGGTGGTAGTTGATATTTTATCATCTCTGTACATTGTATAAATATGGAGACTCCATGGCTCATAGACTGTGTGCTGTGATAAACTTGTCTCTTTTGGGCCTGATGACAAGTCAGGGTATCCTTTTCAATGGTAGAGGATATTTGAATAATTCTCTGTTGTTTGGGAACACTGGGAAGTACTGGGGGAGATGGTGAGTGTGCTAGATCATTTTTTATGTGCAGAATGCACAAGCGTCCCAGAATTGGACTCACAATTTTCTACCACATCTTGCATGGGTGTGGAACACTCAAGATCACCTTCTGAAACTGGCAATGATCCTTGATCTATTGTATTGTACATGTAGAAAATTTTGTCTACTGCTTGGGCTGGTATGTGTGTTATGAGGTTCACTTGGGGATTTGTGAATGTATTTTGTCCCCCTTGGACCATAAGTGATGATTTAAGCCCATTTTTAAGAGTGGAGGACTCTTGAACGTCCTCTTGGTTTAATAGAGAAGTTCTGAAATCCCCTTTGTCAGCAGAATCAGGTTTCAAACGCATTTAAATGAAGCAGATTGTATAAGGCACATTGTTGGAGATGGGGGACGTCTTTGATGTCTTTCTGAGTTGACATAGTTCTCTGCACTGCTTTGAAGCTGGAGAAGGTAGTAAAGTCTCATGTGGAAGTGGGTAGGACTTAACCCATTTGTGGAATATGAGAAATCACTGAGATTACCTTTAAAGAGAATAACTTTTGAAGTCCTCTTTGTCTGATGGGGCCTGTTACCTCCCCTTGACCAGAGGGGTCTTTTTCAACACACTTTGGAGAGAATTGGAAAGACTGCAGACAGGTAGGATAGGGAATGAACATTTGAAACTCCTTTGGAAACTCTGTGGGATAGTGAGTTGATCACCCAGAAGAGTGGGCAATACTGAGAAAATAAGGGAAGGAGAGATTACTTCTGCCCACCTTTATCCACATCCCTAGTCAAGAGGAAACTGCATAGTGCCTCTGGACACATGAATATAGGAGCAGTCAAGCTGCAGGAGACCTGCAGTCCAAACTGCACCTGGATATGAACTGGTGCAAACAGTATTCAACACCCAAATCTCATGTGGTGTGGGGAAGTCTTAGACCATCAGAGGGCAAAAAAACCTGAGAACTCTGCTCATATTCTTGACTCAGGAAAAAAAAAACACCCAGCTCCATCTGGGCCTCCTGGGCAAGGGACCCAGGAGCAGTAGGGGTAAGACGTTTCTAGTTGCAGCCCTCATTGAAAGCTGAAAGTCAGTCCAATGAGCGAGTTCAGGCTGCAGACCAGAGGGTGAGTCCAACTTTTCTCCTCTAACTGACCTGACTGGTGGACTCGGACATGCAAAGGCAGAACTCCTCTAGTACAAGGGACTTCCAGTTTCTAGCTGGCTCCTGAACCTCGCTGATCCCATCCCAGATCTCCTGCTCCTAGACACTGTGGGAGAGCTAACCACCCAGGAATGTTGGCAATAGTGGGCCTACAAGGAACAGAGACTGCCACTTCTGCCCACCATTACCCACATTTCTGGCCCAAGACAAAACAGCACGGTGCCTCTGGACACAGGAATATAGGAGGAGTAAAACTGCAGGAGCACCGTGTTCCAGACTATGCCTGGATCTGAGCAGAACAGGACAAAGTGCTCTCTGCACAAAAATCCTGATGGTTGAACTAGACCTTCAGAGGAGCAGAACCTCCTGGGAAAATAGAGGAGACTATTCTCTGCCCAGATTCCTGACTCAAGAGGAAAACACCTTGTGCCTTCTGTATGGCCTCCCATCACAGAAGTACCTAGGTGAAGTATGGGAAATTCCTTCTGGGTCCTGCCCACAGAGACAGATGAAAGCCAATGGACAGGAGCAACTGCACATGAGAGCTAAAATACTCTCTTCCATTAACTGAGAAAAAAAAAAAAAAAACAGGAAAACAGGTCTAGAGCAGTCCTGACACCTTAGCCTACAGGATGGTCCAGCCACTGTCTGAAAGAGGAAGACAAGCTAAATTCAGATTCTACCTGAAGGCTAGAGGCGATCATAGTAATGCAAACAACAGAAATGAAGACTACTTGGGCTCATCAGAGCCCAAATCTCAATCAAAGCAAACACTGGATATCTATACATTCCAGAAAAGAAAGATCTAGATTTAAATTCACGTTTTATAATGACGGTGGACGATGGTAAGAAGGTCTGTGTGTTCCCTTAAGAAAGTACAGAACAAGAGAAAATACAGAAGTAAACAAGTAGAATCCCTGAAGGAACTCAAAACTACCTTAAAAAGTACTACTGGAAAAACAACAAAACAGGAGAAATGAACAAAACCAACCAGGAGTTAAAGGAAATGGAAATAGAAAAAAATAAAGAAAGCATAAGGAAGAAAACCCCTGTAAATAGAAAACCTAGGAAAGAGACGAGGAGTTACAGAAGTGAGAATCAACAACAGGATAAAAGTGATAGAAGACATAATCTATTGAGCAGAAGATTCCATAGAAAACGTTGACACAACTGTCAAAGATAATGTAAATGGAAAAGCAGCTAGCCCAAAACATACAGTAAATCCAGGACACAATCAGAAGATCAAACCTAAGGATAACAGGTATAGAAGAGAGTGAAGACTGTCAACATCAAGGGACAGTAATATCTTCAACAAAATTATAAGAGAAAACTTCTCAAATCTAAAGAAAAGAGATGCCCATAAACATACACAAAGCCTACAAAACTCAAAATAGATTGGACCAAGAAAGGATATCCTCCCATTACTTCATAGACAAAACAACAAATGGGGAAAAGAAATAAAAATGATAAAAGCCGTAAGGAAAATGTCAAGTAACATATAAAAGCAAACCTATCAGAATTACACCAGAATTCTCACCAGATACCATGAAAGCCAGATGATCCTGGATAGATGTTGTACAGACACTAAGAGAACAAAAACGCCATCTCAGGCTACTGTATCCAGCCAAACTGTCAATTAACATAGATGGAGAAACAAAGATATTCAATGACAAAATCAAATTTACACAATATCTTTCTGCATATCCAGTCCTACAAAGGACACTAACTAGAAAACCCCAAAACAAGGAGGCAAGTAAAATGATAGATAAAGCAAGAAATTAATAATCTTTTCACAACAAAACAAAGAAGAAAGCACACAAACATAAACTAACCTCAATTATGAAAATAACAGAAAGGGACCATCACTATTCCTTAATATCTCTCAACGTTAATGGATTCAATTTGCTACTAAAAATACTCAGAATGATCATTGGATACATAATTCGGACCCAGGGTATTGCTCTAAACGAAACACACTTCACGGACAGAGAAAAGACACTACCTTTTAGTAAAAGTCTGGAAAACAATTTTCCATGCAAATTGTCTGAAGAAGCAAGCTGGAATAGGCATTCTAATATCATAGAAAATTGACTTTCAACGAAGAGTCATCAAAAAGCATAAGGGAGGACACTTCATTATCATCAAGGAAAAAGAATTAGCTTTTACAAATGCCTCCTGCCTTTTACAGACATATCTACAATCACCCTTGCTTGGAGAAAGTAGTTAGATTTAATTCCTTCTTTGAATGAAGAGGAAGATCTAAGGCTACACTCCTCAGAGAAACAAGATGTCAGGTACTGTAGGAAGAAATATGCATCTAGGCAACAATAAATGTTCCAAGCTAACTTGTGCAGTAGGTAATGTATGGAAAATACCACTCCTTTATTAGTAGTATTATTAAGCATTGTATTTGTTTATATTTCAAATATTATCCCCTTTCCATGAACCACACCTCCATATTCCTCCTCTTTGTCTCTAAGAGGGAGACTACGCAAGCCCCATTCATTCTTTCTTCACCCCTCTAGAATCACTCTTTCTAGAACATCAAGCATCCAAAGGACCAAGTGGTTCCCCTACCACTGATGTGAGATGAGGCAGTTCTCTGCTACATATGTAGGGTACCAAACCATGTATATTCTAAGGTTGGTGGTTAGGGCCATGGGAGCTCTAAGGTGTCTGCTTAATTGATATTGTTGTTCTACCTCTAATTACAGTCTCCTTCAGCAACATCAGCCCTTCCCCTTCATCTTCCATTGGGATATGTAGTCTCAGTTCAATGGTTGGCTGTGAATATCTGCATCTGTATCAGTCAGGTTCTGGCAGAGCTTCTCAGAGGACAGCCATACCAGACTCCTGTTTGCAAGCACAGCTCAGCATCAGCAACAGTGTCTATTTTGGTGTCTGCAGATTGCTGGATGGTCTTTCTTTCAGCCTCTGCTCCATATTTGCCCCTGCATTTCCATTAGACAGGACTAACTCTGATTTAATAAGAGATGGGTGACTGGTCCCATCCTTGCACTGGGGGCCATGTCTATCTACTGCAGTGTTGTCTTTGGGTTAATTTCATTGTTGTTGTGTATGTTGGCTAATGTCATCACTTTTGGGTTCAGAACCTGTCACATACTTAGTATATGGGACATTCTAGAGGTTACCCAAATCCTCCATTGTTCCTTCTTTCTATTCTCATTGTCTTGGTCTCCTGTGCTTCTCTCTGTCTCTTCCCACATCTGATCCTGCTCTCCTGTTTTTCTATTTCACTCCCCTCTCACACAGGGTCCTTTCTCCATCTGCCTCCCATGATAATTTCTTCCCCCTTCTGATTGGGATTGAAGCAGTCCCAATTTGGCCATTCTTGTTAAGCTTCAGAGTGTATATGAGTTTATATTGGATATTCTGAGCTCTTCGGCTAATTTCCTCTTACCAGTGAGTGCATGCTATGGGCATTTATTTGTGACTTTGTTACTTCACTCAGGATGATATTTTCTAGTTTCATCCATTTGCCTATGAATTTCATGATCATTCTATTTAATAGCTGAGTACCACACCATTGTGTAAATGGACCACATTATATGAATCTGTTTCTCATTTGAGAGACATCTGGGTTATTTCAGCTTCTGTCTTTTACAAATAAGGCTGGTATGAACATAGTGGAGCATGTGTCCTTGTAGGTAGGAGCAAGTTTTGGATATATGCCATCGAATGGTAGAGCTGGGTCCTCAGTTACTAAATATTATGTTTAATTTTCTGAAGAACCTCCAGCCTGGTTTCCAGAGTGGTTTTAAGAGCTTAGCAATGTCAACAGTGACAGAGTGTTCCTTTCTCTCCACACCCTTGCCAGTCTGTTGTCACCTGACTTTTTAACTTGAGCATTCTGGAGTTATATGAAGTAGAATCTAGGACTGTTTTGATTTGCATTTCCACAAGGACTATGGATGTTGAACATTTCCTTATGTGCTTCTCATCCATTCAATATTCATCAGTTGAGAATTTATTTGTTTAGAACTGTACCCCACTAATAAATAGGGTATTTGATTCTCTGGAGTAAATCTTCTTGAGTTTTTTTTTTTTTAATATTGGATATTAGCTCTCTATTGGATTTAGGATTGGGAAAAATCTTTTCCCAATCTGTTAGTTGCTGTATGAAACGAATGATAGTGCCTTTGCCTTACAGAAACTTTGAAATTTGTGATGTTCCATTTGTTGATTCTTGATCTTAGAACAAAAGCCTTTGGTGTTCTATTCAGGAAAATTTCCCCAGTACCAATGTGTTGAAGGCTTTCCTACTGTTTCATTAATTAGTTTCAGTTTATCTGGTTTCATGTAGGAGGTCTTTATTCCACTTTTACTTGTGCTTTGTACAAGGAGATAGGAATTGATTGATTTGCATTCTTCTACATTCTGTCCTTCCAGTTGAAACAGCACAGTTTAAAAAATGCTGTCTTTTTATCTACTGGATGGTTTTAGATCCTTTGTCAATTTTCAAGTGGCGATAGCTGTGTGGGTTCATTTCTGAGCTTCACTTCTATTTCATTTATGTACCTGCCTGTCTTCATGCCAATACAATACAGTTTTCCATCATACATTGCTCTGTGACCTAGCTTGTGCTCAGGGATGGTGATTTCCCCAAAATATTTTTATTTTTCAGAATAGTTTTCCATATCCTGGGATTTATTTTATTCCAAATAAATATGCAAGCTGCCATTTCTATGTCTGTGAAGAATTGAGTTGGAATATTGATGAGAGTGCGTTGAATCTGTAGTTTGCGTTTGGCAAAATGGCCATTTTTACAATATTAATCCTGTCAATACACAACATGGAAGATCTTTCTAATTTCTGAGATCTTCAATTTTTCTTCAGAGACATGTGTTCTTTTACATATCTTTCACTTGCTTGGTAAGAGTCACCGCAATTATTTTACATGCTTTTTGACTATTGTCAAGTGTGTCATTTCTGTAATTTCTTTCTCAGCCTGTTTCTCTTTTGAGTAGAGGAAGGCTACTTATTTGTTTGAATCAATTTTATACTCTGCCACTCTGCCAAGGTTGTTTATCAGTTCTAAAAATTCACTGGTGGAATTTGTGGGGTCACATCATCTGCATATAGTGACATTTTGAATACTTCCTTAGCAATATTAGCCATTTACCTCCAATTGTTTCTAATTACTCTGGCTAGGACTTCGAATACTATATTGAAAAGGTAGGGAGAGAGTTGGTATCCTTTATCTAGTTCCTGATTTTAGTGGGATTGCATTAAGTTTCTCTCCATTTAGTCTGATGTGGCTACTGATTTGCTGTATATTGTTCTTAGTGAGTACAGTATGGTCCTTGAATTTATGGTATTTCCAAGACTTTTAACATGAAGGGGTAGGTTCTGGACAATGCTTTCTCAGAATCTAATGAGATGATTGTTTGTTTTGTTTTCTTTAATTTGTTTTTATAGTGGGATTAGTTTGATTAGTGATCAGGTTCTGTATATTAAACCCATCCCTGTATCTCAGGATGAAACCTACTTGTTCATGATGGATCATTGCTTTGATGTGTTCTTGGATTGGCTTGCGAGAAATTTACTGAGAATTTTTGCAGGGATATTCATGAAAAAATTGTCTGAAATTCTCTTTCTTTGTTGGGTCTTTGTTTGCTTTGGTTATAAGCATAACTGTGGTGTCAGGGAAGGAATTGTGTAGTGTTCCTTCTATGTCTAGTTTGTGGAATAGTTTGGAGGGTATTGGTATTAGGTATTCTATGAACGTCTGAGAGAATCTGTACTAAACCTTTCTGGTCCTGGGATCTTTTGGTTCAGAGACATTTAATGACTGTTTCTACTTCTTTAGGAGTTATGAGAGTATTTAGATGGATTATCTGATCATGATTCAACTTTGGTACCTTGTATATGTCCAAGGTATCATTTAATCCTTACTTTCCCATTTTGTTAAGTATAGGCTTTTATAGTATGATCTGATAATTTTATGAGTTTCATCATTTTCTAAGGTTGAATCTCTATATCACTTCTGATTTTGTTATTTTAATTTGAATACTAAAGGATTTACCTATCTTCTGGAGTTTTCAAAGAACCAGCTCCTGGTGTGTTAATTCATTATATAATTCCTTTTGTTTCTACCTGGTTGATTTCTACCATTTCAGAGTTTGATTATTTCCTGCTGTCTAGTCCTCTTGGTGTGTTTGGAATTTTATTGATTCTGAGTTTTTCAAGTGTTCTGTCAAACTGCTAGTCTATATTAGCTCCTGTTTCTTTGTGGAGCCTCTCAGAGCTATGAGTTTTCCTCTTGGCATTGCGTTTTTGTGTTCCAAGTTACACTGTCATTTTCATTATTCAAAATGTCTTCAATTTTTTTATTTATTTCTTCCTTGAACAAGTTCTCTTTAGTAAATCATTCCTCAGATACCATGTACATGTGGATCTTGTTGTTATTGAAGTCCATTCTTAGTCTGTAGTGATCTCATCGGAAGCATGAAATAAATTCCATCTTCTTGTATATGTTGAGGCCTGTTTTGCTTGTTTGGATCATATTGTCAGTTTTGGAGAAGGTACCATGTGGGACTGAGAAGAAAGTGTCAGGAGCCATAACAGGACAAGCCTAATAACTAGCAGGTGATCATCCTCATATGGATAGCGTTGGATTATGTTATAATCCACAACCGGTTTGCCCTTAAAAGTAAGGCTGTAAGGGATTTATTTGGGAAAGCTTCCTGCTATTGAAATGCTATTCATGTTGTTATTATTAGACATATATAACAATCATTGAAGTAAGAACACACCCTTTGGAGCAGATCTCTGCAGGCCTATAAAGTTGTACCCTGTCCTGTAGTGATGCTATACAGACAAATAGATGAATTATTTAGTCTTAATAATGATTCTACAATAATTCTAAAATTATATCAATGGATAATGAAAGCTCTTTTATAGTTGGACTGCTATAAGTCTCTTTGTAATAATCAAAATTGCAGTGAGAACTCTGCCAGTCTCCCAGGTGTCACCAGTTAAGTGTTCTGAGATAGTAAACAGACTTTCTCCTACTCAGAACACATTCAAGAGGTTGCAAAACAGTTATCAAGAGTCACAAAAAGAGAACAAATGGTTTGTTACAGGTGCAAGGACAGAGGATAAGATATTTACTGGGTTTGTCTGGAAATAATTTCTCTATCAATTATGGTTTTAGATATTCAGTGAACCTGTAGAGCTCACCCTAGTGACGAATGTTTAGCCAGATAATTATAATTGACGGATATTCATATAAAAATTCCCGGTTGTAAATTGTATTTCAATTTATGGTTTGATCTTTCATATGAACTTGTGATGAACTTTGTAACACGTGATCATGTATTCTGAAATATGTTTATGTATTGAGGAGAAAGAGAAGACACACAGAAGGACTGAGAGAGAAGGACTGAACTGGAAGGACAGAGACAGATGGACTGAGCTGGAGAGGGGCGAGCTGAAAAGTCAGCTTTGAGCTAAGGAGAACTGAGCTTGGTAGAACTGAGCCAAAAATATCTGGGCTGAGAAGAAATGTAGGAAAGAATAACTTAGAGACTATAGGTTACATAAGAGAGTAATATGCGGAATGCAGAGAAAGAAGAGGAAAAGAAGACGCTGGAAAGAACAGAGGTGCAGGCATGTTTCTCCTTACCATAGGACAGAAAAGGTTATTTCATAATAGCAACTCAGGCTCACTCTTATTAAAAGGAACAAGCCTTTTCTCTTACAAACTTGGGTTTAATTCACTTAGCATTAAAAGGATAGAAGCGATTTTCTTTCTCTATGTAATAAAGATTGGAGCTCATTTTCTGCACTGGTGCTTGGTCTTTTGGTCCATATGCATATGGAAGTAAGTATGTCTGTGTAAGTATGTAATTACAAGAATGTACGAATGTGTTTGTGTGTAATAGTGTAATTGTGAGAATGCGTGTAAGGTGGACCCAGGTGATTTGAGTGAATGTATCAATGCACGTTTATGGAATCCAGGTGTAAAATTACATGTTTATGCATATTTGGCTATGTAAAATACTGACATCATTTGTGATTCAAAGATACTGACAATTTGACTATACTTGCCCCAGTAATAGTTATACTATGCCTTGAACAAATTTTAATGGTTAATATCAAATATTTTTATGGGAATGGTACATCAAATACTTCTGTTAATAGTTAAAATTACAAAATGTTTACGATATTTATGCACTTTGGTATTTGACTATGGAAGAAGCTGGATGATCTTAGAATTTGTAATAATGTTTATAAATCCTTTATTCCTAATGTTTGTTGACAGAAGGAAATTATCAACAGATACCTATATACAATATGCCACACATTTCTAATATAAATAGAGCAAATTAAATATATAATTTATGAACTAAGGTGAGCAATCATGTACAAAAGCAAGATACATCATTGAGTATACCTATATTTGGAGTAAAGAGATGATTCATGCTTCCGTTTATTTCTTTCTTGACATCTAATGAGATAAAATTAGTGTGGAAAAAGCTAAAACTGAAATTAGTATGCTTGATCTAGTATATATTTGATCATTGCTCTTGGAGAAACATACAGTACATATTTTCAAGGTTATATACACAGCATATACAAAAAGTCACTGTGTCCATGAATTATTAATAACACTCAGCCTTTCTCTCGTCATATTAGATTTGAACTATCAAATATACATATGTATGTACATACACACACACACACAACAATATAATACCTTCCTAAGTCTAAAACAAATTAGTAAATAATAGTCATTCAGAAACAACTAATGAAAAGGGATGAACTAAATTTCCATTAAAATGTACTCCCAAATGCAAATCAAAACAACCCTGAGATTTCACCTCACACCAGTGAGAATGGCTAAGATCAAAAACTCAGGTGACAGCAGATGCTGGCGAGGATGTGGAGAAAGAGGAACACTCCTCCAAGGTTGGTGGGATTGCAGACTGGTAGAACCATTCTGGAAATCAGTCTGGAGGTTCCTCAGAAAATTGGACATTTAACTGCCTGAGGATCCAGCCCTACCTCTCTTGGGCTTATACCCAAAAGATGCCCCAACATGTAAAAAAGACACGTGCTCCACTATGTTCATCGCAGCCTTACTTATAATAGCCAGAAGCTGGAAAGAACCCAGATGCCCTTCAACAGAGGAATGGATACAGAAAATGTGGTACATCTACACAATGGAATATTACTCAGCTATCAAAAACAATGACCTTATGAAATTCGTAGGCAAATGGTCGGAACTGGAAAATATCATCCTGAGTGAGAGTAACTCCAATCACAGAAAAACACACATGGTATGCACTCATTGATAAGTGGCTATTAGCCCAAATGATTGAATTATCCTAGATGCCTAGAACAAATGAAACTCAAGACGGATTATCAAAATGTGAATGCTTCACGCCTTCTTGAAAGGGGAACAAGAATACACCTGGCAGGGAATAGAGAGGCAAAGATTAAAACAGACACAGAAGGAACACCCTTTCAGAGCATGCTCCACATGTGGCCCATGCATATACAGCCATCCAATTAGACAAGATGGATGAAGCAAAGAAGTGCAGGCCGACAGGAGCCGGATGTAGATCTCTCCCGAGAGACACAGCCAGAATACAGCAAACACAGAAGCGAATGCCAGCAGCAAACCACTGAATTGAGAATAGGACCCCCGTTGAAGGAATCAGAGAAAAGAACTGGAAGAGCTCAAAGGTGCTCGAGACCCCGAGACCCCATATGTACAACAATGCCAAGCAACCAGAGCTTCCAGGGACTAAACCACTACCTAAAGACTATACATGGACTGACCCTGGACTCTGACCTCACAGGTAGCAATGAATATCCTAGTAAGAGCACCAGAGGAAGGGAAGCCCCGAGTCCTGTAAGACTGAACCCCCAGTGAACTAGATTGTTGGGGGAGTGCGATAAGGGGGAGGATGGGGAGGGCATAAACAACAAGAGGGGAGAGGGGGGATTTTCCCTGGAAACTGGAAAAGGGAATAACACTCAAAGTGTATATAAGAAATACTCAAGTTAATAAAAAAATGTCCTCCCAAAAGTATACTTTCTAGCATATAAAACTTTGCTTCTGATTTTAAGTAAAATAAGTATGGGGCCAATATATGTAATCAGATTCCAGTTAGACTTATCATTCAGAATTACAGTAGAAATTGAAATGGAGTGGGAAAAATATTAAATAACAAGCTTTAGCTATACTGTTTCAATTATACCAAAAAATCTGAGAAACAGTGAAATGACACAACATGGACAATTGCTCTCTATTAATATCTATTGATATCTAAGTTTAGTGTTCATAGGCTATGGAATAGACAGAACTAAATCTCTAGGATTGGTTCCTGATTAAATACAATTTTATTGGCTTGCAAATATACCCAGAACCAATCAATACAATGAAAATGTATAGACGCTGTGTTACAACAAGTAAAAGACATTCTGTTTCTTTGTTAGGCATGAATTTATTTTGTAGCATTTCTTACCAGGTTTTTGTTGGGTATTTTATAAATCCTCACTTTAGTGTGCTAGGTGGTTAAATTTAACTGAACATGGCTGATTATGACATGCCGGCTAGAAATGGATCCTTGGGGCAGAGAAAACCTTTCGGTTCAACCTGGTTATAATGAAATGGCGGTCATAGTGTGCACAACCATACACAACGTAAGAAACTGTGGCTTCAGAACAGGGATTTTATGAGATTTCACTTTGTAATGTTTGGAAGAAATTGTTCCATGATATCATGAGATTGTGCAGTGAGAAGGCCTTTTCTTTATTCCTGTAAATAAAGCAATTATTTGTTGTTTTCAGTTCCCCTCAGAGAACTTGCTAGGTGACTAGATCAATCAGTAACTCGGGATGATGGATTTAGGTGTACAAGAAATATGATGTTGTTATTGGATTTCTTATAGGTACTTCTAGGGAACTGACTTCATAAGATTGGGAATATAATCAGACAAGAGCTTGTTAAAGATGTAGAAAGCATTGGGTGTGGTGGCACAGGCCTTTATCTTAGCACTGGGGAGGTAGAAGCAGGCAGAAGAACTCAAATTCAAGGCCAGCTTGGTCTACAGAGAAAGGGAAAAGAGAGGGTTCTGGTAAAGCCAGGGATACAAAAAACACTGTCTCGAAAAAAGTTCAATTATAAGTTCTGTATTATACAAAGAAAAAATTTCATTTTATTTTAGTAAGATGTTAACAATTTTATCTTGAGTCTAATGCAATATTTTAGCTATAAAATAATGTGAAGGCACACTGAAAATGCATGATTGTTTCCATCACTATTATGCTTAAACTACAAGCTGAATTTTTTATTAAATAAACCCAGATAAGTATATTTTGAAGGCTTTTCTGTGATTAGCTAAAGGGCTTTTACATTGTTAATTGAGGTGGATTTCAGACCAATCTTGAAAGGTCATCACTGAGGTGTAGATGACTATTAAGCATACAAAATCTAATCTAAAACGGTGCACAATAAAGAATGAGAACCTTTAATTGGTTTACTCTAAAGTATACAGCTTCTTTTTGTTGGAGTGAAGATCAGATGATTTGAACAAATTTTGTGAGAAATACAACCTGCTCTGAGAAGATAAGAAACAGAGAAAGATAAGGAAAAAAGAGTAAGAGCTAAGGGACAATGAACTGGGCAAGATAATTCTATGGAATATATAGGACAATAAATTTGACCCCTCTGGTATTGAGTCAGCTGGGGATTTAATTATGCCTATCTATGTACGTAGAACATTTTTCTTTTTTCATCTTAAGATTCTATGTTTGCTCTGAAACCTCTAGCGTTTGTATTAAAATCTTAGCATGTTTACATGATAGTTTTGAAATATTAGTGTTATTATCAAAAGCCGTAGTTTGTACATACTTTTTAAGCAACAAAATAGATACATGTCTGCTTGGGTTTATGAAGAAAGTTAAAATGTTAATTATGAATAAATATTTCTCATATATACATTCTCTTCATGTACCATGTGTGATGAAACCTTAGCAGATAGGAATGCATTGTAACCATCTTGCTAGAGTTTCAGGATTTTATTGTATCTTGGTCGACATGTATTTCTATTAAAATGCTAACTCCTTTCTAAGTCTGTTAATTTAACTGGAGAGGTTTTCAATAATTCCCAGTCTGCTGTTTATTCATATAACAGGTCTTTGGATTTCTTATTGAATTTTATTCCAGTAACTTCTTAATGTGCTTTATTTTGAAGGTAAATTAAATATGTATACATATATATGAAAATATTTTATAAAAAGATTAAATTATCAGTGGAAATATCATAATTATGGACAATTTTACAAACCTTCTCTAAATTATTAAATATTCTCCATTTTTAATTAGTATAAAATACTATGGATACTATAAACGTTATCAACATACACATCTCTAGTTAATATAAACACAAAGATGTTATTATATTTATCTTTCAAAATATTTTCTTAGTTTGTCAGTAATAAATCTTGACTTATGTATATGAGATTTCTCATCGTTTTTCATAAAGAAATCTATTGTTTTATTGAGAATAGTAAGGGAATATTCATTGATAGGTAGATAGCCAAGATTGACACAATATACACAATGGTATTTCATTCACCCCTAGGAAAACTAAACTATGATATTATCAGGAAAATAGATACAACTAGAAAATATACCGAGTAAGGTAACAAAGACTCAGAAAGGCAAATACCATGTGTTCTTTCCAATGTAGATAATAGAATCTCATTTTCATATACTTGTATTTATGTGAAGCTGTTAGTGGTTTGAGTTCATTAAACTGGAATGGATCTCAAGAAAGTGCAAGAGAGTAGGGTGTTAAACAGTATGGGTTGGATGTTATTGAACATGTGGAATATGAATGTAGAAGTAAGAATAACACAGACAGAATAGTGCAAGTGTTAGGGACATAGTGGGGGTGGGGAAAAGTACTGAGGAAGGAAGGATGAAGTTGAATGTCTACAAACATGACATAAGGCAACCTGTTACTTTATAGGTTAGGTTAAAATAAATATTAAATTTAAAACTGATACCGTAATTTTTTTCTTTTTTTTCCAGAGTAGGATAATACCTTAACGTTTTAATGCAATATACATCATGTTTGTGAAAAAATGCCAGTAACAAGTATCAAAACAACATATTTATCTGTTGATCTTAGTCAGAAAAACCATATTATTTGAGTAAGTACCTATATAATTTGGTATCATTTAAAAAATCGCCTGAGAGTAACAATTACTTATGGTGGTAGAGTATTATTATTATAAGAATATCAACTGGTAAAATATGTGATTTGAAGTCGATGTTTAAGTTGCTTTTTTGTAGTGCCCCTCCTGACATTCACTCTTACTGAACTATAATTTCAATGTTGATATACTACTATAAAAATATGATTTAGCAGGCTTGTTGAGTGCTCAGTGCAAGTTGTAAGATATCCATAAACTACAGAATACCCTCCATAAAGCTCATAGATCCAAACAAGATAAACAAGAAGAAAGGCTCCAAGTGCAGATGCTTGAATCTCATTTAGAATGGGGAATAAAATAGTCTTGGAGGAGATTGAGGAAGGAACTGGATGGGAGAAGGAAGGGAGGAAAAAAAAGAATGGATTATGTGTGGGAAGGGACAGGAGATATGGCCAGATAGTCATGAAGAAGAAATCTTGAACTTATGGGGATGAGGACATAGGGGAAATCTCCATGGTGAAAGAGTCCTGGGATAAGGGAGGTATCCACGAATCTATGGGGGTTCCTAGCTGTGACTCACATTGGTGATATGGAACATGAAAGAGAGTCAACTCCTGTAGCCAGGAAGGTTCACCAGTGGAGGGTTAAGATACAAGTACACCCACAAAGCAATCTATGCAAAATTTGTCAAATCTAAAGAAAATCAGCGACTGTGTGAATTGCCAGTGCAAATTGAGATCCCATCCATGGCCAAGCACCAATTCATGGCATTATTAATGTTGTTGTGTTACACTTACAGATAGGAGCATGTTGTACTGAGAGACTCCACCCAGAGGCTGACTCAGACAGATATGGACACCTACAACCAAACAGTGGATGGAGGTTGTGGACAGTTTGATGGCCCAAAAGGCAATAGGAACTGCACACGAAGACCAACAGTGTCAACTAACCTAGACCACGGGGAACTCTTAGAGCTTGAGCCCCCAACCGAAGATCATGCACAGGGTGGACTGAGCCCCTGGTGCATATGGCAGACAGGTAGATCAATCTTCATGCGGCTTCATAAAAACTTGATGGGGAAGTCCTGGTGGCAACCTGACTGAGGAATCTGTTCCCAGACCGAGAGTTCCGTTGTCGGGCTGCAGTTGGAGAGGATGTGCCTAATTCTGTAGAGACAGTGTTTCAGAGTTGAGGCCATAAGTAGCCGTGTCATCATCTTTGGAGAGAAGAGGATTGGGACAGAACTCTGTGAGGAAGTGACAAGGGAGTGACAGCGTTTGGTATGGAAATTAAAAAAAAGAAATTATTACACAATTTGCTATTTCTTTAACAGTAACATCCTAGATTATAGTCTCAAAGTAGATAAATACTGTGCTCTGAATCCAATCTCAATTTGTGGACTTCCTCATGAGTAGCTGTTTAGCTTCTCCTTACCACTGCAGTGTAAATAGAAGTCTGGGAATGCAATTTCTTCAGAAGGCACACATAGCTATGCCAAACGAGGACATTGGGCAAAAGTATAACTGAGTATTGAGGGGATTGAGCTAGTGTTAACATAAAACTTATTTCCCATTAGAAATAACATGCTTTTTATCATGAACAAATACATGAACTGAAGATTCCATATATATATATATATATATATATATATATATATATATATATAGCATTTAACATATTTTTGGTCTTACATTTTCCTCTCCTTCACCTTCCCATAGATATTTCTAGTTTATATATATATATGCATGAACATACTTAAAACTCAGCAGAAAGAATCAGTGCAATGATGATGCAATTTACCTTATCATAAAGAGGTGTTTTCCAACTCTTATCTGACATGAGGATCATATCCATAGCATAAGGCCCAATATACCTTATTCTTCAGAAATATATTACACTAGAACAAATGCTTAAAATAATTACAATAATTATCAAAATGTACATGAAAAATACTAAACCCACAAATCATTGGTTAAGTATAAATACAAATGACAATGATTATACTGTGTTGTGAAGTACCCTGGTATACAGTTGCTCAGACTAAATTTTAATATAAACTATTATAGAAAAAGATATAGAAACTAAAAACTGAAATGTTTGTGATTCAGTAGTACCACTAATGAAATATGTACCATGGAATCTTACCTGTATATTTCTGTGATACCTACATTAAATGAGTTATCTTCTCTGTAGATCACAATATCCATGTTACAAAATTGGATAAATAACATATATAGGCAATGAGCCTTTATGTAACCATAAAATGAGCACAATTACATCATTGGCACGGATATTGATGAAGCTAGATATCATTGTCCCAATTGAAAGAAACAGAACTGTGAGGACAAATGCCTTAATCTTATGAAAGTAGGCAACTACTGTTTGTGTGACTTTGAAGCCTCTTCTATAGAAGGAAAGTCAGATGTCATGTTATAAACACGGTCAAAGTTTTCCCATGTCTCAGATGGCTGTAGAGAGGATTCTACTATATATTTTGCTAAATACTGGCCATGTTATTAAAACTGCCCTACAATTCTTATTGTTTTTGTCCATAGATTACAGCTTTCATGAGCCGTGGTCAGAGAGAAGTATACGTGTACTGTGCTGCAATTAGAGCAGATATGTATAAACGTATATACGTGCTAAAAGCGTGAGAAGAAGAATGCTGAGCATAAGCTGGGGAAACATTGCCTAAAAGGAGAAGGCAGAACGTGATGGGAGGAGGATGCAGTGTGACTTCTGGACATGACACAATTATTGGACCATTAGTCTCACTTCAGCTACACTCTTTCTTTTTTCTTTTTTTTTTTTTCGGAGCTGGGGATAAACCCAGGGGCCATGCGCTGGCTGGGCAAGTGCTCTACCACTGAGCTAAATCCCGACCCCTCAGCTACACTCTTATGCACATGTTCACTACATGATTAAGACAACAAGATTAGAGAACATCCCAGTAATTGAGTACTCACTGAACATAAATGGATTTCAAAGAAAAGAAAAATGGAAAATACAAAGAAGATGAAACTGGAAAGGAAATGTATCTGGGGGAGTAGAACCATACTAATAGAAATATGATTGTGATCATGGTACATTGTATACATGTATGAAGAATAAATAAAATTTCTAAAATGAGAAAATTCTGAAAATCTATTAAAGTTTGATATCCTATAGAACAATTTTCCCCTAAAAGTAGAATACAGTATCTTAACTTTTGGTAGTTGCAGGAAAGTCAGTGAAAAAAAAAGTAGTTACATTAATTCAGTGCATGGTGTCTGCATTATGGAAATATAGAACTGAGGGCTCATTAATCTGTACAGTTACCTTATATTACCTGTTCAAATAAGATGAAATGAAACACTGTGTAATGATCCACCAAAACCAAACTGCACACTAGAGATTTAAGTACAGAAGCCGAAAAATGCCCTGTTCTTAACCTCAGCCATTTTACTCTTTGGGGAAACTCTGAATACATATGAATGAAAAAGTCTAACCTGATACACAGCATATAACCATGGTGTCTTTGTCCACTTATATGGTAAGAATTTCAGGGGTAGTACATTGCCATCAATTATGTCATTCATTTTAAAATCTAGGACAACAAGATATTAAATCCATGGGCTTTGATCCAAGAGCCATAGTTCACTCTGTACATGATCACTTTATATTAATTACTTAAACTGAAAACTGGTGCTAATTCACACAATTATATTGATTCATTGCTATAATTATGGTAAGGGTTTCATGTGAGAATATATAAATTTCTCATGCCAAAATTTGCTTTTCTCTTCTGGTTTGTGAATTTCTAATGATGAGATAAACCTCTTCCTTTCCAAGATAGCACTTACAATAGATTATTTTTCACTGTCGATCTTATACACTAAAGATACGAAAAACAAACTGAAAATAATTGGGCTTTATTTTCTCTATCCAAAAGTTCTTTCTTGACCTCTTCAACGTCATCTTCATAATCACCTCCACCACCACCACTAGCACCCCAGTCCCCCGAACACCATTATCTACGCCATCATCACCAACATCATCTAATTTAAATGAAATTGAATTTAGAATTTTGTTACACTGAAGAATTAAATGAGAAGTATTCTGCTTGAAGAATAGATGTTGATGAACACTAGTAGTAATGTTATAAGTAATTATAATGTTATAAATTAATTATAATGTTATAAAGACATACCAAATTGCTTCAATTGATTGATTAAGACTGCACTGTACTCTATACAAAGAAAGTTTGAGAGTCCTTAGTGAGAGAATGGACTTTTACAACAAGACTTTCATTATCAGACTTTGATTTAACCCATCTACCAACAAAGTGAAATTGTCCCAGAAATACTATAATTTACTCTCCAAGTAGCTTTTATCCACTAATACGCATCTACTTCTATTTCTTAATTGTCATGTTGATATGGGCTTAGGATACAATATGTTCTGATTTATTAATGATATTTTAGTATTATCTGGGTTAATTTTGAAAATTCAAAAGGAACATACATATTCCATGATTGTATCCCATACAACTTTTAATTTAATGCTTGAAATGTTTCATGAAAACTGAAGTATCAAAAATATATATCTTCCAATTCATAATTTGTAACATCCATCATGTGAAACTCCCACTGAACCTCAGTGGATTAATGTCTCTGAAAATATTTAAAGACTCACCTACTGCATTATGGCAACTCTATAGAAGCTTCACTCCCATAGTTGCAGTTCAGATCGCTCTAATAAAATCAATTTCTGTGATTTGGAAAGGGTTTAAAATATTTTCATTAACTTTTGATATGAAACTAGTTAAGACTTTGAGAAACGGGGGCAGACAGGCACTAAAAAAGTATGTTTTAAAATTCTTTTCTTAAAATTAGACTTTCTGTTGCAATATATTTGAATTATGATTTCCCTTCCCTCTGTTACCCCCTTTCTTCTATTCCTCTCCTGTCATCTGTATCTACATTGTTCTGACACTCACTAGAAAACAAACAGTTATTTAAGGGATAAAAATAAAATAAAAGTTAATGAACTGGAGTAGAACAAAACAAGCAGATAGAAAAGAGCCAATACAAGGTAAAATATCAGATACAGACACAGAGACCCAGACTTCCATTCACACACTCAGGAATTCCATGGAAACATAAAACCAGGAAAAAATATATACACACAAAACATACAGAGTAACAATTAATAGATAAATAAACAGTAACAAAGGAAAAAGACATTTTGAAGAAAAGTCCTAACTGCATTATGAGACAAGGATCCTCCCAAAGATGATGTTCAGTTCCGTTAGTGCTTTATATGAAGTCAGTTTTTAAGTGGATTTCATGTACCCAGTTAGATTCCCCTTGGAGAAAACTAAGTTTCATATTCAAATGATTACCATTGGAGATAACTTCAGTTTAGAGATAAGGTGATATGCAGGGCTTGGCTTCTTTCAAGGGCTAATTAATAGGTAAGGAGATCAGTGAGGATCTGTCTTTCTAGAGCATGATACAGTTGTACTGAGTAACAAGTAATAGTTACATCTATCGGAATAGACTCTATATAATATTGATCCTGCCTATTTAAAGAACTAAGCGCAGTGCTGGATAATAGAAAATGATGTAGCCAGGGTGTCTTACCGGTTCTTGCATTGGCATAACTTCATGCTTACATGCTCACAGAAGAGGCTCAGGTTATATCCAAGAAGTCATGAAGCAAAAAGATAAAAGACATGCACGTGCTATGGGGATTTATTTGTAAAAGAGAGTATGTTGGTTGGAGCCCCATAGGAGATTGGGAGGTGGGGCTTCCATACATGTGTTGTGCATGTGAATTGTTTGTCAAAGAATAACTTGCTTTCTTTTAAAACTTCCAAATGTAACCACTAAGAACACTTTGACAGACATTCTTTCAAATCTGATATATTTTGTTTTTAAAATTATGTCTCAGTGTGTAGTTCAAATTGACCTAGAACTCCCAGTGTTCTGTCTGCTTCCTCCTGCTGTTGAGGTAGGTTTACTCTACATTAACAAAATTATAGAATATGTGTAAAATCTTATGTTTATGAAGTTTGATTACATAATTCTGTCATTTGTTTTTCATTTAAAAATATATATTGAATACATGTTCATGGGGAATTTCTTCATGGAACATCATCACATTTAATAAATGGTAGTATACTCATTTGCTTAAATAATAACCTAATGGTGGCATTCAGATAATTTTCATTTTCATTAACTAAAGTTTACTACAGAAAATCAGCATGGACACTGACTCAGGCACTGTTCTCAATGGTGATTATTTGCATTCTGTTTTGTACAAATTACAAAACACGTTGTTGGAATGATGTCAAGGCTGTTAATTAATGCAATACTTGTATAAATACTGCCAGTTTCCATCTATTTTATATTCGACATACTATACCATTAAAAATTAAATGGGACATATATTTTAAAAAGTTATCAGTCTCTGTCAGTTCTTTAATTAGGTGAAGGATTGAGGAAGTTGAGAGGAGAGGGCAACCTCTGTAGGAAGACCAGCAGTCTCAGCCAACTAATCTGGACCACTGAGATTTCCCAGACACTGTGGACCAACCAGGAAGGATACACAAAGTGATTTGAGTTCCTGACACATGTATATAGAGGACTGGCTGGTCTCGCCTAACCCTTGAGTGACTTGGTCGACAGGGATTATGGTGCCCTGGTAGGATCACAGGAATATCTCTTGAGTCAGGGAAGGAGAGGTGGAATGGAAGGATGAGGAACTGTGGGAAGGGACCAGGAGAGTGTACAATGGAAATAATGTAAATAAATAATATAATTTTAAAATAGTTTATAAAAATTAAAATGCTAGTTTCTTTTTAACATCCACATTGCAATTCACTCGTGAAGTTTGGAAATTTTAATAGCACTGAACTGTGTTAGCATTAATCCTTAGTTTACGCTAGAGTACTATTTGCGAATTGTCTCCTTTCTTATTACATTGCATCAATTGTGTTTGCATATGTAGAAGGCTTACTATTTATAATTTTGGCAGAAAATACATTCATTAATGTTTTTATTTTAATTATCTGTTATGTGTGAATGTCTATGTATAGATTTGTGCATATGAACACAGGCACCTGGGAGACCAGGAGCTGTCAGATCCCCTGGAGCTGCATTTAACTGGTTGCAAGTGGCTTCCTGGGTGTTGGAAACTGAACATGTTTGCTCTTTGAGCAGTAAGAGTGCTCTTAACTACTAAGCTAACACTACAATACTTATTCCATAATAAAATCAAACTATTTATAATGTTCTCATGTATTTCATGGTATCTTTGAATTTGAGACATCTTGCCACATTTTAGGTGCTATGACTACATTCAGGCATTATATTTTCCAGCTTTCTTTTCTTTTTCATCGTAAGATGTGTTGGATTAAATATGTTAATATTATGCATTAAATCCTCTAAATGTTTACTTATCCAGACAACAGGACTAGTTTCTGTTTCTTTCCCTGCAATGCCTATATTAATTTTACACAGTTTGCAGTCCTCTCTTTCTTTATACAATCCATCTGATGTGATTTTATTCCATATAGAATGGTAAAAGTTGAATAGTAAATGTACAAAGAAAATGTGTTGAATTTCCTATTTTAAGGCCAATACATTATTTCTTTAAAATGTTCCTAGAGTTTGTTTTTTCTTTTTCTTGTTATTATTGTTCTCATAAGTCTCATTATTAATATTCTGTGTAAGCTTTTATGTGTTCTGGTCATGTGGTGAATATAGAAGTCTTTCAAACATATATGTGTAGGTATCAGAATTTAGGTTCTTGGTTTTTCATGGCATGAAATTTTATCTGCTAAACTACCTCACTGGAACACACTATGACACTTTAAGGTGACATATAACTCCAGGCTGCTTTTATATATACAATTTTTCATCATTTGGATTTTAATAAATATTTTGACTATTCTAATATATTATATTTCTCTGCCCTTTAATGCTTCTTGTATGCTTATTTTAATATTTAATTAATAATTTAATCATAATTATAAAGCACTTGATACCTAGCTAATATGAAATTATCTTAGATACAATTGAATGCATGCAATTAGTTACCTAAAGCATGAAGCTTGGTACATAATTTTGTTTATTATTATTATACATTTGCATAAAACAGAGAATATTTCCTTGTCACTATCCTGATGCCAATTTTACAGAGTATGACCTTCCAACTATCTGTGACTTTTTATAACTTAAAAGGAGATGGATTATACTGTTAAATGATGTTTCTTAACATTAAGTAAATGATTTTATTTTGCTAAGTTAATTAAAGATGCTGTAGCAGGGAAAAAGTTAAATTTACTTTTTTTAGTTAAGACCAAATTTAACTTTTACATCCTCCTGCCTATCAGAAAGTCACTATTCTTATAAAGCAAGATGTGCCAGGCACAGGTCAGATTTCTAGTATAACCTGTAATTACAATCATCAGTCTTGCCAGCTTCAAGTGATTGTTCACATCAAGCCTGTAAAACACAATGATCAACATGGCAGGATAACCAAAAGGGCAGGGCAGTGGCATAAATAGCTTGGTGACAGCCAACAGCACTCTAATTTTGCTTAAGTCCCGTTCAATGAACATGGATGGTACTGGTAATTTAGACATGTATATAAGGCTATGGAAGCTGTGGTTAAGGGGAGAATGAACAGTCCCTTACTTAAGCCAGTATCATACCTAACAACAATCAAAGCTTTGTGTAAAAAAATTAGTTACAGTCCCTGCAGCAAAGATCACAGTAAAAATCCCAGCCTGCAGATTTCTCATGAATCATTTTATTGCACAAATTCAAATGTACGTAAAACATGCTAGTTCTTGAGTTGATATTTTGAAAATTTTACTGGGAGTGGCAAGGCCTCCTCTCTAGAAAATACCAATGAAAATACAGAAACTACTAAGGAAAAGGGGGAAAGTTGCTTTAAACACCATTTCAAATAAAAATGTAGTCTATTTCTGTGTTGGCTGTGGGAAGGTTATTTATTTGTTTTTGTTTGTTTTAATTTAATATGGAGAAATACTTACAGTACATCAAAATAAGTGTGAAATGCATCACAATGGAGATACATGGTTCAAAGCATTTTTTTCTCTGAGCAGAGTCCACTAGATTGTCAGTTATTTACAGAGCACTCCTGCTTCATAATTGTCTGAGCTTTAAGTCTACTCTGTTCTCTACACTTAGATTTCATAACTTTGCATGAATGGGCAGATCTAATCTAATAGATCTAATAAGCTATTATACCTGACTATTTCCCCTGCCCCATAAGAAAACTCTGTATTGTATTTCTTTTTTGTTGTTGTTGTTGTTTGGGGAGCTGTGTTTTTCATTATCCCCAGTATAAAATTTATCTAGTTATCAATTAGTGAATAGAAACAAAAATTATGTAACATGGTGAGAAGTTCTCCAAAGCAAGTGTATAAAATGTAAATCTGAAATGTTTGTGGGTAGACGTGCACACATGCTCATGATGCACGTAGATGACAAGCATTCCACACACAATCAACTTAAGTGATTTGGGAAATTAACATATTTACAGAAAAAGAAAACTCATGGGGAATACATTTTTTTCTTAGCCCTGTTTATAAGTGACCAAATGGTGAAGCAGGATGTAAACAAATATTGTTATCCTTCATTGTTATTTATACTAACATTTTAGTTCATGTACAATCTCTACACGTGCACACTTTCCTTATTGTGTTTCTCTGTGTCTCTCTCTCTGCATGAATATATAGGCACAAAATGTGGATGTGGCATAAAAGTGTGTGTTTTCTCTCTCTCTGTGTGTGTGTGTGTGTGTGTGTGTGTGTGTGTGTGTGTTTGTGTATGTGTGCATGTGGTTGTGTTTCTTATAAGGTATTTATGAACATATGTAACATGTTTATTTATTTATAATTTGAAAATACTGAAACACACATTTGATTTGTTGATCATCCATTTGCTGATCTACTCACATACCTCTGACGTTTCATGATATCAAGTGAATAGAAAGAGAGCCTAAGAGGCTGGTGATATCTCCTACTATACTCTTGTCAGGAAAGAGTGGGGTATTTTTTGACGAAGCAAACTTCAGAAAAGACATATTCACTACTCAAGACAGGAGAAGGCCATCTCATTTGAAGGGAAAAGTGTCAGAATTACTGAGAAAAATGAGTTTGCCACATTCAATATTTGAGGGATATGAGGACATTATATCTTCAAAAGATATAATGGGAAGGAAAAAGCAGAATCCCCAAGGAACCAAACTAAGCTAAATACTGGAGCTTCTCATTACACAAGAGCTCAGGAATTATTAAGGATGGTAAACATAATGAAAAGAACTTTGCAGTCCATACTCAGTTTCCATATAAGGCTACAATGTGAACAAGATGAAAAGTAGTCACCACCACAGCGCTAACAGCTACCTTATCAGTTACATTGTGAAAAACAGAGTGTAACTATAGACAGAAGAGAAGGATGGTATTTGAACACATACAAGGCTGTGCTGGAAGTGAACAGTTTTCCAAGTAAGTAATAAACAAGCACACAGCAGGTGCCATATGCAAAAATGAACAAGAGGAATGAACTGTAAAAGATACTGTGTGTAAAGTAATACAGGTAGTTTGTTGGAATTCTATGATGTTCAGATGAAAGAATAGGAAGGAAATTCTATCAAGCCGAGCTGTCTTGCTCTTTTAGAATACTGACATTCAAGAGAATGAGGGAGAGAAATTAGGAATTTCAGGTTAGCCTGGACTACATATCCAGATAATACATCTTTTATTCTAGTTTTCTTTATTTAAATCAATAGTCTGGTTGATAGAATATCATTAACGATATTAAGAAAACAGAAATTTAATGCCTACGCAGTGATACTCCTGGTAGAAAAGCATGTTCTATGAAGAGACAGGAACTATTAAGTTACAAATACAAGCTTTCATATTGAAGGTTGTGGCATGAGGGGTATGGTGCTGTGTGGATGATCCTTCTTCACTTTCATGGCTCACTTTACACATCTTAAAAAGCTTCTCTGATGACCTTGTTGCTGTGCAGACATCGATATGTACCTTGCAATTATATATAGGCTAAAACCAGTAATAATTTATTTATCAAATGATTATTTTATTTTCCTTTATCTTCAAAAATAATGAGTTGTGAGGAAATGATACCTTTATTATTCGCCAGGTTTGAATATTCATAATAGCAATCAGAGAATAATCGGGGCCCAACACACACACAGGGTGGTTGGAAAGACTATAACTATGGCAACATGAAAACATAAAAATGTGTGGGTTGATCAGTTTTTCAGCATAACATTGATAACTCGTGAATGATAAGAATGGGTAAAAAATTGAGATACATTCAAGGTTTTCCTTTCCTTAATTTGAATGATTGCTTATACAGCTTGTGAAACTGGACTCAGACCCATGATAAACCTTCTGCCTGAGGTTCACTAATGCCAGGATTCAAGCTTGCACTATCTTTGTAAATATTTGGACACTTGGCTCAATGCTTAGCACACTTTGGAAAATACCCAGGTGTTAGAGAGAAAGTATTAGATATGAAAATCTGTGAGAAAAATCACTTCTAAGCTTTGATTTTTGTCTACAGAAGACTTTGACTCTGATGTAACTGATTTTCTAAAAGTATTAAAACATCAATATCTCTCATCTTCAAGAATCCTTCTAATGGCTTACTGCTGTCTTCCTGGAGATGAGTGTGAATTGTATCAATTGCTCTTTGTGGCAGGAAAAAGTCTTGTCTGTCAAATGCTTTGCAATTGCCAAGAACTTTGAGGTTCCTGGAGAATGCTTCCTCCTGTTCTCCTCATTCTACTCTCATAGCCTTTATATACACTAGTCCATCTACACATCCCCATGTATTTCTTTTTGGTGAAGTTATGTATCCTGTTAATTGGTTACACTGGCTCTGTCATACCCAAGATATTTAGAGCCTTGTAAGTGAGATCTGAGGAATGTCTCCAGGAGGGATGTGCCACACATGTTTTTTCTTCACACTTTTTGGTACAACTGAGTGCTGCCTATTGGCAACCATGGTCTTTTACCAAGTATATGGCCCAGCTTTACTATGCAATCAAATGAGTTTTGAGGTATGTGCCCCTTTGGCAATTGTTTTGTGTGGATTAGGTTGCCTTGTAGGAGTTCAGGACAAAACTACTTGAGAAACCCAAATCTTACCACCCACAAGGAGTTGATATATTCTAGGTCATCTTCCATACCACAGTGATATCCATGCTGAACCTCATCATCTATAGCTTAAGGAACCGAGAAGTCAAAACAGCACTGAGAAGAACTCTGGGTCTGAAGAAAGTTCTGATAATAAATAGGTATTTAAGGATCCCAAAATACACTTTCAAAAAGGTGCAAAGTCTATTGAAAGAAAGAAAACAAAACCACTGTGCTCTTTCTGGCTGTCTTGAAACAAACTTAAAAAAAAAAACATTACTTTGTTTAAGTGTTCTCTTTATTCACCACCATGCTTAATTGCAAACAATTGTAAACTACATGCTATGTTTCAGGGGCCTTGAAAATTCTCTGTATCCATTCACAGCTCTTTGGAAATCTTCCAGAAATTGTTTGTAAATGATCTCAGCTCATTATTCTACAATTCCATATTCCTCAGTACATGTAAATTCATTGCATTGGACTGGAACTGCTAAGTAGTTCTGGGACAGTGGCGATTGTTAACTTCTCTGCTGTGTACCATTTGGACAGTTCATACTTCAGTTCTGGGCACCTAGGTCCTATGATTTTGGAAGAGGGTAGGCTTTCCTCCACTTTTTGATTTCTAATAGGGCTGTGGAAAAGAATTTCAGCCTGGTGATTCTCAACATTAATATCATAGTTTCAGATAAACACACACACATGCACATACACACACTTACAAATACACGTACAAACACACAAAGCACACACACACGCACAAAATCATGCATGCACACATTATACAGGAATTGAAGTGGGTTTACAAGTGACAGAATACAAATATAAAACTCAGCTAGTGTCAGATCATTAGGTTCAGGTTGCTATTCAACAAGAAAATAAAATAACATAAAATTAGAATCTTGAGTCTTTATGACTATAATGAAACAAAAAAATAAAATTCCATTTAAGTGTGCTGAAAATATGGAAGACATTAAAAAAATTACCATGACACTAAAACTACAGTATTGTCTTAGGCATCAGTCACCCAAAAGAAAGACAATTATTATATTCTTCTCGGACTCATTGTTCTGAGTCTACTTACATGCAGTAAGGACCATTCAGGTCAAAATGTTGGTAAAAAAATGACTGAGATGCTGAAGAAACAAATCCTAAAAATTTTGAGAGAACTAAAGTCTTTCCATAGGCTTTAAGTAATTCTCCTATTACTTCTACTATTTTAAAAGGAAATACAAAAAGAAAAATACATTAAAATATTTTAACTACAAAAGGAAAATAATTTAAAATATTTCATTGCTCCATAATTGGGTGTTGTTAAGATGACAGTCATTTTCCTAATGATTAACTGTGATAAGCTAAGCAAAACACTTTTGGTATCTGTGTCTAGTACATATAATCTCAACCTAAAGAGAAAAAACACTGAGTAAATCAGAATTTAAAAACATTCTAGCTAAGTAATTATTTATCTTCAAGGTGTTGTCACAGAAGATAAAAATTGTAATGAATTATAACAGAATAGAATGTCATAAGATATGTAGTAACTAAATATCAACTGGATTTCTGCATTGGATATGGGAATAGAAAGTGTACAGTTCTAGAAACATTGCTATTATGATTTGGTCAACGTTCTGATTTATGAGTATTAGTCATTAGATTGATTAAATTAAATAAAATCCAGGAAGTAGGTTACGAAACAAAACCATACTGTTTCCTATCAATTAAATTTGATATTCCTGTATAGTTTGACTTCTGCTTTATATTTGTATTTATTTATTTTATTAAATTTATTTATATCTCAAATGTATCCCTATCCCCTTCCTGTTTTTCCCCATCAGAGTCCTTTATATTAAACACCACCCCTTTTTTGACTTCTTCTTTAAAAAGACAAAGGAACAGTAGTTATAAGGCATGTTAGTCCATGAATAGCTGTTCATTTGGCCACGCGTGGGAAAATCCTACAACATTGTAAGTGCACACATCAGGATATAGCTTCAAAAAATGATCTTCAAAAATTAAATATTCTCCACTTATCATCTATCATCTGTCAACTACAGAACGTGGAAGAATCCAAGAACAAATATAACCTTGCAATGTACATAGAGAAAATTGATCAGACAAGAAGGAAAACAGATAGCAACCTTCCTGGATTCAACACAAGAGAGCCTAAGTTCCTGTAGTGTATTCTGCATGAGTTTATACAGTTTATGGTCTAATACCTGGAAATGAACTCCTCCAAAAACCAAGAAAAAACTAACCACAAACTGCAATATTTATAAAAGCCAAACACATGGGTGGAAAGTATTATTTTCAGCTCTATATGAGAATATTTATGTTTATTAATTTGTATATTGATAAAATTTTAATTTCATTACTGCAAATTATTATTGTAATTTTTTTAAATAAATAGATTTTATGTGACTCGTGATCATTAAATTTTAGTGGCTTTGATTGCACTATAGATAAATACAGTGTTTGTTTGACTGTGATCATCACCATGAATATTCACGAAAAACAAATTATGCGAAACAGGAACTGCTCTTCCGTTTTTAAACTTTTTGTTGAACATATGTAGAGTTTGACGTGCTTGTTCACGTGTGCAGCACATGCATGCCTAGTATCCAGGAGGTTGAAGAGGGTGTGAGATTCTGTGATGCTGAAATTACAGCCACTTGTGAGCTGTCACTCGGGAGCTAGGGATCGTCCCAGGGTTCTCTGGAAGAGGAGATAATGCTATTGATCATCGAATCATTTCTTCATCTTCAGCAAACACCATTTTTGTAAATATAGTGCCTAAGCTTTCCTGTCTTCTGCATAGATCACTGTTTTCTCAAATGTGATAATTTAATATTAAACACACACCCACCTGCTTATTTTCATATATATATATTATATATATATATATATATATATATGTATGTATATATATATATTCACACAGAAACACATACATATACACAGACACACACACTCACACACACAGACGCATGCACACCTGATCTTTACTTCAAATTTACTTACTTACTTACAACCCACACACACATACACACACACACACACACACACCTGCTTCTTACCTTCATGTAGACTTAGTTATATTCATAGTTATTTGTTTATTTATTCACTTACCTGCTGCACACTGCCCCCTCCAGTTCACCCCTCTCACAAGCCTTCCCCCAGTCCTTTCTCCTCCCTGAGTAGGAGGGACCCCACAATTTCCTCACCTTGCCTGTAGTCTCTGTGATCACATCCTCTGCTACTGAGGCCAGACACAACAGCCTCGATGGATAGGAGTGTGGAGGTGAGGTCATATCAGAAAAGAGGCAGAGAGCTGGGGTAGAGATGCCCATTAATCAGTGGGTGTTTCCTTAGCTGAGACTCACAGCCTCAGTGAAATGGACCTGAAAGAAGCCATTTCCTGTAGCCAGAGAGCAAACCAAATGGAGTGAGAGAGACACCAACTTTTGACCCAATATTTATTGTGACCACAAGAAATGAAAGGGCCGTGCATAGAGCAGAGGTGAGGAATGATCAACCAATGGTTAGTGCAGATTAAGACCCACCCCATGGATGAGCACTGATCCCTGACACTATTATCTGTTATGCTTGGAGAAAAGAGTCTATCATGGCTTCCCTCTTGGAGACTCCATTAAGCTGCTGACTCAGACAGAAGCAGACATCCACTAGCCAAACCACTGGTGGAGCCAGGGACTCTGATGGAAGAAGAGAATGAAAAGGATTATGGCCTCAAGGCATAGGCACTCCACAGCCTTTGTCTTCATGTGGGTACTGAACAACTAGAATTGGGTTTTCCCAAAACATGTTGTCTGTAGATGGGACATCTGTGTCTTTAAAATTCATTTATTTATTTACTCACTTTACATGCCAAAATCAGTGCTCCAACTTCATGGGATGCCATCACCCATTGCCGGGAGAACCCGTAAAGAAAGACAAAGCTACACATTTCCTACCTATGCAAGGGGCTCAGGTTCAGTCCACGATCACTCTCTTGTTGGCGCTTCAGTCTTTGACATACGCCAATAGTCTCAGCAGGTTAGCTCTATTGGACTTCCTGTGGAGTCCTTCATATCATCAGAGCCTCGATGCTTCACAATTTTTTTCAAAAAGACTCTCCAAGCTCCAGTTAGTGTTTGGTGTTGAATCTTTACACTTGTTTCTCTCAGCTGTTGGGTGGAGTCACTCCAGAGGACAGTTATGCTAGGATTCTGTCTGCAAGCACAATAGAGTATCTTTAGTAGTTCAGAGATTGGTGCTTGCCCGTGGGGTAGGTCTCAATCTGCACTAACCATTGGTTGGATGTTCCTTCCATGTCTGCTCTATCTATCTTTGTCTCTGAAGGTCTTGTAGGCTGTGTTGATTTTAGATTGAATGTTTTGTGTGTGGATTTTGGTCTTTGTCACATCACTGGAGTGTCTGCCTGGCTACAGAAGTGGCAAATTAAGGATCTGTATCCCCACTGCTAAAGTCACCCCAATAGACACCCTGGAGCCTCGCCTTTCTCAGATCTCTGGCACTTCCTAGAGATCTTGGCTTCCCCACCTTGTGACTTCAATTCTCTTTTCCCTGCTTTCCCTATACCTAATTCCTCCAAAGCCCTCCCTTCTCTACCTCCCCTCCCATTCAGTCTCCTCCCTCCTCCATCCTCCTCAATATTTATTTTACTAAATGCATCTTAAAGTCAATATTAAGAAAAAACACTGAGTAAGTAAAGGAAGTATTTCAAAAGTAATTGTGGTTGATGTTTTGGCAAGTATGAATATATTAAATTTTATAGAGGCCAATATTACTACATATCTTGTTAGAAAAGACACTGTCTTCATTACATACATGAAGGAAAACCATTTCTGTATTCTATTAAGTTATACAAGGGAATCTGTTAAAAGTGTTACACACATCACAGAACTTTATCACTTTGAAAACTCACTTTATTGCAAATATTTACACAATGAAAAGTACAAAGGTTTAAACTGATGTGTGAGTGTACTTTGTTGTAAAGCTAAAGTTTATATATACAGGTTGATGACAACTGTCATCTCAGATTCACAGGGGATTAATACAGCAGAGGGGGTCCTCTATTACCTTACCTGTCTTCTTTCCTTTATTCCTGATGAAGACTCATCTCATTTGCAGCCCCTGCTGTGAGGGATGGATTGGAAAATGCCTGAGAGTCTATGCCCGGAAAACATCGATAGAGAAAAGAAAAAAAAAAAAAACCAAAAACAACATCTCCAAATATTACATGCAGTCAAACTTTCTTGTAAATCTTGAAACAAAATTCAAAGAAACAAACCCACATCGGCGGATATTACCCACTATAGGAAACGGTAGCTGTAGGAAGCATTGTCAGGGGATTTTAAGCCTCTGCACTAAGACCGTCTCCTCCATGAACATGAAGATTTAATCCTTTGGAAAGAAAGTCAGTCTGTCTCTTGACAGTCGTGCCTTCTGTCCATCACTAGAGCAACAGCCATGCTTTATGAATGTGTACAGATAAACACATACCGGTTTTCACATCTTCAAAGAATTTCAAGAAGAACCAAGAAAGATAATATATAATGTTCAAGAGACGAAATAAAGAATTTAAATTAGCTAGCATACATATGTCGTTACAATTTTCTGCCTACTATTATTTAATAATTTTGATTATTCCTGCTATGAATGAAAAAGATGGTTATGTAATGTCTACTAATCCCAAAAGCCCCCCCTAAAAAAAAAAGAAAAATTGTGAAAAACTGTCTTATTTCTCACTAACTTGGGTCTTTGGTCACAAACCTTTTCATTGCTCGTCTAAATTCTGTCTCTCAAATAGATCAGAGGACTATGTGAGGGTGTCACTCTCATGTAGAAGACCAAGGAACTTTTCTGTACTTGCATGTATTTGCTCTTGGGAACATGTAAATATAACTTTCAGTTCAAGAACCAAAACCTGGCTGTCCAATGGGACCCATGTAAACCAAAACCTGGCTGCCATCAGTGAACATTAGCACACTGGTAACAGCGCAGACAATAATATAATGGAGATTACCCTGGAATAATAATAATAATAATAATAATATATAATGATGATGATTATGACAACAATAATAATATATATTGATGATGATGATGATGATGATGATGATGATGATAATAATAATAATAATAATAATAATAATAATAATAATAATAATGGAATAATCCCCTCAAGGGGGTCACAGACTAGGAAAGTAAATTTTGTTATGTTTTTCAAGGGTAATTGTATCCATGAAAGCAATTTTCACTGAGATAGACTCCTCATACATGAAAATCACTCAACCTGTCATGGCTTCTCAGAGAGAGTTGATAACCAGGGTGTTGTTTTCTTAGGACAAGAGAAAGATTTGCCAACCTTCCAAAAAGAAAAGCAATCCAGTCAGTCTGTGTGTGAGGATGGTTAGATTGTGGGTGACTAACACACACACACACACACACACACACACACACACACATACACACACACACACATACACACATATGCACACAAATACACACAGACACACACACGTACAAAAAGACACACACAGAGAGACATAGACAGATAGACAGACAGACACACACACAGAGACCCACACACACAGAGACACACATATACACACATATACACAAACACATACACACAGAGAGACACACACAGACACACACATACAAACATTGACACACATAAAAATACACACACAGAGAAACACACAGGGACACACACACATACACTTATAGAGACACACAGAAACACACACATAGAAACACACACATAAAAATATACACACACACAAACACACACACACACACACACACACACACACATCTCTGTTGTATGCTTCCTAGAGTGTCCAGGTGCAAAAGTGTGAAGAGGCCCCAGGAACTAGTCGGTCAACAGAACATTGGTCAGCCTGCAAGTGAGTTGGGGGTTGCTCCAAGATATTCAGTGTCACAACTCTGTTAGAAGGTATTCAGGGACGCGCTGTGTGCATATATTTTTACTCGGGTTGAACAAAGGCTACACAAACCTTGGAGGCGGGAAGGGGGTTTTCGGGTGCATTGATATCGATGGAGGCTTAAGGTACCACGAAGGGCTCGTTTGCTTGAGCCTTTATAATCTCTGTCCCAGCATCGGTCTGTTGTTCAGAGATCTCCATTTGACCTTCTCAGAAACAGGCTCTACTGAATGTGCCCGTCCCAACCCTGAGGTCGCACTTGCTTGATTTCAAAGGATTGAAGTTTGAACTCTGCGTTCTCAGTCAAATTAAATCCTCTGAGTTTGCCTTTAGATTCCATGAATTAACCAGTGCATCAACTCAATTTCTCACATGCTCTGTATGTCCCTAATTCTGTCCCGTTCTCTCTGTACCGTGCTATCCCTCCTCTTCCCCACCAACATTCCGCTCCTGTCCTCAGTCGTCCGCACTCACCCACAGAATCTGTTCCAGTTTTCCTTTCAGAGGTCGATGCTTTCCCCCTCACCGGCCTTCTCCTTTCCTGTGTCCTCTCTGCATTTTGTAGATTGTAGATAGAATAACATTTATCTCACAGCTGATACCAATCATAGGTAAATGCCCGCCATGTTTGTGTCTCTGGGTCTCAGTTCACTCTTGGGATGGCTTTTTTTTTTTTTTCTAGTTACCATCTATTTTTCCCTGAAGCTTCATGATATCATGATATCATGCCCCTATCCCTATAGTATCATGCCCCGACCTCCATTAGGTCATGTCCCACTCTCATAATGTCATGTCCCACCCACACCATGTCATGACCAACACCCATGATGTCACACCCCGTCCCAGTGATGTCATGCCTGTGCCCCCTTGCAAGAATAGTTGCATCTATTCAACAGGTAACATTCTGAATGCTGCCCTGTCACCACACACCTCCAGGATCCCACCATTTACAGTCCCTCCTACTAGCCTCTCCCCTTTTTCTCTGAGAGAGTGGAGGACCCCTCTGAGTACACCAATCCCCTGGCACATCAAGTCTCTGCAGACTAGATTCATCGTTTCCCACCAGGTCCTGGAAACGCCCGTGTGGGAAAACAGGATCCACAGACAGGCGACGGGTATAGTGAACCCACGTGAAGACCATTAGTAACTCTCTGCCTCTCTCAGTCCTTCCTTCAGCTCTTTGCTGAGAATCACTGTGCTCCCGTCCGATATTTGTACGTGCGCCTCTGCTTCTGTGTCAGTCGGCTGCTTGGTGGAGCCTTGCAGAGGACAATAACGCTACCATCCCGTCTGCAGCAAGAAAGGACTATTAATGTCAGTGTTTGTGGTTTGCCATTAGGATAAGGTTCACATCTGACCACTTATCCTTTGGCCATTCCCTCTTTTCCTGTTCCATTTCTGTCCCTGTGTTCTTATGGTGGAGAACCTTATTTCTGGGGTCAAAATTTTGGGGGTGGGTTTGGGTCCTTATCCCTTCCCTTGGTTCCTCTCTGGCTACAGTAAGTGACCATTTCAGTATCTGTATCCTCACTTTTAACAGTCTCAGCTAAAGTCACCCTCATGGACACTGGGGTAGCCTCACACTTTCCAGATTGCAGGAAAATCATAGAGATAGCACCCATTCTGCACAGTCTTTGATTTCCAGTTTATTCTCTTGGCCCTCTGTCCCTCTTGCCCGTCTCTCTAAGAAATGATTCTCCGGCCCCCATTTCTCTTCCCATCCCCTTAGGCAGACAATCTTTTCATGCCATCTGCCTCCTCTCATTAGTTTATTCCTCCTTCTGAGTGAAATTCAAGACTTTTTCTTGGCCCTTTCTACTTGTTTATCCTCTTTGGTTCCGTAGATCTTAGTGTGTGAGATCTGTACTTTATGGCTAATACCCTCTTTTAAGTGAATATCCTACATGTTACTTTGGGTCTCAGTAACCTCATTAGGACAATACTTTCTTATTCCATCTACTTGGCCGCAGCTTCTCAATGTCCTTATTTTCATATGTGTGTAGTATTCCATTGTGTAAATGAACCACATTATCTGTAGCCATTGTTTATTTGAGAGGCATCTGACATTTCTATTTTTCTGTTCATTGAAGAAATCCACTAGTAACATAATGGAGTATATGTCCTTGCCATATGGCAGAGGAGTCTTTTCAGATATAAGACCAGGTGTAGTATAGCTGGGTCTTAAGGAAGAATATTCCCCATTTTCTCAGAATCCACTGGATAGATATGGAAAGCATTATAAGTTGCTCTTCCCCAGCAAATGCAATTTTTATCCTGATATTTATCTGCTTCCTCAAAGGACGTTTTCCCCCTGACTGGCCCTCTATCAAGAACTCAGGTGATTGTGCTCGCATATGAACCTTCTTCCCATTTTAACTGGTCAGTAGATGCTAGAGCCTATTACTGATAGCCGGAGGAAAGATGGTACTGGAGGGTTTGACTGTGGGTTTAGGTAGAGAGGCAGAAGAGGGTAAGAGGGGAAGGGAGAGGAGTAAGGAAAAGAGGGATGAAGTAATGATGGAAAGAATCCATATTGCCTGGAGGAAAGCACATGTAGCAAGGGGGTTTATGGTTGGGAATTCATTATGATAGGGTTTGATCACCCCAATACACATTTATAGATTATAATCATACTAACCAGATTGTGTGTTTTCTTTATGGACACATTGGGTTCAGAAATTTCAACAAGCTTTCCTCAACAGTATTTCTGGATCAAATTTTCTGTTAATAGAGATCTCCCCTTGTAGTATACTAACCATTTCTCAATAGTGCAGTAGACACAGCTGTTTCTTCCTCAGTCATGTCTGCTGTATTTTCTATGGATATCTGTCTTCAGTGACCAAGGCCCAGTGTTGTTTTTCTCGAGGTCTTCAATGATCTCACCCAGAGGAGTTTCAGGTTTCTCAACTCGTTCATTCTAGTTGACCGCAGCTTCAGAATGTCCTTATTTTTCATACCTGCATAGTATTCCATACAAATATTTCCTGATAACAGTGAACTGTCGCGAGCAGGCTAAAATTTCCCAAGAAAACATTAAGCCATTCAGTCTCTAAATCTAGATCTCCTCATCCCATGATACTTGGGCTGACTGGAAGCGTGGCATGAGCAGTTTGTTCTTACAGATATCAAAGCCATTTCCTTCTCCAGTAATGCCTGCCATCCCTCTGTCAGAGATTTTTACCCTGGTTATTTTTCGGTGACTTATGTGATTTAGGGTGTGACACAATCTGCATGCTAGAAAGCCGGAGATGTTTCCAGGTTGACCCTGCTTCCTCAATGATGTCACATGTGCCCATTGAGCAACCATGTCACACCCAAACAGCAAGATGTCTTCTTTGACTCCACACAAGACTGTAAGATTGCCTTTAGTCCTGCATGCACCTTGGCAACCATGTCACACTGACTGCAAGATAGCAACTGGCTATCTTCACCCAAAAGTAGATTGCCTCTTTGATTCTCTTAATTCTACCCATCCGTGAGCAAGGGAGGTCTTTCTGTCTTCTGCTACCTTCCTCAGTTTCTCTCTTCAGAGACTTGGAGTTCATAACAGACATGTTTCTGATGTGCTAGGTTAGAGTTGTTTTATATTTCATATTTTATATTTTATATAAATAAAATATACCCATTGTGATTGGTGTTGCTTCCATAATTTCTTCTCAGCCTCTATGTCATTTGCATGACAGATTATTTTCATTTAATCTGTCCACTTGGCTGAAGGTGTTTTTCATATATAGGTCATTTCTGGTAAAACTTTGGGATCAAATGTGTTCACTATTATATGATGTGTGAATGGTGATACACTGAGTTCTCTATTTCCGATATCATCCCCTCGACTTCCTTTGATTGTCTTTTTGCTCTAGCTGGGAATTTAAGGAATTTACTGAAAGGATGCTGCGAGATTAGAAGTCTGTTCTCATTCTCCAATTTAGTTGAATTGCCTTTTGCTTTTCCCCCCTTATTTTGATATGAACGGATTATAGCATGCTATAATTACATTTGTAAATATTTTCTTTAGTATTTTATTGCATTAGGTATGTGCCTGGCTCCTGGTCTCCCTGAGACCTCAAATAGGAAAGGGCAGTGGATTCTGTCTAAGGCTTTTCAACATCAAAGAGATAGTCTTGCAATTTTTTTCCTTGTTTCTTCATTCAGCTCCTTCACACCAGCTTTTGTAATAGTGGATATTAATAATTCATATTAATATATTAATACTTATATTAATTTTGACATATTAATGTAATATATCAGTTACAATATTATATCACTGTGTATTAATTTAATATAGTAACAATATAATAATATTAATTATATTTAACATATATAAGATATAATAATTTATGTATAAATACAATATGTTAATATTAATATAATATATTAATATTTGTTATAAATTATGTTAGGATATAACAATTTAATATGTTACTTTACTAAATATATATGTACAAATTTATATATATACTTGTCATGATAAGCAACTACCACAAAGTTAAATTCAGGGAGCTCCCACATAAATGTGAAATGCTGCGGGCAGAATATTTTCAGTTCAGTTTGTTAATATGGTGGATCACTTTGATGGGTTTTCATAGATTGATCCACTCCCTTGCATCCTCAGGAAAAAGCCTAGTAGATGGCGCTGGATGGCACATTGATATGTCCTTGGATTTTGTTTTGGTGCATTTTACCTATTATTTTTCCACCGATGTTTTGTAAATTAGTCTGAAATTCTTTCTTTGTTGAGTCGTTTTGTGATATTGGTGTCCGGGCAACTGTGCTGTCATGGAATCAGTTTGGCATTTTTCCTTCTGTTTCTGTGTTTTGGAGTAGGTTGAGAATTCTTTGAAAATCTGGTAGGAGTCTGCACTCAATCAATCTGGTCCTGAGGATTTTCAGTGAGGAAACTTTTAATTACTGTTTGTGTCTCTCTAGGGGTTGTAGAGCTATTTACATAGTTCATCTTACCTCAGATTACTTATGGTCAGTGGTATTCATCTACACAATCATCCATTTAGTTCCAGAGATTTTAATTTTGTAGACAGCAGGTTTTTGAGACCTAATGATTCTGTGCCTTCCATCAGTGTCAATAGGTTGACTCCCTTTTCGTTTCTGATTTTGTTATTTGGATGCTGTCTTACCTTCTATTACATTATCTGTTTAAGGGTTGTCTGTCTGGTTGATTTTCCCAAGGAATCAGTTATTGTTTTGTTGATATTTGTATTCTCTTTGTTTCTGATGGATCACTCTCACCCCAAGTCTGATGTTCTCTCTGTCCCCTCCTTTAATATGTATTTGATTCTTTTATTCTAGAGCTTTCAGGTGTGCTGGGAAGTTGCTAATGGCAGGTCACTCGGTTTCTTTATGAAAGTGCTCTCTGCTGCATGTGCACGTTCCTCTTAGCACTGCTTTCCTTATTGCCTTAAGTTTTGAGGAGACGTTATGCCATCATTTTTCACTGAATTCTAAGAACACTTTTTCCAAGTCTTCTCTGAACTGGTGGTGCTTCAGTTTCCAGCTATTGAATTTCCATGAGTTCATTGACTTTTTGTTATTGTTTTAATCCATGGTGTTCTGAGTTGTTTCAATGGTTATACAGTCTTTCTGTATCTGCTGTTGCTTGTTCTGTGAGGAGAACATGTTCCAAGTTTAGGATAAGGTTCCGTGCAGTACTGAAAAGAAAGTGTGTACTTTTGTGTTCATGTGAAAAAATCTGTAGAAATCGGTGAGGTCAGATTAATTTAAACTCGTGTCAGTTATATCTTTATTTTTATTGTTTTCTTATTTAGTTTCTGTCTCAATGACCTGCCCTTGTTGAGATGTCACATTGATGTCCCCACTATTAATGTGTGAGGTTCGATGTGATATTCAGCTTCAGCAATATTTCTCTCACTAATGTTGCTACTTTTGTCTTTGGGATATAGACACAGATTTGAGATGCCATTTTGGTGGATTATTCCTCTGATGAATATGAAGTGTCCTTCCCCTTCTCTTTTGATTACTTTTGGTTGAAAGACTGATTTGCTGGATGTTAGAATGGCTACACCATCTTGTTTCTTGTTTCAATTTCTTGGAAAACCTTTTCCAACACCTTAGTCTCTGAGGCTTTGTCTATCACAATTGCTGTAGTGTTTCTTGAATGCAACAGAATGACAGATCCTGTTTTTAAATCCATTGTGTTATCCTCTGTCCTTTTATTGTTTAATAGAGGACATTAATGGTTAAAGGTATTAGTGACCAGTGATATTTACTTCATGCTATTTTGATGTTGGGGGTGTGGGGTTTTTTTCTTGCTTGCATGTATTTTTGTTTTTGTTTTTTTGTGGGATGCTTGAGTGTGTATGTTAGTATAAAATCTGTTCTGTAGGGTGCATGTTTTTTTTTTGTTTACATGCTGTTTTTTGCTTTTTTGGGGGGAGTGGTTTTAGAGTATGCAGGCGAGTATGTGCTCCCTTTCATAGGTTATGCTGTGTAATTTTTAATTTCTAGTGGGATGGTTCAATTTCTGAAAATCCATCAATATAATCTACTATAAAAATGGCTTGAAAAAAAATCACCATGATAATCTCACTAGATGCTGAAAAGCAATTGCAATCCCTCTTTATGCTTAAAGCTTGAAAGTGATAAGGAGACCAGTCTATGGAGAAACATAGTAGAAGCAATGGACAGCAAGCCAGTAATGAACATCAAGCTAAATATAAAGAAACTTAAAGTAATTCCATTAAAGTGAAGGACAAGTTAAAGCTGCCCACTCTCTCCCTATTCAGTATATTATTTCAAATTCTATCCATGGTGAAAGCATTGTTTAAATTTGGTTCTGTGGAGTATGGCCAAGGCCTTTGGAAGGAGGAATGGCACAGTGTTTGAGAAATCCTGGAGTATGGCCCACTGTTTAGCACTGACTCATTGCACCTTGGTGAGTCATAGAACCAAGGACCAAGTGTACTGAGAACTTCATAAAGTGTTTCAGTTGGTTTTTTTCCCCTCATATCTCTCTAATTCTAAGAAGTACATAAAAAATCGTCCCGTAACTTCCCACCACTCAGGGAGCAAAATCATTGGCATTTGCAATAATAGTGGTGGAGGTCTTTTAGGAGTTTCCTCTGTGGCAAACCAAGTACTTCCACCATCACCCAAGGAAATGTAGAATAGGCTTATTGGCCATCACCCTTAAAAAAATTTGGAAAAAATAAAATTGTTAGTTAAGCTGGCTAACATGATTTAACTACTGGCTCCTGATGTAAAAAAAAAAAGAAAAAAAAAGAAAAAAAAAACAATTTAGGGGGACAATTTGAAGTTCGGAAAAGCTGGGACTTTTTAAGATCTGGCATCAAGTACAATGGTGGCACCGGCTAATGGTGTGACTGTCACAGAGGCTGGACTGCTGAGTTGATTTGTGTCCCAGTTGTACCCTCAGCTTCCTGATAGGACTTAATAAGGTTTGACATTCACAGGTGTGCATTCTGATCATTTAAAGTAGATATGACATTTTTATAAAGATATTTAGATTTGTGCTTTTTAAAAGATTCTTATTAGAGTATATTTAAAGATAAATAATACAATATTAAACCATTTCTCTCTAAATTCATAATTTATATTACTTATGAAGTTACGCTGGCCTTGGGGTATTTTGTTTTCTTTACGTGTACTATGTAATATTTGTTCTCATACACTATTGGGTATCACTTTTCTCAGCATCAAGGACAAGAAGAAACTAGAACCTGATCACATTTGCAATTTTACATGGATTAAAGATATCTCTAGGATGTCAAAGCTACTTGTTGTGGTTTGCCATGAGATTATCTGTATTTTGATGCTAATTCCACTACCCTAATGACATGCCTACTCATGTCAGAACTCAGGTGACTTCTCCAGAACACCTCCATTAGTTGTAAAGTACAGGTGAAGGTCAGGTACAGGATAGAAGAGCCTGCCATTAGAAGGGAGAAGGAAGGATGGGTGAGAGAGATGTTTTAAGGAGGAGGAGGAGACTAGAGGAAAAAGGAGATATAGGAAGAGAGGGTGAGAAGCCATGGCAGGTGAGGTTACTATTATGCTCTGTGTATTTACAGGTTGTTATTAATATTCCTAAGGGATGGATGGTAAAGTGCTTTGTATATTTAAGTGGGCAATTATATCTTATCAATTGGGTCAAAATGATTGTGTTATGTGTTCTTCTATGTGAGAGTTTGAATATAGAAAAGTGTGTGGCGGCAAGGAAACTGGACGGATAGGGGTAGGGATGTGTTTTCACCATACCAGATATATTGGGACACTCCGGTGCTAGTGATAGCAGGGTAAAAAAAACAAGTTTTTCTTTTTTCTTTTTTTCTTTTTACAACAACAGATGGCAAACCAAGGTGATGGGCAAGAAGTCACTAGTAATCATAAAAATAAAATTTTTTTATTTTCTAAGTAAGAGAGGACTCTGGTGCCTATTAATTCTTGATAACCTTGAGCCAGAAAATCAAGCAAAGAAATGGGGAAACATCCTGGGCTGACAGGATGTTGGTACCATTCTGTGTAATAAGTAATGGCAGCTCAGAGTTAAGATATTGGCTTCCTTTTTAAATAAGAAGTTATTTAGAATGTCTTTTCAGGATACTCATTTTCTTTTTAACATGGGCTCCACATGGGAATTTGGGTGGAAATCCTAGTTACACAAGGTATTTCTTCTTTTTCAGGTATTATTAACAAGTGATTAAGTTTGTTTTTTTAGAAAGAAGAGAATAAGAGATTACCTGAATTAGGTGGGGATTTTCATCTACTGCTCAGAACTTAGGGAAAAAATTAGGCACTACCAAGTAGAGAGTTGTGATGAAATGTCTGTAACACCAGGGAAAGTGAATGCAGACATATATTGTAGAAGTTATTAAGGGTAAAGAAAAATCTGTGGCTTCCAGTTAGAGAGCTTAACAGATTGAGATATTTTGGGCAAAAGTCACACCATGGTTTAAAGTGTTCCTTATTGATATTAGAATTGATAGAAGTTATGAATTACCCCACTATATGGCTCGTTGATGAGGGGAGTCTAGCGATGGTTTTCGGTTACTTTTGATATTTACGACAATAGCAAGCTCAAATTCTCTTAACATGGGCTCCATGGGAATTTTGGGTTTATTTCTGATATCACCAAGAACGGATTTATATCAGAATCATTTACATAAATTCCTTTTTTTAAAAATTGTTTTAATCTTTATGATGGGTGTGAATTTGAGTTTTATGCTTATATTATTACTCTGGGAGGGAGTGTAAGATCCAAGCTTCTCTTGTTTCAGATTAAGTAACAGATTATTTTTTGGGAGAAAGATTTTGTCCTTGTGTTTTTAAAAAGATTTTGCTTAGGATTCTGGAAACCTCACAGAGTCATACTGATCAGGTTTGATAGTGGTAGACCGCCTGTAAATATATTCAGGAGAACAAAGAATGCTCTCGATTCTAAACCTTTGTCTTGAGAGTTGTGTTTTGCAGACTGTGACTACTTGGAATCTGGTCTCAATGACTTTCAGCTGGGACCAGTCAGGACATATCGGCTATTGCATTTGCTTCATTCTTCCTACCCCCTACCTAAGGATATCTCAACGCCCATGTACAACTCATTTCCCTGGAGATATTTGGGGTGGGGCTGGAAGTGTTTATTCTAAAGTTATTTTTATGAAGAATTGAAAAATTGGTTGAAATTTAGCAAGGAGTAATAAGCTAGATTGAGTTATACAGTCATAATCGCCTTTGGTAACTAAGCTTAATCTTTTCTTTGTTTAGGTATAGAAATTATTGGACAGAAAAATTTAAAATTACAAGAGACAGTCCTATTATTGTTTTCATTACAGACTTCTGAGGTGCCACCTGTGAGTTAAGATTCAAATAGCGAAGTCATGGCTCTGACTTTGTAAGAGTACTATCAAAACAAAATTAATATATAAGACAACAGTCCAGATTGTCTTAGATAGATAGATGCTTTTCAAAAAATGTCAGAAATCCACAAAATTTGAGTTAAAAAGTTATTACTTATCTTTTGTTATTACTTATCTTCTCCTAACTGTTCCCCTTTGGCAGATTTAATGATGAATTTGAACATCTCTACCTCCAAATGAGGCAATACTTTGTGGCTAGGCTGTCACTGGAAAAAATGCCTGTTTCATCTGCAGATTAATACTATCTCAGAAAAGGACAAATTATCCAGAGGATTTGACTGATAAACCCTGCCAGCCATACAGGATAGTGAGCCCTTCCGAGTCTACATTTCAGTAGGCTGTCAGTTGATCTTGTGTCAGAAGGCTGAAGACTTAAACTCACCTGTTGCTAACAGGGGATTGTGCTAATGGAGATTTGTCTCTACAACCTCTCCAGTTCTAGAAGTCCTCTTAGGCTTCCTATGTGTATAGATATTTGGTCATTTCTCAGATTTCTGACAGGGTTGGATACTGATTATAGTCTCATTGTTTATCAGGCTGTATAACTCTGACTATACATATTTTATTGGATAGTTATCAGATAGTATACAAGCTAGCCAAGACATACTATAGATTTTAAGCCTTGATGAAGCTGGAATGAAAAACTAAATGTACTTTCTAACTGGTATAGTTTTGGACTGGGTGTTGAGTATATCAAATGCTTTATAAATTGCAGAACGAGTATTATCTTACTCAATTGATATATAAATGACAAGTCTGTTTAACTGGACAAAAAGGGAGAAACGTTGTTTACAGTGAAGTTATCCTGTATTTTGATCCTGATCCACTGCTTCAAGGACAGCTGCCTTGTCCTGTACTCAGAACTCAGGTGAATTCCCCAGAACCAGTACAAATTTGTAGTACAGGTGAGGGGCAGGTACAGGATAGAAGGAGGCCTATCATTGGAGGAAAAGGAAGGATGGGCAGGGAAAAGTTTGAAGGGAATAGAAGAGACTAGAGGAAAAAGGAGAGACAGGAGGAGAGGTGAGAAGCATGGCAGGTGAGGTTAGGATTCTGCTCTGGGTATTTACTGGTTGGAATTAATGTTCCTAAGGTATGGATGGTACCAGGTTTTGTATGCTTAAGTAGGGTATTAAATCTTATCAATTGGATCAAAGTTTATTGTGTTGTGTGTTCTTTCATGTGAGGTTTTGAGTGTAAGAACATGTGTGGGACTATGAGACACTGGGCAGCTGAGGTAGGGGATGTATTCAACCAAGATATTTAGCAGAGACTTGGGAAACTACAGTGCCAGAGATAGCGGAATATAAGACAATTTTTTATTTTTATATTTTTGCAACAACACATTCACTTCTGTATTTGACTGCTCTTGGTGTGTCCCTTAGGAAAAGATCTATATCTGGTTCCTGACAGAATGTGCTTCTTAAGATCATCCAATCTTATCTAGTTTTGGTGGCTGATTATGTCTAGCTACAGGAGGCAGACTCTAGTGGTTCTATCTCTCTGCTGCTTGGTATTTCAACTACCATCATCCCATTAGGTTTATCAGAACCTCTTGCATACCTGGCACCTGTGACTTTTCTGGGATACCCAAGTTCACCCCCAACCACTTATGTTTATTGTCATTTTATTCCACTTTTCCTACAGCTATGAGATTAGATGGAATTTAACATGGACTCTGAGCAGGTATATCAAGAATGTAGAATCCACAAATGGCAATGCCAAATAGACTCGCTCCTGTTCTTATGATACTAATAAAGTTGTGGTTTCATTGGAATTCAAATTCTTCCCTCCCTGGCAATCCTCCCTGTATCTTATCTTTGGCCTGAAGAAAGAATCATCTTAAAACATCCAAAATCCTGAAATCTCACCCTTGGAACAAGGGAAGGTAGATTTTACAGAAATGATATCTAATGGGACTACATAGTCCACGCTGTCCCTTTGATTTACTCAGGCAGTTGTTTTGCATAAATAAAAATTTGGGGAGTTTATCATTTATGTAGGTACACAATATTTACACTGTTAAATTTACTTCATAGTTTGGCCATGTTTGTTTCCAAAATCATTGCCAAAAGGCTGGAATTTGAAAACAGTATATTTGAGTACACATTCAGGAAAAATCTATAAGTCCCCTTTCAAGGAATGAACAATTAGAAAATGAAATAAAAAATTCACTCAATTAAACATCTGTAAGAAAAAATAGCCTGTGGGAAACAGGGAAAACCTAGGAGAAATTGAACTGTTTGTCACAGGAATGGACCTGGTAATAAATTATTATCCAGAAGAATCTCCTACATCCCATGTTTCCAGATCTTCCTACTCAAGCCACAAGCCCGTAACTGACTTTCTCCTTTAGATCCTGCCGTAACCACTGATGAAGCAGAGAAGTTTCCAGCTGTAAGTGTAGTACATAAATGTTACTGTGTCACAGTAGACATTCCTGGAAAGGCAAACTCGAACCTGGTGAATGTAAAGAAAGCTATTTAGCAGGTAGGTCATGGCAGTTCTAGTGACATCGTCATTTGGCCTCACAGAAAAATATCTTGTACCCTGGAGAGCCCTAGCTTTGTGATGTCACAAAAAAAAATGCATAACATATATTCCCGCAGTACCTCTAGGGATTACTAAATGGCCTCTATTTCAGTGCAAACAGCCATTTGGGGAAAGAGAACAAAGACGATGTACATAACAAAATGAGTAGAAAGAATGTTAGCCTTCTGTTTCAGTTTTTAAAAAATGAAGAAATATGTGGAAATATTTGGGAAATGCATGGGAAAGCTGACGCAGTGAGGTACTGAGCAGGGTTTGTGAGGGTTCACTGAACACACAACCTTGATTTGAGCCTTTCACATATGGGATTGAGGAAGTGGTAGCCTTTTAGTAGCATCTGGATTTCCTTGTTTTGTTATGGTTCCTGGAAGTCAGAGATTTTATTATCATTAATTTCATTATTACAAAAGCCAGGTGTTGGGACAGGTACAGTTTTTTTTTTGTTTGTTTGTTTGTTTTTTTTTGTTTTGTTTTGTTTTTTTTTTTCTTTCTGAGAGTGCATGGGTTTATTTTTCTCCCAGAAGGAAAAAGTCCCAAGGAAAGAGGGAAAGGAACAAGTATTGTATCCTCAGCTGTGTCAAACTCCTCCATGTTTTTGATTCCTACATCGCAGTTTGTGTCTGACACAGATATCTGGGAGAGAGAAATACTTCTAGTTGAGAGTTCATCATCTCAGTCTTTCCACTAGTGTTATGCTGACTACCATTCCCTGACAGTGTCCCTCTAGATTTATGAATCAATATGTCTGATTACCTTGCAGTTTTATTTACTTTTATTTCTTTCATTTTTTTTAAATTTTAAGTTAATTTTAATACTTTTTGGATATTTCTATATCTATATTTAAATGTTATTTCCATTCCCAGTTTCCTCTCCGTAAGAGACCTAAATGTTTCTTTCCTTTACACTTAAACCACCCTTACTACCCGTTGAAATTTCCTTGAACTGGGAGTCAAACCTATGGAGAACCAAGGGCCTCTCCTTCCTTTGGTGTCCAACAATGCCATCCTCTGCCACACATGCAGTTGGAGCAATAGGTCTGTCCATGTACAGTCTTTGAGTATCTTTATAGTACCAGAAGGTTCTTGTTCATTCGCATTATTCTTCTGATGGGGTTGATAATGTCTTCAGCTCTTGTAATCCTTTCTAAAAATTTAACAACAAGAGGTCCGTTACACTTCTCTGGTTTGCCACTAGCATTCACTTCTGTAATTGACATGCTCTAGCTGTGACTCTCAGGAAGATATATAACCTGTTACTGTATGCACTTCTTAGCTTTATTAACCTTAATCGTATCTAGTTTTGGTCTCTGATCTATCTATCTATCTATCTATCTATCTATCTATCTATCTATCTCTGTCTCTGTCTCTGTCTCTGTCTCTAGCTCTATCTCTTCTCTATCTCTATATCGATTTATCTATATTATATATATATATATATATATATATATATATATATATATATATATATATATTTGGTGGCTTATACATCTATGAATTTAGTTGAAATTTTAACATGGATTCTGAGGTCCTAGGTCAAGAATGGAGAATCCACAAATGACAATATCAATCCTGGTCTTATGTACCTGTGGAAGTTTAGCTTTTACTGCTATCGGTACTATTGTTCCTCTCCCTTCCCATCATCCTGTATCTTTAGTATGGCTTGAAGAAAGAATCATGGTAAAACATCCAAAAGCTTGAAGTCTCACCCTTGGAACACAGGAAGGTAGATATTACTGAAATGATATCTAATGGGACTACATAACCGCATTGTATAGTCCATGCTGCCCTTTGATTTACTGATATCATGTAATTTTTGCATAAAATAAAAATTTGGGAGTTTATCATTTGAAGTAGGTACACAATATTTACACTATTACATTCACTTTTTAGCTTGGCCAGCTTTTTGCAAAAATCATTGCAAAAAACTACAGAATTGCAAAACGGAATTTTGAGGACACATTCAGGAATATCTATAAAGTCCGCTATCAAGGAATGAACAATTAGAAAATGAAATTCAAAATCCACTCAATTAAATATCTGTAGGGAAACAAAGGCCTTTGGGAAACAGATAGAACTTAGGAAATTGAACTGTTTGTCACAGGAATGGAAATGGGAATAAAATTATAATACAGAAGAATCTCCTACGTCCCATGTTCCTAGATATTTTTCTACACATGCCATACCCTTTATAGCTTTCTTCATTCAGAGCATGTAACCACTAATAAAGCAGAGAACTCTCTAGCTTTAGAGAGATGTTCTACATGAAGTTTTCCACTGTGTCAGGACACACCTGGAACATCACCCTAGAATCTGGTCGATATAAAGAAAGCTCTTTAGGAGGTAGGCCATGCCAGTTCTCAGTGACATGATCATTAGGCCATCCCTGAATAATCTCTTGTATACTGGGGAGCCCTAGCTTCTCCTGTGATGTCACCTAGTGTTTTCCTGACTGCAACTTCCTCTCAGACATTCATTCAGTACCTCTAGATTTTATTAATAGGCCTTTATTTCAGTGTAAACAGCTATTTGGGAGGGAGAACAAATAGAATGTAGATATCAGAAATGGGGAGAAGGAAGTTGGCCTAGGGTTTTAGTTTAAAAAACAGAAAAAATATATGGTACATGGAAAAGCACAGTGAGTGCTGTGTAGGGGTTGTGAGGGTTCACTGAACACATAGACTTGATCTGAGCCTTCCACATATGGGATTCAGAAGGTGGGACCCTCTCAGTAACATCGTTGATTTCCTTGCTTGTTATGGTTCCTGGAAGTCAGAGATTTTTTATCATTAATTTCTTTATTCCAAAAGTCAGGTATTAGGAAGTGTACAGTTGTTTCTGATAGCTCATGGCTTTCATTCTTTTTGCCAGGATAAGGTCTAAGGAAGGAGGGATGACAAGTATTGTATCTCAGCTCAATGTAAACTGCCTTGATTTGGATTCCTATACTGCACTTTGTTTCTGACACTGATATTTGGGACAGAGATGTGCATCTAGTTAATACATCGTCATCTCAGTCTTTCCACCTGTATTACTCTGATTACCATTCCCTGATACATACCCTTTGAATTTCTGCATCAATATGTATGATTTCAAAACATTAGTTTTTTCTTTTCTTTTACTTTTATCATTTTTAGGAATTTTTAATGCTTTTTTAATTGGATACTTCTTTAATTACATTTCAAATGTAATTTCCTTACCCAGTTTCCTGTCCATAAGAGCCCTAACATGTCCCCTTCCCCTTTTTCTATAACCCATCTTACTGTCTCTTTACATTCCGTTGAACTGGGAATCAAACCTGAGAGGATCAAGGGCCTCTTCTTTCATTGGTGCTCACGAAGGCCATCTTCCGCTTCATATGCAGTTGAAGCCATTGGTCTGTCCATGAGCAGTCTTTGAATATTGATTTAGTACCAGAAAGGTTTCATTCATTGGCATTGTCCTTGTGTTGATTAAAGCCCCATTCAGATCTTGTAATCATTTCCCAACATTTACCACAAGTCCATTTCATTCAGTTCATGGGTTTGTCACTATCATTTACCTCTGTATTTCACATATTCTAGCTGTGTCTCTCAGGAAATGTCTATATCCAGTTCCTGGCAGAATGCACTTCTTAGCTTCATCAGTTTTATATCATTTTGGTGGCAGATGTATATATATATACTTTTTGTGAAGGCTCCTACAGCCAGGTGGTTAGTTGGAATGTTAACATAGAATCTGCCCAACTAGGTCAAGAATGTAGAATTCAGAAATGACAATGTCAAATAGACTCCCTCCTGTATTATGAACATATTGAATTTGAGGTTTGACCAATTAACCATGCCGTTTTCTCCTGCCTATCCTCCGGTATCTAAGGTTTCTACTTAAGAAAGAATAATGATAAAACATCCAAAACCCTTAAGTCTGGCCATAGGGACACAGGAAGATAGGTAGTGCAGAATTGATATCAAATGGGACTATAGAACCGAATTCTGTGCCCATCTTTTTTGCTTTTGCTGATGCCTTGTAATTATTACATAAAAGAAGCATTTAGGAGTTTGTGTGGAAGTGGTACAGTATTCATGCAGGTGTGCTCACTCTAAAGATGGGCACACTTTGTTGTCAAAATCATTGCAGAAAATGGAATTATGGAAAACAGAATTTTTGAGTACACCTTCAGGAATAATTATGAATTCCCCTGTCAAGATATGTACAATAAAGAAGTGAAATACAATATTCATTTAATTAAGAGTCTGCACGGAAAATACTGGCCATTGTGATATATAGATAACGAAGAAAATTGAACTCTATGTCTCAGGAATGAACCTGGGAATAAAAATATTATCTAGAATTATCTCCTACACTACATGTTCCTAAATCTTCTACCCATGGCAAGCCCCTGACATACTTTCTCCATCTCAAGTAACAGCTAATAAAGCAAGAAAGTCTCTACCTTTAGAGAAGAGGAGTACATAAAGGTTTCCCCTGTGTCACAGGAGACATATGTGGAATGGGCACCCCCCCCCCCCGGTCAATGTAAGGAAAGCTTTTTAACAGGTAACATCTCAATGACATAATCATGAGGCCCTCCCTGAAACATCTATTGTAACCTGGAGAGGACTAGCTTCTTCAGTGATGTCACAAGTGTTGTTGTTACTGCAACTCCATCCAGATATCCCTTCAGTACCTCTAGTATTTACTAATTAAACTCTAATTCAGAGTATCCATTGTGGAGTGAGAAGAAGAGGATGAAGAGAGACCAGAGATGGGAAGGAGGAAGCTGGTCTTCTGTCTTGGTATAAAAAAAGGAAGAAATACACGGTCCTTGGGAAAGCTCAGTGAGTCCTTGGTAGGAGTTCAGTAGGATCACTGAAGAAGATAGACTTGTTCTGAGCCTTCCCACATATGGGAATCAAAAGCTGTGAGCCTCTCACAAACATCTGGACTTCGCAGTTCTTATGGCTCCTGGAAGTGAGAGATTTATATCATTCATTTCTTTATTCCAAAGTTTTTGGAAGGTCACAGATGTTTTCCTGAGAGCTCATTGCATTTATTCTTTTTGTCAATTATAAAAATGTCCTAAGTAAGAAATAGAAAGACAAGTATTGTGTTGTCTGCTCAGAGTAAACTCCTCCATTCTTTGTATACCAATAGTGCAGTTTCACTCTTACACTAATATCCTGGAGAGAGAAGTGCTTCTAGTTGAAACATCATCATCTCAGACTTTACAATTATTTCCACTGAATAAAACTTTAGATTTCTGAGTCAATTGGTGAGATAAGCTTTGCAGTTTCTTTTATTTCTTTTCTTTCCTATTATTTCTTTCTTTTTTAAATTTTTTTTAGCAAAACTCTCAAAACTCATCCTTGGTGATGATGTACATTAGACCCATCAGATGAAATGAATTGAAAAACTCTCTAGGGAATGAGAGTGGTAAGGAAATCACATTGATGTATCATAAATGCAGTGCTAAGAGCAATATTCAGACTAGTCTGTGGAGATGCTGCCTTCATCAGAGACCACAGACCTTTAGTGAATGATTCAGAATTAAACTGGGGAGGGAAAATGATGGTTGATATTGTTCTAGTAGATCTCACAACATTAAATAAGTGTTTCTTCCAGATCACTGAATGATTGCTAAAAGCAAATACCGGAATGAACTTATGAGACCCACCATCAGAAATAATTTGTGAAAGAAGAAATCTGTGTCTCTCCAGGGACAAACTGTTGCTTTCAAACCAACAGTAAAGTGTCCATTCTATGAATGATACATAGATATATACATATTATAGCAGAGTGGATACAGAGTTTCTTCAGGTCCATGAATGAAGTATTCAGCAATTGTCCTGGCTCAGCAATAAAGGTAATTTTTGCCAACTCTTGAGAACTGAGCTCCTTCACTAGGAGCCATATGATTGAAGGAAAGAACAAACTTCAGACAACATTTGAATTTTTATGTAGTTCAGGTTTCCTGGTCTTGGTCCTCAGAAGGAAGGACATCTTGCTTTCCAATTCTTGTTTATCCTATAATCCTTCTCTCTGCTGCACTCATGCAAATAAATTACTGTGCATTTCTTTAATAGGATACAATGCTCTTTTTATTCAGTTGACAAGAACTATAGAATATAAGTAGGACTGTATCAAAGCAGTATGAATATCAGACTAAGGGTATGTGGCCATTGGAAATTTGTAACTGAACTGAAACTCTTGCTAGACTCAAACTGCAGTAAGAGTCTTCTCTAGATACCTGGTGTAGTAGTTCGTGTTCCCTAAGAGATAGTAAAGGATGAATCTCTCTGTGCAGAGCTATCGAACTAGTCACAATTATCACACTATGGACCACATACTTTAACACTGTGGCTGACTATTTTTAAAGTCCTGGTCATTATTTTATTAGTTCAAAAGGCTGAATGTCACATCTGGTCATTTTTATGTATGGATACATCTTCAGTATGCAGGTTCTAATGTCTGTGAGTGTTTGGTAGCATTATTGGTACAAAAATGAAAAAGTAAATACTTCTTTCTTCCATGTTTTCTATAGGGATTCAACTAGAATGCATGATTTAGAATACATTAGGTTTGCCTCTCAAAAGAACGAATAGTATCTTCAGCAGAACATTCTATTCTGGGGAAGCTGCACCCTGTCAGCATGGCTCACGTGTATGTGAACTGCAAGATCAAGTCTGAAAGCGGTCCATATTCTTGATCCCACCTGCCCCTATGAAAGAAATACCCAGACTTCCTCAATCAACTCCTTTGCAAACATGGTCTTCTGGGATTTGAAGACATTGCATCTACTAACAACACCAATGCGATTCAAATTACTTTCAACAGCTGCCTGGAGTGAGATTTGTTCCTTGGGTCTTTATATGTGAGAAAGACTGCATAGGCAGACACAGTGATCTAATCTACCTGCAACAGAATTAAGAGATGATGATGTGGCTGAAGCAGATTGGAGCTGCAGTTATAAAAGGGATGTCAGTAAAAGCCCATGCTGACAGCAGACATTCAAGACATCCTGAAACCATGCTGAGAGTTGATGTTTGTCACAGATGATTTCAGTATTTTGCTATGATTTGGGATTTTCAACAAATTGGCTTTTATTCTATTCCTCAGTGCAAAAAATCTGTTGCTGTTGGCCTCAAACCATGGGTTAAGGAAACTTAAGAGACAACAGTGGTTTCATTATCCAGTCTTCATGTGCTGACATGTCTCTACCTCTAGAGATCCATGTTTCACAATCCAGTGGATTTAAATCTCCAGGGAATCAGTTACTGTTTTTCTACCATGCTGGTCTGCTGAAGTCATTTTTACAGAAGTCTACTTCCTAGTAATTATTAAAGTATTGAATATTGTGAAGTTGTTTATGATTTACACACAGGCCTTTCATGATCCAATCATGTACCATCCCACTTCTGCATTTGCAGCTCTCAGCCAGTGTTCTCAACCTATCCATCCAGCGACCCACAGAAGTCCACAGTTGCATGAGGATGCTGTTTGAAAAACAGATGAATAGCTTTAGCATAGTTGTTCTTCACTGTAGCCATATTAACACATACCGCAGAGCACTGATTCATTCAGCTCTGTTTGTAGTATTTAATTGCCCATAAAGCCCCAAACAGTTGTGAGTTGATTTTGTCAGAGTACCAGCAAAGTCAAATATGAAATGCAAAATTTCAGAATTCTCCTTCCAAGGCTGTTTGTGAAAGAAGTTGTTGCAAAACACTGTACTAATAAATTTATTCCATTCTCCACTTTGATATTTTGATTTGATATCTTGAAGTGCCATTTAATTATCATTGAAGTGCAGGTTCCGTCTATTGTCTCCTGAGAAGGATTCATTCCTCAAAAGGTAGTATCTGCAGATGCCTGAAAAAATAAATATAAAAGAACGAGATATTGATGAAGTTCTAGGTTAAAGAAGCAACATCCCACCCCAAAGATCCATATAAGAAATACATTTTACATTGACCTTATATTATGCAGAAATTATTCACATATTCCCTCTATCTATGGGGTTTAATTAATCTCAGATGAATAGTTGACAACCAAGAGTAGCCTTTAGTATCATTTTACCCTCTTCACTAATAATTTTGAGCAAATGGAAAACTAAAAGATCACAAAGAAGAAATGGTTATATCAAAAGATACATGTGGGTCAGCTTTAACTCTCATGGTCAAGGTGACTTTGGACACGGTCGTTATGGTCATGGATTGCTCTCATAAGACTCTGCAGAAATTGTTCCTACTGCCTCACTTTAAGCTCAAGGAAGTCCAAGCTCCCAGAGCTGATCAGGTTCCCTTATAATGCACTAAGCCATACGCTTAAGAACATTTGATGTGCTTTAGCTCTATTTTCAAGTTTTTAAGCCTCTACCAAATAGCAAACTGTCTTTTTACTCCCTTCTCAACACCTCTAAATCTGCCCTATCTCAATTGCTCAGTTGTCATTAGTCATAGCGCAGCACCCCAAATATGAGCTTATCTTACTGTGTTTCTAACATCCTGCCTGCTACACCAATGGCCACTCCATACTAGATCTCACATGACTGGTAGCTCTTACTCCACCCTTAAATCCTTTCTCCACCCTTGTGTCTACTAGCCTGTTTGCAGGAATGCTAGATATCCTCGCTTCTATGGTTGGCCAAGAGCATCTTTATTGAACTATAGAGAATCAATTTGGGAACAGGACCTTCAGTGTTTGCAGGAAGATTCCCGATCTAAGAATCAAAACGTGACCAAACAAGACTCAATCCATGTCTCTGGTTTTGTGTGGGAGATAGAGGAGTTAGAATTTCAGGTATTCAAAAATAGGTATAATATCATGTAGTATTAATTATGCCAGGATAAAAGGATCAAAAGTGGAAATGGGCAATATGAAAGGCAGAGAAAAATCCCTAGTACAGCAAACAATGTGGACATATTAGAGACTGGGCTCTTTCCAGCCATCTGAATTTGTACTTGAAATTCTTCTGACCACTTCTTGATCTCTGCATGTAGAAAAGAACAAAAAAGAAAAAGAAAACATAATAAAACAAAAAAAAAATCACCAAAATGAAACTAAAAGCAAAAGCAAAAGCGAATCAACCCAATCTAAAAGAGAGGACCAAGTGAAGGAATTGCTTGAGGTCCTCATTTTTAACTACAACTACAAGCGACCAGCTTTCAATTCAAATTTTTTTCATTATTTTATTTGAAACTTCTCTGTGGGTCAAAGAAACAAGGTTTATAAGCTGCAAAAACAGGAAACAGAAACAAACCATACTATAGAGCTCACCACTGGTATTACTATGGTGACTGTAGACAATGCGGAGAATACTGCTGTTTGACAATGGGTCTTTTGGTTTTATATATGCTGGCAATATCTATGATTCTGAAATGAATTAGAGTCATCACCGAATCATGACTAAATCAACTGTTCCTTTTCTTTGGATAACAAGATATGGCAAACTGTTGACTGACTATCATTTGTATTTTGGACCTAGCCTCTGTGGTAAAAAGCTAAGGTTTTTGATGGGAAAATCCTCTCCACCAAAACACTGTTTTGTCAATGGTGCTGCCAGCCAAAAACCATTTCCTGAGGCTAATCTGCAATCTCCAGAAGAGGAGATTTTATTTCTAATAATAATCTTCTACCAGAGAAGCTTTCTTCAAATCCCAGACATACAAGAGAAAAAGTTAAAACAGGTCCACTACAAGCAGCAAGAAGACAAGAATATACACTGGTTTCACAACTATGTATTACAGTATTTGGAATTTTAGCTAGAGGAATATGACAACCGAAGATGATCCAGGGAATACAAATGAAAAATTAAGAAATCAAAATGTTCTCGTTTGCAGATGTCATGACACCATTTTAAAAAACTCTAAAAATGTATCAGTCTCTTAAGACTGAAAAAATACGATCATAAAAAATCAGAATATCATACGAACACACAAAATTCCTTAGCCTTCCTTTATTTAATTAATCAAAGTGACATTATTATACTATCTATTTATTCTTAAAACTATAAAAGTTTGATTTATTCAAGTCTTTGGAGTCCTTCAGAACATCAGCTGGAATGTTCTTATATGTTTTCTGGATGGATCATTGGTTACTTCGCATGTCTTCTCATAGTATGCTTTATATCTATGCGGAATTCAGGGTATTTTGTTATATATTTTAAGAGTGTTTCAAGTGGAATACTTCCTATGTTTCTCTCCCATGGTTTAGTGGAAAACAGAAACGATAACGTGTTTTAGAGTTTTCACTTTGAATTGTGAATATATTTTCAGCTTTAGAAAACTTAAACTTTTTAAAGAACAATTGTCTCTATTCAGGATCACGTCTAGCTAATTCATAGTGGTCTTTGCATTTTTAATATTTTCATCCACAATATTTTATTTTATATATTCAGATTATTGTGAGGGAATTTGACCCATATTTCCTCAAAGTATGGTTTGGATTGGCATAAAGGAAGGCTAAGGAATTTTTGTGTGTTCGTATGATATTCTGCTTTTATGACCGTATTTTTCAGTCTTAAGAGACTGATACATTTTAGAGTTTTTAAAATGGTGTCATGACATCTATAAACGAGAACATTTTGATTTCTTAATTTTTCATTTGTATTCCCCTGGATCTTCTTCGGTTGTCTATTCACTCCAGCTAAAATTCCAAATACTGTAATACATAGTTGTGAGCAATTGTATATTCTTGTCTATTTCTTGCTGCTTGTAGTGGACCTGCTTTAAATTTTTCTCTCTTGTATGTCTGGGATTTGAAGAAAGCTTATCTGGTAGAAGATTATTTTTAATGTTGACTTGAATCTGTTCACAAGTATTTTATTGAGAATATGTGTGTATAGGTTTAAATAAGTGTGTAAATACTCCTCTTCCTCTCTTTGTGTCAGTGGTCCATGCCTCTTTCTCCCTCTCATTACCTTCCCTTTTGCCAGATTGTCCCCCTGTCTCCTCTCTCTCCTTATTTTCTCTATCATTGTTAGATAATGCCAGATTCAAAATAGAATTTTAATGTATTAAATCCTTTTGTCTACTTTATGAAATAGTCCTAAAAACTTTAAATGCTATTTAAATGTATATTCATTTCTTTTCAACTGAATACATGTGAATCTATGATATTTGAGGTGGGAGAAATTAAATACCTGATTCTATGTAATTATTTAGTATAGAGCTGTTTTAATTATGCAAAGTGAGCTGATTTAATATTCTATACCCCAATACATCTATTATATACTCTCACTTCCAACCCCGACCAGCAGAAGGAGCAACACCACACGTTCTTCTCAAAGCAGTTTATTCAGGAACCCTTTTGTCTGCAAGCAGGAACAATGCCTCCATCCAGCCCCGAGGCCACTCCCTTATATCCTCCCTCAACCACCTCACCAGTCTGTGTAACCTCTGTTCATAGGTCCACGTCATATAATGTTATGGTGCGCACTGCGAGTTCTCACAATGGGGCATGTGCTTAATTTCAGGTGCTATTCGTGAGACGTGGCAGCAGTCCCGGAATCCATCTTGGGATTGCCACTACGCCAGCTCCCCACAGTAAATCACAGATACTTTAAAAAATATTCTAGATTTGGGACTGTAAATCTAAATAATCTGTGTTTTCTCCATGTTTCCTATATTCTCTATCATTTTATTAATTCAGCAACTTTCATTACCTAACATGGCCAGAGGTTATGACGATCTTCTTAATACTTTCCAGAGTGACCCCTTTCATTCATTATATAGTTGTCTACATTTTACTGATTTCAGCCATGATGAGTTGGATATACATGTTATACACCTTCCACAAGGCCAAAAGCCATTCTGAAACAAGGTGAAAAAAGAGACTTTAGGTGTAGAAAATTGTAGGAGGGATCTGACATAAAGTGTGTCTTCTGGATACAAGAAGTATTGCCCCTCATGTCACACTTGCGCTGTTGTTTCCTGCACAGCTTCAAACCAGTCAACAGGGAAGAATGCAGGGAAAAGGCCTGAAAACTGCTATACCTATCTGACATACTATGGACAGTTAGTATCTTCAGTTGGAGGATTGAAAATTATTTGTAAGGGTTTATCATAGAGTTATTAAACAGTACTTTAATGTAGAAGATATACACAGGAAGGATTCAAAGAAATAGAGTGATGTGGAAAATAAATGGAAAATTATCAACATTCATTGGTGGAAATTCTCAAAGAGTAAAATATATAAACTATATTCCTCAGTATAATGTATGTAGAAAATGTTTTATTATATGGGATATTTCATGAAGCGACCTTATGATTTCCAGTTGGTTAAAACAGATCTGCCAATTCTGTGAGTTTAATGAAGCATTATGTAATTTGATCTTAATGATTTTAAAGTGGCTATTTTCAAAAATAGTAAGCATTATTTCCATGTACATGTTTAAAGCAGTACTTCTATAAATAATATTAGAAAAACTAAAACACTATATATCAAGAAACTAAATTAAATTAGGCTACATATCTAAACAAAATATTCAAAAGTGAAGAAACTCAAGTGACTAAGAATCGAAAGTGAAATATTTATCATCCTTATACAATACAGAAATGCAAAACAAAATTATTCTGAGAATTTTTTCCTCCCTTTCAAATTTTAGTTTTATAACACATGAGTCAACTTATGTTTGCTGTGTTATGGGGAGAGGGGAACATTACTATTCTCCTGGTTGGAATGCAAACTTCTACAGCACCTTTTTGAAATCAGTATGATGTTTCTTCAGGAATCCGGAAATGGATGCGCCTAAAGATATAACTCAGGAAAATATATCCAAATTTTGATTCATACTAGTATAGAGACCCTTGAATAATTAAGAAATATTCAAGTTGTTCCTTTACAAATGAATGCATAAAAGAAAAATGTGGGTCTTTTACAGATTGAAAAAGGAAAGCATGTAATTACCAAGACAATGAATGATCTGGTGAAATGTCAACATAGATGAGATAATCCAGATCAAGAAAAAATGGGAGACATTCACTTAATCTGAATGTTAATTCTCCACACTATTTCGGTTTGATTAGTTTAGTGTAAATTCAAGGGATGCGGTCCAGACTGTCCTCACTTTGGGACGTACAAATGAACTTATGGATTGCAGAGGAACACTGTCAAGAACAGGAATGTCAAACGTGAAGAAAGAGGGAAGAGGATGACAATGGAGGGAATATAGAGATGTACAGTTAAGTTGGGAAACATTTGAGGCATGAAGGAATCCCAATGCAACAGAAATAAAACATATTTTTTGCAGTGGGAACTAAAGATATAGCTATAAGGACAGGAGATAAAACATTGATTGGGTGTATCTATGTGATTTTCAATAGTAAGAAACTCACGAAAATTATGGATTTCAACTCTCAACATCTATAGTACAGAAAATGAAATATATAACCTTAAGAGACTATGTGAATACTCTGTTGTAAACATAAATGTGATATAGATGTTCATTATATGTATAAAATAATATATTTATTTGTTTACATTTCAAATGTCATTCCCAAACTGGTTTTTCTTTCAGAAATTCCCTAAGCTATTCCGATCCTCATTTTTCAAATATGGTGCCCCACTTCGACTTTTCCCTATAACATCCCCCTTCTTTTGATATGACAGCTCCAAAGGACCAGCTGCCCTTCCCAGATATGGATTGAGAAAGTTGTCTTCCCAATGCTCTGGTATCTATGTAGCAGAATGTCTTGGACTGGTAACATATACTAGAAGGTGGAAAATTTCCTGAACCTCTGAAGGGTAAGCTTAATTGATACTGTTGTTCTTCATAGTGGGTTCCAAATCCCTCCAGATCCTTAAGTCATTCCACAATCTCTTCCTTTGTGGCTGTCAGCTGTCAAATGCTGAGTGTTTCCATCTTTCAGGGCAGGGATGGCAGAGAATGACGGAGGAAGACGTATTAGGAACCCAATGTGAGCACATATTGACAGCCAGGAATAGACAAGAAGATGAAGGAGTGCTCTGGATCCGGATGCTGATCTGTCCTGTGGACACAGGATTCACCTTTCCTTAAGTCTCAGCTCCACTGAACTGAGAATTGAATTTTTTAGATTGGAGAAAGAGGTAAAAAAGAAGGTGAGGGTGTGAACAACATGACAAGCAACCTGAGCTTCCATGTCTAAGCTACACCCAAAGACTCTAGTTGACTGATCTGGGCTCCATGCTCATAGGTAGCAATTACTACCATCACAGTAAGTTTCTGGGATACACTTGCATGACTCTTATGAAGGGATAATCCTGGAGGATTGCCAAGAAGACCATAGAAGGGGACTGAGGCTTAGTGTTATTTACTCCAAGTTTCTCTGAATAATTCTTCCCTCTTTTAATTGGTGCAACTCCCAGATTTATCCATCATTTTATCTAGCTAGATTCTTTCCAGGATGCATTCCATGTCTATATAGGCTCCCTTTAAGAGGAATTCCAGTATCTGGATTTACCTTTCACATGTTGTATTTCATATTATAAAAGATTTGTATAATGGGTATTCTGTTAGTAGGGCTAACATTTACTATCACTAAGTCCATCCCATATCCTTTTCAATTTCTGTTACTTCACTATTTTCATGATCCATCATGTTGTCTACAGATTCTTGGTGCCTCATATTTAATACCTAATAATGATCCATTGTTTACATATAGCACACTTTCTGTATTTATTCATGATATGGAGATGAGGTAAATCATGGTTCTTTCCAGATTCGACTGTTATAAGTAAACTTCTGGAATTCTTCAACCACATGAAAACGTTATGTATGGATCAATTGGATTATATGTGTTGAAGAAATTGATAAAGCACAAAAATCAAGTAAAACTGTTTGCAATATTGATTTCTATTAACCTTCTACACTGTTATGATTCCAAAGTGGCTATAGCTTCTACTCCCTGTCTCATGGAGCAGTCATTAGATTTTCTACATCCTTGCACCACTTGTCATTCCGCATTAGCTATTTTCTTTGTACATTGAGTATGTGCAAATATTTCTCCATCTTTTCCCACATGCATCTGTCTCTGGTTTCTACCTCTTGTCCTGAAAAGTTTTGTGGGAGAGCACACAACTCTCTTCTAGAAAATGAGAGTCAAAATGACCTAGCTGACTGCATATTCTTTACTCTTATTAAACTGCATTCTTGTTTTCCCTTGCATCAGTCAAACAGGATGTGTTTTTTTTTTCTTGTATACATTGTCTTTACAATGAAATCTGGTAATTTGCAATTAGAGTTAGTCTATTGAAAATGTTTCTCTCCAAGCCTTGATCATATTGAATGGTCTTTCAATTTTTACCCTATAATATTGTTAAGCCACAGCATCATCTATTTGAAATCCTAACCAGTTTGAGCAACTTATACATTTCATCATGGACTGTGACCCTGATGTGTGGAGATTTCTTCCAAGAGTGTCACCTGAGTCATTCAACTGGGATCCAAACAAAGAAACTCAACTCAGCGGTTGAGGCCCCTGTGATACCCTGGTCTAAATTTCCTACAGAAATTGTGAGCTAATTACTCACTTCCAGAAGCAATACTGGGTATAGGATATCCTTGGACTTGAACTTTGAAGAAGGAGATAGAAGTTGTTCAATTGGCACAGAGCTATATACAGACCAACAGTTAGGGTAACATCATTTCTTAGAACGATTTGTGTTATGTATAACCTACTTAGTCATAAAGGAAATGCAAATCAAAACAACCCTGAGTTTCCACCTCACATCAGTCAGAATTGCTAAGATCAAAAACTCAGGTGACAGCAGATGCTGGCAAGGATATGGTGAAAGAGAAACACTCCTCCATTGTTGTTGGGATTGCAAACTGGTACAACCTCCCTGAAAATCAGTCCTGAGTTTCCTCAAAAATTGGTCATTGCAGTTGCTGAAGACCCAGCTATACCTCCCCTGAGCTTATACCCAAAAGATGCTCCAACATAGAACAAAGACACATGTTACACTATGTTCATAGCAGCCTTATTCATAATATCCAGAAGCTGGAATTAACCCAGATGTCCTTCATCAGAAGAATGGATACAGAAAATGGCCTATATTTACACAATGGATTAGTACTCATTTATCAAAAATAATGAGTTCATGAAATTCATAGGCAAATGGATGAACCTAAAAAAATATCATCCTGAGGGTGGTTACCCAATAACAGAAAAACAAAGTATGCACTCATTTTTAATTGGATATCAGTGCAAATGCTCAAGTTACCTATGATCCAATGCACAGACCACATGATACTCAAGAAGGAGGACCAAAATGCAGATTATTCACTCCTCCCTTAAAAGGGTAAATAAAATATCCATAAGAGGGGTAGGGAGAGATTGTTCATAGGAGACTGAAGGAATGGCCATTCAGAGTCTGCTGGACATGTGTCACACACACACACACACACACACACACACACACACACACACATGCAACAAAACTATTTTGGATAAAATAGGCTTTCAGAGATTATCATTTGAAGTAGGTACACAATATTTACACAGGGACCTAGGAGAATTCAGCTGAAGGACTTTTTTGTTTTCTGGCTGTGCTGAGAGCTGAAAACCAGTTGGTAAGGGTGCCTACACACTTGAAAGCAGAGATAAAACCAACTTTTATGCTCCAAGTTACCTGTCATTTGGACTCAAAGACACAATGAGAAGATCAAATGTTACAATTAGAAGTATAAAAGAGAGTGAAAACTCCCAACTTAAAGGGCCAGTAAATATCTTCAAAAAATTATTGAAGAAATCTTCCCCAACCTAAAGACAGAGATGCCGAAAAACATGCCAGAAGCCAACAGAGCTGTAAATAGATTTTACCAGAAAAGAAATTCCTCACATCACATGATAGTCAAAACACCAAATGCACAAAATAAAGAAAGAAGTTTAAAGGCAATAAGGGACAAAGTCAAGTAACATATAAAGTCAGACCTATGAGAATTACACAAGGTTTCTCACCAGATACTATGAAAGTCAGAAGATCCTGGAATACTCTAGACCATAAAAGAACACAAAAGCCATTCCAGTCTACTATAGCCAGGAAAATTCTCAATTAACACATATGGAATTACGAAGATATTCCATGACAGAACGAAATTTATACAGTATCTTTCTACAAATCCAGCCCAACGAAAAATAATAGGTAGAAAACTCTAACACAAGGAGGGAAACTACATCCTAGAAAAAGCAACAAACTAATCTTGCAATGAAACCAAAAGAAAAGAGACACACAAACATGACTCTTCCTCTAACAACAAAAATGACAGAAGCAACAATCACTATTCCTTAATATCTTTTAACAAAATGGAGTGAATTCCCCAATAGAAAGACATAGACTAAATGAATGGATACATAAAGAGGACCCAGTATTTTGTTGAATGTAGAAAACACAACTCAGAGACAAAGACAGACACTACCTGAGAGTATTAGGCTAGAAAACAAATTTTGAAGCAAATGGTCTGATAGAAGGAAGCTGGATTTGCCATTCTACTATGGAATATAATCGACTATCAACCAAAAGTTTTCGAAACAGGTGAGGAAGGAAATTTCATATTTATCAAAAGATTATCCCACCAATAGTAACTGTCAATCCTAAATATGTATGCTCCATATACATGGGCACCTCCATTCCTAAAAGATACCTTACTAAAGCTCAAAGCACCCATTTGCTCCTCACATAATAATAGTGGGAGATTTCAACACCACAATCTCATCAATGGACTGATCATGGAAACAAAAATTAAACCAAGATCTAGACAAACTAACAGAAGTTGTGAACAAAATGGACATTACAGATATTTATAGAATATTTAATCCTAAAACAAAATAATATATTCTTCCCAGCATCTCATAGTATTTTCTCCAAAATTGATCATATATCAACTCACAAAACAGGACTCAACAGATCGAAGAAGACTGAAATAAGTCCATGCATCCTATCAAACCGTGACAAACTAAGGCTGGTCTTAAATATCCACAAAAACATCAGTGAGCCCACACATAACTGTAACTTGAACAGTGCTCTACTCAAAGATAACTTGTCAAGCAAGAAATAAAGAAAGATTAAAGACTTTTAAGAATTTAATACAAGTGATGGCACAACATACATATGCTGTACTCAACAATAAAAGAACTTCTGGGGGAATCACCATTCCTTACCTCAAGCAGTATTACAGGGCAATAGTGATTAAAAAGCAAAGAACAATGACAAAAAAGTTGTATTTGTACAGATTCCTGGGAATGTTGATAAGTGGAATAGAATTGAAGACACCAACACAAACACACACATAAATGGTCACATGATATTTAATAAAGAGGCTAAAACCATCCAATGAAAAACGATAGGATTTTCAACAAGTGGAGGGCAGCATGTAGAAGTATGCAAATCGATTCATTTTTATTGCCCTATACAAAGCTTAAGTATGAGTGGATCAAAGACCTCTACATCAAACCCAATAAACTGAAACTTATAGAAGAAAAAGTAGAGAAGAGTCTTGATCACATGGGCACTGGGAAAATTTTCCTGAACCAAATACCACTGGTTTGTACTGTAAGATCAAGAATCAGAAACGAGACTTCATAAAACTATAAAGCTTCTGTAAGTCAAAGGACACTGTTATTAGGACAAAACAGCAACCAAATGATTGGGAAAAGATCTTTTTCAATCCTACACCTGATACAGAGCTAATATCGAAAATATACAAAGAACTCAAGAAGTTAGACACCAGAGAGCCATACAATCCTATGAAAAATGGGGTACAGAGCTAAACAGAGAATTCTCAACTAAGGAATAACAAATAGCTGAGAAGTATGTCAAGAAATGCTCAACATCCTTAGTCATCAAGGAAATAAAAATAAAAACACTCCTGAGGTTCCACCTCACACCAGTCAGAATGGCTAAGATCAAAAACTCAGGTGACAACAGATGTTGGTGAGGTTATGGAGAAAGAAAAACACTGTTCCATTATTGGAGGGATTGCAAACCTGTACGATAACTCTGGAAATCATTCTGAAGTTTCCTGGGAAAATTGGATAATGCCCTAACTGAGGACCCAGCTCTACCTGTACTCTGCATAGACCCAAAAGGTGGTGCAACATTCAACAAAGACTCATGCTCCACTATGCTCATAGCAGTATTATTTGTAGTAGCCAGGAACTGGAAAGAATCCAGATGGTCTTCAACTGACGAATGGATACATAAAATGTGATACATCTGTACAATGTTCTACTACTCCGCATTAAAAACAATGAATTCATGAAACTCATAGGCAAATGGATTGACCTAGAAAGCGTCACCCTGAGTGAGGTAACCCAATCACAGAAAAGGACACATAGTATGCAATCTCTGATAAGTGGATTTTAGCCCAAAAGTTCGAATTCCGCAAGATATAATCCACAGACCACATGATGTTCAAGAAGAATAATCAAAGTATGGAAGCTTCACTCCTTCTTAAAAGGGGGAACAAAAAACATTCACAGGAGGGTATGTGGAGGCACAGGGAGAAGCAGAGACTGAAGGAATTCATGCCCCACCTGTGGCCCATATACATTTATACAGTCACCAAATTATATAAGATTGTTGAAGTTAAGAAGTGCATGCTGACTGGAACTGGATATAGCTGTCTCCTGAGAGACACAGCCAGAACAGGTCAAATTCATATTTGAATGCTAGCAGCAAAATACTAATCTGACATTTGAACACCTGTTGGAGGAATTACAGAAGCGATTGAAAGACCTGAAGGGGCTTGCAGCCTCATAGGACAGCAATGCCCAACAACGATAGGTCCCAGGGAGTAAAGCATCACCCAAAGTATATACAAGGATTGACTCATGGCTGTAGATGTATATGTAGCACAGGATGGCCTTTTTGGGCACAAAGGGGAGGAAAAACTCTTAGTCCTTCCAAATTTGGACTCCCAGTGTAAGGAAGGTCAGAAAGACTAGACAGGTGGATGATGTGGATGGGAACTCCATTATCGAAGAAGGGGAGGGAGAGCAGATAGATGTCTTATGAGTAGGAAACCAAGAAAGGGTATATTTGAAATTTAAATTAAAAAATCAAATAAATGAAAAGAGGATACTCAGATTCCTTTGAATAGGTGGAAGCATATCTAATTTCCTTGTGTGCAGGAGAGGAATTGTTGCTGTCCCTCTAGGAAAATGTAATAGATTTTTGATGTTCTAAAGTAGAAGGGTGAAAAAGGATCTCCCCTAGACTGTATGGAATGTGCATAGCTTCTCTTCCTCTTATGTCTGGAGCACTACTGAGCAGAAGTTGAAGGTTGATTGATACCTTGAAAATTATAGAACATTCCAGCCAAACACTACTTCAGCAACTCCAAACTGGAAATCACAGTAAAGAATACACATTTGAATGTCCATGGTAGGCAGTCAACAGTCTTAGAAGTCTTGTACAAGGCTCTAATGCAGTAGTGTTGGGTTCAGTGTCTTATTCAAATATATGTCCATCTACACATTCCTCTGCATGTGAAAGGACACCTCTGTGTAAGGGAACACAATGAAGACAGTAGTCGGATTTATGCTTGCTTTTAGACTCTTGTTTGAGAACTCAGTCCAGATTTCTCTGAGATCTCTTCGGTCAAAACAGTGTTTCCCAGGACAATAAACTTAGAAATTTAAGAGAGGAAATACATTTGGCATATGGGGAATCTGTGGTAATTCCTTGGCCTCCTGGAGTCCTCTTAATTGTATAAGTCTAAATCTTACTGGGTAAGATGGTGGAGGTAGGGAACTTGAACAGAAGTAGGACTGTTGTGTCAGTCCTCAAAAAGGTAATATGCAAGACTTCATGGGAAAAATTTGTTATTGCACCGTGGACATCACCGGGATTTCTGAGAAAATGTGCAAAGGAGATATTCTATACCTGTTTGTTAGAACTGTAAAATCTCTGGCTACTTTTAAAATAATAAGAAAGACCATTTCATGCTGGAGAAAATGTAAGTACCTCGTGGAGCAGAGGAAGATCCAGTATTGCTTGATCAGCTTCCTATGCTTTTTCAGTATTTAGAATGTCCATATATTTTCATGCCATTTGAAAGTCCAGGTAGTAATTCTTGCATCAGTCCTATAGGTTGCATTTCATTCCAGCAGTTGTCTTTGGGCTTTGAAGACTTTTGTCAGACAAGAAAAGATCAAAACCCCTTTCTTCCATGGAGGAATGTCTCAGAATACCTTTAGCAGGAAGAAGTTTGTATGTAGTCCTAGACAGTTGGGATGTAGCAGGCTCACAAAATCAAGAGAAGAAGTGCTGAAGATGGCCAATAGAGAGTGCAGGCATGAGTACCCCTTGGGCAAAAGAAGATATTTCAGGCCAATGTTGTCCTTTGGTGAAAGTGTTCTTGCCCACTATACAGAGAAAAAACTTGAAATACTTTGAGTAGTTGTGGAGTGTTGATACTCCCATAGGGAAAAGGAGAGACACTGAATCTCTTCTTTGAAATGATGACATTTACAGACCCCTTGGACAGAAGATGTGAATTTGAGAACAACTGGAGCAAAAGGTGTCATTCTGATGTCCTTCCTAGAGGAAGTTTTGAATATGAGACACAGTTAAGTGTAAATTTTGTGCCATCTTTCACCAAAAGTAGAATGGTTCAGAATCATTCTTTGTCAAATAGGTTAGCTACTGAGGACCTTTTTGACTAGAAGTGGAGTTTTAGACCTGGGTGCCAGAGATGATCTCAGGAACTGCCAGTCTTATAAGACAGATAGCAGACACTTATATACAGAATATACATTTGATATATAGTGGACATAAATTGGTGATTTAAAGTAATGATGTTTAAGAGTAGAATATTAAAGAAGACGTAGAATCTGCTTAAAGTGACAAACCTATTTTAGGATAAGGGGGTTTTCAAGCCTAAATTGAGCAGGAAAGCTAGGGCTACTTTACATATTCACATCTTCAGTTACACCATGGTAGGCTCTAACCGGGGTCCAAGCATTAGTATTATTCAGCAGTCATGATTTTCAGTCTCTAAGTCCTCTTGAAGCTAATCATCAACGACATGGGTATAAGCATGAAGGATGGTATATAGGAGAGATAATGAAAGTTTCACGATTTGCTAACACAGATCATAATTAGGTGAAGTACCTTTGGCCAAACCTATATTTATTTAGTGGCCATTATTAGATGAACATGATCTAAAGCTCCCTATTAGAGGGTTATACTTCATCTAAAGCTCCCTATTAGAAGGTTGAGTATGCTCTAAGGACTCTTTAATCTTGGTCCTCTTGGGCAAAAAAAAAATCTGAGATCTCAATAGTAAACTCCAGTCCTTCTTATAACAGATCTTATACAGAAGGGGATGGTGTAAAGTATTATTTGTCAAAAAATAAAGACCTGAAGGCCACCAATCAAAGTGAAGTGCTGATTCCCCTTCATCTAAAGGGGATGGTGTTGAGATGGCTAGGAAATAGGTGCAGTTTTAGTAACCTGTGTTCATAACTGCAACTTATGGAGTCATCCTGAACTGCTTTGCTAAACAAGAAAGTGCCTGGCCATTTTTAACCAATTACCAAGATCTAGTCACCTAACTGTGAAGAAGGAAAAATTCTAGCTCACCTTTGGTGGTGGGAAAACAGTATGGTATTGCTTAATTTTCTTCCGATTATTCTTTCCAGTTTCCATTAGCATGCTCTTCCATCAGGGTAAGTGATTATCTGAACTCTGATGCTCCATCGATACATATATATATATATATATATATATACATATATGATGTATAAATGTATATATATCATATGTGTATAAATAAGATGTATAAATGTATACATATGATGTATATATATTATGTATAATGTGTATATATATATGTGTGTGTGTGTGTGTGATGTATATATGTGCATATGATATATAAGTATAAGTGTACATGTGTACACATCCATAAATGAGAAATGGAAAAATTGCATTTCTGACAACCATCTGTAGTAAGATTGCATATATGTTAATTTTAGCTTTCTATACTCTGCCCTCTGATCTACAACAAGTATCTTATGATGTCCCACTGTGAAATCGCAATCAGGATTGCCTGGTAATCTTGGTCAAGATTGGCACTTAAGTAAAATGAGTTTAAATCAGGTATAAGATGTCCTTGTAATTAAGTGATGCACTTGGGACTTCCAGAGCTAGAGGCTACAACTGAAACTCCTCACAAGTATAGATGGAATCAATGAGACTTGCCCTTAGGAGCCAAACCTGACATATCTCGTGAGCATCATTCCATAGCATATACACCCTTGGCCATGAACTGACTGCCTATAGTTTTTGTGGTTGAAGGTCCCATTTTGTACTACATTGAACTACATGTTATTGAATCTGATTCTGGCTTCTACAGAGGTATGCCATGAGACCATGGGGCCTCTTTAGTCAGAAGTGAAGTGACTTGAGCCCACTTTCAAATAATCAAAATTGGGGGTCTTTCCTTTATATGAGTACTTGAGAAGACATAAGGCAACCAGGGAATGAGTAGAGTAGGCTCAGTTGTAGGAGGGAGGTCTGACATTCTGTTCAATGACTTAGGTAACTGAGGGAAAAAGGAAGATCTCGACGCCTTTAAGAAAGAGAAAATTTTGAGATCTGATTGTGCAATGGTACGTGTTAGAAAACCCTTGGAGTTGGGGTTGGTAGCATGAAACATCCTGTGACACATGGATGTCATTGTTACCTGATTTGGTGAAGGATTTTCCCCAACAATGCCCTTCAATTTCTATACTTCTTTAGTTGGTAGAAATTTTACATCTTGTATTAAATCTGGGGAAGTTTAGGTAACAACCCAAGCCTTTTTTAAACAGCTTGGATGACTGTCTCTGGATCTGTTGCTCATTCAGTTTGTCTTAATATGTCCATATATGGGTAGCAACAAAGGGTGCTCTTGATTTCTAGTGATTGGCTTGATTGGAATCAATCAATGATTCTATATATAGGACCTGGGACCTCAAACCCGATGGAAGAACATATTTCCCTATCCACCATGGTAAAAGGTAAAAGCCTTGATTCTCTATTATTTAGAGTATATCCATGTGAGGTAATTCAAAGTCATGAGGGACTGCTTTAGAATACAAGCTTTGGCACACTATTATTTGAAAAAGCATGTCTCATGTCACCTTGTGAATAAAGGAATGTGTGAGTTTCATTTGGTCAAAGGCAGTGTACACCATCAAGAGGTGAGCAAGATCCAAGGCCACACTGATGGGGAAGGAGTCACATCATCATTCAGGGTAGTTCTCAGGGCCTCTTCAAAGAGGAATGAGTCTAGGATGTATCTCAGAACAGGAGATTTCTGAGAACAGATTTACAGAATGGGAAGTTCTGAGAAGATCTTTAGCTAAAGTGAAATCCTGAATGTATTGGTTCACAATGTGGAGGACCCTAGTCATATTTTGAAGAAAAGAATTATCAACTTCACCCATGGTCAGCAGGGGAAGGTTATCGGCTACACTGGGCCTTGGAGGAATGTTCTAACTCTGTTTCAGTAACTTCTAAGTATGTTCCCTATATGTATACATATATATCTTTTAGTCCAGGCAATGGTCACAACAAAAGTATAAGTGGTTCAGGAAGCGGTGATGTTTCTTCAAGGATGTGTTCAGCTGCAAACATATGTGAATAAAATGTAGGAATATTTTGATGACCTACTTTAAGGCACATGGTATAAGAGTCAATTTAGCTTTGTGTCTTCTGAACTAGGATTTAGAAGCAGAGAAATATAAGATACCATTGTTTGCATATGTGTTGTATGAATACATTGAATAAAGAGGTTAGTTTTAAGCAAACTTTCTTTATAGGGGTGTTGAGTGGCATGGGCCGAAGGGCAGCTCTAGTAATTCTTTAGTTCCACAGGTACTCCAAAATTCACATAGTACACAGGGAGGAGTTCTGAGACAATTGATGTGCACTGAGAATAATTTTTAGAGCCCTTTCAATAGAATTTCATTTCCCTAGCCCCCATTCGCAGAAGCTGAGGGTCTAAAATCGACTTAGTGGATTGAAGTAGACAAATGGCCCACAATCCTACTGGAAAGACAACGAATGCTAGATGGTCTTTCATGTAGGATGCGAGGTATAACACTCCCTAGGTCTGGCAGACCTTTAAGGAGAAAAGACAACACCACTTGATGGGTATAGGAAAATAAAAGGCCCATGTAAGGCTTCAAACAGGTTTTAAGCCCCTTTATCATAAAGGGTCTAGGGCAATGCTATACTTAGGCGAGTACTGACATGCTCTACAATATAATCAGAAGGAGTAAGTTAACACTGGGTAAAGTGAACCCCATGTAAGAGAGGAAAACTCTAAAGCCCTATTGAAAATGAAGAGAAACTTCTTCAGGCATAGTGTATATAGGTGTCATACACACTTCTGTCAAGAGAAAAGCTTCCTGGTACCTTATACAGTGGATAAAGTTTCCAGCCGTAATCATAAGTTTCAAATTCTCATTCAGAGGTTTATATATTCATAATTTCTGTTAATGCAGGAGAGAAAAGACAGGAACATATTTCTTCTGCCAAAGGCTTTGGATAATTTTTTTTGGCTAGGTTAATTCTTCTGGTTTGTTCAGCTGTTAAGATCTAAGCAGAAATGTTGAAATTATTACATTTCTATTGATTTGTCTTATTGCAGTTTGCAAGGGTTATATACTCTGATTCTAAACTACGACTCTGGGAATTCAAACCGGAGTGGAGCAGAGTCATTGGATTATAGAAGGAGTCACTTTTGAAAATATGTTTAATCAGTTAGGGATACGACTACTTTGTTGGAAAGTCAAGGGCCCATTATTCAGAGAGAACATTTTAGGAGGATTGGGAAGAGTGAGAAGGTCACAGAATCCTTCAGGCAAAAGTTTACCTTGGGTACTGGAAGAAGGCAGTCAAGTGCAACTGTTTTCACAGTCCAGAATAACTATGTGTCGGGGTACTCTGAGGCGTGCTGGCCAGAAATTAGGGAATTTGCTCTTACATATTGGGTGGTAATCTCTGGATTTATGTTTTGCACAAGCTGTTCAGAAGCAGGATAATCATCGACAACAAAGATGAAACTGCTCCATTTTATGTGAAAAACCTTAAAGGCAGAACTTATGTTAGGGCTCAGATTTGCACTGACATGTCTGAGGACATCATGTCCACGTGGTCTTCCATTCCTTCAAACATTTATCTATGCCTGGCCATCCAGGTAAGAAAGGAAACATTAAGACCTCTTAGAAGAATAGAACTGAGATCCTATGGATAGAAGTGGATTCTCGGAAGAAACCATTGTCAGGGGATATTAATTTAAAGTTTCCTTAAGAAAAAAAAACTGTGTGAGATTTCATTTCATTTCCTTCTCTGTATGTTCTTCATCAAAATAATTTGTATTAAGCCCCTTTCAACTTATAGGGTATTGCTAGATTTTCTTATTCAAAGAAAGTAGAATATATTCATCTTACTTTGCAGAATATGTTTTTCAGGGGCTCTTCATTGCATCCCAATTGAAACCCAAGTTTACCTTGAACTGAAGGAGAAACCTGGGAAAAATTAGGAAACATATCTGTGGCACAGTCCATAATATCAGGAACTAGTGTGGGTTTCCTCACCCTAAATTAATATCTAAACCTACTTTGGACAAACTAGAATGATCTGAAGTAACCTTTCCTTCAGGGATAACACATGATGCCTCCTTAATCAAAGAAAGAAAGGATGAGTACCACCAAGTAAAGATGAGTTGCTGATGCCCCTGTAGCAGGAGAATTGATTAGAGTATTCATATTCCCCTTGTATTTGAGAAAAAATTAAATTGCTTACAATAGCTCAGGAGGTCCTAGCATTGCATCATCTTCTAATGATACCGCACAGTCTAGCATATCCACATCTTTAGCTGAATATGCAAGAGCCTGAATATAGATTACATGATTCATGAAAAGTTGAGGTGTCCTAAGCATGATTGCCCCCTAAAAGTATATTCAACCAAAACGAAATGAGCACCAGACTGATGACTTCACAACATATCATGTGACTTTACTCAAGGAAGTAGCATAAGATTCCAGGATTTGCTCCCTCCTTTTGGATTTCAGTGAACCTTCACCAGAGGCATCAATGCTCCTTGGTCCGAGGTAAAATATCCCATGGGCCCCAAGCAGAAGGGATGGTTCCGAGAGACCATTTTGTCAAATGGGTAACTCTAAGGCCTATAAAAAATATCAATGTTTTTGAAAGGAGAAAAGTCTTAATCCGGTTTGATAGTAGGGGACTATCCATGATTACCTTCTATAAAAAACAATGATCCCATCACTCCAGGCCTCTACATTTTCAGAGAACTCCAGAAAATTCTTATCTCCAAGGACTCCACTACAGACGTGACAGCAATCTGAGGTTTATTCTGAAATCTTGTGTGAAGTCACTGTCTCTAATCCTTTTTTAAACTTACTATTAGCAGCACAGGTATGGGTGTGAGGGATATTTACCTTTCTGGTGAGTATCTTAGATAAGTGGCCTTGGATCCAGGGTGGAACTTTTATTCATTGGCCATGGGACGTCAATCCATTGTTCTTGGAGATTTTTTGGTGGTCAAAGTTGTATTGGCTATGCAATAAGGTTTGAGGAACAAGTTCTGGTCTTTATTAGTTGAATGGTATACCTGAGTCAGCCACGAACAAAGTGAGAGTCTCCTATGGATTCTTGTTCACAAGGATTCAGTCTCAGGTACACTACAGCAGAGGCTGACTGTTTGAGACACTCCTCAGTCACAAGGTCAATTCTAGATTTCGTTCCATCAGATGGCCAAGTCTCTGACCCCTCCATTGCAGACAGAGGAAGAATAAAGTGTTTCTATTCCAGGGCAGTTGATTTCTAGTGTATGTCGTTTCAGGGGCATTTGAGTCCTTTGATGTTTAATGATATCAGAGACAAATGATTGGATTTGTCTATTATTTTTCTTGTTAGATGTCGAATTATGTTTCTGTGGCTACCTACATTATCTTCTTTTGTGTTTTAAAAGTAGATTGTGTTCTTTCTTTTTCTGGGTGTAGTTTCCTGCCTTGTACTGGAATTTTCCACCTTTCATCTTTTGTAGGACTGGATTTGTGGAAAGATATTGTGTAAATTTGCTCTTGTCATGGCATATCTTGGAATCTCCATCTATGGTAGTTGAGAGGTTTTATAGCAGCCTGGGATGACATTTTTTTTCATTTATGATCTGTGTGATATATGCCCAGGACCTGATAGCTTTCATAGTCTATTTTAAGAAGTGTGGAATACTGATTGGTCTCCCTTTTTATGTAACTCAACCTTTTTTCCCTTACTGGTTTTAATATTTTTTCTTTGTTTTGTGTACTTTATATTTTAACTATTATGTGATGGAAGAAATTTATTTTCTGCTCCAAAATTTTTGTTTTGTTCTCTTTGAATTTTGTGTCGTGTAAGGTTGTCTCCTTTTTTTAGTAGGGAAGGTACTATAAGGTTGTGAAGGTTATTTACTGACCTTCAAAGTGGGAGTCTTCATTCTCTACTATACTTCATTCTCCTTAGGTTTTATCTTGTCATATTTGTCTATTTTCCGGATGTTTTGGGTTAGGAGTTTTTTTTGTGTACTTTTTGTGACCAAGATCAGGTTGAACTATATGGAATAGATAGAAACAAAAGTATGCTGTAACAGACTACACCTCCATTCGTGGGTTCTGAGCACTCCAGGAAGTTACCTCTGAGAAGAAGAAGTCTCTCCTGTGCTCTTGAGTGAGTCAGCACTCCTGGAAGTCCATCTATTTCCTCATGGGATCTCATTCTTTCATGTCAAATATATTGCCAGATGAGATAATTGCTCAGTGAACACAGTATTGTGTTGAATATGACACAGACTATCTGTGACAAATTAAAATATATAGGCAATGTCAACTAGGTCATTGAATTGTAATATATTGAAGAATTCACATAATTACTACATGTTGGACTAACCAATGAATGGGATGCATATTTATTAAAATGAAGAATAGTATAAAGTTTATTTTTGAAACTTACTGAATCATGTAATAAATAATAAGTCTCCATTACTGTATCAGGTCCATAATAGTGGTATAGATTAGGAATGAATAAAATGTATTATGAACTTTCTTTTATAAAAATTGCATTATAGTTCAAGAAAAAGAAAGAAATGAATCCATAAATCAGTCTGTTACAGTTGATAGTATGCAAGTAGTTGAAGAATCTATTTTAAAAATATGGTCATGGAGATTGTCATAAGGAAGTGACATTTAAGTTAGATTAGATGAAATATAGTTGATCTATATTTTGGGCAAAATCACAGTAAATAGAAGGATGATAAAAGGACAAAGAGCTTGACATTTCCAAAAAGTAAATATGATAGTAGTTTGTATTGACTAAGAGATAGAAGAGCGGTCCAAATAAAGCTGAAGCTTAGGCAATGTCTCATATGGGAATATAGGAACAGTATTAGACATATAATTTTTATTTACTGTAAATGTCTTAGAAATCATTGAACAGTTTTAAATAAGTTTGTTTAACTCACAATGTATATAGAAGGGACTCTGGTTACTTATGTATTATGAGATGATACAGAGAATAATTTTAAGGATGTTTTTGAAGTCTATCTGGAAGTAGTGTCAGTGATAATGAAAAAGAGTCATATCAGAGAGCTATGTCGGAAATTGTTGTGTTTGGTAGAAGAATGAGTGTGGTGTGGGCAGGAAGAAAAGAAAGCCAATGTCTTTTTTTGAGCAAAAGAAAAGATGTTGGTGTTATTTACTCTGATGTGGAATATTTCATGGTAAGTGGATTTAGGAGAATTATAAAGGAATTTATTTTAGCCCCTTGAAGATGCTTGAAAGAACCTCTAACTCACTAGACATTCCTACTTACTGTTCATTGTTTGGTGATTTAATCCATTACTAAGACCATTATTAGCTGTTATATAACAAAACTCACTTTAATATCTGTATTTTTTAAGTTATAAATGGGAGTACTTATTTAATGAAGAGCAAACCTATGATTATATTACATGCTTATTTAGTATATTCAGACAAATTATTTGCCCATATACTTACTACAAACATTTTGTATTGCAATTATAATTTAATCCAATTTAATTGGTGCTGACACACTCTTTGATTAGAATTTAATAGCTCATGAATGTGAATTTCACAGAAAGAAGTCATTTTTCAGATTTTGTAAATTTACAAACCCTAGAAGAGTAAAAACATGTAATAAATTCTAGCTCTTCTACTTTTAATCTTTAGTATTTTAGTGTGTTATGATATACATGCAAAAATTCCTAACCCAGATGATTTTAACTATAATATCCAGTACTATTAAACATATCAATAGTATTTTACAAATATGAATAATCTATGCTTTCAGAAAATTTTCATCAAAGGAGCAAGAAATTCTTCATAACTTCAACACAACATGGCCTTTGGGAACAGAATAAAACACAAATAAGGAAAGGCGGAAAATTATTGACACATGCACTGTTCTTGGTTTGAAATTTAACAATCATGCTAGTTATAGGATACAGCTTTGAAATTCGAGTCAATGAGAGGATGAAAAATACTGAGGAAGAGTAGGTAAATTGAATTCTTGCTACATGAACAAAAACACTGGATCTGAAGGTAAGGTACATTTTATATAATGACCCTCGTCTTCTGACACTATTTATTCAATGCTTTGGTATTTGTTCGTATATTATGTTCCAAAAACATATCAATGATTCTGGTTATTCTTAATTAATGAACATGCATTTCAGCTGATTTAATATTCCACATTATCTTAATATTCTTCTGCATTTTTCAGTATGAAAATATAGATAATTATTTTGATTAGAGTAAAATTTTATTTTTTTATCTTATGAGAGAAGAAATTATTAATCAAGAATGGATATTTGATATTTTCTAAAAGATGTTAATAGAGGTTGAAACCGTATATATAAGATCAACCATTTATACCTTTTCCAAATGAAACTCATTGAAATGTCAGTACACATGTAGTACATAAATGGAATGATACATAGGAATAAAAACATCCCCTATGCATCCAGAATCATCTGTTATACACATGATGAAAGCCAATATTAGGAAGAGAAGATGGTACAGCCACTTTGCAGGAAAATCAGCTTCATTCAAAATGAAGATTGAGCTGGGAAGTGATTTGACTAAGTGTAGTTAAGAATAATGTAAATGCCCAAAAATTGCAATCTGACTAAGTGGTATTTCCTCGTTGCAGGAGGTATGTTGTTAGGGGTAGGCTTTGAGGTTTCAAAAGACTGAAGCTATTTCAATCTAGTTTTCTCCACCTTCTGCTTATGGTCTGAGATGTAATCTTTCAGCAACCTCTGCCTGTTTATCTTTACTCTGATATCATCCATCACTGACTCTGATATTCTGGATTATAAGCCCAAATAAAGTATTTCTTTTTTAAAGGAAAGAATAATATAAATGAGTTTAATGTTATGAGAAGCAGACCTTGTTTACCTGATATGGTTGCCTTTTCCTTTCTTAGCTTGGGCCATCAAACTTCTGCTATGTTGAATGAGAAATTTCCATATTCTCTACTCTCACATATTGCAGTTTGTCACTTGGCCCTCAGGACCCCCTTATACCTGGGGCTGTATTTTTGTTCTTGGAAGTTAGAAAGTTTGGACTTCCTGACTTTGGAGGCAGGGTTAAAAGTAAATGGGAAGTGAGTGATATACATACCACAACTCTTCTATTTTAGTATGTAAATGGGGGTTATTAGAGGATGGGATTACTGAGGTGAGCATAAAGGAAAGGTGCTGCTTTATTTGAAATGTTTTCTTACCTCATTCTGTGCCCTTGTAAAGGACCAGTCTTATCTCTCAGGCCTGGCCATGTTCCTGTCACTCCTCACCTGCCTATCTCTTGCAGCTCTTAATTCTAGTTCCTACTTCTCACTCTAGGTTTCATCTTGACCAGATTTAGTTCATTTTTCAGTGCTCCTGCTCTGAAACGTACACAAGTTCTTTTTCTTTTGTTTTATTTTCAAACTTTCAATGTTTATATTCGTTTTTGTTTTACCTCTTTTATGGAAGCCTTAGAGGAGAATCATTCATGGATGTCTCTTTTGATTGGAATGAAAAAATAATGAAAAAAATCTTTTTTTTAAATTACAGGACATTTTCATGTCTAAGTTTTTCTCTTACATACACCTGCCATGCTAGTTTATCTCCCTGTCTTGTCCTTAGTCCTTTCCTCCCCTTGGTACTTGGATACTGCCTCTTAGGACTTACTGCAGAACCATAAATGCTGGCATACACAAGGGAGGTGTTGATTCTTCATCACTTTTCTAACTTTTTTTCTCCCTTCTCTCTTGATCTGTTTGAATAAATTTGGATCTCTGTACTCAATAGTATATTGCTATAGTGCTTGGGCCATGAAAATATCTGTTATTGTTGCCTTGTCATAGTTTTACAGCTCAGGTTTGGCCTAGTTACACTTTGGGATCTAAGTCCAAGAAGTTTGAGGACTTTAATAAAAACTTGTCAGGAGCTAAAAATACTTTTAAATGATTTCTTAATACATGACGCCTAGAAAACCCTTTCATAAATCATGGATAAAGCAATCTGAGATTCTTGTTTCTGTAAAGTACTTAAAAATATGAAAGGGAGAAAGGCCATGGCTTGCTCACTCTTGTCATTAGATAGGGCGCTCAGATATGAGTTTTCCTGCGATTTCTGGTTAGAACATAAAGATGTCTTTGGTAGTTTGCATTACCAGATTGCTTATATTAATTCCCCTTTTGCTATTGTTTTGGTTTTCTGTCTTCATTGTTTCCAATAGGACCATAGCTCCCCACTTTGTGTAGATAAAAGGTGGGTCCAGTACAGCTGTTATTGTTCTGGCACACAAACTACTTTTTGGGAACAAATGTTCACCATTGTATAGTTGACAGTGGTTTGAAATTCTTTCCTTGTCCTCAGTTTCTTGTAACAACATATTCTTTACATCTTCTTTAATTAATTGTATTGACCTCCCTGTAATCGTATTATGTATCTGTGTGTATGGAAGAAAGATTTTCTTTAAATATTCTGTGGTTTGTGGGTTTATTCTTCCATAAAGTATTTCCCAACACCACATGACCTCAGGCCATTACTAGGAATTACTGTATGCTGGGAACATTGGGGGAGGATAGTGTGAAATTAATCACTGTCCTTTGTTTCAGAGATTTTTATTTTTTAATAAGTAACCAATACTATACAAATAGCTAACTAACTCTTGTGTTCCCCTTCCTGTATGGCTGCTGGTGTAAATAAAATGCATTTTTTCATTGATAAACAATAATAAAATCTCATAAAGGCACAAACATACTTAAAGACAGAAAATATTCACAAAGGAAAATCCATTTAAAATGGAGATAAAATATAAACAAAATGAGATCAAAAGACCCATTCAGAAACATGATATTAAAAATGTCATTGTCAAGTTACAAATTTTTAAGATGAGATAATAATAATATATACTTAAGAAGAGATGAAAACCATTAAATGCACTGTGTGCCCAAAATGTTCACTCAAAATATAGTATATACCAAAGAATGGAATGGAGCTCTCATTCTTGCTACTATAGAGGCAAAATGGAAGAATTACTATTAGGCTAAACCCAACCTAGATTTCATAGTGCCAAACTATCAAGAAAGCTAGTGTTTCAAAAATACCACATTAAGCAAATATCGATAATAAAAACAAATATAAAAATAAGAAAGTATTGAAGACCAGCACTAGTCCATGATAATCTGATAGGGTGCATGGGATTATTTCAGTATTCTGGTATCTATATGGACCTGTTTAGTGACACAGTATATGGTAAGTTTGGAGAAGTTACTTTTAGGTGCAAAGAAAACAGGTATATTCTCTAGTTTTAGGATGAAATGTTATTTAAATATCTGCTAAATCCATTTGGATGATTATTTCTGTTATTTTTAATGTGTCAGTTTAGTTTCAGTTGCCACAAACGGTCAATTGATTAACTTGGGTATTGAAATCTCCTACTATTATCGTGTTGGCGCCAATATACTCTTTGAGGCTTAGTGATTTTCTTTTGGTGAATTTAGGTGCCCTAGCATTTGAAACATAGTTGTTCATAATTGATAGTTCATCTTAGTATTATTTTTTCTTTTACAATTATTTTGTCCTTCCTTATCATTTTTGATATCTTTGGTTGAAAGTCAATTGTATTCAATGTAAGAAAGTCTATTTCCGTTTTATTTCTTGGGACCATTTGCTTGGAATTTCTCTCCAGCCTTTTACCTTGAGATAGTGACTGTCTATATAATTAAGGTATATTTCCTGTATGCAGCAAAATGTTCGGTCCACTTTATTTATTCAATCCCTTATTTTATATATTCTTATTGGAGAATTAAGTCCATTGATGATAAGAGATATTAAATAAAATTTATTGTTCTTTCCTGCTATTTTTATTGTTAGAAATGGAATTACTTTTGTGTGGCTATCATCTTTTGGGTTTGTTGAAAGATTAATTCCCAAATTTTTCCTAGGGTGTAGTTCCTTTCTTGTGTTGGAAGTGTCCATCTACTATCCCATGTAGGGCTAGATTTGTTGAAAGATGTTTTGTAAATTTGGCTTTGTCATGGAGTATCTTGGTTTCTGCATTCATGGTAAGTGAAAAATTTACCAGATATCCAAGCCTGGAGATCCAGAAATAAATGCAAACACCTACGGTAACTTTATCTTTGACAAATGTTCTAAAACCATTTAATGGAAAAAAGACAGAATTTTCAAAAAATGGTGATGGTTCAATGTGAGGTCAGCATATAGAAAAATCAATTATTTAAACAAACTCACAGGGTGGGGGAACAAATTATCACATTGTTAGATGGTGACAAAAAATGAAAACAATCAATACCTCTTCATGTTAAAAGATTTGGTACAGATTATAAATTCAAGGTCCATACATAAACTTAGTAAAAACAATATTACAAAAAGAGTACCCAACATCAACATAAATGGAGAGAACCTTGAAGCAATTCAACAAATATCTGGGAATAGAAAAGGTTGCCCAATCTCCACTTACTTCTTTAATATAGCACTAGAAATCTTATTCACAGAAATTAGACAACCAAAGGAGATAAAGGGAATTCAAGAAGTCAAAATATCATGATTTGTATATGATATGATAGTATATTTTAGTGACCCCAAAAATTCAACCAGAGAACTCCTTCAGCCAATAAACAACTTCTGTAAAATGGCTGGATATAAAATTAACTCAAACAAATCATTACGCTTCCTCTACTTCAAGGATAAACAGGTTGAGAAGAAATTAGGGATATGACAATTTTCACATTAGTCACAAATAATAAAAAATACCTCAGTGTGACTCTAACCAAGCAAGTAAAAGGTCTTTATGACAAGAACTTCAACTCTGTGAAGAAAAAAAAATGAAGAAAATCTCAGATGGAAAGATTTTCCATGCTTATGGATTGGTAGAGTTAATATTGCAAAAATGGCAAACTTGGCAAAAGCAATCAACATATTCAAGGCAATTGCTATCACAATTCCAACTCACTGCTTCATAGAGTTAGAAAGAGCAATTTGAAAATTCATTTGAAATAACAAAAAACCCATGACAGAGAAAACTCTCCTCAACAAGAAAAGAACTTCTTTACTTTTTCTTTTTTTTCTGCTTGTAAAGTTTATTCACCACAAGGGCACCCCTAAAGGAAGAAGCAGGAGCTGATATCTGATCTGTGTTCTTCTTGAAAGCCTTGCATCGTAACACAGCATAAGGTTAGCAAAAGGATGGGAAGGTTTGCTTTTCATTTGTGGAACATTCTGTGGCTTCGGGTACCCATCTTTTTATGAGATTTCACTTTGTAGTGTTGGAAGAATTGTTCTGTGATATCATGAGATTGTGCAGTAAACAGTCCTTTTCTTTATTCCTGTAATGAAAGCAAACATTTATTGTTTTCAGTTCCTTCAGAGAGCTTGCTAGGAGACTAGATCAAGGAGGAACTTGGGAAGAGGGACTTAGATATGCAAAATATATTTTTGGTATTAGATTTCTTCTAGGTACTTTAGGGAACTAACTTCATAAGATTTGGAATATAATCAGAAAAGAGCTTGTTAAAGATGTAGAAAAGCACGTGGTGTGGTTGCACAGGCCTTTAATCTTAGTACTAGGGAGCAGAAGCAGGCAGAACTCTAAGTTCAAGGCCAGCTTGGTCTACAGAGAGAGAAAGAGAGAAAAGGTGAGAGAGAGAGAGAGAGAGAGAGAGAGAGAGAGAGAGAGAGAGAGAGAGAGAGAGAGAGTTTTCTGGTACTGCCAGGGATATAAAAGAAACACTGTCAAAAAAATGTTCAAGAATAAGTTCCGTATTATACAAAGAAAAAAATTCTCATTTTATTTTAGTAAGATGTTAATAATTTTTTCTTCATTCTAATGAAATGACTTAGCTATAAAATAATCTGAAGGCACCGAAAATGTAAGAAAAGGTGCTTTACATCACTATTCCCCTTAAACTATAAGTTGAATTTTTATTAAATAAACCTATGTAAATACACTTTGAAGGCTTTTCTGTGATTAGCTAAAGGGCTTTTACATTGTGAATTAAGAATGGTGAATTTCAGGCCAATCTTGAAAGGTCATCACTAAGGTGTAGAAGCATATTAAGCATACAAAATCAAATATAAAATTTTGCACAATAAAGAATGAGAACCTTTAATTGGTTTTCCTCTAATGTAAACACTTTCTTTTTGTTGAGTGAAGATTTTATGATTTGAACTAATTTTATGAGAAATACCACCTGCTTTCAGAAGATAAGAAACAGAGAAAGATGAGGAAAAACATATGCTAAGGAACAATGAACTGGGATAGAGTATTCTAGGTAATATATAGATCAATAAATTTGACACGTCTGTTACTGGTAAGGTGGGGACTTCATTACGCATATTTATGTACTTAAAAATGTTTTCTTTTCTTCTTAAGTTTGTATGGTTGCTCTGAAAACACTGGGTTTTGTGTTAAGTTCTTTGCATATTTAATGATAGTTTTGAAATATTATGTTATAATCAAAAGCCGTGCTTTGTACAAACTTTTTAAGCAACAAAAAAGAGAATTGTCCGCTTGAGTTTTATGAAGAAAGTTAGTATGTTAAACATGAATAAATTTTTCTGATATATGCCTTCTCTTCATATACCATGCTTATTGATGAATCCTTAGCACATAGGAATGAATAGTAACCATCTTAATATAGTTTCAGGATTTTATAGTATATTGTTTGACACGTGCATTTCTATTAAAATGCTATCACTTTTCTAATTCTCTTAATTTAACTGAAGAGGTTTTCCATAACTTCTAGTCCGTTTTCAATTAATTTAACAGGTCTTTGGTGTTATTATTGAATTTTATGACAGTATCTTCTTAATGTTCTTTATTTTTAAGGTAAATAGGTAAATATATATATATATATAACAAAAATATTTTATAAAAAATTAAATTATTAGTGGAAAATCACTTAGTGATGGACAATTTTATAAACATTCTCTAAAGTATGAATATTCTACAATTTTAATTAGTATTAAAACATTATATATACCACAACCTTTATTAACCTTAGCATACACTGATCTAGTTAACATAACCACAAATTTTTATCTGTAAAATTTTTTTCTTAGTTTGTCAGTAATTAATCTTGACTTCTCTATCTGAGCTTTCTCATCATTATTCACAAAAAAATCTATTGTTGTTTTATTGAGAATAGTAAGGAATGTTCATTGATATGTAGATACATAAGAATATGACAATATACGAAATGGTATTTCATTAAGCCCTAGGAAAACTAAACTATCATGGTTTCAGGAAAATAAACGTAACTAGAAAATATACCGAGTAAGGTAGCAAAGACTCAGAAAGGCAAATACCATGTGTTCTTCCTCATATAGATCATAGAATCTCCTTCTAATATACTTGTATTTATGTGAAGCTGTGGATGGTTTGAGTTTATTTAACTGATATAGGTCGCAGACATTAGAAAGTTGGGTTTTAAACAGTGTGCCATGGAAGATATTGAACATGTGGGATATGGATGTAGATGTAAGAATAATGAAGTGAGACTAGTATAAGTGGTGAGGGACATAGGACAGGAAGGAATAAAGAACTTAAAAAGCGAGGATGAGGTTGAATGTCAACAAGAATAAAATAAGACAACCTGTTACTTTATAGGTTAGGTTAAAATAAATATTAAAATTTAAATCTAATACCATTATGTTTAATGCTATATACATCATGTTTGAGGAAAAGTGCCAGCAAGTGATATCAAAATGGAAATAATATATTTATCTTATTTGATCTTAGTCAAATTATCCATAATTATTTGGTAAAAACATCATTTGTCTGCCAAATTTATTGTACCACTTAAAAAATTGCCTGTGATATAATCAAACTTTATGATAGTAGACAATTTTATTATTAGGTCAACTTTTAAAATCTGTGATTTGATCTATGTTTTAAGTTTTTTTTACTTAAATTTGTTCCTCCAGACATTCACACATATTAAATTATCATTTTCAAAGTTGAATACTAATATAAAAATATGATCCAGCAGGGTTTTTGAAATTGCTCAATTATAAGTAATATTATCCGTAAACTACAGGACATTCTCCACTAAGCTCATAGATACAAAGAAGATACACAAGAAGAATGCCCCAAGTGCATATGATTGAGTCTCATGTAGAATGGGCATAAAATTGTCTAGGAGGCCGATTGAGGGAAGGAACTAGATGGGAGATGGAAGGAAGAGGAGAATGGATCCTGTGTGGGAAGGGAGAGGAGATATGACCCGATAGTCAGGAGAAGGAAAGGATATCTTGAACTTTTAGAGATGAGGAGGTAGGGGAAATCTCCAGGAAGAGAAAGAGTCCGGGATAATGAAGGTACCCACGAATCAATGGGGTTTACCGAAGCTGTGACTTACATTGGTGATATGGAACATTAAGAGGCCAACTCCTGTAGCCCGGAAGGACACCAGTGGAGGGATAAAGACACAAATACAACTACAAAACTTTCTAGGCAAAATTTTTCAAGCCTAAAAGAAATTTAGAACCGTATTCTAGGGTCTATGTTCTCCTTTGCTTTATTGATGGCTGGTAATTTTTGTATAAAATAAGGATTTGGGACATTATCATTAGAAGTAGGTATACAATATTTATATTGTTATATTCATGCTTTAGCTGGGCCCACTTTGTTGCCAATATCATTACAAAAATATAAAATTATAATTAATAATTTTTATAATTATAATTTTATAATTATAATTATAAAATTAGAAAACAGAATTTTTGAGTACACATTCAGGAATATATATAAAGTCCTCTTTCAAAGAATGTACAATAAGAAAATGTAATACAATATTCATTCAGTTTAACGTCTGGAGGGAAAATATTGGACTTTAGGAAACAGAGAAAACCTAGGAACTTGAATTGTATGTCACAGGAATGGACGTGGAAGTGAAATTATTATCCAGAATATTCTCCTCCACACCATGTTCCTAGATCTTTTTTACCCATGCCAAGCCCCTGACCAACATTCTCTATTCCGAACATGTAAGTACTAATGAAGCAAAGAGAAGTCTCTAGCTTTAAAGATATATAATATGTAAAGGTTTCCAGTATGTCACAGGAGACACTCTTGGAAAGGGCACCCTCAAATCTGGTCCATGGGAAAGTTCAGTGAGTCTTGGGTACGTATTGAGTGGGATTGCAGAAGTAGTAGCCTTTATCTGAGCCTTCCACACATGGGAATCAGGTGCTGCGATCTTCTTAGAATCATCTGGACTTCCCTGCTTGATATGGTTCCTGGAAGTCAGAGCGTTTATGTAATCAATTTCTTCAATACAAAAGCCAGTTGTTGGGAAGGGCACATTTGTTCTTCTCAGAGCTCGTGGCTTTTACTCTTTTTGCTCTGAAGAAAAAGGTTCAAAGAAACAAAGGAAAGAAAAGTATGGTCTACTCAGCAGTGTAAACACCTCCATGCTTTGGATTCCTATTGTGTAATTTGTTCATAACACTGATATCTGGAGGAGAAGAGCTTCTAGTTGAGACTTCATCATCTCAGTCTTTCCACTAGTATTACTCTGCCACTTCACATTTACGAGTCAATATGTGTGATTACTTGACAGCTTTTACTTTCTTTTTTATCTTTCTTTTTTATTTTTAGCAAATTTTATTGTTTTTTTTAACGGGATGTTTCTATATTTAAATTTCAAATATTATTTCCTTTCTGAGTTTCCTGAGCATAAGATCCCTACACATTCCCATTTCCTTTTTCTCTAACCAGCCTTTCTCCCGCATGACATTCCCTTGAACTGAAAGATATACAAGGGAGGACAAGGGCTTCTCTTTCCAATGTTGATCAAAAATTACATCCATTGCCATATATGAATTTGGAGCCATTCCTCAGTCCATGTACTTTCTTTGTGTATTCGTACAGTAAGAGAAAGCCCTGGTTCATTGGCAGTGTTGTTCTTATGGGGTTGAAAGTACCTTAAGCTCTTCTAATCCTTTTTTTAAGTTTACCAAGAGCAGGTCCGTTTTTAGTTCACTGGTTTTTTACTAGCATTCACTTCTGTATTTGACATGCTGTATCATTGTCTCTCAGGAAAAATCTTTTTTCCGATTCCTGGCAGAATGCAATTCTTACCTTCACCTATCTTATCTAGTTAGGTTGGCTGGTATATATATATATATATATATATATATATATATATATATATATATATATATATATATATATATATGCTATGATTTTGGTGGCTCCTACACCTATGTGGTTAAGGGGAAAGTTAACATGGGTTCTGCCCAACTATGTCAAGAATCTAGAATTCACAAATGACAGTTTCAAATAGTCCTCTTGTGTTTACCTATTGAAGTAGATAATTTACTGTTCCTCAAGCCATGTTTCTCCCTTCACATCATCCAATATCTTAGGATTGGCCTGAAGAAAGAATCATGGTGAAACATCCTAAACCCTCAAGTCTGCCCATGGGAAAACTGGAAGCTATGTAGTCTAGTACTGATATCAAATGGGAGTAGAGAACTGAATTCAACAGTGAAAAATGTCCTTTGCTTTCCTGATGTCTGGAAATTTTTTGATAAAATAAGGATTTGGGAGTTTATCATTTGTAGTAGGTTCACAGTATTTACACTTTTATAATCACTCTATAGCTGGAGTCACTTGTGACCAAATTCATTGAAGAAAATGGAATTGGCCAACAAAATTTTTGAGTACACATTGAAGAATATTTACAAAGTCCCTTATCAAACAATATACAGTAAGAAATTGAAATACAATATTCATTCTATTCAAGGTCTGTAGGTAAATGCTGACCTTTGAGAAACGGAGAAACCCTCAAATATTGAACTGTATGTCACAAGAATGAACCTATGATATATAGAATAAAAATATTATCTAGAAGAATCTCCTACACTCCATTTTCCTAAATCTTTTTTACCCATGCCATGCCCCTTAATAACTTTCTGCATTCAGAACATGTAACCACTAGTGAAGCAGAGAGAAGTCTCTCCTTTAGATAGATGGAGTACATAAAGGTTTCCTCCGTGTCAAAGGAGACACACCAGGAAAGGGCACCCTCGAATCTTGTCAATGTAAAGAAAGATGTTCAGGATGTAGGACATGGCATTACTCAGTGACATGACCATTAGGCCCTCCCTGAAAACTCTCTTGTAACCTGGAGAGCCCTGGCTTATTCTGTGATGTCATAACTGTTGTCATGATTGCAACTGTCTCTCAGATATCCTTCAATACCTCTAGGGTTTACTAATTGGCCTCTAATTCAGAGAAAATTGGAGAGTGATAACAAAGTGGATGATGAGATAGGATGGAGGAAGGAAGCTGGCCTTCTGTCTTGGTATAAAAAACAAGGAAGAAATATGTGGTCCTTTGGAAAGCTCAGTGAGTCCTTGGTAGGAATTGAGTGGGGTCTCTGAAGAGATAGCCTTGATGTGAGCCTTCCACATAAGGGAAATAGGAGTTGGGAGACTGTCAGAAGCTTCTGGACTTCCCTGTTCTTATGGTTGCTGGATGTCAGAGGGTTTATATCATTTATTTCTTTATTCCAAAACCAAGTGTTATGAAGGACACAGTTGATTTCCTGAGAGCTCATGACTGTACTGTTTTTGTCAAGAAGAAAAGGTCCTAAGGAAGAAGGGAAAAACAAGTATTGTGTCCCTAACTCAAGTTAAACTCCTCAATGCTTTGGTAACCTATAGGGCACTTTGTGTCTGACACTGATATCTGGGAGAGAGAACTGCTTCTAGTTGAGACTTCATCATCTCAGTCTTTATACTAGTATTAACCTGACTACCACTTCAGATTTCTGAGTCAATATGTGAGATTGCTTGGCAGCTTTCTTTTCTTTTATATCATTCATTTTTTTTTATATTTTAGCAATTTTTTCTTCTTTAAGTAGATGTTTCTACATATACCTTTAAAATATTTCCTTTCTCCATTTCCTTTCCATAAGATCCCTACCAATTCCATTACCTTCTTCTCTAACCAGCCTTTCTGCCGCATGAAATTCCCTTGAACTGGGAGACAAACTGTGGAGGACAAGGCCTCTCTTTCCAATGTTGCCCAAAAAGGCCATCTCAGCCACATGTGCATTTGGAGCCATAGGTCAGTCCATGTACTTTTTTGTATGTTGGGCTAGTACGAGAAAGCTCTGGTCATTGGTATTGTTGTTAGTATGGGTTTGAAAACACCCTCAGCCCCTCTATCTTTATTCAAAATTTACCAAAAAGAGGTCCATATTCAGTTCACTGGCTTACTACAAGCATTAACTTATCTATTTGACATGCTATATCTGTGTCTTTCAAGAAATATTTATATCTGGTTCTTGGAAGAATGCACTTCTTACTTTCGTCAATCATATCTAGTTTTTTTGACTGATGTGTGTGTATATATATATATATATATATATATATATATATATATATATATATATTTGATGGCTCCAACACCTAAGTGTTTAAGTGGAATGTTAACATGGATTCTGCCCACCTATGTCAAGAACATAGAATTCACAAATGACCATTTCAAAAATACTCCTTCCTGTTTTTATAAACCTATTTAAGTAAATGTTTAACTGTTCCTCAAGCCATTCTTCTCCCTGCCCATCATCTGGTATCTTATGTTTTGCCTTAAGATAGAATCATGTTAAAACATCCTAAAACCTCAAGTCTGGCCATAGGAATTCTGGAAGCTCAATAGTGTAGTACTGATATCAAATGGGACAAGAAACCAAATTCATTAGTCCATGTTGTCCTTTGCTTTCCTGATGTCTGGTAATTTTTTTTATAAAATAAGGATTTGGGAATTCATCATTTGAAATAGGTACACCATATTTACAATGTTATACTCACTCATTACCTGGGTCCCCTTTGTGACCAAAATCATTGCAGAGAATGGAATTTGAAAACAATATTTTTGAGTACACATGGAGGAATATTTACAAAGTCCCTTATCATGCCCAACCTCGACTAACAAGGAAGACATGACCAATGAAGATCTTCTTCAAGCAGTTTTACTCAGGAACCTTGATACAATTTTCAGACACTAGGGAACCCCCGGAGCACACTTAAATAGCTAGTGCTGGCCAATCCCAGCAAGCAACGTGGGCCATGCCGGTAGGCTGTCACTATGCAGAAGCTAGCAGACCAGGCAGGGATAGACAAATAAGAACCTGCTTACTACAAGTAGAGCGCACCATTGGGAGGGTGGAAGGTGGAAACCAGTGCCATGTTTGAGGCGGACCAAACACCGCTGCCTATAGTTCCCCCTTTTATTTAATTAACCAAGCAGGCAAAGGAACCACTGAGCATGGTGACCCCCCCCAACCACGTGTCTTAGGATCTACTCTTCATTAAACCAGTCTTAGGACAACTCATCTTCCACAAGTTTCCATGCCATAGATAGAAGGTAGGTTGCCCATCACTGTGCACAGTCACTCACACATACTCGGGCGTGAGGTACTACAAGGTCTTCTGAATGACCCTTAGACAGGCTTGAGGGGACTGTCCTGCTTCAATGGCTGCAAACTGTGTGCCACCTCTGAACAAACCTCATTCTAAAATAGAAACCACAGGCACACTAGGGAGACCAGCAGCAAGAGTCCAGCTAGGGTTTCCATACCCACCCATACCCTCAGATGATTCATAGCATTAACAATCCAAGATGACAATCTTGTAGCCAGTCTAGCATCTGCACGTGTGGAGTTCATCTTCAGGATGGCTACATGTAGCTGATCCATTTAGGAGTCGAATTCTCCTGCCCAATTGCCTTGAAGATAACGTGACAACTGTTTAACCAAATTAGAGGAGTGGGCTTAAAAGTCATGACGTATCGGCTTGAGTCTTGGGAACACCAGTAGTATCCCCCACCAGGGCTCTGTTTGAACCAGCATTTGGGTCACACCGAGGAGTGTCAGCAACAGCAGGATCATCATTCTTGTAGCACCTCCTGGTCAATCTTTCAGGGACCTACAAAGGATCTTGCAGATCCGGAGGAAACACACAAACAGACCCTCTTGCCCATGCCAACATGGGATCTGGTCCATGCTATAAGCCAGTGATCACATCTTTCCCTTTCACATAACTTTCAATGTGCCCGCCCGACACTGATGTCGGTCAGCAGCAGAAAGGCCATCATCATTCAAAATTAAAAAAAAAAAATTAAGAATAAAAGGGGCTAAGGATATCTGTTCCTTGTGGCTTCTACCATGGCCTATTCCCCTTTTTTGTTTAATTATGCATTCCTTCAAGGTACGATGTGCTTGCTCAACAACACATTGATGTTGGGGATTATAAGGCAGGTCATGGCACATTCATCTGTTTATAAAAGGATTTGAAAGATTTGGCAGTTTATGCTGGGCCACGATCAGTTTTTAAGTGTTGAGGGTTTCCCCAAGCAGCCCAGGCTTAGAGGCAGTGTCCAACAACATTGGGTCCATTTTCTCCACTCGTAGGGGTAGCATGAATGACACCTCAACAAGTATCCACAGAAACATGAATGTATTTTAGGCTCCCAAATCCAGATATGTGAGTTACATCCATTTGCCAAAACTTTAGGGGCAAAAGCCCTCTAGGATTAACCCCTACACTAAGGGGATGGTGAAAAGTGATACACTGTTGACATCCTAAAACTATCTGTCAAGCATCTGCTCAAGACAAGTGAAACTTCTGCTCTAAGGTCTTAGTAAGCACATTAAATTGTTTATGAAACTGTTGGGCTTCATCCAATGATGAGCTTAGGAATATGAACTCCATTCGGGTACATCTATCCACAAGATCATTTCACTCACTGAGAGGAGCAGGCAAACCTTTATGTGCTCTAATATTTTGGACAAAAAACTTGTGACCTCTTTCTCAGATCAATTCCTGAAGTTCCCTCAGCAGCTGGCATACCGTGCTGCTAATTTTAATAGGGCTAACCACTTCTAATATCTTAACTGCATTAACATATATGACGAATCAGAGAGCAAATTAAAGCAAAGGAACAATTTTGTACACTTCCTGCACAATCTTGAATTCAATTATTTGTGGAGAGCCGGGTTGATATTGGCACAAAATTGTCTCTTGATGGTTAATCACATAAGCTCCACAGCCATTTTTGGATCCATCTGTAAAAATGTTTGGCGCCCCCTATATAGGAACACTGAAAGATCACGGGATGTTCTTTAAAGAAGGATAGCAAAGAGTGTTTTGGATAATGATTATCTATCCCTCCATGGAATCCACAGCATGATATAGCCCAATCATCCACAGTGCCACACAAGATCTTCATCTGCTGACCTGTATAGGGCACAATGATTGAGGTTGGGGAAACAACAAATTATTGTACGCACTGTTGGATCGCATTCAGGGCTAATCATGCAACTGCTGTATGGTAATACTCTACTGATCTAGCTGGAGAAGCCTTGGGATAAACCCAAAGCAGAGGACCATCTTGCCACAACAATACTGTGTGCTGCCTGTGGGTGGCTAGAATGCATAACACCCTCCTTCCATCGATGTAAAATTGTGCCTTGTAATCCTTTTTCAACCTTCTCTAAAGCTTCCTTTGCTTCATCAGTCAATTGTCTTGGAGATTACAAGGCCGAATCCACAACTAAAGTATTATACAATGGTTTTAATTCATTATTTGGTAATTTTAAATGACATCTGACCCAATTAATATCTCCGAGTAATTTTTCAAAATCATTAAGAGTCTTAAGATTATCTTTCCTCAATTCAACCTTCTGGGGGATAAAGGTATAAGGACTTAGTTTTGTTCTTAAATAATTTACAAAATTTCCCTTTTGTACCTTTTCTGGGGCAGTAATCAAATCCCCTACCTTCTAGCAATTTAACTAAATTTCCATATACTAAATCTAAAATCTCTTCATACTTTGCACTTAAAAGTATATCATCTGTAAAATTGGGTGCAGGAAACTTCTGTCTTATTGGGGCAATGGCATTGCCCACAAAAAGTTGACACACAGAAGGGCTATTGGCCATACCCTGTGGTAAAACTACCCATTGTAGTCGTTGATCAAGTTCTTCATGATTGCATGATGGAACAGTAAAAGCAAATCTTTCACTATCCCTTGGAAAAAGAGGTATGGAGAAAAAGCAATCTTTTATATCAATCACTACAACAGGCCAACAGTCTGGCAGAGAGGATAAAAGAGGAAGCCCGAGTTGCACTGGGGCCCATGATTTGCATCTGTTCATTAATAACTCGTAAATCATGCAACAGTCTCCATTTCCCTGACTTCTTTTTAAACACAAAAATTGGGGTATTCCAAGATAATACTGATGGTTTTATAAGCTTGGCACCCAGCTTTAGTTGTAGCAAACTTCTCAGAAGAAAGCAGCCACTGAGGAACCCAAACCGGCTCCTCTGTTTTCCAGGTAATGGGAACCCTTCTTCAGTGGCCCCATGGAAAAACCCAGGACCTGATTCCTTTCTCTCTGTTGGGCAGTTATAGGGTTAGTCATACCCTGCAGGTGTTTCCCTATTCCAATACCAGGAAAATAGCCAATATGTTTCATAATCTTTAGTGAAGTTTCAGAATACTCAGTGGTCAATTTGAAACCCATATCTTTCAGCAAATATCTCCCCCAAAGGGAAATGGGCAAATCCAACCCATAGGGTTGCATAACTCCTGAATGCCCTTCCTGATCTCTCCAACTCAGTTGTCTTGCCCTCATATCAGGAGCTTTTGTCTAATGGAGACCTTGTAATGTTTGAGATGAGGCCTGTACTGGTCTTCCAGAGGGCCAATCTTTCTTAGCTATTATACTTCTATCGGCCCCTTTATCCAACACTCCTAGGATCCTTTTACCATCTACCCTTAGCTCCATTACTGGGCGTTGGTTTAAACCCAAGGCTAAAAATGTAAGGTCGGGGACTGTGGAACGGAAACCATTCTCTCCTCTCCCTCTAGAGTGGGCTACAAATCTTTCATGAAGTCTAGGCAAAAGGAATATTTGGGGTATTCTGTCCACAGGGGAAATGGTAGCAATACCTTTCAGTGATTCTACCACGATCTTGACTACCCCAGTATAATCTGGGTAAATAACTCCTGGATGGACATGTAGTCCTTTTAAATATGTAGATGATCTCCCTATAAGTAACCCTACTGGCCCAGGTTCAAGGGGTCCTTTAAAATCAGATTCTATCAACTAGACCCCCATTCAAGGTGTTAGTACAGGTCTGCTGGTGGAGCAGAGGTCCAGTCCTGTGGAGCACTTAGTGGCTCACCTTGTCCTCTTGGATGGCGAAGGGACAGCCATATCTCGTGACTCTGTTATACGTCCTGACTCTCCACTGGCCCACATATTTGTAGGTCCTGGTGTCCTGGAACCGGCTGTCCATTTTTTGGACCTGCTACACCAAAACCCGAGCTAAGAGGCTGCCCATTGATGTCTTTTACCGAGTGGCACTCATGAGCCCAATGGTTCCCCTTTTTGGACTTGTGGCACAGACCTTGTTGCCTTGGGCGTTGGCCAATTCCTGTACTGAATAGACTTCTCCTTTCTCAACATTGCATTTTTAGGTGCACCTGTTGATCACACTTAACACACACTCCTGAACTTCCTCCTTTTCTCTGCGTCTTCTGCATAACAGCATCCACAAGTCCAGCATTAGACAAAGGTCCCCCTATTCCTCTACATACCTTCATCCAAGCTTCAAGTCCCTTATTCTTGTAAGGAATGATAGCAGCTCGACATTCCTTTGTGCACTGTTCATAGGCCAACTGTTTAATCAACGCCATAGCCATATCGGGGTCGCCAAAGACTCTCCCCGCTGCTTCCACTAATCAGGCTACAAAGTCAGATTATGGCTCCATAGGTCGTTGAAGGATCTTGATTAGGTTTCCACTCACTTCTCCCTTATTAGGTAAGGATTTCCATGCCTTTGTTGCAACTTCTTAATCTGCTGGTAAACCTGTCCTGGATACCCTGTCTGAGTATTGGCAAAGTGTCCCTGACCCAGCAGCATATCTCTATCCCAGACAGACTGGCTGCCCCTCGCCCTGCTGCCAAGTTAGAGTCAGTGTGTTCATTGGGAAACTCAATAAGACAAGTTCTCCAATACAAATACTGTCGCAGTCTAAGACAGGCCCTAGTAAGTTTAATCCAATCACTAGGAGTCATGCAAAATCTGTGTCAGACTTCAACCTAAGCTATGGTAAATGAGGCCATAATGCCATAAGTGTTACTGATTCCTTCAGGGACTTGATCACCTTAAAGTATAAAGGCTCATGATACCTTTGTTGATTAGCATCCACATAAACAGGATAGGCCAGATTCACTTCTGTGCGGACTGGCTCCCACACTTCTGGGCAGAATGGACTACCTGTTTGTTGCGTGCCCAATGTCTCGCAAGAAGAAGCCGTGGCAACAGGATTCCTCTGCGAACAAGCCTTTATTGTACAGCTCTCTTGAACAGGGACAGGGAGACCTCAAGCAGCAAGAGTGCTCACCTTATATAGACAGCAGCAGAGGCTATGCTAATTGTCCTTCAGGGATTGGTGGAGCATGAATTACCTCATTAGCATTGTGCTGCTCCCTCATTAGCATATTACTAGCCAATTGATGCCGGGTGAAAACCCTGCACATGTACAGTGCCGTTGTTAACCACAGGAGGACCCCCTGCACCTGAAACTTTATTTTCTCCCTCTACAACTTTGCAGGGAGGAGGAGCTGAGTGTACCCTCCTAGGGAGTTCCTCCACCATTTTAGACTTTTTCCTTTTCTTCTTCTTAATCTGTTTCGTCTGTTTCTTCCTCTATAATTGTCTTTTCTGAGTCTGTCTCCTTTGTACCTCCCTGGTTTTCTGAACTTTCCTCTTGAAGCATTTCATGGGCAGCTTTCCCCTTCTCTATAGTTGCCTGACAACATTTTTGATCCTCAGGACAACTATGCAGTAAATGCCACACTGGATGGACCCCAGGTCTTAGAGTCCCCTGTTCCAATGCAAAATCAAGGTCTTTCCCTATTTTTTCCCAACTTGCCACAGTAAGATTACCAGAGACTAAGAACCAGGGAGCAAAGACATGGCATTCACACAAAATTCTCTCTATGGTGCTCCTTTTTATTTTTAGTTTCTTATGCTCAAACAGCTCTTGAAGAGCCAGAAAAATTGGATGAGACTGTGAGGTCCTCAGGATCAAAACTTTCTAGGCTGCTGTGACTTCCTAAGCGTCTTCCTAATTTCAGTTTGTTTCTACCGAGAACTTACTTTTTAACTACCCTGAGAATTTATAACCACTTATTTCCCACGGTCCTTATGGTCCCACCTTACCTTGGGAAATTTCCAGCGATGCCCCGACTGCAAGAAATTCTGATATCAGGAGGTCCCTTTACGGGTCACCACTTGCCATGTCCACCCTCGACCAGCATGGAAGACAAGAATAGTGAAGATCTTCTTCGACGAGTTTTACTCAGGAACGTTGATACAATTTTCTGACCACAGGGAACCCCCAAACCAAACTTAAATAGATAGTGCTGGCTAATCCTAGCAAGCCAAATGGGTCATGCAGATAGGCTTTCAAAATGCAGAATCTGGCAGGCCAGGCGGCATAGCCAAATAAGGAATAGTTTACTAAAAGGAGAGCTCACCATTGGGAGGGTGGAAGGCAGAAACTAGCACCAACTTAGAGTCCTGGCACGTCGCAGCTGCCTACAATTGCTTTTCAAGGAATTTACAATAAGAAATTCAAATACAATATCCATTCAATAAAAGGTCTGTAGGGAAAATACTAGACTTTGGGAAACAGAGAAAACCTAGAAAATTGAACTGTATGTCACAGGAAAAAATCTGTGACATACAGAATAATAATATTCTCTAGAAGAATCTCCAACACTCCATGTTCCTACATCTTTATTACCCATGCCAAGCCCCTGAACAAGTTTCTCCATTCAGAACATGAAACCACTAGTGAAGCAGAGAGAAATCTCTAGAATTAGACAGATGGAGTACATAAAGGTTTCCACTGTGTCACAGGAGACATACTTTGAAAGTGGTTACTGCTTGACATTTAATTCAGAGAAATTGGGGAGTGATAATAAAGAGGATGAAGAGATTGGAAATGGGTAGAAGGATGCTGGCCTTCTATCTTGGTATAAAAAAACAAGGAAGAAATATGTGGTCCTTTGGAAAACTCAGAGAGTCCTTGGTAGGGGTTGAGTGGGATGGCTGAAGAGATAGCCTTGATCTGAGCTTCTATATAAGGGAATAAGGAACTGTGAGGCTCTTAGAAGCTTGTAGACTTCCCTGTTCTTATGGTTCCTGGAAGTCAAAGGGTTTATATCATTTATTTCTTTATTCCAAAAGCCAAGTGTTGTGAATGGCACAGTTGTTTTCCTGAGAACTCATGACCTTTACACTTTTTCGCAAGAAGAAAAGGTCCTAAGGAAGAAGGGAAAAACAAGTATTGTGTCACTAACTAAAGGTAAACACATACATGCTTTGTATACCTATCATGCACTTTGTGTCTGACACTGATATTTGGGAGAGAGAAGTGCTTCTAGTTGGGACTTCAATAACTCAGTCATTCCACTAGTATTACTCTACCACTTCAGATTTCTGAGTCAATATTTGTGATGACTTTGCAGCTTTCTTTTCTTTTATATCATTCATTTTTTTATATTTAAACAAAATTTATTGCTTTTTAATTAGATGTTTCTATATATACATTTAAAATATTATTTCCTTTCCCAGTTTCCTGTGCATAAGATCCCTACCTGTTCCATATCCTTCTTCTCTAACCAAACTTTCTGCCGCATGACATTGTCTTGAACAGGGAGACAAATTAGAGGGGACAAGGGCTTCTCTTTTCAATGTTGCCCAAAAAGGCCATCCTCTGCAGCATATGCATTTGTAGCCATAGACTACTCCATGTACTTTCTCTGATTATTGGTCTAGTTATAAAAATCTCTGGTTCATTGGCATCATTGTTCTTATGTGGTTTAAAGCTCGTTCAGTTCTTCTAATCCTTTTTTTTTTTTTAAATTTAACCACATGTCTGTTTTCAGTTCACTGGTTTGCTACTAGCATTCACTTCTGTATTTGACATGCTGTATCTGTGTCTCCAGTAAATATCTATATCCAGTTCCTTGCAGAATGCACTTCCTACCTTCATCAATCTTATCTAGTTTTTTTTTTTTTTTTTTTGGTCTGATGTATACATATATACTTTTGGTGGCTCTTACACCTATGAAGTTAATTGGAAAGTTAACATGGATTCTGACCAACTAGGTCAAGAATATAGAATTCAAAAATGACAATTTCAAAGAGACTCCCCCTGTTTTTATGAACCTATTGAAGTAGACTTGATTTTTTCTCTTTTATTCAGAGCTGGGGAAGGAACCGAGGGTCTTGCGCTTGCTAGGCAAGCGCTCTCCATTGAGGTAAATCCCAAACCTGAAGTAGACGTTTAACTGGTCCTCAGGTCATTCTTTTCCCTGCACATCATCCAGTATCTTACGTTTGGCCTGAAGAAAGAATCATGGTAAATCATCCTAAACCCTCAATTCTGGCCATGGGAACACTGGACGCTAGAGAGTGTAGTACTGATATCAAATGGGACAAGAAACAGAATTCAATAGTCAATGTTTTCTTTGTTCTCCTGATGTCTGGTAATTTTTTGATAAAATAAGAATTTGGGAGATTACATTTGAAGTAGGTACACAGAATTTACACTATTATACTTACTCTATATCAGGGCCCCATATGTGACAATATCATTGCAGAAAATGGTACTTGAAAACAGAATATTTGAGATCAATTTCTGAGAAAAATTTATAAAGTCACCTAACAAGGAATTTACAATAAGAAATTGAAATACAATATTCGTTCAATTATACATCTGTAGGGAAAATACTGGTCATTGTGATACAGAGAAAACCTAGAAAATTTAACTGTGTGTCACAGGAATGAACCGGGGATTAAAAATATTATCTAGGAACATCTCCTACACTCCATGTTCCTAAATCGTTTTCACCCATGCCACGCCCCACAGCATGTAACCACTAGTCAAGCACAGAGAATTCTCTAGCTTTAGAGAGAAGGTGTATATAAAGGTTTCCACTGTGTCATAGGAGACATACCTATAAAGTGCAAACTTGAATCTGGTCAATGTAAGGAATGGTGTTCATCAGGTAGGCCATGACAGTTTTCAGTGACATCATTGTTAGGCATTCCCTGAAAACTCTCTTCTAACCTGGAGAGCACTAGATTCTTCTGTGATGTCACAAGTGTTGTTGTGACTGCAACTTCCTCTGAGATATTCTTTCAGTACTTCTAGGGTTTACTAATAGGCCTCTACTTCAGAGCACATTTGGGAGTGATAACAAAGACGATGAAGAGAATAGAAATAGGGAGAAAAAAGCTGATCTTCTTTCCTGGTATAAAAAACAAGGAAGAAATATGTGGTCCTTTGGAAAGTTCAGTGAGTCCTTTGTAGGGTTTGAGTGATATCGCTGAAGAGATAGCATTGATCTGAGTCTTCCACATAAGGGAATCAGGAGCTGGGAGACTCTCAGAAGCATTTGCACGTCTCTGTTCTTATCTGGACTTCTCTGTTCTTATGGTTCCTTGAAATAAGAGAGTTTATATCATTAATTTCTTTATACCAAAAGTCACGTGTTGTGAAGGGCACAGTTGTTTTCCTGAGAACTCATGACCCTTACTCTTTTTTTCAAGAAGAAAAGGTCCTAAGGAAGAAGGGAAAAACAAGTATTGTATCCCTAGTTCTGAATAAACTCCTCCACGCTTTGGATACCTATAGTACAGTTTGTCTCTCACACTGATATCTGGGATAGAGAAGTATTTGTAGTTGAGACTTCATCATCTCAGTCTTTCCACTAGTATTACTCTGAATAATACTTCAGATTTCTGTGTCAAGATGTCTTTTTACTTGGCAGCTTTCTTTCTTTCATATCATTCTTTTTTTTTATTTTTTACCAAAATTTATTGTTTGATAACTGGATGTTTCTATATTTACTTTTAAAATATTATTTCCTTTCCCAGTTTCCTGCCCATAAGGTTCCTACCCGTTCCATTTCCTTCTTTTCAAACCAGCCTTTCTGCTGCAATGCATTCCCTTGAACTGGGAGACAAAGTAGGGAATACAAGAGCTTCTCTTTCCAATGTTGCCCAAAAAGGCCATTTTCTGCAACATATGCATTTGGAGCCATAGGTTAGTCCATGTACTTTCTTTGTAAATCTGTCTATTATGAGAAAGCGCTGGTCACTGGCATTGTTATTCTTCTCGGGTTGAAAGCACCTTCAGCTCTTCGAATCCTTTTTCAAAATTTACCAACAAGAGGTCTGTTTTCAGTTAACTGGTATGTCCCAGCATTCACTTTTGTATTTGACAGGCTGTATCTGTATCTCTCAGTAAATATTTATACCTGGTTCCTTGCAGAATGAACTTCTTACCTTCATCAATCTTATCTAGTTTGGATGGCTGATGAGTACAAATATAATTTTGGTGGCTCTTACACCTATTTTGTCAAGTGGAATGTTTACATGGATTTTGCCGAACTATGTGAAGAATGTAGAATTAAGAAATGACAATGCAAATAGATTCCATCCTGTTTTTATGAACCTATTGAAGTAGACGTAGAACTGGTCCTCAAGCCATTCTTCTTCCTGCCCATCATCTGGTATCTTACATTTGGTTTTAAGAAAGAATCTTGGTAAAACATCCTAAACCCTCAGTTCTGGCTATGGGAAAACTGGAAGCTAGATAGTGTAGTACTGATATCAAATGGGATTAGATAACCAAATACAATAGTCCATGTTGTTTTCTGAGATGTGACCTCTCCTAGAGAAACAGTGGCATATGTGAGAGGTCTGAGACACTCATGTGCAGATAAGGAGGTTCTAGACATCGTTGTGTAACTGTGTAAGTTCCAAGAAAAATTCCCTCTGCAGGAAAAATGGAAAGAGACTTTCATATTGAAGTATTGAAGTGTCAGGTTCCCTACCCTGCTTGATAGGCAAAACAGGTTCCAAGGCCCCTTCAGGAGATAAGGTAAAATTGAAAGGCTTTTAGGTATTTGGCAGGTGTTCTGGGTCAGTTTGTGGGTATAAAGAAGGACTGGAAACCCTTTGTGCATATTTGGAAGAGTGTGTAGCATCTTCTGTAGTTGGGGAAGATGGCTGATCTTGAGGAGATTAAGAAGTTCCTATAGTCATCTGTGAAGTTTGCGGAGGTCATATCCATTCTTTCCACAAATGGAATCCAAGGAATCCCTTTCCTCAGATGTCAAGGATGCTACAGACACTGGTGTTTGCGTATCATGTTCCCCTACTCCTCGTTCATATATGGTTGGATCCATAACCTTCTCTACATATGCAATATGTCCTAGAACATCTTTTGTACACGTGTTGCGTCCACAAGCCATTTCTAAATATGTGGCTGTGGGTAGAATTCCTTTTGAAGATGTTTCTTGTCCTGCAGTCTCTTTTTGAGATAGAGTACTACTCAGAGAATCATGCTCAGTTTTGGGAAATTCTAGCATCTCTGATGTACATGTGGAAAATTTTGGAGCCCCTCTTTTCAGGACAGAATGACATAGAGTCCCCTGAGGAGGAAGGGTATGTTTTATCTTCTCTGTACATTGTATCGATATGGAGTCTGCATGACTCATTGACAATGTGTTATGATAAACTTGTCTTTTTTGGGCCTGATGACAAGTCAGGAGGGTCCTTTTTGGTGGTAGAGGATATTTGAATATTTCTCTGTTTTATAGGGACATTGGAAGTACTGGGGGTGATGGTGAGGGTGCTAGATCATATTTTTTATGTGAAGAAGTCACAAGAGTTCCTTAGGTGGACTCACAATTTTCTAACATATCTTGTGTGGGTGTGAAACTCTCAAGAGCCCCTTCAAAAACTGGCAGGAATTCTTGATCTAATGGTGTACATGCAGAAAGTTTTGTCACTCCTCTTCTGTTATGTGTGTTATGAGGTTGACTTGAGGATTTGTGACTGTATTTTGCCCCCCTTGGATCATAAGTGATGATTTAAGTCCTTTTTTAATAGTAGAGGTCTTTGAAGTTCCTCTTGGATTAATAGTGATTTCATAAATCCCCGTTGTCAGCAGAATCAGTTTTCAACTCATTTAACCCGAAGCAGATTGCATAAGGCACTTTGGTGGAGATGGGGGACATCTTTGAGTGTCTTTGTGAGTGGACAAAGCTCTCTGCCAAGTTTTGGCAGTTGGCGAAGGTATTAAAGTCTCATGCAGAGAGTGGGCAGGACTTAATCCATTTGTGGAATATGGAAATCATTGAGATTACCTTTAAGAGAAGAAGATGTGCAGACCATTTTGTTTGATGGGGCTTTTTGTACCTCCCCTCGACCAGAGGGGTCTTCTCCAACACATTTGGAGGAGAATTGGAAAGACTGGAGACCTGCAGGATAGGGAATGAACATTTGAAACTCCTTTGGAAACTCTGTGAGACAGAAGAGTGGACAATACTGAGACCTCAGGGAAGGAGAGACTGCTACCTCCGCCCACTTGTTCCCACAGGCCTAGCCCAAGAGGAAAGTGCATAGTGCATCTGGACACATGTATATAGAAGCAGTCAAGCTGCAGGAGCCCTGCAGTCCAAACTGCAACTGGATCTGAACTGGTCCTAACAGCATCCTACTCCCAAATCTCGTGTGGTGTGGTCAGACTGAGACCATCGGAGGGACAGAAACCCCTGAGAATTCTGCTCACATTCCTGACTTAAAAAAAAAAAAACAAAAAACACCTAGCTCCATCTGGGCCTCCTGTGCATAGGGACATAGGAGCAGTAGGGGCTGAACGTTTCTTCGTGCCTCTCATAAAGAACTGAAAGTCAGCCTGATTGATTCAGATTGGCTGTAAGCAAATAATTTTCTGTGCCTTGGAAAGGGTTTAAAATATTTTCATTAACTTTTGATATGAAATTAGTTAGGACTTTGAGAAAAGGGGGCAGAAAGACCCTAGAACGTATGTATTTAATTTTTTTTTTTTTTTGCTTTCTAGAGTCTAACTTCTTAAGTTGTTTGTACATTTTGAATATTACCCACTATCAGATAAAGGATTGGTAAAAATATTTTCCCAATCTGTTGGTTACAGCTTTGCCCAAATGATGGTGTCTTTTACCTTACAGAAGCTTTCGTGTTTTATTAGGTCCTATTTGTCAATTTGTGATCTTAGAGCCTACATCATTGGTGTTTTGTTCAGGAAACTTTCCCTGTGCCCATGTGTTCAAGACTCATCCCAACCTTTTCTTCTATTAGTTTGAGTGATTCTGGTTTGATGTGTAGGTCCTTGATTCACTTGTACTGAAGCTTTGTACATGGTCATAAAAATGGGATAATTTGCATTCTTGTACAAGCTGACTTCCAGTTGAACCAGCACTAATTGGAAAATGCTATGTATCTTCCTTTGGAAGGTTTTATCTCCTTTGCCAAATATCAAATGATAGGTGTGTGGGTTCATTTCTGGGTCTTCAATTCTATTCCACTAGTCCATCCATCTGTCTCTTTACAAATACCAAGCAGTTTTTATCACTATTGCTCTGTAATACTGCTTGAGTTAAGGAGTGATAATTCCTCCAGAAGTTCTTTTATTGTTGAGGATAGTTATAGCTGTCCTGGCATTTTCTTATTCCAAATGAATTTGCAAATTGCTATTTCTATCTCTATTAAAGAATTCAGTTGGATTTTTGATGGATATTGCATTGCATTGAATGTGTACATTGCTATTGGGAAAATAGTCATCTTCCCTATATTAATCATGTCAATCCATGAGCAAGGAAGCTCTTTCTATCTTCTGAGATGTTTCTCAATTTTTTTCTTCAGATACTTGAACTTCTTGTCATACAGATAATTCACCTGCTTGGTTAATCTCACACCAAGATATTTTACATTATTTGGGACTATTGTGAAGTGTGCGGTTTCATTATTTTCTTTCTTAGCCTGTTTATCCATTGAGGAGAGGAAGGGTCCTGGTATGTTTGAGTTAATTTTATACCCTGACACATTATTGAAGTTGTTTATCAGGTTAAGAAGTTCTCTGGTTAAACTTTTGGGGTCAATAAGTGTATACACTTCATCTGGCAAGGAAGACACGACATTGTCGGATTCTTCTCTACAGCCTTTATGGCAATACCACCTCTTTGGTGATACAGGGACCTCTAGTGGCAAAAGCACTTGCCTTCTATACACAACAGGCTGTGGCTATGCTAATTGTCCTTCAGGGATTGGCGGAGAATGAATCACCCCACTATCACCCCTGCTACTTTTCCTTCAGGTATTGGCAGCGCATGAATTCCTCATTAGCTTATTACCATCCCGTCAAACTGATGCCAGGGGCAAAACCCGCACATGTGCAGTATCTTTGGTCACAACAGGAGGGCACCGGATCACCTAATTACCCTACAGCCACCCTGGCAAGGAGACAAGCCTGTGCATATGCAATAAATCGTTTACTTCCAGACGGGACTGGATTTCGGCACCATTTATGCTTTACCTCAACGCTCCCTACACTGAAGTGTTGTTGAATTTTGTCAAATGCTTTCTCAGCATCTAATGAAATGACCATGTGTCCTTATCTTTGAGTTTGTTTATATGTTACATAACATTGACGATTTTCTGTATATGAAAACATCTCTGCATCCCTGATCATGATGGATGATTGTTTTTTAGATTCGGTTCACAAGAATTATATTGAGTATTTTTGCGTCAATATTCATAGAGGAAATTGGTCTGAAGTTCTTTTTCTTTGTTGGATCTTTGTGTGGTTTAGGCAGTTAACATGATCTACCTGTGTCTCTCAGGAAATATCTATATCTGGTTGCTAGCAGAATTTACTTTTTAGATACATCAATCTTATCTAGTTTTGGTGGCAGAGGTATATATATATATATATATATATATATATATATATATATATATATATATGTACATACTTTTGATGGCTCCTACAGCTATGTGGTTAGATGGAAGTGTAAAATGGATTCTGCGCAACTAGTTCAGGAATGTAGAGTTGAGAATTGACACAAATAGAATCCCTCTTGTCTTATGTTTCTACTGAAATTGAGGTTATACTGGTCCTCAAGCCATTCTTATTTCTACCCATCTTCTCTTATCTTATGTTTGGCCTTCAGAGACAATGATGGTAAAACATCCGACCCTCCAGTCTAGCAATGGGGACACAGGAAGATAGATAGTGTAGTACTGATTCCAAAAAGTGCTAAAAAAGTGATTTCTATAGTCATTTTGTCCTTTGCTTTGATGAAAATGGAATTAGAAACAATTTTTGAGTACACATACAGGAATATTAAAGTCTCTTTTCAAGGAATGTACAATGAGAAAGTGAAATACAATATTCATTCAATTAAGGTCTGTAGGCAAAATAGTGGACTTTGGGAAATAGAGAAAACCTGGGATACTGAACTGTAAGTCGCAGGAATGTACCTGGGAATAAAATATTATCTGGAAGAGTCTCCTCCACTCTATATTCCTAAATCTTTTCTTGCCATGCTAAGCACCTGACTAACTTTGTTCATTCAGAGCATGTACCCACTAATGAAGCAAAGGGAAGTCTCTACCTTTAGAGAGAATTAGTATGTAAAGGTTTCCACTGTGTCACAGGAGAAATTCTGGAAATGGCACCCTCAAATATGGTCATTGCAAGGGAAGCTGTTTAGTAGGTAGGCTATGGCAATTCTCAGTGACATCATCATTAGTCCTCCCTGAAAAATCTCTTGTATCCTGGAGAGCCCAAGCTTCTTCTGTGATGTCACAAGTGTTGTCATGACTGCAACTGCCTCTCAGATTCTCATTCAGTACCTCTAGGGTTTACAAAATGGCAACTAATGGGGGGTAAACAGCCATTTGGGAGGGAGAACACAAAGGATGAAGTGACCAGACATGGGGAGTAGGAAGCTAGCCTTCTGTCTTGGTATAAAAAAAGGAAGGAATACGTGGTCAATGGGTAAGCTCTTTAAGTATTGTGTAGGGGTTGAGTAGGTTCACTGAAGAGATAACATTTATCTGAGCTTCACACTTATGGGAATCAGGAGCTGGGAGCCTCTCAGAAGCATCTGGACTTTCCTGCTTGTTATTTTTCTTGGGAGTCAGACAGTTTATGTATTTCATTTCTTTATCCCAAATGTCAGGTTTTGGTAGGGCACTCTAGTTTTTCCAAGGAGCTCATAGCTTTTATCCTTTTGCTAAGAAGGAAAGGTCCTAAAGAAGAAAGTAAAGCAAGTATTGTGTCCTCAGCACAGAGTAAACTCCTGCATGCATTGGATTCTAATAATGAAGTTCGTGTCTGACACGGAGATGTGGGAAGGAGAAGTGCTTTTAGATGAAACTTAATCATATCAGTCTTTCCACTTGTATTACTCTGAATACCATTCCATGACAGTGACCCCTTAAAATACTGAATCAATTGGTGTGATTAGCTGGCAGATTTATTTTCTTTTATTTCTATCATTTTTTTTTAGTTTTTAAACAAATTTTATTGCTTTTTTAATTGGATATTTCTAAATTTACATTTAAAATATTATTTCTTTTCCCAGTTTTCAGACTATATGATTCCTTACCGGTCCCCTTACCCTTTTCCTATAACCACCCTTACCGCCCCTGGACATTTACTTTACCGGGAGCCAAACCTAGGCAGGACCAAGGGTTCTCCTTCCATTGTTGTCCAACAAGGTCATCCTCTACAACATACGTAGTTGGAGACATAAATATGTTCATGTACATTTTTTGAACATTGGTCTACTACCAGAAAGATCTGCTTCATTAGCATTCTTGTTCTTAAGGGGTGGAAAGCACCTTCACCTCTTCTAATCCTTTCTCAAAATCTACCAACAAGAAGTCCATTTTCAGTTCACTTTTTGTCCAATAGGGTTCATGTTGTGGTTTGCCCTGAAGTTATCTGTGTTTGATACTAATTCCAATGCCCCAAGGTCAGCTGCATAGTCCTGTACTCAGGACTCAGGTTACTTCACCAGAACCACCTGCCTATTGAATTTGTGAAGTATATGTGAGTGGCAGGAACAGGATAGAAGGAGGGTTGTCATGGGAGGAGAAGGAAGAATGGGCGGGAGAGAAGTTTGAAAGAAGAGGAGAAGACTAGAGGAAAAAGGAGAGAAAGGAAGATGACAGAGTGAGAAGCCATGGTAAGTGAATCTAAGATTTTGCTCTGTGTATTTACATGTTATTATTAATGTTCCTAAGGGATGGATGGTACCCAGATTTGTATGTTAAAGTGGGCAATTATATCTATTCTACTAGATCAAAGATTATTGTGTTGTGTGTTTTTTATGTAAGGGTTTGTGTATAGGAAAGTGTGTGGTGGCAAAAAACACTGTGCAGCCGAGGAGTGGGAATGTGTTTCCTCCAAGATATCTAGCAGAGAATTTCAGACATATTGGTGCCAGAGTTAGCAGGGTAACAGGAAATTTTACTTTTTTATTTTCATATTTTTACAAAACACATTCTTTTCTGTATATAATATGCTCTAGCTGTGTCTCTCAAGAAATATTGGGGTTGGGGATTTAGCTCAGTGGTAGAGAGCTTGCCTAGGAAGCGCAAGGCCCTGGGTTCGGTCCCCAGCTCCAAAAAAAAAAAAAAAAAAAAAAAAAGAAATATCTATATCTGTTGCCTGGCAGAATGCACTTCTTAGCGTCATCAATCTTATCTAATCTTATCTTATATATATATCCTTTGCGTGGCTCCTGCCGCTACGTGGATAAGTAGAATTTTCACATGGATTGTGCTTATCTAAGTCAAGAATGTAGAATCCACAAAGGACAATGTCAAATAGACTCCCTACTTTTCTTATGAACATATTGAAGTTGAGGTTTCCCTGGACCTCAAGCCATTCCTCTCCCTGTCCTTCTTGTATCTTATTATTCCAGAAGAATGAATAATTGTAGAACAACCGCAAACCTCAAGTCTGGCCACGGGAACACAGTAAGGTAGATAATGCAGAATTGATATCAAATGGGACTAGAGAATCGAATTCTATAGTCCATGTTGTCCTTTGCTTGACTGATCCCTGATAATTTTGGGATAAATTAAGGATTTGGGAGTTTATCATTTCAAGTAGGTACACAATATTTACACTCTTATACTCATTCTATAGCTAGGCCACATTTGTTGCCAAAATCATTCCAGAAAATGGAATTGGAAAAAAAAAAGTTTTGAGTACACATTCAGCAATATTTATAAAGTCCCATATCGAGGAATGTACAATACGAAAGTGAAATAAAATATACATTCAATTGAAGGTCTGTAGGGAAAATACTGGCCTTTGGGAAACGGAGAAAACCTACAAAATTGAACTGTATTTCACAAAATGTACCTGGTTATAAAATTAATATCCAGAAGAATCTCCTCCACTCCATGTTACAAGATCTTTTCTACCAATTCCAGGACCTTGACTAAATTTTCCCGTTCAGAGCATGTATCCACTAATAATGCAAAGGGAAATCTCTAGCTTTAGAGAGATGGAGTAAATGTTTCCACTGAATCATAGGAGACAAACCAGGAAAGGGCACCCTCAACTCTGGTCAATGTAAAGAAAACTATTTAGCAGGGAGACAAGGGCAGTTTTCAGTGACATCATCATTAGGCCCTGCCTGAAAAATCTCTTGTAACCTGGAGAGCTTTGTCTTCTTCTGTGATGTCACAAGTGTTGTCATGACTGCATCTGCTTCTCAGGTATTCCTTCAGTACCTCTAGAGTTTAGTAAATGGCATCCATTTCAGAGTAAACAGCCATTTGGGAGTGAGAACAAAGAGGATGAAGAGATCAGATATGGAGATAAGGAAGCTTCCCTTCTGTTTTGCTCTAAAAAAAGGAAGAAATATGTGTGCTTCTGAAAGCTCAGTGACTCCTTGGTACGGGTTGAGTGATATTTCTGAACAGATAGCACTGATCTGAGTCTTCCACAAATGGGAGTCAGGATTTGGGGTCCTCTCAGAAGCATCTGGACTTCCCTGTTCTTCTGGGTCCTGGAAATCAGAGAGTTTATATCATTCATATATATCAAAAGCCAAGTGATGGGAAGGGCACAGTTGTTTTCCTGAGAGCATATGGCCTTAATTCTTTTTGACAAGAAGAGAAAGGACCTAAGGAAGAAAGGAAGGACAAGTATTGTGTCCCTAGCTCAGAGTAAACTCCTCCATGCTTTAGATATCTATTGTGCAGTTTGTGTCTGATACAGATATCTGGGAGAGAGAAGTGTTTCTAGTTGAGTCTTCACCATCCTAGTCTTTCCACTATTATATCTGTAACTACCATACCCTGACAGTGATCCATTAGATTTCTGAGTCAACATCTATGTTTGTGTTTAGCTGTCAGTTTTCTTTTCATTTATTTCTTATATTTTTTTTATTTTTACAAATTTTATTTGTTTTTTTAAACAAATAAATATGTACATTTACATTTAAAATATTATTTCTTTCAAGAGTTTACTACCATAAGATACCTAACTGGTCCCTCTCCTGTTCTTCTATAAACTACCTTACTGTCCTTTCACATTTATTTTAACTTTGAGTCAAACCAAGGGAAGGACCAAGGCCTTCTACTTCCATTGGTGCCCAAAAAGCCATCCTCTGCTACATATGCAGTTGGATTCATAGGTCTGTCCAAGTACAGATTTTGAATATTGGTTTAGTACCAGAAAGCTCTGGTTCATTAGCATTTTTTTTCTTTCGGTGTTGAAAGCTCCTTCAGCTCTTGTTATTCTTTCTCAGAATCTACCAACAAGAGGTCCATTTCAGTTCACCTGTTTGCCACTAGCATTCAATTCTTTATTTGAAATGCTCTAGCTGTTTCTCTCAGGACATATGTATATCAGTTTCCTGGCCAATAGCAATAGCACTACTTAGCTTCATCACTCTTATCTAGTTTTGGTGTCTGAAAAGAAAAAAAAAATATATATATATATATATATGGTGGTTAGGTGGAATGTCAACATGGATTCTGTGCAACTATGTAAAGAATGTAGAAATTGTAGAAATTACTAATGTCAATGTCTAATAGACTCACTCCTATACTTATGAAGGTATTGAAGTTGAGGTTTCACTGTCCCTCAGGCCTTCCTTTTCCTGCCCATACCCCTGTTTCTTTTATTTGGCCTTTAAAAGAATCATGGTAACACATCTAAAACTTTCAAGGCTGGCCATGGGACCACAGGAAGGTACATAATGTAGTACAGTTATCAAATTTGATTAGAGAACCGAAATGTATAGTCCATGTGGTCCTTTGCTTTATTGATGTATGGATATCTTTGGATAAAATAAGGATTTGGGAGTTTATCATTTGAAGTAAGTACACAGTATTCACACTATTATACTCACTCTATAGCCGGGCCACATTTGTTTCCAATATCATAGCAGAAAATGGAATTGAAAACAGTAATTTAGAGTACACATTCAGAAATATTTATAAAGTCCCCTATCAAGGAATGTACAATAAGAAAGTGAAATACAATATTCATTCACCTAAAGGTCTATAGCGAAAATACTGGCCATTATAAAACAGAGAAAACCTAGAAAATGGAACTGTATGTCACAGGAATGTACATGGGAATAAAAATATTATCCAGAAGAATCTCCTACACTCCCAAGTTCCTACATCATTACTACCCATGTCAGGACCCTGACTAACTTTCTCCATTCAGAGCATGTAACCACTGTCGAAGCAAAGAGAAGACTCTAGCTTTAGAGAGATGGAGTACATAAAGGTTTCCCCTATGTCACGGGAGACATACCTGGAAAGGCACTCTTGAAACTGGTCAATGTAAAGAAAGCTGTTTACAGGTAGGCCAGGGCAGTTCTCAGAGACATTCATCATTAGGCCCTCCATGAAAAATCTCTTGTATCCTGGAGAGCCCTAGCTTCTCCTGTGATGTCACAAGTGTCTGCAAATGCCTCTTGGATATTCCTTCAGTGCCTATAAGGTTTACTAATTCTCCTGTAGTTCAGAGGAAATATCAATTTGGGAGTGAGAACAAAGAATATGAAAAGCTCAGAGATGGGGAGAACAAAGATGGTCTTCTTTCTTGGTATAAAACAAAGGAAGAAATATGTTGACCCCGGGAAATCTCACTGACTCTTTGCTAGGAGTTGAGTAGGTACGTTGAAGAAATACAATTGATCTGACCCTTCCACACATGGGTTCAGGGGCTCGGAACCTGTCAAAACTAACTGGACTTCTCTCCTTCTAATGGTTCCTTTAAGTCAGAGAGTTTATATCATTAATATATTTATCAAAAAAGCCAGGTGTAGGGGAGGGCACTGTCCTTTTCCTTACAGCTCATGCCTTTTTTTTTTTTTGCCCAAAAGAAAAGGGTCCTAAGGAAGAAGTGAAAGACAATTAATGTGTCCTCAGCTCAGAGGAATCTCCTTGATTATTTGAATACCTATAGAGCAGTTTGTGTTTGATACTGGGATTTGGGAGTGAGATGTGTTTATAGTTCATCATATCAGTCTTTTCGCTAGGATTACTCTGACAGCCATTGCCTGATTGTGACCCTTTAGATTTCTCATTCAATATGTATTATTCGATGGCAGTTTTCTTATTTTTAACTTAGTTAATATTTATTATTTTTAGCAAGATTTTTTTTGCTTTTTTAATTTGATTTTCCATATTTACATTTCAAATATTTTCCTTTCCCAGATTGCTTTCCATGAGATCCCTAACCGGTCCCCATGCCCTTCTTCTATAATCCCTCTTATTGCGCTTTGACATTCCATTGAATTGGTAATAATACCTAGTTTAGACCAAGGGCATCTCATTCCATTGGTGACCAACAAGACCATTCTCTGCTACATATGAAGTGGGAGCCATAGGTCTATTCATGTACAATCTTTGAATATTTGTATACTGCCAGAAAACTCTGGTTTGATGGCATGTTTTTCCTTATAGGATTAAAAGCTCCTTCAGCTCTTGTAACCCTTCTCAAAGTCTACCAACAAGAGATCGGTTTTCAGTTCACTGGTTGGCCACTACCATTCACTTCTGTATTTGACATGTTCTAACTGTGTCTCTCAGGATAGACCTATATCCGTTTCTTCTAATCATGCAATAATAAGATTCATCCATCTTATCTAGTTTTGCTGGCTAATATATCTATCTCTATCTCTATCTATATCCATATCTATATCTGTATATCTATATATCTGTATATCTATATATCTATATATCTGTATATCTATATATCTATAAATCTATATCCATATATCTATATATCTATATATCTATATGTCTATAAATCATATATATATATATATCTCATCTATATACACACACATACACACACACACACACACACATATATATATATATATATATATATATATATATATATACATGATATAGCTATGAATTTAGATGGCATTTTAACATGGATTCTGGGATACAAGATCAAGAAGATAGAATCCACAAATGACAGTGCCAAATAGATTCTCTCCTGTTCTTATGAACCTAATGAAGCTGAGGTTTCACTGGACCACACTCTATTCCTCATCCTGCACATCCTCCTGAATCTTATGTTTGGCCTGAGGAAAAAATCAGGGTAAAACATCCAAAACCCTCAAGTCTCGTCATGGGAATCCAGTAAGGTAGATAATGCAGAACTGATATCAAATGGGACAAGAGAACCGAATATTATAGTCCATGCTGTCCTTTGCTTTAATGATGTCTGGTAATGTTTGGATAAAATAAGGATTTGGGAGTTTATCATTTGAGGAAGGTACACAGTATTTACACTGTTATACTCACTCTATTGCTGTGCCCCCTTTGTAGACAAAATCATTGCAAAAAATTTAATTGGAAAACTGAATTTTTGAGTACACATTCAGGAATATATATAACGTCCCCTCTCAAGGAATTCAGACAAAATAATTAATACAATATTTATTCATTTGAAGGTCTGTAGGGAAAATACTTGCTTGGAGATACAGAGAAAACCTAGGGAATTGAAGTGTATGTCACAGGAATGGACCTGGGAATAAAATTATTATCCAGAAGAATCTCCTCCACTCCATATTCCTAGATCTTTTCTTCCCATGCTAAGCCTCTAACTAACTTTCTCCATTCAGAGAATGTAACCACTAATGAAACAATCGAAGTACTTAGCATTGGAGAGATGTAGTATGTAAAGGTTTCCACTGTGTCACAGGAGACACTCATGGAAAGGACACCCTAGAAATTGGTCAATGTAAGGAAAGCTGTTTAGCATGTAGGCCATGGAAGTTCTCAGTGACATCATCATTCGGTCCTGCCTGAAATATTCTTGTATCCTGGATAGCCCTAGCAGGTTCTGTGATGTTTGTAGAGTTGTCCTCAAAGAGACTGCCTTTCAGATATTCCTTCAGTAACTCTAGGGTTTACTAATTGGCCTCTAATTCAGAGTAAACAGCCATTTGGGAGGGAGAAGAAAGAGGGTCAAGAGAATAGAGATGGGGAGAAGGAAGCTGGCATTATATCTTGGCATAAAGAAAAGAAAAAACTATGTGGTTCTTGGGAAAACACACTGGGAAGATGGCTTTTGTTCTTTTGTTCTATGGGTTAACCAAGCTAATGGAGAAGTTGCTGAACATCTTAAAGACCTTTGGGCAGATGATAAATATTCTAGATACTCCTTTTTTAGATTTTAATGATCCTGGGGATTCTATGGCTGATGGTATATGTTTCCCAGGAAGAGTGCTAGAAACAGATTGATTTTTTTGATGCTTTAGAAGACATGGAATTTTTCTGATACACTTGGGCTAATGGCACAAGGTATAAAAGAGTTTTTTTTCGATGTGGAGTTTCCATCAGAACTTTGGAAGTATAAAAAACGTTTTTGTATTTTTGAAGTCTAATTTTCACAATGACAAATTACTTTGAGGACCGAGAACAGTTTCTGTAACCCTAGAGAGGGGTGATGAAATTCCCTGAAATCCTAGGGCAGACGGTGAACATGCCTTTTTGGTAGAAGGAGGAGGTACTTGAGCATTTTGGGACAATATGGAATATCTAGCATGCCCTTGTAAGGATTGGCAACTTTCCACAATTCCTTCATCATTTTTGGAAAATTACAAATCCCTTTGGACATATGGAGAATTTGTGCGACTCTCCTGAGGAATAGTTGTACCTTTTGGTTTCTCTTTGGCAGCATAAGATGGCAAAGGATACCTTTTGGCAGAAGGGGTAAGGTTGAAACTGTCTTCGTTCGAGGAGAAATTTCTCAAGACTCCATCAGAAGGGTCAAATCTTAACCCTTTGTTTCTAGAAACTGGATTCCTGAGGTCCATTTTGGTAGAGGGAGAATGGTGACCATTTCTCCCCAGAGTGGACATGTGAAATAAATCTACTTGGGTAGATGGGGACAGTTGTAAAGCAAGCTGTTGAGATGCAGTAGATCCTAAGACATCCTTCTCAGATGAGGAAGGTCTTAATGTACCGTGTATACGTGTAGAAATACTGACTGTGACGTCAGAATGTGGTATAGGTATTAGAGCGACCTCAGAAGATGTGACCTCTCCTAGACCATCATGGACATATGTGAGATGGCTGAGAGCCTCATGATCAGATAACGATGTTTCTAGATATTGTTGTGTAATTGAGGAAGTTCCAAAAAAAATTTCTTCTGCTGGAGAAGTGGAAACAGACTTTCGTGTAGAAGTGTCAGGTTCCATAGCCTGCTTGATAGGCAAAACAGGTTCCAAGGCCCCTTCAGAATATAAGGTAAAATCCAAAGTCTTTGATGTATTTTGCAGATGTTCTGGGCCAGCTTGTGGGTATAAAGAAGGACTGGAAACCCCTTGTTCATATTTGAAAGAGTGTGTAGCATCTTCTGTATTTGGGGAAGATGGCTGACCTTGAGGAGATAAGGAAGGTCCTATAGCCCCCTGTGAAGTTTGCAGAGGTTGTATGCATTCTTTTGCCCAAATGGAAAAGAAGGAATCCCTTTCCTCAGTTATCAAGGATGCTGCAGAAACTGGTGTTTGCATATCATGTTCCCCCACTCCTCGTTAACATATGGTTGAATCCATAACCTTCTCTAAGATAGAAAATGTCCTACAACATCTTTTTTTATTTGTGTCACATCCACAAGTCATTTCTAAAGATGTGGCTGTGGGTAGATATCCTTTTGTAGATGTTTCTTGTCCCACAATCTCTTTATGAGGTAGAGTACTACTCAGAAAATCCTGCTCAGTTTTGGGAAATTCTAGCATCTCTGATGTATATGTGGAAAATTTTGGAGCCTCTCCTTTCAGGACAGAATGACCTAGAGTTCTCTGACGAGGTAGGGGGTGTTTTATCTTCTCTGTACATTGTATAAATATGGACAGTGCATGGCTCATTGACTGTGTGTTTAGATAAACTTGTCTCGTTTTGGGCCTGATGATAAGTCAAGAGGGTCCTTTTCAATTTTAGAGGATATTTGAGTAATGTTCTGTATAGGGACATTGGATGTACTGGGGGAGATGGAGAGTGTGCTAATCATATTTTTTATGTACAGAATGCACAAGAGTCCCTTGGGTGGACTCAGAATTTTCTACCACATTTTCCTTGGGTATAGAACTCTCAAGAGCCCCTTCTGAAGCTGGCAATGGTCCTTGATCTAAAGGTGTACATGCAGAAAATTTTGTCTCTGCCAGGGCTGGTATGTGTGTTATGAGGTTCACTTGGGGATTTGTGACTGTATTTTGTCCCCCTTGGAACATAAGTGATGATTTAAGCACATTTTTTAATAGTGGAGGACTTGGAAGGTCCTCTAGGTTTAATAGGGAAGTTCTGAAATCCCCTTTGTCAGCAGAATCAGGTTTCAAACTCATTTTACCCAAAGCAGATTGCATAACGCACTTTGTTGGAGATGGGGGACACATTTGACTGTCTTCGTGAGTGGACATAGCTCTCTGCCCTGCTTTGGCAGCTGGTGAAGGTAATACAGTCTCGTATGGAGAGGGGGCAGGACTTAATCCATTTGTGGATTATGAGAAATCACTGAGATTACCTTTAAGATAGGAAGTTTTGCAATCCTCTTTGTATTATGGGGCCTGTTGTACCTCCCCTTGACCAGAGTTGTCTTCTTCACCACATTTGGAGGATAAGTGCAAAGACTGGAGACCTGTAGGATAGGGAATGAACATTTGAAACTCCTTTGGGAACTCTGTGGGACAAAGAAATGATCACTAGCCTGAAGATGCAGAAATGAATGCACACACCTATGGTCACTTTGTCTTTGACAAAGGTGCTAAAATTATGAAATGGAAAAAAGACAGAATTTTCAAGAAATTATGGTTCAACTGGATTTCAGGACATAGAAGAATCAATTATGTAAATAAACTCCTGGGGGGGAAATAAATGATCATCTTTATAGATGCTGATAAAATATTTTGAAAAATCAATATTTCTTCATGTTAATTGTCTTGGAAAATATTAGGAATTCAATGCCCATACTTAAACATAGTAATAGAAAATACATAAAAAAAGTTGCCAACAACAAACTTACTGAAGAGAGACTTGAAGCACTACCACAAATATCACGAGCTAGAAAATTTTGCCCAATATCTACTTACCCCATCAATATAGTACTGGAAGTCTTATCCACAAAAATTAGACAAAAACATGTAGGAAAACGGAAAAATTTAGAAAGCAAGAACTTAAAATATCATGATTTAAGATGATGTGATTGTATATTTTAGACCCCAAAATTCCACCAGGGTACTCGTTCATCTGATAAACAACTTCAGCAAAGTGGCTGGATGTAAACTTAACTCAAACAAATCAATAGCATTCTATTTCAAGGATAAACAGTTTGAGGAGAAAATAAGGAAATGACAGCCTTCAAAATAGTCACAAATAATAAAAAATACCTCATCTTGACTCTAAACAAGCAAGTGAAAGCTCTGTAGGACAGGAATTTCAAGTCTCTAAAGAAAAATTTTGAAGAAGATCTCAGAAGATGGAAAAAATTCCCATGCTCTTGCATGTGCAGGGTTAATATTATAAAAGTGGCCATCTTGCCAAAAGTTATCAACAGATTCAAGGCAATCACCATCAAAATTCCAACTCAATTCTTCACAGAGTTAGAAGGAGCAATTTGAAAATTCAGTTGGAATAACAAGAACCCCATGATAGAGAAAAAGTTCTTCAACAATATAAGAACTTCTGGGGTAATCACTATTGATGACTTCAAGCTGTATTACAGAACAATAATGATAAAAATTGAACGGAAGGGTAAAGGGACAGTCAGGTAGATCAATGTAATATAATTGAAGGCCCAGAAATGAAGGCACAAACCTATGGCCACTTGATATTTGACAATGAACCGAAACCAACCAATGGAACGATAAAATTGTCCACAAACGGTTCTCATTCGACTGGAGGTTAGCATGTAGAAGAATGGAAATCAAACAATTCTTATCACCCTGTACAAAGATCAAGTCGAAGTGGATCAAGTATCTCCACAAGAAACATATAATCTAAAACTAATAGAAGAAAAAGTGGGGAAATTTACTGAACATAACACCAATGTCTTTGCTCCAAGATCAAGAATTGACAAATGGGACTTCATAAAGCTTTTGAAAATCATAGGGCACTGGAATTTGGAAAAAGGTAATAAAATAGGTTAAGAAAAAGATCTTTGCCAAGCTTCCATCTGATAGAGGGCTAAAATCTATCTATAAAAGTCTCAAGGAGTTAGACTCCAGAATATCAAATAGTCCTTTCAAAAATGGTGAATAGCACTAAACAAAGAATTCTCTACTGAGGAATATCAACATCCTTAGCCATCAGGTAAATGCAAATCAACAAATTCTGAGGTTACACAGCACACCACTCAGAATGGTAAGATAAGAAATTCACAACAGATTCTGAAAAGGAGGTGGAGAAAGAGGAACTCTCCTCCTTTTTTGGTCAGATTGCAAGTTGGTATATCCATTCTGGAAATCAGTCTTGTATTTTTACAAGCTGGCAATACTGAGACCTCAGGGAAGGAAAGATTGACACTTCTGCCCACCTGTGCCCACATCCCTAGCCCAAGAAGAAACTGCATAATGCCTCTGGACACATGAATATAGGAGCAGTTAAGCTGAAGGAGCCCTGTAGTCCAAACTGCACCTACTACCAATTCTCATGTGGGGTGGGGAAGACTTAGACTGTCTGAGAGGCAGAAACTCCTGAGAACTCTGCTCACATTCCTGACTCAAAAAAAAAAAAAGAAAAAAAAAACCACCTAGCTCCATCTGGGCATCCTGCACATAGGGACCTACGTGCAGTAGGGGCAGGACCTTTCTCGCTGAGGCTCTCATAGTGAGCTGAAAGTCAGCCTGAGAAGCAACTTCAGGCCTTAGACCAGAAGTGAATCCTACTTTTTTCCTCTAAGTGACCTAAGTGGTGGACTCAGGACAAGCAAAGAAACAACATGTCTGGTACCAGGCACTTCCAGTTCCTAGCAAGCTCCTGAACCTTGCTGATCCCAGCCCAGAGCTCCCTGCTCCTAAACACTGTGGGAGAGAGATGAACACTCAGGAGTGTGGGCAATACTGAGCCTAGAAGGCACAGAGACTGCCATGTCTGCCCACCCATACTCTCATCTCTGGCCCTAGAAAAAATTCCATAGTGCCTCTGGACCCAGGAATATAGGAGGAGTAAAACTGCAGGAGCAGTTCTAGACTGTGAACTGGTCAAACCCCTCCCTGCTCACAAATCCTGAGGGTGGGTGAACTAGATCTTCAGAGGAGCAGATACTCCTGGGAAACCAGAGGAGACTACTTTCTGCCCAGATTCCTGACTAAAGAGGAAAACACCTTGGGCCTTCTGTGTCATCTACCCCCACAGAAGGACCTAGGAGATGTATGGGAAGTTCTTTCTGGCTCCTGCCCACAGGGAGAGATGAAAGCCAGTACACAGGAGCAATTGGACGCATGAGAGCAGAATACTCTGTTCCCATGACTGGGGAAAAAAAACAAGTAAAACAGGTCTACAGCAGTCCTGACACATGAACCTACAGGACGGTCAAGCCACTGACAGAAAAAGCAAGACAAGCAAATTCCAAAGACAACCTGATGGCTAGAGGGAAGCACAGGAAATCAAACAACATAAATCAACACTACTTGTGTTCATCAGAGCCCAAATCTCCCACCAAAGCAAACACTGGATATCTAAACACACCAGAAAAGCAAGATCTATATTTAAGTTCACACTTTATCATGACGATGGAGGATTTTAAGAAGGTCATAAATAACTCCCTTAAGAGAATACAGGATAACAGAAAATACAGAAGTAAACAGGTGGAATCCCAAAAAGAAGGAACACAAATACCTTAAAGAACTACTGGAAAAACAACAAAAAAGGAGAAGGAAATGAATAAAAGCATCCAGGAGTTAAAAATGGAAATAGAAACAATAAAGAAATCACAAAGGAAGACAACCCTGGAGTTGGAAAACCTAGGAAAGAGACCAGGAGTCATAGATGTGAGAATCACCAACAGGATAAAAGAGATAGAAGACATAACCTAGTGAGCAGAAGTTTCCATAGAAAACATTGAGACAACTGTGAAAGATAATGTAAAACAGAAAAAGCTCCTAGCCCAAAACATACAGGAAATCGAGGACACAATGAGAAGATCAAACCTAAAGATAACAGGTACAGAAGAGAGTGAAGACTGCCAACGTCAATGGACAGTAATACCTCCAAAAAAATTAAGGAAGAAATCTTCCCTAATCTAAAGAAAGAAATGTCCATAAACATACACAAAGCCTACAGAACTCCAAATAGATTGGACCAGAAAATGATATCCTCCCATCCCATAATAGTCAAAACACCAAATGCACAAAACAAATAAAAATATTAAAGGCAGTAAGGGGAAGATTAAATTACATATAAAGGCAAATCTATAAGAATTATACCAGAATTCTCACCAGAGACTATGAAAGCCAGAAGATCCTGGACAGATGTCATAAAGACACTAAGATAACACAAACGACAGCCCAGGCAACTGTATCCAGCAAAACTCTCAATTAAAATAGATGAAGAAACCAAGATATTCAATGACAAAACCAAATTTACACAATATTTTTCTACATATCCAGTAATACAAAGGACACTCACTGGCATGCCCCAACACATAGAGGCAAGTAAAATCATAGATAAAGCAAGAATTAATTTTCACAACAAATCAAAGAGAACCACACAATCCTAAAGTAACCACCATTTATGTAATTAAGAGAAAGTGGCCATCACTATTCATTAATATCTCTCAACTTCAATGGACTCAATTCCCCACAGAAAAGACACAGACTGACAAACTGGATACACAATGAGGATCCAGCGTTTTGAACTACAGGAAGCACACTTCAGAGACAAAGACAGACACTACCTCAGCATAAAAGGCTGGAAAAATAAATTCCAAGCAAATGGTCTGAAGAATCAAGCTTGAGTAGCCATTCTAAAATCATATAGAATCGACTTTCAACCAAAAGAGATCAAAAAGCTTAAGGAAGGACATCTCATATTCATCAAAGCAAAAATCCACCAAGATGAACTAGAAATTATAAATATCTATGCTCCAAATACATGAAAGAAACCTTACTAAACCTCAAAAAAAAACATATTGCACCGAAAATAATAATCCAGGAGATTTAATCTCACTACTCCCATCACTAGACAGATAACAGAAACAGAAATTAAACAGAGACATATACAGACTAACAGAAGTTATAAACCAAATGGACTTAACAGACATTTTACAATATTCTATCAGAAAACAAAAGGACAACTTCTTCTCACCACTTCATGGCACTTTCTCCAAAATTGATCATATAATCAGTCATAAAGCAAGCCTCAAAGGATACAGAAAAATAGAAATAATCCAATGCACCCTATCAGACCTCCATGGGCTAAGGCTCTTCTTCAATAACAATTAGGAAAGAACTACTCACATAAACATGGAAGTTGAACAATGCTCTACTCAATGATAACTTTGTCAAGGAAGAAATGAAGAAAGAAACTAAAGATTTCATAGAATGTAATGAAAATGAAGGTACAATATACCCAAACTTTTGAGAAAAAATGAAAGCTGTGCTAAAAGGAAAACTCATAGCTGTGAGTGTCTGTATAAAGAAACAGGAGAGAGCATATGTCACCAGCTTGAGAGCACACCTAAAATCTCTAGAACAAAAAGAAGCAAATACACCCAGGAATAGTAGAAGGCAGGAAATAATCAAACTTATGGCTAAAATCAACCAAGTAGAACAAAATGGACTATACAAAGAATGAACAGAACCAAAAGCTGGTTCTTTGAGAAAATCAACAGGATACATAAACCCTTAGCCAGACTAACAAGAGGGCACACATGGTGTGTCCAAATTAACAAAAAAAGAATTGAAAAGGGAGACATAAATACAGAATCAGAGAAAATTAAAAAAGTAATCAGATCATCCTACAAAAGCCTAAAATCAACAAAACTTGAACATTTGGAGAAAAATGACAATATTCTAGAGTAATGCCAGGTACCAAAGCTAAGTCAGGAACAGAAAAAAATGTTTAAACAACCAATAACTGCTAAGGAAATACAACCAATCATTAAAAACCTCCCTAACAAAAAGAGTCAAGGATCAGATGGGTTTTGTGCAAAAATCTATCCAGAATTCATAGAAATTTTCATACCAATACTGTCCAAACTATTCCACAAAATTGAAACAGATGGAGCACTACTGAATTCCTTTTGTGAAGCCACAATTACTCTAATTCCTAAGCCACAAAATGACCCAACAAAAAAAGAGAACTTCAGTCCATTTTCCCTTATGAATATCGATGCAAAAATACTCGATAAAAGACTTGCAAAAAAAAGTCAAAGAACACATCAAAACAATCATCCCTCATGATCAAGTCGGTTTTATCCCAGGCATGCAGGGATGGTTTTGTATGTGGAAATCTTCAACCTAATTCATTATATAATCACACTCAAAGATAAAAACCCAATGATCCTTTCATTAGATGCTGAGAATGCATTTGACAAAATTCAACACCCATCATGACAAAAGACCTGGAATGTACAGGAATTTAAGGCCCATACCTAAACATATACAGCTAATCCATAGCTAACATTAAACTAAGTAGAGAGAAACTTAAAACAATCACATTGAAATCAGGGACTAGACAAGGCTGCCCACTCTCTCACAACTTATTCAATATAGTTCTAGACATCTTAGCCAGAGCAAGTAGACACTGAAGGGGGTCAAAGGGATATAGATTGGAAAAAAAGAAGTCAAAATAGTACTGTTTGTAGTTGATATGATAGTATACTTAGTGACCTCAAAAAGTCCACAAGAGAATTAATGAGCCTGATAAACAATTTCAGCAAAGTGGCTGGGTATAAAAATAACTCTGCAGAAAAGCTAAGCAAGCAGAGAAAGAAACTAGGGATATGACACCCTTCACAATACCCCCCAAATAATATAAAATATCTCAGGGTTACCTTATACAAGCAAGTAAAAGATATAAGCATATGAGCAGAACCTCAAGTCTCTGAACAAACTGAAGCATACTTCAGAAGGTGGAAAGATCTCCCATGTCCATGGACTGGCAGAAATAATACAGTAAAAATGATCATTATACCAAAAGCAACCTACAGATTCTTTCCAATCCCCATCAAAATTCCAATCCAATTCTTCATTGAGTTAGAGAAAAAAATTAATAAATTCATCTGGAATAAGAAAAAACACATAATAGCTAAAACTGTCCTCAAAAATAAAATTACTTCCCTGGGAACCACTATCCATGAACTCGAGCAGTATTACAGAGCAACAGTGATAAAAACTGTATGGCATTAAGACAGAGGTAGGCAAATAAACCAGTGGAATAGAATTGAAGACCCAAAAATCAACCCATACACCCATGGTCACTTATTTTGTGAGAAAGGAGCCAAAACCATCAATGGAAAAAAAAAAAGATCGCATGTTTATAGAGTGGTGCTGATTCAACTGGGGGTCAACATGTAGAAGAATGAAGATCGAACCAGTGTTACTACACTGTAGAAAGCTTAAGTCCATCTGGATTAAAGACATCCATTTCATCACAGATATACTCAAACCAATAGAAGAAAACGTGGGGAAGCATCTCGAACACATGGGTACTGAATATAATTTCCTGAACAAAACACCAAAGACTCATGCTTAAGATCAAGAATCGACAAATGTGATCTCATAAAACTGCAAAGCTTCTGTAAGGCATAGACACTGCTGTTAGGACAAAACGGCAACCAACAGATTGGAAAAAAGATCTTTACCAATCCTACAACAGATAGAGGACTTACATCCAAAATATACAAAGAAACCATGAAGTTAGACTGTATGAGAAAAATAACCCTATTGAAAAATGGGGTTCAGAGCAAAACAAAGAATTCACAGCTGAAGAATATCGAATGGCAGGGAAGTACCTAAAGAAATGTATAATCTTTAGTCATAAGGGAAATGCAAATCAAAACAACCCTCAGATTTCACCTCACACCACTCAGAATGGATATGATCAAAAACTCAGGTGACTGCAAATGTGGCGAGGATGTGTAAAGAGATGAACACACCTCTATTGTTGGTGGGATTGGAGACTGGAACAAAAATTCTGGAAATCAGTGTGGAGTTTCCTCAGAAAATTGGACATTGAGATATCTGAAGACCCAGCTACACCTTTCTTGGCCATATACCCAAAAGATGCCCCAACATTTAACAAAGACACATGCTCGACTATGTTCATAGCAGCCTTATTTATAATAGCCAGAAGCTGGAAAGAAATCAAATGCTCTTAAACAGAGGAATGGACACAGATATATGGTACATCCTCACAATGGAGTGTCATTAAGAGATACCAAGTTAATATCAATGGAGAAAATAAAACTTTACTGGCTCTTTATCTGACGTATGGATCATATCTTTTAGACACAAAATACCTTATGCTTCATAAATAAAGTAATGCAATTAAATACGCTATATATTTGAATAAATGCTTAAAATAATGGCACAGTAATTATCAAAAATTACATGAAAAATACTAAACCCACAAATCATTGCTGAAGTACAATTACAAATAACAGTGTTTGTATAGTGTTGCTGGAACAAAGAACCCTGGTATAAGTTTGTTGGGTCTAAAATTTAATATAGTTATTAAAGAAATTAATATAAACCTGAAAACTGAAATTATTTGTGATCCAATAGTACCACTTTTGGAATATCTACCTGAAGGAATCTGTCTACTCCAGTTTTAATTCCATGAATGTCTTTACCTTCTAGCTCTTCACAATATCCATGTTACAAAATTGGAAAAATAAATTATATAGGCACTAGACCTTTATTTAACCAACAAAAGAGCAACATTATATCATTGGCATGGATATTGATGAAAATAGATATCATTGTGCCAGTTGAAAATTCAGAAGTATGAAGACAATTATCTAAATCTTATTAAAGTGGCCAACTGCTGTTTGTTTGACTTTGAAGCCTCTTCTATAGAAGGAAAGTCAGATGTCATGTTATTATCATGGTCACATTTTTCCCATGGTTCACATGGCCATAGAGAGGATTCTACTATTCCTGTTTTGCTAAATATCCATGTTGTCAAACTGCCTTCCAATTCTTATTGTTTTTGTCCATACATTACTGCTTTTATGAGCTCTGGTCAGAGAAATGAGTAGGTGTACTGTGCAGCAATTACTGTAGATTTGTGTAACTGGTATAAGTGCTAAGAAAGTGAGAAGAAGGGAGCTGAGTATAAGGCTAGGGAAACATTGCAGAAAAGGAGAAGGCAGAATTTGAGGAACGAGAAGATGAAATTGTCCCATCTAGACATGACACAGTTATTGGACCTATGGGCTCACTGCAACTACAGTCATATGACAAAGTCCTGTACATAATTAAGACAATCGATTAGGGAAGATCCAAGCAGGCAGTACTCAGTGAACCAATGGATTATAAAGAAAATAAAACAGGAAAACATAAAGAACATGAAGCTGAAAAGGGAATGTATCCAGAGAGTGTAGAACCAAGTTAAGGATCGGTGTGATCAAGGTACATTGTATACATGTATGAGGAATAAATAAAAATTCTAAAATAAAAAAATTTCTGAAAATATATTAATGATTTCTATATCCTATGGAAGTCATTTTTCTCAAAAATAGAATAGAGTATCCTAACTTTTTGTAAGTTGCAGAAAATTCAGTGAAAAAATTTAGTTACCTTAGTTCAGTGAATGCTGTCTGCGTTATGGAAATATCAAACTGAGGCTCATTAATCTGTACAGTTAACTTATATCACCTGTTCAAATAAAATAAAATGAAAAAAACTGCATAATGATCCACCAAAACCAAACTGCACACTAGAGATTGAAATCCAAATCGAAAAATGTCCTGTTCGTAACCTCAACAATTTTACTCTTTGAAACTCCAAATTCTTATGAATATAAAAGTTCTAACCTGATACTCAGCATATATTATGGTGTCTCTGTGACTTATTTGGTAAGACTTTTAGGGTGGCACATTGCCATCAATTATGTCATTCATTTTTAAAATCCTAGGACAACAAGAAATAAAATCCATGGGCTTTGGTTCTGACAGCCAGGGATTGCACTCTGTACATTATCACTTTATATTAATTAGCTAAACTATGAAAGGCAATTTGCTGCCTCACAAAATTATATTGATTCATTGCTATGGTTATGACAAGGGTTTCTTTTAAAAATAGAAATAAATTTCTCATGACAAATTTTACTTTCTCTTCTGGTGTTTTGTGGGGTTTTGATGAGCTTAAACCTCTCCTTCCCAACATAGCACTGACAATAGATTATTTCTCACTGTAGATCCTAGTCACACTAAAGAAAGGAAAAACACTGAATATAGTATGTGCTTTGTACTCTGTCCCAACAGATCGTTTTTGACCACTTCTTCATCATCTTCACCACTACCACCACCACCACTACCACCACCACCACCACCACCAACACCAACACCAACACCAACACCACCATCATCAACATCATCAACACCATCATTATCTAATTTACATGAAATTGAATTTGGAATTTTGATACACCAAAGAATGAAATGAGAAGTATTGTGCTTGAAGAAGATATATTAATGAATACTAAGTCCTGTACAGTCATTTTAATGTTATAAAGATATTGCAAAAGTTGCTTCAGATGATTGAATGAAATGCTAGTGCCCTATACAACAGGGTTTGGGAGTCCCTTAGTGAGAGAATGGTACTTTACAGCAAGGCCTTCATTATCAGATTTTGACTCAACAAATCTGACAACGAAGTGAAATTGTCCCAGAAATAGGATAGTGCCTCTCTAGAAACAGCTTTTATCCACTAATATGCATTTACTTCTATTTCTTAATTGTCATGTTGATATGGGCTTAGGATACATTATGTTCTATTTATTAATGATATTTTAGTATTACTTGGTTTAATTTTGAAAATTAAAAAGGAACATACCTATGCCATGATTGTATCCCATAGAACTTTTAATTTGATCTTGAAGAGTTTCATGAAAACTGAAGTATCGAAAATGTATACCTTCCCATTCAAAACTTGTAACATCCATCATGTGAAACTCCCACTGAACCTCTGTGGATTGATGTCTCTGAAAGCATTTAAAGACTCTCCTACTGCATTATTGCAACTCTACAGAAGCTTCACTCCCATATTGGCCGTTCCAGATTGGCTGTAAATAAATCATTTGCTGTGTCTTCGAAAGGGTTTTAAATATTTTCATTAACTTTTGATGTGGAACTACTTAGGACTTTGAGAAAAGGAGACAGACAGGCCCTAGAAAGTATGTTTTTAAAATTATTTTCTTAAAATTAGACTTTCTCTTGCAATATTTTTAAATTATGATTTCCCTTCCCTCTACTACCCCATTCTTCTATGCCTCTCTAGTCATCTGTTTCTACATTCTTCTGACTCTCAGTAGAAAATAGTCATCTATGGGATAAAAATAAAATGAAAGTTAATGAACTGGAGTAGAACAAAACAAGCAGATAGAAAAGAGCCAATGCATGCTACAAGAATCAGATACAGACACAGAGACCCAGACTTCCATTCACATACTCATGAATTCCATGGAAACATAAAACCAGGAAAAAATATATACACAAAACATACAGAGAAAAAATTAATAAATAAATAAACAAATAACAAAAGGAAAAAAAAACATTCTGAATAAAAAGTCCTAACAAGGATTTTCCAAAGATAATATTGAGTTCCCTTAGTGCTTTATATGCAGTCTACCCTTAAAATTAGTTTGGTTACCCAGTGAAATTGCCTTGGAGAAAACTAAGTTTTCATTTTCTAATGATAACCCATTGAAGATAACTTCCAGTTTAGAGAGAAGGTGAGATGCAGGGCTTGGCTTCTTTCAAGGGCTAATTAATAATTAAGGAGATCTGTGAGATGCTGTCCTCTGAGCATGATACATTTGTGGCACTCAGGAACTCACAATAGTTACATCTATCTGAACAGACTCTATACAATATTGATACTGCCTATTCAAAGGAACTAAGCGCAGTGCTGGAAATAGAAAATGATGTAGCTACGGGTGTCTTACCAGATGTTACATGTATAGCTTCATGCACATGTTCACAGAAGAGGCTCAGTTTATATCCAGGGGGTCATGAAGCAAAAAAGATAAAAGACATGCACGTTCTATGGGATTTGGTGTAAAGAGAGTATGTTGATTGGGAAAGATATTAGATTGAGAGTGTAGAGGGCTTCCATACATGTGTTGTGCAAGTGTGGAATTGTCAAAGAATAACTTGCTTTCTTAAAACTTTCAAATGTAACCACTAAGAACGGTTTGGCAGACATTCTTTCAAATCTACTCTATTTGTTTTTAAAATTGGGTCTCATAGTGTAGCTCAAATTGAACTAGAACTCCCAGTGTTCTATCTACTGCTTCCCATGCTCTTGTAGCAGGTTTACTCTACATTGACAAAATTATTGAATATGTGTAAATCTTCTGTTTATGAAGTTTGATTACATAATGCAATATTCTGTCATGTGTTTTTCTTTTAACAATATATCTTGAATACATGTGCATGGGGAATTTCTTCATGGAACATCATCCATTTAATAAATGGTAGTATACTTATTTGTTTAAATAATAACCTCATGGTGGCTTTCATATTATTTTCATTTTCATTAACTAAAGTTAGCTACAGAAAATCAGCATGGACACTGACTCAGGTGATTATTTACATTATATTTTGTATAAATTACAAAACACGTTGTTGGAATGATGTCAAGGCTGTTAAGTAATGTAATATTTGTATAAATACTGCCAATTTCCATCTCAGAGACTATAATAAATACATATAGTAATCAATTTTATGTGAAAGAACCCATAGTATACCATTCAAAATTAAATGAGACATATATTTTAAAAGGGTATCAGTCTCTGACTTCTGTCATATTTTGAATAGGGGAAGTATTGACGAAGTTGAAGCAGAGGGCAACCTGTATAGGAAGACCACCAGTCTCAAATAACCCGGACCTCTGAGATCTACCAGACACTGAGCCACCAACCAGGCAGCATACACAAGCTGGTCTGATGCCCTGACACATGTATAGCAGAGGACTGACTGGTCTGGCCTAATCCTTGAGAGCCTTGAGGCCACAGGGATTATGGTGTCTGGCAGGATTTGGGGAAAATCCTCTTGGAGTCAGGGAAGGAAGAGGTGGAATGGGATAAAGAACTCTGGGAGGAGACCAGGAGAGTGTACAATGGAAAGAATGTAAATAAATAAAATAATTTATAAATAGATTCACTTATAAATTCAAATGCTAGATTCTTTTTAACATCTACATTGCAATTCAATCATGAAGTTTAGCGTTTTATGCTTACTGAACTGTGTAAGCTTTAATCCTTAACTTCCTCTTCATACTATTTGCGAATTTTCTTTCTTATTACATTGCATCAATTCTGTTTGCATATGTAGAAGGCTTACTCTTTATAATTTGTGCAGAAAATAGATTTATGAATCTTTTTATTTTAATGATCTGTTATGTGTGAATGTCTATGTATAGATTTGTGCATATGAACACAGGTACATGGGGAGACCAGGAGCTGCTTTTGTAGATGGTCACAAGTGGCTTCATGGGTGTTGGAAACCGAACGTGTTTGCTATTAAGAACAGTAAGTACTCTTAACTACTAAGCTAATACTACAGTACTCACTCCATAATAAAATCAACCTATTTATAATTTTCTGATGTATTTCAGGGTATCATTGAACTTGAGACATCTTGCCACGTTTTAAGTGCTATGACTACATACAAGCATTATTTTTTTCCAGCTTTCTTTTCTTTATCATCTTAAGATGTGTTGGATTAAATATGTTAATATTATGCAGTAAATCCTTCAAATGTTTACTTACAAAACCTTGGGTTAGTGTCTGTTTCTTTCCTCTGCAATGACTATATTAATTTTACACCTTGCAGTTCTCTCTTTACACAGTCCATCTGATGTGTTTTTGCTTTCATATAGAATGAAATAAGAGCTTTTTAGTTGTTCTTTGAATAGTTAATGTACTAAGAAAATGTGTTGAATTTTCTATTTGAAGGGCAATACATTAATTTTTAAAATATTCCTAGAGTTTTGTTTTTTTTCTTAGTATTATTGTTCTCATTAGTCTCATTATTAATATTCTGTGTAAGCTTTTATGTGTTCTGGTCATATAGTGAATATAGAAGTCTTCCAAACATATATGAGTAGGTATCTAATTTAGGTTCTTGGCTTTTCATGCCCTGAAATTTTATCTGCTAAACCACCTCACTGGAACACACTCTAACACTTTAAGGTGACATATAGCTCCAGGCTGCTTTTATATATACAATGTTTTCATCATTTGGCTTTTAATAAATATTTTTGATTATTCTAATATATTTTATTTTCCATGTCCACTTAGTAACTCTAGTATGCTTTTTTTAATATTTAATTATTTTAATCATAATTATGCATTTGATACCTAGTTAATGTAAAATTATCTTAGATACAATTGAATACATGCATTTAGTTACCTAAAGCATGAAGCTTGGTACATAATTTTGTTCATTATTACTATGCATTTGCATAAAACAGGATATTTCATAGTCACAATCCTGATGCCAATTTTACACAGTATGACAGCTAATAACTATCTGTGATTTTTAATCACTTAAAAGGATTTAGGATTATATTGTTAAATCTTATTTCCCCAACATCAAGTAAATAGATTTTATTTTGCTTCAATTAAGTAAATGTGCTATAGCAGGAAAATTTAATTTGCTTTTATTAGTTAAGACTAAATTTAACTTAATTTAACTTAATTTAACTTAAATTTAACTCCTGCCTATCAGAAAGTCAATATTCTATTACAGGAAGATGTGCCAGGCACTGGTCGAATTTCTAGTATAACCTGTAATTACAATCATCAGTCTTGTCAGTTTTAAGTTATTGTTCACAACATGCCTGGAGAACACAATGATCAACATGGCAGAATATCCACGATGGCAGGGCAGTGGCATAAATAGCTTGGTAATAGCAAAAAAACTCTCTAATTTTGCTTAAGTCCTGTTCAATGAACATGGATGGTACTGGTAATTTACCCATGTGTAGAAGGCTATTGAAGCTGTGGTTATGGGGTAGAATGAAAAGCCCATTACTTACTTAAGCAAGTATCTTACCTAACAACAACCAAAGCCATGTGTCCTTATATACAGAATTAATTACAGTCTCTGCAACAAAGATCACAGGAAAAACCCCAGCCATTCAAACTGCAGGTTAGCAATTTCAAGTCCAGTCTCAATGGCTCTATCTACAAAATGTCACTTGATTCAAGGCTGAGAAACATTACAGAGGAGGGTGCGAGAAGATTGTAAAAGACTAAAGAGTACTATGAGATGGGTTCTCAAAGTAACACCAGAAATTACACTCATAATGTCTCACTAACATGACTGCCTATACAACAGCTGAGGAAGAGAGGGAATGGGGAAGAATTAAAGTTTAGTTTTCTTTCTGTTTCAACTCCTCCTCCTCCTCCTCCTCCTCCTCCTCCTCCTCCTCCTCCTCCTTCTTCTTCTTCTTCTCTCTCTCTCTCTCTCTCTCTCTCTCTCTCTCTCTCTCTCTCTCTCTCTCTTTCTCTCTCTCCCTTATTGGTCTTAACCGTTCTACATGGTCATAAGAATGGGATATTTTTCGGTCCCCAGCTCCGAAAAAAAGAACCAAAAAAAAAAAAAAAAGAATGGGATATTTTCCCTTCTTCTACACGCTGGCTTCCAGTAGAACAAGCCCTATTTTTGAAAAACGCTATGTTTCTTCCTTTGATGATTTTATCTCCTTTGGCAAAGATCAACTGATAGGAGTGTGGGTTCATTTCTGGGTCTTCAATTCTATTTCATTGTCGATCTCTCTGTCTCTGTACCAACACCGTGCACTTTTTATCACTGTTGCTCTGTAATACTTGTTGAATTCTGGGTTGAAGATTTCCCCAGAAGTTCTATTATTGTTGAAGATAGTTTTCACTTTCCTGGCTTTTTCTTAATCCAAATGAATTTTAACATTGTTTCTTCTATCTCTATTAAAGAATTCAGTTGGATTTTTGATGGAGATTGCATTGCATGTGTAGTTTGCTTTTGGCACAATGGTCACCTTTACTATATTACTACTGTCAATCCATGAGCATGGAAGCTCTTTCTATCTTCTGAGACCTTCTTCAATTTCTTTCTTCAGATACTTGAACTTCTTGCATACAGATCATTCACTATCTTGGTTAAATTCACACCAAGATATTTTATATTATTTTGGACTATTGTGAAGTTTGTGAAATCACTATTTTCTTTCTCAGCCTGTCTATGGATACATTGAGGAGAGGAAGGCTCCTGGTATGTTTGAGTTAATTTTATACCCTGACATTTTTCTGAAGTTGTTTATCAGGTTAAAAAGTTCTCTGGTGGAACTTTTGGGATCACTTAATTATACTATCATATCGAGAGAGAGACCCAACAGCCTGGTCAGGTTGGCACTCCTGAGGCTGCAGAGCGGAAGAGACCACCAACTCTGCTCACCCCTGCCCACATCCCTGGCCCAAGAGGAAAGTGTATAAGGCCTCTGGGCTCCCGTGGGGGAGGGCCCAGGAGCAGCAGGACACCTGCCTGAGACACCGCCTGAACCTGAAAGAAACAGACCGGATAAACAGTTCTCTGCACCCAAATCCCGTGGGAGGGAGAGCTAAACATTCAGAGAGGCAGACAAGCCTGGGAAACCAGAAGAGACTGCTCCCTGCACACACATCTCCGACGCCAGAGGAAAAAGCCAAAGACCATCTGGAACCCTGGTGCACTGAAGCTCCCGGAAGGGGCGGCACAGGTCTTCCTGGTTGCTGCCGCTGCAGAGAGCCCCTGGGCAGCACCCCACGAGCGAACTTGAGCCTCAGGACCACAGGTAAGACCAAATTTTCTGCTGCAAGAAAGCTGCCTGGTGAACTCAAGACACAGGCCCATAGGAACAGCTGAAGACCTGTAGAGAGGAAAAACTACACGCCCGAAAGCAGAACACACTGTCCCCATAACTGACTGAAAGAGAGGAAAACAGGTCTACAGCACTCCTGACACACAGGCTTATAGGACAGTCTAGCCACTGTCAGAAATAGCAGAACAAAGTAACGCTAGAGATAATCTGATGGCGAGAGGCAAGCGCAGGAACCCAAGCAACAGAAACCAAGACTACATGCCATCATCGGAGCCCAATTCTCCCACCAAAACAAACATGGAATATCCAAACACACCAGAAAAGCAAGATCTAGTTTCAAAATCATATTTGATCATGATGCTGGAGGACTTCAAGAAAGACATGAACACACTTAGGGAAACACAGGAAAACATTAATAAACAAGTAGAAGCCTACAGAGAGGAATCGCAAAAATCCCTGATACAATTCCAGGAAAACACAATCAAACAGTTGAAGGAATTAAAAATGGAAATAGAAGCAATCAAGAAAGAACACATGGAAACAACCCTGGATATAGAAAACCAAAAGAAGAGACAAGGAGCTGTAGATACGCGCTTCATCAACAGAATACAAGAGATGGAAGAGAGAATCTCAGGAGCAGAAGATTCCATAGAAATCATTGACTCAACTCAAAAAAGATAATGTAAAGCAGAAAAAGCTACTGGTCCAAAACATACAGGAAATCCAGGACTCAATGAGAGGATCAAACCTAAGGTTAATAGGTATAGAAGAGAGTAAAGACTCCCAGATCAAAAGACCAGTAAATATCTTCAACAAAATCATAGAAGAAAACTTCCCTAACCAAAAAAAAGATATTGCCATAGGCATACAAGAATCCTACAGAACTCCAAATAGATTGGACCAGAAAAGAAACACGTCCCGTCACATAATACTCAAAAAACCAAACGCAAAAAATAAAGAAATAATATTAAAAGCAGTAAGGGAAAAAGGTCAAGTAACATATAAAGGCAGACCTATCAAAATCACACCAGACTTCTCGCCAGAATCTATGAAAGCCAGAAGATCCTGGACAGATGTCATATGGACAATAAGAGTATACAAATGCCAGCCCAGGTTACTGTATCCAGCAAAACTCTCAATTAACATAGATGGAGAAACCAAGATATTCCATGACAAAACCAAATTTGCACAATATCTTTCTACAAATCCAGCACTACAAAGGATAATAAATGGTAAAGCCTAACATAAAGAGGCAAGCTATACCTTAGAAGAAACAAGAAACTAATCCACTTGGCAATAAAACAAAGAGAAGAAAAGCACACAAACATATCCTCACATACAAATATGAATATAACAGGAAGCAATAATCACTATTCCTTAATATCTCTCAACATCAGTGACCTCAACTCCCCAATAAAAAGACATAGATTAACAAACTGGATACGCAACGAGGCCCCTGCATTCTGCTGCCTACAGGAAACACACCTCAGAGACAAAGACAGACACTACCTCAGAGTGAAAGGCTAGAAAACAACTTTCCAAATGGTCAGAAGAAGTAAGCTGGAGTAGCCATTCTAATATCAAATAAAATCAATTTTCAACTAAAAGTCATCAAAATAGATAAGGAAGGACACTTCATATTCATCAAAGGAAAAATCCACTAAGATGAACTCTCAATCCTAAATATGTATGCCCCAGATACAAGGGCACCTACATACGTAAACAAAACCTTACTAAAGCTCAAAATACATATTGCCCCTCACACAATAATAGTAGGAGACTTCACCACCCCACTCTCATCAATGGACACATCACGGAAAGATAAATTAAATAGAGACGTAGACAGACTAAGAGATTTCATGAGCCAAATGGACTTAACAGATATTTATAGAACATTCTACCCCAAAGCAAAAGGATATACCTTCTTCTCAGCTCCTCATGGTACTTTCTCCAAAATTGACCATATAGTTGGTCAAAAAACGGGCCTCAACAGGAACAGAAAAATAGAAATAATCCCATGCGTGCTATCAGACCACCACGGAATAAATTGGTCTTCAATAACACTAAGGGATGAATGCCCACATATACTTGGAAAGTGAACAATGCTCTACTCAATGATAACCTGGTGAAGGAAGAAATAAAGAAAGAAATTAAAGACTTTTTAGAATTTAATGAAAATGAAGGTACAACATACCCAAACGTATGGGACACAATGAAAGCTGTGCTAAGAGGAAAACTCATAGCGCTGAGTGCCTGCAGAAAGAAACAGGAAAGAGCATATGTCAGCAGCTTGACAGCACACCTAAAAGCTCTAGAACAAAAAGAAGCAAATACACCCAGGAGGAGTAGAAGTCAGGAAATAATCAAACTCAGAGCTGAAATCAACCAAGTAGAAACGAAAAGGACCATAGAAAGAATCAACAGAACCAAAGTTGGTTCTTTGAGAAAATCACCAAGATAGATAAACCCTTACCCAGACTAACGAGAGGACACAGAGAATATGTCCAAATTAACAAAATCAGAAACGAAATCGGAGACATAACTACAGATTCAGAGGAAATTCAAAAAATCATCAGATCTTACTATAAAAGCCTATATTCAACAAAACTTGAAAATCTACAGGAAATGGACAATTTCCTAGACAGATACCAGTTACCAAAGTTAAATCAGGAACAGATAAACAGTTAAACAACCCCATAACTCCTAGGGAAATAGAAGCAGTCATTAAAGGTCTCCCAACCAAAAAGAGCCCAGGTCCAGACAGGTTTAGTGCAGAATTCTATCAAACCTTCATAGAAGACCTCATAACAATATTACCCAAACTATTCCACAAAATTGAAACAGATGGATCACTACCGAATTCCTTCTACGAATCTACAATTACTCTTATACCTAAACCACACAAAGACCCAACAAAGAAAGAGAACTTCAGACCAATTTCCCTTATGAATATTGACGCAAAAATACTCAATAAACTTCTGGCAAACTGAATCCAAGAGCACATCAAAACAATCATCCACCATGATCAAGTAGGCTTCATCCCAGGCATGCAGTGGTGGTTTAATATACGGAAAACCGTCAACATGATCCATTATATAAACAAACTAAAGGAACAAAACCACATGATCATTTCATTAGATGCTGAGAAAGCATTTGACAAAATTCAACACCCCTTCATGATAAAAGTCCTGGAAAGAATAGGAATTCAAGGCCCATACCTAAACATAGTAAAAGCCATATACAGCAAACCAGTTGCTAACATTAAATTAAATGGAGAGAAACTTGAAGCAATCCCACTAAAATCAGGGACTAGACAAGGCTGCCCACTCTCTCCCTACTTATTCAATATAGTTCTTGAAGTTCTAGCCAGAGCAATCAGACAACAAAAGGAGGTCAAGAGGATACAGATGGGAAAAGAAGAAGTCAAAATATCACTATTTGCAGATGATATGATAGTATATTTAAGTGATCTGAAAAGTTCCAAGAGAGAACTACTAAAGCTGATAAACAACTTCAGCAAATTGGCTGGGTATAAAAATTAACTCAAATAAATCAGTAGCCTTCCTCTACTCAAAAGAGAAACAAGCTGTAAAGAAATTAGGGAAACGACACCCTTCATAATAGACCCAAATAATATAAAGTACCTTGATGTGACTTTAACCAAGCAAGTAAAAGATCTGTACAATAAGAACTTCAAGACACTGAAGAAAGAAATTGAAGAAGACCTCAGAAGATGGAAAGATCTCCCATGCTCATGTATTGGCAGGATTAATATAGTAAAAATGGCCATTTTAAAAAAGGAATCTACAGATTCAATGCAGTCCCCATCAAAATACCAATCCATTTCTTCAAAGAGTTAGACAGAACAATTTGAAAATTCATCTGGAATAACAAAAATCCAAGAATAGTTAAAATTATTCTCAACAATAAAAGGACTTTAGGTTTAATCACTATCCCTGAACTCAAGCAGTATAACAGAGCTATAGTGATAACAACTGCATGCTATTGGTACAGAGACAGACAGATAGACCAATGGAACAGAATTGAAGACACAGAAATGAACCCACACACTTATGGGCACTTGATTTTTGACAAATGAGCCAAAACCATCCAATGGAAAAAAGATAGCATTTTCAGCAAATGGTGCTGGTTCAACTGCAGGTCAACATGTAGAAGAATGCAGATCGATCCATGCTTATCACCCTATACAAAGCTTAAGTCCAAGTGGATCAAGGACTCCACATCAAACCAGATACACTCAAACAAACAGAAGAAGAAGTGGGGAAGAATCTCGAACACATGGGCACTGGAAAAAAATTTCCTGAACAAAACACCAATGGCTTATGCTCTAAGATCAAGAATCGACACATGGGATCTCATAAAGCTGCAAAGCTTCTGTAAGGCAAAGGACACTGTGGTTAGGACAAAACGGCAACCAACAGATTGGGAAAAGATCTTTACCAATCCTACAACAGATAGAGGCCTTATATCCAAAATATACAAAGAACTCAAGAAGTTAGACCGCAGGGAGACAAATAATCCTATTAAAAATATGGGGTTCGGAGCTAAACAAAGAATTCACAGCTGGGGAATGCCGAATGGCTGAGAAACACCTAAAGAAATGTTCAACATCTTTAGTCATAAGGGAAATGCAAATCAAAACAACCCTGAGATTTCACCTCACACCAGTGAGAATGGCTAAGATCAAAAACTCAGGTGACAGCAGATGCTGGCAAGGATCCGAAGAGAGTGGAACACTCATCCATTTTTGGTTGGATTGCAGACATGAACAATCATTCTGGAAATCAGTCTGGAGGTTCCTCAGAAAATTGGACACTGTACTGCCTGAGGATCCAGCTATACCTCTCTTGGGCATATACCCAAAAGATGCCCCAACATATAAAAAAGACACGTGCTCCACTAAGTTCATCGCGGCCTTATTTATAATAGCCAGAAGCTGGAAAGGATCCAGATGCCCTTCAACAGAGGAATGGATACAGAAAATGTGGTACATCTACACAATGGAATATTACTCAGCTATCAAAAACAATGACCTTATGAAATTCGTAGGCAAATGGTAGGAACTGGAAAATATCTTCGTGAGTGAGGTAACCCAATCACAGAAAAACACACATGGTATGCACTCATTGATAAGTGGCTATTAGCCCAAATGCTTGAATTACCCTAGATGAGTAGAACAAATGAAACTCAAGACGGATGATCAGAATGTGAATGTTTCACTCCTTCTTTAAAAGGGGAACAAGAATACCCTTGGCAGGGAATAGAGGCAATGATTAAAACAGACACAGAAGGAACACCCATTCAGAGCTTCCCCCACATGTGGCCAATGCATATACAGCCATCCAATTAGACAAGATGGACGAAGCAAAGTATTTCAGGCCGACAGGAGCCGGATGTAGATCTCTCTTGAGAGACACAGCCAGAATACGGCAAACACATAGGCCTATGTCAGCAGCAAACCACTGAACTGAGAATAGGTCCCCTATTGAAGGAATCAGAGAAAGAACTGGAAGAGCTTGAAGGGGTTCGAGACCCCAAAAGTACAACAATGTCAAGCAACCAGAGCTTCCAGGGACTAAGCCACTACCTAAAGACTATACATGGACTGACCCTGGACTCTGACCTCATAGGTAGCAATGAATATCCTAGTAAGAGCACCAGAGGAAGAAGAAGCCCTGTGTCCTGCTAAGACTGAACCCCCAGTGAACTAGATTGTTGGGGGGAGGGCGACAAGGGGGGGAGGGTGGGGACGGGAACACCCATAAAGAAGGGGAGAAAGGAAGGGGATGTTACCTGGAAACCGGGAAAGGGAATAACACTCGAAATGTATATAAGAGGGCTTGAGAGATGGCTCTGTGGTTAAGAACACCCGACTGTTCTTCCAGAGGTCATGAGTTCAATTCCCAGCAACCACATGGTGGCTCACAACCATCTGTAAAGAGATCCGATGCCCTCTTCTGGTGTATCTGAAGACAGCTACAGTGTACTTATATATAATAAATAAAATAAATCTTAAAAAAAAGAAAGAAATGTATATAAGAAATACTCAAGTTAATAAAAAAAGAAATAATAGCAATAATAATGGTAATGATAATAATCTGAACCAAACAACTATCCAAAATAGGCACCAAATACATATTCAAGGCCAACAACATAAAAACTAAGTATAAAAAAGATTTTTAAGATCATGGAATTCATTATCTCTTCTATGTGGTTCGCACTGAGACTATATCTCAATAAAGCAGAGACAGAATACGTCAGATATTCCGGAGTTTAATTTCCAATACTTGGTGAATGTTTTCATTTTCTGGTAGTCATTAGACAAATACTGTTGATTTTCTCATTAATTTGTTCTATGAGATCATTCCTAAAGTACTATGTTTTAGGAGTAGCTAAATATATGACCACAAGGATAGAGTATGGATACCTTTTCCATCATGAAATTGGTATACAGATTAGGCCACACTAGACACATCGAAAGGCCAATCCACATGTGTACCTCTGGCTTACTGGGAACAATTGTGAATCCCAAGACCCTGCAAATTTTAGTCATCTATCTCTACATATGGTTTCTGGGATTACAGGGTGCATCACGACACAAGAAAAAACTGTTTCTTATGAGTTGAAAAACACATTTTATTCTGAAAAATATATTAATTTTTTTCAAAAAGGGTTTAATGATACAATCATAACCCAATGTGCATGATGTTAACAAAACTGCAAATTCACCAAAAGAACAAAAATTTATTAAGAATGAATAACAAAACTTCCAACCAAACCAACAGTACTAATACCTGAAGCAAACACAACTCAAACCAAAAATAAAACACAGTAATTAAGCTAAGCAGAATTCTCCAGCCGAAGGTTTAGCACCACAGTCGTACCTTGCGGCTGGCCTTGGGAACATAGTGGAAAGGCAGTCAGTCACCAATTGTAATACATTTTAACAGGTGAATCTAGCTATGCCTTTTTGAGGCCTTTACAGGTCACAGTCTTCCAAAGCTAATATGAGACTTGTATAGAATTTGGTTTCTAGACTTTGAACTTCTCTTGATGGATTTCCAACAATAAAGTAGAAAATCCCTCATAACAAGAACAAATTAATCCTCTCAGACTCCTCCTGGATGCTCAGAAGCTCTTGATGTGCTTCAACATTTCTTTGAAACCCTCCCATGTTCATGTTCGGCATGAAGGTAATTCCAGTGTCTGAATGGAAACTCACTTCCCTTTCCTACCTAGGCTACAGCATTTACTTAGCTCAAATGTTTACACTCCTAAGGAGATAAACATTTCAAAAATTCATCCTCTCAGTGTGTACCACTAAATATATAGCATATATTTCTACCATTTCAAGTCTTCCTTATCCATATTTCCTGAAGACTTTAGCTTTCTCCATTTTAGTAACAGGTTCTGTACCCAGCAGTCCTTGGTTACATGCAATGTTTGTCCTTGGCTTTGAACCAGCTGCTCAGTCTTAGGACCTTACCCAAGCACAAGTTTCTCCATTTTTGAATTAAGTTGTTGCTAATACGATTTCTGAGGTTTTTCAACTTGAAGAAATCTCCAAACTCTTACTGTCCCTACAGTTATGTTTAGGAATGACGTGGTTCAATACTGCAATCATGAGACCTGAGCAATTGCAGTTTCATAAAATCAAAATTAAATCACTACACATCTCTGAAATGCTGTTTCAACATGGATTAAGTAGTTACTGTTTTCAAGTCATCCCTCTTAAACTTTAAAATGTAAGCATTACTCATGCACAGAATGCTTTCTCAAGAAAGGAGGAGGAAGGGGTTGGGGATTTAGCTCAGTGGTAGAGCGCTTGCCTAGCAGGAGCAAGGCCCTAGCAAGGCCCTGGGTTCGGTCCCCAGCTCCGAAAAAAAAAAAAAAAGAAAGGAGGAGGAATTCTAAATTTTTCATTGAGTTTGGGTTTAACTTACTTGTGGAGAATACTCTTCATATCTTGGATAATTCCAGCATGCCACACACAGCACAGAGGAAGTCAATTATTTGTGGGTTTTGTGTGTGTGTGTGTGTGTGTGTGTGTTTGTGTGTGTTTGTGTGTGTTTGTGTGTGTGTTTGTGTGTATGTGTGTATCTGTGTATCTGTGTGTTTATGTGTGTGCATGTGCCTGTGTGTATAGTGTCTAGGTCACTCCACAGAAAATCATGCTACGTTTTGGAGAAGCACACTTATTCAATGATACCATGGCCTCCTCAGTTTTGTATGCCTCTTTAGCATACCTAATCACTTCAAATTACACCATTTACCTATACCTCTGGGGCAAAGACTAAATTCATAATATCCACCAATCTCCATAGGGATTCAGAGCTGATTGATAAATAATTTTTGGAGTCTTTAGATTCAAATTTTGTCCCAAAACTCATTAAGTATTTATTGTCCTCAAAACTCAAATCTCAGTGGTATTTTCGACTTTTGAGTTTCATGCCCAAACCTCATTCACTACATGCACTCCCTCCATTGTTGACAAGTTCAAGCTATGCTTTCCGAATGTCATGTTTGCTGTGACTACCTAGTTATACAGACATGTGATAGGCAAGTGAGTTCTAATATATGCCCTTTCAAGGATCTTTGCCTGAGACACAAAGGAAGACTTTCTATCACTATCCTTCTAACCCAGAGATATCACTGATCTATTGTATTTTTTACTACCTTCATGCATGAATAGTGAAGAGTCAATTCTCAAACACAGCCCACAAATGGTCCTCACCACCTTAGGTAGCACACTCAAAATGACAAAGAAGAAAATAAACTGAGAACATAGTTCAGAATGCTTGTCAGTGATGCGATGATTCGACACAGTTAATCCATCTCAGGGACATCTCCCGTAGATAAATGAACAATTTCTCCTATTTCTTCATCTATTCCTCCTGATTAGTAATATTGGAGGGTTGGGATGATGTCTTCCCAGTAGGCCAGGAACATAGATAAATACAATTAAGCAAAGACTTGGGGAAGATCCACAAACTACAACAGTTTGAATAGGGGAGTAAAAAATACAGAAAAGTTTTAAATCTGATAAAAACTTCCCTCAGAGGCTCAAAAATAGCTTTTTTTTAGCCGTGAGGGTGGTTATGATGTGATCAATGGTACAAAGTTGTGGTTACAGGTGCACTGATTAACACAGGTGTAATTTGAGTCATCAAAAGCAAACAATCAGAGAAAGCATGATGGGTCAATCTTGGAATGAGCAATTAAGAAGTGAAACTGAAGTATAGAGAGGTATCATCTGGAAGAAACAGACTGACAGAGACAAAGACAGAAAGACAGACAGACAGATACACACACACACACACACACACACACACACACACACAGACACTCACACACAAAACAAAGCAGAAGTCACAGGGGAAAATATGTTGTAGATCATTGGCAAGGAGCTTCAGCCAGGGAAGAAAAATCAAATTCTTCATTTGGGGGCCACATGTGACAACGTCTATACTCCTGAAAGGCAGTCACTACTACATTTATATACAACATCCATTAGGAAAATACAGACAGGGAAGTGTAACATAAGGGAAGAGACTAGGTATTGTTACACGATGCATGTTTATTAAAGCCCCATGTTACCTTTCTCCTGATGCTGGTAGTCCCTGTAAAGAGAAGCCATGGTCATCCTGGCATGCATTTCTTTTATCTCTGAAAATTTTCCTTCCATACATGATCCTTGGCCCCTAGGCTTGTTGGGAGCTGTTGATATTCTACATCTTCTCAGTGGTTAAAGTTCTAGTCTAGTAGATTTGGACATCAGTTATATTTTTAATTGTGGTTCTACAATAGAGAGCAATTTCAGATCACACTGGAGTTTATGAGAGAATAAAGTGCTTGAACTGAAATGAAATATATTATCATTAGTAAAGATTATTGTAGGAAAGCTGAAAAACAGGAAAGAGAGGCAGACAGAAGGAGAAAGAGAGATGAGACTGAAAGACAGAGAAAGACACATACACAGAGAGACAGAGTGTAAAAATATGCCTTGTGTATATGAAGCCAGAAAATAATTTGTGAATCTAGGAGACAACACATAAATGACTGCCTGTAAATCCCAGTAACTAAGAAAGAAGCCTGGAACCAGTTGTGCTATTGAGATCATACAAGATTGGTATATACCAATGTGAGACACTAGACTTCCATGTGCAAATCCTTAGCCTAGAAAATGTAGTTATGGTTGTCCAGAAAACAAAACAAAACAAAACACAGATTTGTCTCCTCTGTCCCCATTCATTACTCTGATCTCCAATGTCACAAGAGGATAAATGGTCTTCCACTTACCCTGAAAAGTAGCTCACAATGAATAGCAGCTATCTTCAACATTCCATCATCTGAGCCTACCCTTGTCTTGTGGATGGAACTCAGGAAGCTAACTGACAGGTTAACCTTTGCCTAGCTGGGTGTCAAATTTCAGACATGATACCACAACCTGTGATTGTCAACACTTCCATGTTTCTAATGGGAGGACAGTGTCACAATGGCCTGATACTCTCTTGTCACGCTTTTTTTTTTATTAACTTGAGTATTTCTTATATACATTTCAAGTGTTATTCCCTTTCCCGGTTTCCGGGCAAACATCCCCCTCCCCCCTCCCCTTCCTTATGGGTGTTCCCCTCCCAACCCTCCCCCCATTGCTGCCCCCCCATAGTCTAGTTCACTGGGGGTTCAGTCTTAGCAGGACCCAGGGTTTCCCCTTCCACTGGTGCTCTTACTAGGATATTCATTGCTACCTATGGGGTCAGAGTCCAGGGTCAGTCCATGTATAGTCTTTAGGTAGTGGCTTAGTCCCTGGAAGCTCTGGTTGCTTAAGGTTGTTGTACTTTTGGGGTCTCGAGCCCCTTCAAGCTCTTCCAGTTCTTTCTCTGATTCCTTCAACGGGGGACCTATTCTCAGTTCAGTGGTTTGCTGCTGGCATTCGCCTCTGTATTTGCTGTATTCTGGCTGTGTCTCTCAGGAGTGACCTACATCCAGCTCCTGTCGGTCTGCACTTCTTTGCTTCATCCATCTTGTCTAATTGGGTGGCTGTATATGTATGGGCCACATGTGGGGCAGGCTCTGAATGGGTATTACTTCAGTCTCTGTTTTAATCTTTGCCTCTCCCTTCCCTGCCAAGGGTATTCTTTTTCCTCATTTAAAGAAGGAGTGAAGCATTCACATTTTGATCATCCGTCTTGAGTTTCGTTTGTTCTAGGGATCTAGGGTTATTCAAGTATTTGTGCTAATAGCCACTTATCAATGAGTGCATACCATGTATGTCTTTCTGTGATTGGGTTAGCTCCTTCAGGATGATATTTTCCAGTTCCAACCATTTGCCTACGAATTTCATAAACTCATTGTTTTTGATAGCTGAGTAATATTCCATTGTGTAGATGTACCACATTTTCTGTATCCATTCCTCTGTTGAAGGGCATCTGGGTTCTTTCCATTTTCTGGCTATTATAAATAAGGCTGCGATGAACATAGTGGAGCACGTGTCTCTTTTATATGTTGAGGCATCTTTTGGGTATATGCCCAAGAGAGGTATAGCTGAATCCTCAGGCAGTACAATGTCCAATTTTCTGAGGAACCTCCAGACTGATTTCCAGAATGGTTTTACCAGTCTGCAATCCCACCAACAATGGAGGAGTGTTCCTCTTTCTCCACATCCTCGCCAGCATCTGCTGTCATCTGAGTTTTTGATCTTATCCATTCTCACTGGTGTGAGGTGAAATCTCAGGGTTGTTTTGATTTGCATTTCCCTTATGACTAAAGATGTTGAACATTTCTTTAGGTGTTTCTCAGCCATTCGGCATTCCTCAGCTGTGAATTCTTTGTGTAGCTCTTAACCCCATTTTTTAGTAGGGTTATTTGTTTCCCTGCGGTCTACCTTCTTGAGTTCTTTGTATATTTTGGATATAAGGCCTCTATCTGTTGTAGGATTGGTAAAGATCTTTTCCCAATCTGTTGGTTGCCGTTTTGTCCTAACCACAGTGTCCTTTGCCTTACAGAAGCTTTGCAGTTTTATGAGATCCCATTTTTCGTTCTTGCTCTTAGAGCATAAGCCATTGATGTTTTGTTCAGGAAATTTTTTCCAGTGCCCATGTGTTCAAGATGCTTCCCTAGTTTTTCTTCTATTAGTTTGAGTGTGTCTGGTTTGATGTGGAGGTCATTGATCCACTTGGACTTAAGCTTTGTACAGGGTGATAAGCATGGATCGATCTGCATTCTTCTACATGTTGACCTCCAGTTGAACCAGCACCATTTGCTGAAAATGCTATCTTTTTTCCATTGGATGGTTTTGGCTCCTTTGTCAAAAATCAAGTGACCATAGGTGTGTGGATTCATTTCTGGGTCCTCAATTCTATTCCATTTGTCTGGCTGTCTGTATCTGTACCAATACCATGCAGTTTTTATCACTATTGCTCTGTAATACTGCTTGAGTTCAGGGATAGTGATTCCCCCTGAAGTCCTTTTATTGTTGAGGATAGCTTTAGCTATCCTGGGTTTTTTGTTATTCCAGATGAATTTGCAAATTGTTCTGTCTAACTCTTTGAAGAATTGGATTGGTATTTTGATGGGGATTGCATTGAATCTGTAGATTGCCTTTGGTAAAATGGCCATTTTTACTATATTAATCTTGCCAATCCATGAGCATGGGAGATCTTTCCATCTTCTGAGGTCTTCTTCAATTTCTTTCCTCAGTATTTTGAAGTTCTTATAGTACAGATCTTTTACTTGCTTGTTTAAAGTCACACCGAGGTACTTTATATTATTTGGGTCTATTATGAAGGGTGTCGTTTCCCTAATTTCTTTCTCGGCTTGTTTCTCTTTTGTATAGAGGAAGGCAACTGATTTATTTGAGTTAATTTTATACCCAGCCACTTTGCTGAAGTTGTTTATCAGCTTTAGTAGTTCTCTGGTGGAACTTTTGGGATCACTTAAAGATACTATCATGTCATCTGCAAAAAGTGATATTTTGACCTCTTCTTTTCCGATCTGTATCCCCTTGACCTCCTTTTGTTGTCTGATTGCTCTGGCTAGAACTTCAAGAACTATATTGAATAAGTAGGGAGAGAGTGGGCAGCCTTGTCTAGTCCCTGATTTTAGTGGGATTGCTTCAAGTTTCTCTCCATTTAGTTTAATGTTAGCAACTGGTTTGCTGTATATGGCTTTTACTATGTTTAGGTATGGGCCTTGAATTCCTATTCTTTCCAGGACTTTTATCATGAAGGGGTGTTGAATTTTGTCAAATGCTTTCTCAGCATCTAATGAAATGATCATGTGGTTTTGTTCTTTCAGTTTGTTTATATAATGGATCACGTTGATGGTTTTCCGTATATTAAACCATCCCTGCATGCCTGGGATGAAGCCTACTTGATCATGGTGGATGATTGTTTTGATGTGCTCTTGAATTCGGTTTGCCAGAATTTTATTGAGTGTTTTAGCGTCGATATTCATAAGGGAATTTGGTCTGAAGTTCTCTTTCTTTGTTGTGTCTTTGTGTGGTTTAGGTATAAGAGTAATTGTGGCATTGTAGAAGGTATTCGGTAGTGATCCATCTGTTTCAATTTGGGGGAATAGTTTGATAATATTGGTATGAGGTCTTCTATGAAGTTTTGATAGAATTCAGCACTAAACACGTCTGGACTTGGGCACTTTTTGGTTGGGAGACCTTTAATGACTGCTTCTATTTCATTAGGAGTTATTGGGTTGTTTAACTGGTTTATCTGTTCCTGCTTTAACTTCGGTTCCTGTTATCTTTCTAGGAAATTGTCCATTTCCTGATGATTTTCAAGTTTTGTTGAATATAGGTTTTTATAGTAAGATCTGATGATTTTTTTAATTTCCTCTGAATTTGTAGTTATGTCTCCCCTTTCATTTCTGATTTTGTTAATTTGGACGCACTCTCTGTGTCCTCTCTTTAGTCTGGCTAAGGGTTTATCTATCTTGTTGATTTAATCAAAGAACCAAGTTTTGGTACTGTTGATACTTTCTATGGTCCTTTTTGTTTCTACTTGTTTCTACTTCAGATTTCAGCTCTGAGTTTGATAACTTCCTACCTTCTACTCCTCCTGGGTGTATTTGCATCTTTTTGTTCTAGGGCTTTTAGGTGTGCTGTCAAGCTGCTGACATATGCTCTCTCCTGTATCTTTCTGTAGGCACTCAGCGCTATGAGTTTTCCTCTTAGCACACCTTTCATTGTGTCCCATAAGTTTGGGTATGTTGTACCTTCATTTTCATTAAATTCTAAAAAGTTTTTAATTTCTTTCTTTATTTCTTCCTTGACCAGGTTATCATTGAGTAGAGCATTGTTCAATTTCCACGTATATGTGGGCATTCTTCCCTTATTGTTATTGAAGACCAGTTTTAGGCCGTGGTGGTCTGATAGCACGCATGGGATTATTTCTATCCTTCTGTACCTGTTGAGGCCCGTTTTTTGACCAATTATATGGTCAATTTTGGAGAAAGTACCATGAGGAGCTGAGAAGAAGGTATATCCTTTTCCTTTAGGATAGAATATTCTATAAATATCCGTTAAGTCCATTTGACTCATGACTTCTCTTAGTCTGTCGACATCACTGTTTAATTTCTGTTTCCATGATCTGTCCATTGATGAGAGTGGGGTGTTGAAATCTCCCACTATTATTGTGTGAGGTGCAATGTGTGTTTTGAGCTTTAGTAAGGTTTCTTTTATGTATGTAGGTGCCCTTATATTTGGGGCATAGATATTTAGGATTGAGAGTTCATCTTGGTGGATATTCCCATTGATGAATATGATGTCCTTCCTTATCTTTTTTCATGACTTTTAGTTGAAAATTGATTTTATTTGATATTAGAATGGCTACTCCAGCTTGCTTCTTCTGACCATTTTCTTGGAAAGTTGTTTTCCAGCCTTTCACTCTGAGGTAATGTCTGTCTTTGTCTCTGAGGTGTGTTTCCTGTAGGCAGCAGAATGCAGGGTCCTCGTTGCATATCCAGTTTGTTAATCTATTTCTTTTTATTGGGGAGTTGAGGCCATTGATGTTGAGAGATATTAAGGAATAGTGATTATTGCTTCCCTTTATATTCATTTTTGGATGTGAGGTTATGTTTGTGTGCTTTCATTCTCTTTGTTTTGTTGCAAGACGATTAGTTTCTTGCTTCTTCTAGGGTATAGCTTGCCCCCTTATGTTGGGCTTTACCATTTAATATCCTTTGTACTGCTGGATTTGTAGAAAGATATTGTGTAAATTTGGTTTTGTCATGGAATATCTTGGTTTCTCCATCTATGATAATTGAGAGTTTTGCAGGATACAGTAACCTAGGCTGGCATTTGTGTTCTCTTAGGGTCTGTATGACATCAGTCCAGGATCTTCTGGCCTTCATAGTTTCTGGCAAGAAGTCTGGTGTGATTCTGATAGGTCTGCCTTTATATGTTACTTGACTTTTTTCCCTTACTGTTTTTAATATTATTTCTTTATTTTGTGCGTTTGGTGTTTTGACAATTATGTGACAGGAGGTGTTTCTTTTCTTGTCCAATCTATTTGGAGTTCTGTAGGCTTTTTGTATGTCTATGCGTATCTCTTTTTTTAGGTTAGGGAAGTTTTCTTCTATGTTTTTTTGAAGATATTTACTGGTCCTTTGAGCTGGGAGTCTTCACTCTCTTCTATACCTATTATCCTTAGATTTTGTCTTCTCATTGAGTCCTGGATTTCCTGTATGTTTTGGACCAGTAGCTTTTTCTGCTTTACATTATCTTTGACAGTTGAGTCAATGATTTCTATGGAATCTTCTGCTCCTGAGATTCTCTCTTCCATCTCTTGTATTCTGTTGGTGAAGCTTATATCTACAGCTCCTTGTCTCTTCTTTTTGTTTTCTATATCCAGGGTTTTTTTCCATGTGTTCTTTCTTGATTGCTTCTATTTCCATTTTTAATTCCTTCAACTGTTTGATTGTGCTTTCCTGGAACTCTTTCAGGGATTTTTGTATCCTCTCTATGGGCATCTACTTGTTTATTTATGTTTTCCTGGAATTCTTTCAGGGATTTTTGTGATTCCTTTCTGTAGGCTTCTACTTGTTTATTAATGTTTTCCTGTGTTTGTCTAAGGGAGTTCTTTACGTCTTTCTTGAAGTCTTCCAGCATCATGATCAAATATGATTTTGAAACTAGATCTTGCTTTTCTGGTGTGTTTGGATTTTCCATGTTTTTTTTTTTTTTTTTTGGTGGGAGAATTGGGCTCCGATGATGCCATGTAGTCTTGGTTTCTGTTGCTTGGGTTCTTGCGCTTGCCTCTCGGCATCAGATTATCTCTAGTGTTACTCTGTTCTGCTATTTCTGACAGTGGCTAGACTGTCCTATAAGCCTGTGTGTCAGGAGTGCTGTAGACCTGTTTTCCTCTCTTTCAGTCAGTTATGGTGACAGAGTGTTCTGCTTTTGGGCATGTAGTTTTTCCTCTGTACATGTCTACAGCTGTTCATGTGGGCCTGTGTCTTGATTTCACCAGGCAGGTCACTTGCAGCAGAAAGTTTGTCTTACCTGTGGTCCCGAGGCTCAAGTTCACTCACAGGGTGCTGCCCACGGGCTCTCTGTGACGGCAGCAACCAGGAAGATCTACGCCACCCTTTCCGGGAGCTTCAGTGCATCAGGGTTCCAGATGGCCTTTTGTTTTTACCTCTTGCTTCCGAGATGTATGTGCAGAGAGCAGTCTATTCTGGTTTCCCAGGCTTGTCTGCCTATCTGAACGTTTAGCTCTCCCTCCCACAGGTTTCGGGTGCAGAGAACTGTTTATCCAGTCTGTTTCCTTCAGGTTCTGGTGGTGTCTCAGGCAGGGGTCCTGCCGCTCCTGGGCCCGCCCTCACGGGAGCCCAGAGGCCTTATACAATTTCCTCTTGGGCCAGGGATGTGGGCAGGGGTGGGCAGTGTTGGTTGTCTCTTCAGCTCTGCAGCCTCAGGAGTGCCCACCTGACCAGGCGGTTGGGTCTCTCTCTCACGGGGTCTGGGAGCAGAGTCACAATTACATTCTTACACAAACACACACACACACACACACACACACACACTCACACACACACATGCATACATTCTCATAATTGCATACTTACACAGACATCAATACTTACATATGCATATGGTGCAAAAGACCAAGGACCAGTACAGAAAGATGAACTCCAATCTTTATTACAGAGAGAAAGAAATCGCTTCTACCCTTTTAATGCTAAGTGATTTAAACCCAAGTTTGTAAAAGAAAAGGCCTGTTCCTTTTAACAAGACTAATTTTGCATTGCTATAAGAAATGTCCTTTTCTGTCCCAAGATAAGGAGAAACCTGCCTGCACCTTCTGTTCTTTCCAGCTTCTTCTTTTGTCCTCTTTTCACCTGCATTCTCTAGATTGCTCTCTTATGTTACATAAGTTATTCCTCTCTACATTACTTCTCAGCCCAGATCTTTTTGTCTTAGTTCTACTTACCTTTGTTCTCCTTATCTCAAACTGGTCTTTTCAGGTCATCCCCTCTCCTGCTCTGTCCATCTGTCTCTGTCCTTCCAGTTTAGACCCTCTGTCTCACTCCTTATGTGTGTCTTCTCTTTGTCCTCAGCACCTAAAAATCTTTCAGAATACATGATCAGGTGTTAAATTGTTCACCACAAGTACATATGAAAGATCAAAGCGTAAATAGAAATACAAGTTTACAACCGAGAATGTTTACATGGATATCCATCAGGAGTAATTATCTGGCTAAACATTCATCACCAGTGTCAGCTCTACAGGTTCACTGAATGTCTAAAACCATAGTTGTTAGTGAAGTTATTTACAGATAAACACAGTCAATATCTTATCCCCTGTCCTTGCACCTGTAACAAATAGTTTATGACACTTGATAACTGTTTTTGCAACTTCTTGAATTGTGTTCTGAGTAGGAGAAAGTCTGTTTACTGTCTCAGAATAATTAACTGGTGACACCTGGGAGACTGGAGTTGTCACTGGAATTCTGACTATTAGAAAGAGACTTGTAGGAGTTCCACTATATAAGAGCTTAATAACCATTCATATAATTTTAGGAATTATTGTAGGATCATTATTAAGACTAAAGAATTCATCTATTTGTATGAATAGCATCACTACGGGACAGTGCAACTTCGGAGGCCTGCAGAGATCTGCTTCAAAGGGGTGTGCTCTTACTCAATGATTGCTATATATGTCTACTAATAATAACATGAATAGCATTTCAATAGCAGGAAACTTTCCAAAAATGAATCTCTTACAACCTTGCTTAATAAGGGCAAACCAGTTGTGGATTATAAAATAATCCAAGGCTGTCCATCTGAGGATGATCACCTGTTAGTTATGAGCTTGTCCTGATATGGCTCCTGACACTTTCTTCTCAGTCCTACATGGTACCTTCTACAAATTGATAATATGATCCATCACAAAAAAGGCCTCAAAAGATGCAAGAAGATTGAATTAATTCCATGCAAACTATGAAATCACTAAGAATGGTCTTCAATAACAACAAGAACAACCAAAGTCCCACATATACATGGTAGCATAAGAATGATTTACTTGATGAGAACTTGTTCAAGGAAGAAATAAAGAAAAAAATTAAAGACTTTCTAGAATTTAATGAAAATGAATGCATAAATTGGGAACACAGAAAAGCAATGCTAAGAGGAAAACTCATAGCTCTGAGAGCCTCCACAAAGAAACAGGAGCTATGATACACTCGCAGTTTGTCCGAACACCTGAAATCTCAGAACCAATAAAAATCCAAATACACCAAGAGTACTAGACAGCAGGAAATAATCAAACTCCGTACTGAAATCAACCAAGTAGAAACAAAAGGTATTATGTAGAGAATCAACAAAACCAGGAGCTGGTTCTTTGAAAAATCCAGAAGATAGGTAAATCCTTTGTATTCAAATTAAAAATAACACAATCAGAAGTGAAATAGAGATATAACCATAGAAAATGAGGAAGCTCAAAAAATTATCAGATCCTACTATAAAAGCATATACTTAACAAAACAGGAAAGCAAGGATCAAATGGATAATTTTCTAGACAGATACAAGATACCAAAGTATCTTGAATCACGATCAGATAAACCATCTAAATACTGCCTTTACTTGTAAAGTAGTAGAAGCAGTCATTAAATGTCTCCTAACCAAGAGATCCCAGGATGAGGAAGGTTTAGTACAGAATTCTCTCAGACCTTCATAGAACACCTAATACCAATATTCTCCTAACTATTCAACAAACTAGAAATAGAAGGAACACTACAGTCTTATTACTTTTCTGACACCAGAGTTATGTAGATTTTGAGAAAGAATTATAAGAGCTGATGCTGAGTTCAACCACATAAGAACAACAATGTCAATGAACCAGTATGTTCTGGATCTAAAACAATAATCAAAGACTATTCGTGGACAAACCTATGGTTCCAAATGCTTATGTTGCAGAGGATGGCCTTTTTGGGCACTATTGGAATGAGAAGCCCTTAGTCCTCTCTAGGTTTGACTGTTAGTTCAAGGGACAGTAAGGCAGACCAGTTAGTGATCTTATGGACAGAAAAGTGGGAAAGGAAATAACATTTGAAATGTAAATATAGAAATATCCAAATAAAAAAACAATGTATTTGTTAAAATATAAAAAAATGAAAGAAATAAAAGAAAAGAGAACTTCCAGCTAATCACATCTATGGACTCAGAAATCAAATGGGTCACTGTCAGGGAATGGCAGTCAGAGTAATACTAGTCGAAATATTGAGATGATGAAGTCTGAATTAGAAGCACTTCTCTCTCCCAGATATCAGTGTCAGACACAAACTGCACAATAGGTATCCAAAGCACGGAGGAGTTTACTCTGAGCTGAGGACACGATACTTGTCTGTCTCTTCTTCCTTAGGAGGTTTTTCTTCTGGGCAAAAAGAGTAAAAGCCATGAGCTGTCAGGAAAACAAATGTGCCAAGATAAAAACCTGTCTTTTGGAATAAAGAAAGTAATAATAAAAACTCTCTGACTTCCAGGAACCATAAAAACCAGGGATGTCAAGATGCTTCTGAGAGGCTACAATCTCTTTATTCCCATATGTGGAAGGCTCAGGTCTAGGCTATCTCTTCAGCGATTCCACTCAACTCCTACACAGGACTCACTGAGCTTTCCCATGGGCCACGTATTTCTTCCTTTTTTTAATAACAAGACAGAAGGCCAGGTTCCTTTTCCCCATCTCTGATCTCTTCATCATCTTTGTTCTCCTTCCCAAAGGCTGTTTACTCTGAAGTAGAGGCCACTATACTAATCCTAGACGTAAGGAAAGAATATCTGAGAGGCAGGATACAAGAGATTATTCAGGGAGGGACTAATGCTGATGTCACTGAAAGCTGCCATGGCCTACCTGCTGAACAATTTCCTGACCAGATTCAAGGGAGCCCTTTCCAGGAGTGACTCCTGGTACACAGTGGAAACCTTCATTTACTACATCTCCCTAAAGCTAGAGACTTCTCTGTGCTTTATTAGTGGTTACATGCTCGGAATGGAGAATGTTAGTCAGGGGCTTGGCATGGGTAGAAATGATTTAGGAACATGGAGTGGAGGAGATTCTTCCAGATAATATTTTTATTCCCAGTTTTATTACTGTGACATACAGTTCAAATTTCTAGGTCTTCTCTGTTTCCCAAAGGCCATTATTTTGCATACAGACCTTTAATTGGATGAATATGTATTTCACTTTTTTATTGTACAATCCTTGATTGGGGACTTTATAAATATTCCTCAATGTGTACTCAAAAATTCAGTTCTCCAATTCCATTTTCTGCAATGGTTTTGGCAACAAAGTGGGCCCAGCTCTAGAGTGAGCATAACAGTGTAAACATTGTGTACCTACTTCAAATGAAAAACTCCCAAATCCTTAATTTATCCAAAGATTACTAGATACTAGACATCAATACTGCAAAGGATCACATGGACTATAGAATTCAGTTCTCTATTCCCATTTGATATCAGTACTACAATAGCAACCATAATGTGTTCCTGTGCAGGACTTGAGGGTTGGATGTTTTACCATGATTCTTTGTTAAGGCCAAACATAAGATAATGGAGGATGAGCAGGGAGAAGAACGGCTAGAGGACCAGTGAAACCTCATCTTCCATAGGTTCAAAGAACAGGAGGGAGTCTATTTGACATTTTCATTTGTGGATTCTACATTCTTGACCTAGTTGCTCACAATCCAAATTAAAATTCCACATGATGTCACAGCTGTAGGAACCAACAAATTATATATATATATATATATATATATATATATATATATATATATATATATATATATATATACTAAACCAATATTCAAAGACTATACATGGGTAGAACTCGGACTCAATTGCATCTGTAGCAAAGGATGACCTGTTTGGGTCCCAATGTAAGGAGAAGCCCTTGGTCCTCCCTAGTTTTGATCCCAGTTAACGGGAATGTGAAGGCGCAGTAAGTGAGCCTATAGAAGAAGGAGAGTGGGACCGATTAGGGATCTTATGGGCAAGAAATAGGGAAAACAAATAATATTTTAAATGGAAATATATAAATATCCAATTAAAAGAGCAATATAATTTGTTAAAAATGATAAAAAATGAAAGAAATAAAAGAAGAGAATCTGCCAGCTAATTAGAACTATTCATTCAGAAATCTAAAGTGTCGTTGTCAGGGAATGGTAGAGTAATACTAGTGGAAAGACTGAGATGATGAAATCTCAGGTAGAAGCACTTGTCTCTTCCAGATATCAGTGACAGACACAAACTGCAATATAGGAATCCAATGCATGAAAGAGTTTACTCTGAGCTCAGGACACAATTCTTGTCTTTCCCTTCTTCCTAAGGAACTTTTCCTCCTGGCCCAAAAGGACAAAGGCCATGAGCTCTCAGAAAAACAACTTTGCCCTTTCCAACACTTGGCTTTTGGGATATGGAAATTAATGATATAAACTATCAGACTTTCAAGAAAAATAACAACAAGGGAAGTCCAGATGCTTCTGAGAGGCTCCCTGCTCCATATTCCCATATGTGGAAGGGTCAGATAAAGGCTTTCTCTTCAGTTATCCCACTCAACGCCTACCCATGTCTCACTGAGCTATCCCATAAACCACATCTTCCTTCCTTTCTTTATACAAGACAGAAGGCCAGCTTCCTTTACCCATCTCTTATCTCTTCATTCTCTTTGTTCTCCTTCTCAAATGGCTGTTTACTCTGAATTAAAGGCCAATTAGTAAACCCTAGAGGTACTGAAGGAATATCCGAGAGACAGTTGCTGTCAGGACAATGCTAGAAACATCACAGAACCAGTTAGGGCTCTCCAGGATACAAGAATATTTCAGGCAGGACCGAATGATGATGTCACTGAGAACTGCCATGGCCTACCTGCTAAACAGCTTTCTTTATATTGACCAGATTCTAAGGTGACCTTTCCAGGTGTGTCTCCTTTGACACAGTGGACACATTTATGTAGAACATCACTCTAAAGCTAGACAGTTCTCTGTGCTTTATTAGTGGTTACATGCTCTGAATGGAGAAAGTTATTACGGGTTTCGCATGTGTAGAAAAGATCTAGGAACATGGGATGTAGGACAATCTTCTGGATTATAATTTTATTCCCAGTTCCATTCCTGTGACAAACAGTTCAATTTCCTAAGTTCTATCTGTTTCCCAAAGGCCATTGTTTCCCTACAGATATTTAATTGAGTGGATTTTGTATTTCATTTACTAATTGTTCATTCCTTGATAGGGCACATTATAGATATTCCTGAATATGTACTCAAAAATTCTGTTTTGCAATTCTAGTTTTTTGCAATGATTTTCGCAACAAAGCTGCTCAAGCTAAAGAGTGAATGTAATAGTGTAAATATTGTGTTCCTACTTCAAGTGATAAACTCCCAAATTTTTATTTTATGCAAAAATTACCTGACATCAGTAAATCAAAGGACAGCATGGACTATAGCATGCGGTTCTGTAGTCCCATTAGGTATCATTTTTGGAATATCTACCTTCCTCTGTTCCAAGGGTGAGACTTCAGGCTTTTAGATACTTTACCATGATTCTTTATTCAGGCCATACAAAAGATACAGGATGATGGGAAGGGAGAGGAATGCCTTGAGGCCCAGTAAAAGCTCAACTTCGATAGGCGCATAAGAACAGGAGGGAGTATATTTGGTATTGGCATTTGTGGATTCTCCATTCTTGACCTAGGACCTCAGAATCCATGTTAAAATTTCAACTAATTTCATAGATGTATAAGCCATCAAATATATGTACATATATATAAAAATAGATATAGATAGATATAGATATATAGAGATAGAGAAGAGATAGAGCTAGAGACAGAGGCAGAGATAGATAGATAAATATATGCATAGATAGATAGATAGATAGATAGATAGATAGATAGATAGATAGATAGATGGATAGATAGATAAATAGATCAGACACCAAAACTAGATACGATTCAGATTAATAAAGCTAAGAAGTGCATGCTGCCAGTAACAGGTTATAGATCTTCCCTGAGAGACACAACTAGAGCATGTCAGTTACCGAAGTGAATGCTAGTGGCAAACCAGAGAATTGTAAACGGACCTCTTGTTGATAAATTTTCAGAAAGGATTACAAGAGCTGAAGAGGCTATCAACCCCATCAGAACAATGAACAAGAACTTTCTGGTACTATACAGATAATCAAAGACTGTACATGGACAGGCCTATTGCTCCAACTGCATATGTAGCAGAGGATGGCATTGGTGGACACCAAAGGAAGGAGAGGACCTTGGTCCTCCCTAGGTTTGACTCCCAGTTCAAGGATATGTCAAGGGAGAGTAAGGGTGGTTTAAATGTCAAGGAATGGAAACATTTATGTCTCTTATGGAGAGGAAACTGGGAAAGGAAATAACATTTAAATGTAGATATAGAAATATCCAAAAAATATTAAAATTAGCTTAAATTAAAAAAATTATGAAAGAGATAAAAGTAAATAAAACTGCAAGGTAATCAGACATATTGATTCAGAAATCTAGAGGGACACTGTTAGGGAATGGTAGTCAGCATAACACTAGTGGAAAGACTGATATGATTAAGTCTGAACTAGAAGCATTTCTCCCTCCCAGATATCAGTGTCAGACACAAACTAGAGTGTAGAAATCATGTACATGAAGGAGTTTACTCTGAGCTGAGGATACAATACTTGTCTTTCCCTTCCTCCTCAGGACGTTTTCCTTCTGGAAGAAAAAATAGAAGCCATGTGCTCTCAAAAAAAAAAAAAAAAAAAAAAAGCTGTACCCATCCCAACACCTGACTTTTGGAATAATGAAATTAATGATAAAAAAAAAAAAAAAAAAAAAAAAAAAAAAAAAAAAAAACTCTGACTTTCAGGAACCATAACGAGCAAGGAAATCCAGTTGCTACTAAGAGGCTCCCACTTCCTGAATCCCATATGTGGAAGGCTCATGTGTTCAGTGAACCCTCACAAACCCTACACAGCACTCACTGCACTTTCCCATGTACTACATATTTTTTTCATTTTTTTCAAACTAAAACAGAAAGCCAACTTTCTTCTACTCATTTTTGTTATATACATCCTCTTTGTTCTCTTTTCCAAATGGCTGTTTGCACTGAAATAGAGGCCACTTAGTAATCCCTAGAGGTACTGCAGGAATATATGTGATGCAGTTTTTTGTGACATCACAAAATTAGGGCTCTCCAGGGTACAAGAAATTTTTCAGGGAGGGTCAAATGATGATGTCAGTGAGAACTGCCATGGCCTACCTCCTAAATAGCTTTCCTTACATTGACCAGATTCGAGTTTGCCTTTTCCAGGAATGTCTACTCTGACACATTGGTAACATTTATGTACTACATCTCTCTACAGCTGGAAACTTCACTTTGCTTCATCAGTGGTTACAGGCTCTACATGGAGAAACTCAGTTAGGGGCTTGTATTGAGTAGAAAAGATCTAGGAATATGGGATGTAGGAGATTCTTTTGGATAATAATTCTATTCCCAGTTCCATTCCTGTGACAAACAGATCAATTTCCTATTTTTTCCCTGTTTCCCACAGGCCATTTTTTCTTTACAGATGTTTAATTGAGTGAATATTATATTTCATTTTCTAATTGTTCATTCCTTGAAAGGGGTCTTTATAGATATTCCTGAATGTGTACTCAAGTATTCTGTTTTCAAATTCCAGTTTTTTGGCAATGATTTTGGCAACAAACGTGGCTAAGCTATGAAGTGAATTTAACAGTGTAAATATTGTGTACCTACTTAAAATGATAAACTCCCAAATTTTTATTTTATGCAAAGAAATAACTGCCTGAGTAAATCAAAGGACAGCGTGGACTATGTAGTCCCATTAGATATGATCTCTGTAATATCAACCTTGTCGTGTTCCAAGGGTGAGATTTCAGGGTTTTGGATGTTTTAAAATGATTCTTTCTTCACGCCAAAGATAAGATACAGGAGGATTGGCAGGGAGGGAAGAACTAGAGGTCCAATGAAACCTCAACTTCATTAGGGTCATAAGAATAGGAGCGAGTCTATTTGGCATTGCCGTTTGTTGATTCTACCTTCTTGACATACCTGCTGAGAATCCATGTTAAAATTGCACGTAATCTCATAGTTGTAGGAACCACCGATATATATATATATATATATATATATATATATATATATATATATATATATATATATATACATAATCAGCCACCAAAACTAGATAACTAGATAAGATTGATGAACCTAAGAAGCACATTCTGTCAGGAACCAGATATAGATCTTCCCTAAGTGACACAAAAAGAGCAAGTCAAATACAGAAGTGAATGTGTTGTTGCAAAAATATAAAAATAAAAAAGTTGTCTTATATCCCGCTATCTCTGGCACTGTAGTTTCCCAAGTCTCTGCTAGATATCTTGGTTGAATACATCACCACTCCTCAGCTGCCCAGTGTCTCTTATTGCCACACATGTTTTTACACTCAAAACCTCACATGAAAGAACACACAACACAATAATCTTTGACCCAATTGATAAGATATAGTAGCCCACATAAGCATACAAAGCCTGGTATGATCCATACCTTAGGGACAATAATAACAACCAGTAAATACACAGAGCAGTATCTTAAATTCACCTGCCATGGCTTCTCACCCTCTCCTCTTCCTGTCTCTCCTTTTTCCTCTAGTCTCTTCTACTTCCTTCAAACTTCATTCCTGCCCATACTTCCTTCTCTTCCAATGATAGGCCTGCTTCTATCCTGTACCTGCCCCTCACCTGTACTTCACAAATTTAATGTGAAAGCTGTTCTGTAGAATTCACCTGAGTTCTGAGTACAGGACAAGGCAGCTGTCCTTGGAGCAGTGGATTAGCATCAAAATACAGATAACTTTAGTGTAAACAACGTTTTCCCCTTTTTGTCCAGTTAAACAGACTTTTCATTTATATATATCAATTGAGTAAGATTATTACTATTCTACAATTTATAAAGCATTTGATATACTCAACACCCAGTCTGTCACTATATCAGTTAGAAAGAGCATTTAGTTCTTCATTCCAGCTTCAGAAAGGCTTAAAATCTATATTATGTCTAGGCTAGCTTGTATACTATCTGATAACTATCCAGTAAAATATGTATATTCAGAGTTATACAGCCTGATAAGCAATGAGGCTATAATCAGTCTCCTACCCCGTCAGAAATCTGAGAGTGACCAAATATCTATACACATAGGATGTCTTAGAGGGCTTCTAGAACTGAGAGGTTGTAGAGACAAATCTCCAATAGCACAATCCCCTGTTAGCAACATGTGAGCTTAAGTCTTCAGCCTTCTGACACAAGATCAACTGACAGCCTATTGAAAGGTGGACTTGGAAGGGCTGATTACCCTGTATTGGCAGGGTTTATCCCTCAAATCCTCTGCATAATTTGTCCTTTTCTGGATAGTATTAATCTGCATATGAAACAGGCATTTTTTTCCAGTGACTGCCTAGCCACAAAGTATTGCCTCATTTGGAGGTAGAGATGTTCAAATTCTTCATTAAATTTGCCAAAGGGGAACAGTTAGGAGAAGATATGACTCAACAAAAGATAAGTAATAACTTTAAATCTCAAATTTTGTGGATTTCTTACATTTTTGAAAAGCATCTATCTATCTAAGACAATCTGGACTGTTGTCTTTATATCTTAATTTTTTCTTGATAGTACTCTTACAAAGTCAGATGCATGACTTTAATATTTCAATCTTAACTAACAGGTTTAATCAACTCAGAAGTGTGTAATGACAAAAATAATAGAACTGGCTCTTGTAATTTTAAAATTTTTTCAAATTATTTCTATACCCAAACAAAGATAAGATTAAGCTTAGTTACCAAATACGATTATGACTGTAACTAAATCTAGCTTATTCCTCCCTGCTAAATTTCAACCAATTTTCAATTCTTTATAAAAACATCTTTAAAATAACCACTTCCAGCCCCACCCCACAAATTCCAGGTAATTGAGACAACGGATCCACCATAACTTCTTCAAGTTGTACATGGGCGTTGAGATATCCTTAGGTGTAGGGGGTAGGAAAAATGAAACAAATGCGATAGCCGATATGTCCTGACTGGACCCAGCTGAAATTCACTGAAACCAGGATTCCAAGTAGGTACACTCTACAAAATACAACTCTCAGGAAAAAGGTTAAGAATCGATATATCTTTTGTTTGATTCTCCCGAATATATATTTGATAGCCGTCTACTGATATCAAACCTGATCAGTATGACTCTGTGAGGTTTCCAGAATCCTAATCACAATTTTTAAAAACACAAGGACAAAATCTTTCTTCCAAAATACTCTGTTTCTTAATCTGAAACCAGAGAAGCTTGTATCTTGCACTCTCTCCCAGAGTAATAATATAAGCATAAAACTCAAAGTCACACCCATCCTGAAGATTAAACAATTTTTAAAAAAGGAATTTATGTATAAAATGAGCCTGATATAACTCAGTACTTGGTGATATCAGGAAATAAATCCAAAGTTCCCATGGAGCCCATGTTAAGAGAATTTGAACTTGCTATTGTCGTAAATATCAAAAGTAACCACAAATCATCGCTAGGCGTCATCAACGAGTCATATAGTGGGATAATTCATAAAACTAATCAAATACCTTCTATCAATTCTAATATCAATAAGAAAACTTCAAACCAGGACTTTTGCCCAAAATATCTCAGTCTGTTAAGCTCTCTACCTGAAGCCACAGATTTTTCTTTATCGTTAATAACTTCTACAATATATGTCTGCATTCACTTTCCCTGTTGTTACAGATTTCATCAAAACTCTCTACTTGGTAGTGCCTAATTTTTCCCTAAGTTCTGAGCAGTAGATGAAAATCCCCACCTGATTCAGGTAATCTCTCTACTCTCTTCTTTCTTAAATAAAACTTAATCACTTGTTAAAAATACCTTAATAGAAGAAGTGTCTTGTGTAACTAGGATTTCCACACAAAATTCCCCTGTGGAGCCCATGTTAAAAAGAAAATGTGTATCCTGAAAGACTTACTAAACAACTCTCATTAAAAAGCAGCTTTAATCTCTTAACTCTCTGAACTGCCATTACTTATCACACAGCAGGGGACCAACAGCCTGTCAGCCCTTGCTGCTTCCCCATTTTTGTTTTATATTCTGCTCTTAAGTTATCAAGAATTAATATGGCACAGGTGTCCTCTTACTTAGAAAATAAAAAGGTTCTCTCAACTTTTTGATTACTAGTGGATTCTTGCCCATCACCTTGTTTTGCCATCTGTTGTTGTAAAAAAAAAAGAAAACTTGTCTTTTACCATGCTATCACTAGCACCGTAGTGTCCTAATATAATAGGTAGATATCTTGGTGAAAACACATCCCTACTCCCTGTCAGCCCAGTGTCCCTTGCCGCCACACACTTTCCTATACTCAATCCCTCACATAGAAAACACACATCACAAAAATTTTGACCCAATTGCTAAGATATAATTGCGCACTTAAATATACAAAGCCCTTTACCATCCATCCCTTAGGAACATTAATAATAACCTGTAAATACACAGACCATAATTGTAACCTCACCTGCCATGACTTCTCACCCTCTCCTCTTCCTATCTCCCCTTTTTCCTCCAGTCTCCTCCTCTTTCTTCAAACATCTCTCTCACCCATTCTTCCTTCTCCTCCAATGACCTCCTTCTTTACATGGTAAAGAAAAGTTCTTTACATAGTACAAGTAAAGAAAACAAATTACTCCCAAAGCCTCCTTCTATCATGTACCTGCCCCACACCTGTACTTTACAAATTCAATAGGGAAGTGGTTTTGGTGAAGTCACCTGAGTTCTGAGTACATGAGTAGGCAGCTGTCCTTGGGGCAGTGGAATTACCATCAAAATACAGATAACTTCAGGGCAAACCACAGCAAATAGCTTTGATATCCTAGTGAAATCTTTCAAGCCAAGTAAAACTGCAAATGTGATAATGTTCTAGTTTCTTCTCATGCTTGATGCTGAAAAGAGTGATAGTGTATGAGAAGAAATATTACATAGTACACGTAAAATAAACAAATTACTCCCAAGGCCAACAAGGCTCATAAGTAAGCAATTTGTTATAGAGTAACAAAGAGTAAGCAAAGTAGTTTTCTCATTCGGTTTCCCTTCACTGTAGGCAGCATTTTGAATTTACAGAGAAATGGTTGATATTGTATCATTTATCTTTAAAAGTACTCTAATAAGAATCTTTTAAAAAGCACAAATCTAAATATGTGTATAAAAATGTCATATCTACTTTAAATGATCCGAATGCACACCTGTGATTGTCAATCCTTATTAAATCCTATCAGGAACTGAGGCTAAACCTGGGACAGAAATCAGTCCTCAACATCCAGCATGTGTGACAGTCACACCATTAGCCTGTGCCACCATTGTTCTTGATCCCTGGCCTTAAAAAGTCCCAGCCTTCCAAACCTCAAATTGTTCCCTAATTTTTTTTTTTACATCAGAGGCAGTAGTTAAAACATGTTAGCCAGCTTAACAAACAATTTTATTTTTCCAAATGCTTTTTAAGGGTGCTGGTCGTCACTAATTATTCTACATTTCCTTTGGTGATGGTGGAAGCACTCGTCTTCCACAGAGGAAATTCCTAAAAGACCTCGACCAATATTATTGCAAATGCCAATGATGTTGCTCCCTGAGTGGTGGTAAGCTCCAGGAGGATTTTTATGTACTTCTTAGAATTAGAGAGATATGAGGGGAACAAGCGAGCGAAATGCTGCATGAAGTTCTCAGTACAGTTGGTCCTTGGGGCTATGACTCACCAAAGAGCAATGAGGCTGTTCTAAAGAGTGGGCCATACCCCAGGATTTTTAAAATGTTGTGCCATTCCTCCTTCACAGCACTTGGCAATACTCCATGTCAGAACCAAATTTGAACCATGCTTTTACCCTGGATAGAATTTCAAATACTATACTGAATAGGGAGAGTGGGCAGCCTTACCTTGTCCTTCACTTTAATGAATTGTTTTAAGTTTCTTTATATTTAGCTTGATGGTCATTACAGGTTTCCTCTCCCTTGCTTTTACTATGTTTCTCCATAGGACTTGTCTCCCTTATCACTCACACTCTTTTATCATGAAGCGGGGCTGGAATTGCTTTTTCTGCATCTAATGAGATTATCATGTAATTTTTTTTCCTTCAGTTTCACTTATAGTGGATTATACTGATTTGATTTTCAGAATTTGAACCATCCCAACCTCCGACTAGAAATTAAAAATTACCCAGCATAACCTACGGAAGTACTCGCCTGCATACTCTAACAACCCCCCCCCCCCGAAAAAAACAAAAACAACATGCAAACAAAAAAAAATCATTCACCCTACAGAACAGATTTTATACTAACATACACACTCAAACATCCCACTCCAAAAAAAAAAAAAAACAAAAAACAAAAAAACCAAAATACATGCAAGCAAGAAAACCCTGCACCCACAACATCAAAATAGCATGAAGTTAATATCACTGGTCATTAATACCGTTAAGCATTAGTGGCCTCTATTCAACAACAAAAGGACAGAGGTTAAAATAATGGATGTAAAAACAGGATCTGTCATTCTGTTGCATTCAAGAAGTACACTCCAGCAATTGAGATAGACATAACCTTAGACTAAGGTGTTGGGACATGTTTTCCAAGAAATAAAACAAGAAACAAGATGGTGTAGCCATTCTAACATCCAGCAATCAGACTTCCAAACAAAAGTAATCAAAAGAGAAGGGGAAGGACACTTCATATTTATTAGAGGAAAAACCCACCAAAATGGCATCTCAATTCTGGATGTCTATATCCCAAAGACAAAAGTAGCAACATTGGTGAGAGAAATATTGCTGAAGCTCAAATATCACATCGAACCTCACACATTAATAGTGGGGGGCATCAATGTCCCATCTCACCAAGGGCAGGTCATTGAGACAGAAACTAAAAATAAAACAATAAAAATAGAATATATAACTGCCAGGGGTTTCAATTAATCTGACCTCACTCATATCTACAGAATATTTCACATGAACACAAAAGTACACACTTTCTTTTCTGTACCTCATGGAACCTTATCCTGAACTGATCATTTTCACCCTCAATAAACAAGTCACAACAGACACAGAAAGACTGTGCTAACCATTGGATCTTCTCAGATCACCATGGATTTAAACTGGACTTCAACAATAACAAAAAGTCTATAAACTCATGGATATTCAATAGCTTGCAACTGAAGAACCACAAGTTCAGAGAAGACTTGAAAAAAAAAAAGGTTCCTAGAATTCAATGATAATGATGGCATATCGTCTCCAAACTTAAGGTACATAAGGAAAGCAGTGCTAAGAGGAAAGTGCACATGCAGCACAGAGCAATTTTATAAAGAAATTGGAGAGACCCCATACTAGCAGTTTCCCAGCACACATGAAATCTCTAGAATAAAAAGAAGCAAACACATATTAAAGGAGGGCATAGAAAGAAATGATCAGACTCAGGGTGAGAGTGATCCACCAGAAACAAAAAGAATACTAATATTAACAAAAACAAGAGCTAGTTCCTTGGGAAAATCAACCAGACAGACAAACCCTTAAATAGATAATGTAATACGAGGTAAGACAGCATCCAAATAACAAAATCAGAAATGAAGAGGGAGACACATCGATAGACAAAGATGAAAGTCACAGAATCCTTAGGTCTCACTTCAAAAACCTGCTTTCTACAAAATTAGAATCTCTGAATTAAATGGATGTTTGTGTAGATGGATAACACGGACCACAGGTAAACTAAGGTAAGATAAACTATGTAAATAGTGAAAGACCCCAGCTTAGCAGCAGTAACACCATTTTGCAAGGCTGTACTTAAGATGACTGGTTCAGGGAAAGGTTAGAACACTGAGTATACAGCGGCTGCCAAGCAGGAGATGTTTGGTTGAAGGCCTGGCAACAGGATGACTGGGGTTGAGCACCTGACAATAAGAAAAAGCCCCGGGAGAGGTCCCACACCCTGGTGGGGGGCCGAGTCAGTTGTTATGTTTCAAGAAGGTAGCTTGGAAACTTGCCCCCGGGCTGAACCCTTTGGGGGCCGAGTCAGCCGTTATGTTTCAGGAAGGTAGCTAGGAAACATTAGAATCCACCAATGATATCCCTGTAACCATGCATCTGCTTCTGTATGCTTGCTTCTGCTCCCCAAAATCCTATAAAAAAGCCCATCCTTGGTTCCGTGGGCGCGCCAGTCCCCCGAGTGACTGAAGCGCCCGCAGGTGCCTGTGCCTGTGTATCCCGACAATAAACCAAATCCTCTTGCTGATTGCATCCTGTGGTGTCTCGGTCTGGTCTTTAAAGTTGGAGGGTCTCCATCCCGAGGGAAAGTTCTCCCTGAGAGCTTTTCAATAGCTGTACAACCACTAAAAAGACACAAACAGTAATTGAAAGTTTAACCACTGAAAAATTCTCAGGGCCAGTTTCATTGAGCGCAGACTTCTACCAGATTTTCAAAGAATTCTCAACCTACTCCAAAACACAGAAACAGAAGGAAAATCACCAAACAGATTCCACGACACCACTGTCGCCTTGACACCGAAATCACAAAATGACTCAACAAAGAAAGAATTTCAGACGAATTTTCTTTACAGACAATGGTGGAAAAAATACTAGGTAAAATGCTCAAAAACAAAATGAAAAGCATTTCAAACTGCCATTCAGTGCAATCATGTAAGCTTTCTCCTGAGGATGCAGGAGTGGATCAATCTATGAAAACCCATTAAAGTGATCCACCATATTAACAAACTTAACTGAAAAAAAAATTGTGCCCTCTGCACTTCAAATTAACGTGGGAGCTCCCCTTGGATTTAACTTTTTGGTAGTTGCATATCATAATATATATTTTTTTAATAAAATACATATATATTTTAATAAAGTAACATTAAATTGTTATATCCTAACATCATAATATATAACTAATATTAATATACTATGTTAATATTAACATGTATTTATACATTAAATTATTATATTAATAAGGTAAATATAATTAATATTAATATATTTTTTACTATATTAAATTAATATATATTGATATAATAATGTAACTGATATATTACATTAATATATCAAAAATAATATATTAATTATTAACATATTTAATATGATTTATTAATATTCACTATTACTCAATGGTGTGAAGGAGCAGAATTAAAGAAAGAAGGAAAAAATGAAAGACTATCTCTTAAATGCTGAAAATGCTTTTGACAAAATCCATCGTCGTTCCATATTTAAGGTCTCAGGAAGACCAGGGATGTCAGGCACATACCTAATGTAATAAAATACTAAAATAAATACAAAAAATATTACATAAAATGCAATATAGCAAGCCAACAGTTAATATCTAAATAAGGGGTAGGGAAGCAAAAGGCAATTCTACTAAATTGGAGAATGAGAACAGACTGCACACCTCGCAGCATCCTTTCAGTAAAGTCCTTAAATTCCCAGCTAGAGCAATAAGACAACCAAAGGAGGTCAAGGGGATGATATCGCAAAAGGAGAACTCAGTGTATCACCATTCACACATCATATAATAGTGAACATATGTGATCCAAAAGTTTTACCAGAAATGACCTACATATGAAAAACACCTTCAGCCAAGTGGATGGATGAAAAATTAAATGAAAATAATATGCCATGCAAATGACAGAGAGGCTGAGAAGAAATTATGGAAGACATGCCAATCACAATGGAGATATATATATATATATATATATATATATATATATATATATATTATGAAATATAAATTAACTCTAACCTAGCACATCAGAAGCATATCTGGTGTGAACTCCAAGTCTCTGAAAAGAGACACTGAGGAAGGTAGCAGAAGACAGAAAGACCTCCCATGCTCACAGACGGGTAGGATTAAGAGAGTTAAAGAGGCCATCTTAATTTTGGGTGTAGATTCAAAGTTCCTATCTTGCAGTCAGGATGACATGGTTGCCAAGGTGCATGCAGGAGAAGAGGCAATTTTGCAGTCACATGTGGAGTCAAAGATGACATCATCTTGCTGTTTGGGTGTCACATGGTTGCTCATTGTGCACATGTGACATCATTGGCTGTGGAAGCAGGGTCAACCTGAAACATCTCTGGCTTTCTACCATGCGGATGGTGTTACAATTTCTAAATCACATCAATCACCAAAAATAACCAGGGTAAAAACCTGTGACAGAGGGATGGCAGCCATTACTGGAGAAGGAAATGGCTTTGATGTCCCTAAGAAAAAACTGCTCATGCCATGGCCATTCAGGCAAAGCAAGCATAATGGGATGAGGAGATCTAGATTTAGAGACTGAATGTTTAATGTTTTCTTGTGAAATTTTAGCCTACTCATGACGGTTCACTGTTATCAGAAAATTTTTAAAGTGGAATAATATGCAGGTATGAGCAATAAGGACATTGTGAAGCTGCAGTTAACTAAGTGGAACAATTTGAGAAACCTGAAACTCCTCTGGGTGAGATCATTGAAAACCTTGAGAAAAAGGAACACTGGGCATGGATCACTGAAGAAACAGATATCCACAGAAAATACAAGAGACATGACTGAGGAAGAAACAGCTGTATCTACTGGACTATGGAGCAATGGTTAGAGCCCCTACAAGGGGTGATCTCTATTAACAGAAAATTTGATTCAGAAATACTGTTGAGGAAAGCTTGTTGGAATTTCCAAACCCAATGACCCATAAAGAAAACACACAATTTGGTTATTATAATTATAATCTATAAACGTGTATTGGGTAGATCCAACGTTATCATAACTTATACTCCAACCATAAAACCCCTGCTACATGTGCATTCTTCAGGCCACATGGATTGTTTCCATCATTACTTCCTCCTCTTTTTCTTCAGTCCTCTCCCTTCCCCTCTTACCCTCTTCTGCCTCTCTACCTAACCCCACTGTCATACCTTCGGTACCAACTTTCCCCTCCGGCTATCTGTAATAGGCTCTAGCATTTACTGACCGGTTAAAATGGGAAGAAGTTTCATATGTGATCACCAGTGTCCATGATAGAGGGCTAGTTGGTGGGGGGAGACCTCCTTTGAGGAAGCAAATAAATATCAGGATACAAATTGCATTTGCTTGGGAAGAGCAAATCTGTATAATGCTATCAATATCTGTCCAGTGGATTGTGAGAAAATGGGGAATATTCTTCCTAAAGACCCAGCTATACTACACCTGGTCTTATATCTGAAAAGGTCTCTGCCATGCAGAGAGGACATGTGCTCCATCATGTTCCTAGTGGATTTCTTCATAATGAACAGAAAATAGAAATAAGCCAGATGCCCCTCAACCAAACAGTGGCTACAGATAATTTAGTTCATTTACACAATGAAATACTATACACATATGAAAAATAAGGACCCCAGCACTGAAAAAAAGAAAAAAAAAAGAAAGAAAAATAAGGACATTGAGAAGCTGCGGTCAAGAAGATGGAGTGAGAAAGTATTGTCCTGAATGAAGTAACTGAGACCCAAAATAACATGTATATATTCACTTAAAAGAGGGTAGTAGCCATAAAGTACAGAATTCACACACTAAGTTCTATGGAACCAAAGAGGATAAACAATAAGAAAGGGCCAAGAAAAATGTTTGAATTTCACTCAGAAGGAGGAACAAAGTAATGAGAAGAGGCAATTGGAAGGAAAGGATTGGGTGACTGAGGGGATGGGAAGGTAAATAGGGTTTGAGAATCATTTCTTGGGAGAGACGAGCAAGAGGGACAGAGCGCCAAGAGAATAAACTGAAATCAGTGACTGTCCAGGGTTGGTACTATCTCTATGATTTGCCAGCAATCTGGGATGGGTGAGGCTACCCTGGCGTCCATGAGGGTGACTTTAGCTGATACTCGTAACAGTGGGGATACGGACACCGAAATGGTCAATTTCTGTAGCCACAGAGGACCCAAGGTGGAAGGATAAGGAACCAAACACATCCCCAAAATTTTGACCCAGAAATTGCCCCCTCTATAAGAGACACACGGAGAGAGATGGAAGAGGAAATGAGGAAATGGCCAAAGGAAAAGTGGCCAGATGTGAGACTTATCCTATGGGCAGACGGCAAACACTGACATTATTAATGGTCCTTTCTTATGTTTGCAGACGGCAGTGTAGCATTATTGTCCTCTGCAAGGCTCCAACGAGCAGCCGACTGATACAGATGCACAGGCACAGGGCTTGATATCAGACAGTGCTCAGTGAGTCTCACTAAAGAGCTGAGGGAAGGACTGAGAGAGGTAGAGGAGCACAATGGTTCTCACATGAGTTCAGTAAACCCGTCGCCTGTCTGTGGATCCTGTTCTCCTACCCGGGCTGCGTTTTCAGGACCTAGTGGGAGACGATGAGTCTAGTCCTGCAGAGACTTTATGTGCCAGGAGACGGGGTGTACCCAGAGGGGTCCTCTACTCAATAAGAGTAGAAGGGGAGAGGATAGGAGGAAGAACTGTAAATGGTGGGTGCCTGGAGGAGTCTGGTGACAGGGCAGAATTCAGAATGTTACCTGGTGACTATATACAACCATTCTAACAAGGGGCCAAGGCATGACATCATGGGGGTGGGGCATGACATCATAGGGGTGGGGGAATGACATCATAGTGGTCGAGGCATGATATCCTGAAGCCAAAGAGAAAATAGATGAAACTAGAAAAAAAAATCAGCCCAAGAGGGAAATGAGACCTAGAGACAAAAACATGGCAGGCGTTTACCTATGCATGGTATCGGCTATGAGATAAATCATATTCCATCTACAATCCACAAATGCAGAGAGGACAAAGGAAAGGAGAAGGCACCTTGAGAAGAAAAGCATCGACCTCTCTGAAAGGAAAAACTGGAACAGGTTCTGTGAGTGAGTGAGTGCGACTGAGGACAGGAGCAGAAGTTCAGAGGGGAAGATGGAGGGATAGCGGGGTGTAGAGAGAACCGGCCAGAAATAGAGGACATACGGGTTAATGCAGAAACTCGATGGAAGCACTGGTTAATTCATGATGTCTAGAGGGCCACGTTCCTGAGGATTTATTCTGACAGAGAATGCAGAACATGAACCTGCAATCCTTTGAAATCGAGCAAGTAGGACCTCAGGGTTGGGTATGGGGCACATTCAGTGGAGTCGATTTCTGAGTAGGTAAAATGGAGATCACTGAACAACAGACCGATGCTGGGTCAGAGATTATAAAGATATAGCAATAGAGGACTTCCTGGTACCTTAAGCCTGCAACTGATGTAAGTGCACACAAAAACCCCTTCCTGCTCTCCAAGGTTCGTTTAGCCCTTTTGACCCTGAGTAAATTATATGCACACAACCATAGCGTGTCCCTGAATACCTTCTAACAGAGCTGTGACACTGAAATCCTTGGAAGACACCAAAATTCACTTGCACGCAGACCAATATTCTGCTGACTAACTGTTTCCTGGGTCCACTTCATCCTTTCACACGTTTTATGCACCTGGACACTCTAGGTAGGAGACAAGAGATGAGTGTGTGTGTGTGTGAGTGTGTGTGTGTGTGTATGTGTGTGTGTGTGTACATAAGTGTGTTTGTGTGTGTGTGTGTGTCTGTCTGTGTCTGTGTGTGTATCTGTTTATTGGTTATCCTCTCTGTGTCTGTGCTTCTGTATATTTGTGTGTATACGTGTGTGTGTCTGTGTGTTTGTGTCTGTGTATGTGTGTCTGTGTCTGTGTGTTTGTCTGTGACTGTCAGTCTCTCTGTGTGAATGTCTGTTTGTCTAACTGTCTATGTCTCTTTCTGTGTGTCTCTGTGTATCTGTGTGTGTGTACATGCATATGTGTCTGTGTGTGTGTTTGTGTGTTTGTGTATATGTTGTGTGTGTTAGCCATGCATAAGCTAACCATCCTCACACAGAATATCTGGATTGCTTTTCTTTATAGAATGTTGGCGAATCTTTCTCTTGTCCTAAAAGACCACTCTGGTTCTCAACTCTCTCTGTGAAGCCATGACAGGTTGAGTGATTTTCATGTGAGAGGAGTCTGTCCTATTGAAAATTGCTTTCCTGGATACAATATCACTTAAAAAAACACATCTCAACATTTATTTTCCTTATAACGTGATCCCTCGAGGGGATTTTTCCATCATCATTATCATCATCATCATCATCATCATCATCCTCATCATCATCCTCATCCTCATCATCATCACTATTATTATTATTACAGGATTATTCCATTATATTGTTATCTGTGTTGTTACCAGTGTGCTAAAGTTCATTGATGGCAGAAAGAAAGATTTTGTTTCATGTGGGTCATGGACAGCCACGATTTTGTTCTTGGAACTGAAAGATTTATTTGCATGCTCCCATGAGTAAATACATGCAAGTACAGAAAGTTCCTTGGTCTTCTACATGAGAGTGACATCCTCACATAGTCCTCAGATCTACATGAGAAACAGAGAATTTAGATGGGCAATGAAAAGTATGGTGATCAAAAACCAAGTTGGGGAGAAATAAGACAGTTTTCCACAATGTTTCAGGCTTTGGGGATTGGTAGACATACACAACCATCTTATTATTCATAGCAGAAATAGTCAAAATTAATAAAGGCAGAAATTTTAACAACATATTTATGCTGGCTAATTTAAATTCCCATATTTCATCTGTGGAACATTATATATACTCTTTCAGGTTCTTCTTGAAATTATTTGAAGAAGTGAAAACTGGTATGTGTTTATCTATTCACATTCATAAAGCATCACCGTTGCTCTAGTGATGAACAGATTGCACAACTGTCAAGAGACAGACTGACTTTCTTGCCAAAGAAAAAAATCTTCACCTTCATGGAGGCAGTTTCCTTCTTAGGTGCAGAAGTTTAAAATCCCCTGAGAATGCTTCCTACAGGTACCATTTCCTGTATATTGTAATATCCTAGAAAATGGGTTTCTTTTTGCATTTTATTTCAAGTGTTAAGATCTACAAACAAGTTTTGAGTGCGTGTACTATTTGTAGATGTAGTCTTTTTTCTTTCCTATAGATGGATTCTGGTTTGTGGACTCTCAGGCATTTTCTGATCCATCTCTCACAGCAGGGGCTGCAAATGAGATGAGTCTTAATCAGGAATAAAGGAAAGAAGAAAGGTAAGGTAATAGATGATGCCCTTATGTATTTAACCCCTCTGAGTCTGAGATGGCTGTTGTCATCAACCTGTATATCTAAACTTTAACTTTGAAACAAAGTACACTCACATGAGTTTAAGCCTTTGTACTTTTCATTGTGTAAATATATGCAATAAAGAGA